>NC_048604.1:19943710-20543710 GCF_003668045.3 Cricetulus griseus | reverse complement strand
GCAATGCCCTTCACAATAGCAAAAAAAAAATACCTTAGAGTAACTCTAAATAAGTGAAATACCTGTATGACTAGAACTTCAAATTTTTGAAGAAAGAAATTAGAGAATATATTAGACCTTGGATCTCCCATGCTCATGGATTGGTAGTATTAACAGAAAAAATGGCAATCTTTCCAAAAGCAATCTACAGATTTAACGAAATTTCCATTAAAATTTCAACACAAATCTTTACATACCCTGAAAGAACAATACTCAACTTCATATGGAAAAATGAAAAGCCCAGAATAGCCAAAACTATCCTGTATAATAAAAGAACTTCCAGAGGTATTACCATACTTGATTTCAGCTCTACCACAATCTCTGTGGTATAGTACTAACAGTTTGGTATTAGCATAAAAACAGACACATGGATCAGTGGAATCAAATTGAAGACCCTGACATTAATCCACACACCTATGAATAGCTGAATTTTGACAAAGAAGACAAAGCTGTATAATGGAAAAAAGTAAGCATCTTCAACAAATGGTGCTAGTCTAACTGGATGTTGGCATGTAGAAGAATGCAAATAGATCCATGTCTGTCTCCCTGCTCAAGTCCAAGTGGATCAAAGACCTTAGCATAAATCCAGTTATGCGACTCTGAGATTCCATCTTATACCTGTTAGGATGGCTAAGATAAAAAAAACAAGTGACAGCTCATGCTGGAGAGGACGTGGAGCAAAGAGAACACTCTTCCACTGCTGGTGGGAGTGTAAACTTGTACACCCACTTTCGAAATCAGTATGGCAGTTTCTCAGAAAATTGGGAATCAGTCTAACTCAAGACCCAGCTATATTACTCTTGGGTATGTACCTAAAGGATGCTCAATCATACCACAAGGACACTTGCTTAACTATGTTCATATCAGCTTTATTCGTAATGCCCAGAACTTGGAAACAACCTAGATGTCCCTCAACTGAAGGATGGATGAAGAAACTGTGGTACATTTACAATGGAGTATTACTTTAGCTGTTAAAAAACAATGGCATCGGCCGGGCGTTGGTGGCGCACGCCTTTAATCCCAGCACTCGGGAGGCAGAGGCAGGTGGATCTCTGTGAGTTTGAGACCAGCCTGGTCTACAAGAGCTAGTTCCAGGACAGCCTCCAAAGCCACAGAGAAACCCTGTCTCGAAAAACCAAAAAAAAAAAAAACAAAAAAAACCCAAAAAACAAACAAACAAACAAAAAACAATGGCATCATGAAATTTGAAGGCAAATGAGGGAACTAGAAAAAAATCATTCTTAATGAGGTAACCCAGACCCAGAAAGACATTCATGGTATGCACTCACTTATAAATGGATACTGGCTGTAAAGGATAACCATGCTATAATCCACAGACCCAGAGAGGCTAGGTAACAAGGAGGGCCCAAGGGGACACTCAAATCTCCCAGGGAAGGGGAAATAGAAGAAATTTCATGTGTGAATTGGGGGCAGGTAGGGATGGGAACACAAAGGGGGAAACTTCTAGCAAATATATATATATATCTCCTTATATCCTGAACTGGTCATCTCCTATGACCAGGTAAGACTTAAAGACTTATAGTGGAGGGATAAGGACACCAAGCCAGTTGCATAATATTGACCTACAGTCTGACATGCTTATGGGATATGCTGGGGTAAGGGTGGACTAGAGATTGAAGGAGTGGTCAACCAATGATCAGTCTAGCCTAAAACCCAGTCCAGGAGAGTAAGTCCACCCCTGACACAGCCTGGAGCATCAGGACCCAGAAGCTCAATGGCCCAGAGACCTAGGTTAGAGAGGCTTCATCCAGCAATTGATGGAAACAGATGCAGAGACTCACAGTCAAACATCAAGCTGAACTCAAGGAATGCTGCTGAAGAGAGGGAGGAAGGATTTGTAGGAGCCAGGGGTGTGGTGTGGGGTGGGGTGTTTGTCAAGGGCATCGAAAACCCACAGAATCAATTGACTTGGCTTCATCGGGGCTCACAGTGACTGAACAGAAAACCAGGGAACCTGCATGGGACTGACCTAGGCCCTCTACATATATCTGACAGTTGTGTAGCTTGGTCTTCTTGTGGGATTCCTAACAGCAGGAGTAGAGGCTGTCTCTGACTCTTTTATTGGCTTTTTGGGAACTTATTCCTCATACTAGATTGCCTTGCCCAGCCTTAATACAAGGCAAGGTGGTTAGTCTTACTATAGCTTGATATGCCATGTTTTGTTGATATCCATGGGAGACCTGCCATTTTCTGAACAGAAAAGGAGGAGTGAATGGGGGGGGCAGAGGGTAGGTGGGGGAGGGACTGAGAGGAGATGAGGGAGGGAAAGTTCAGTAGGGATGTAAAATAATAAAAAATGTGGGCACAAGTACATAACAGATGATTAGCTAATGGTAGGAATTGTAGCAAACAAAATTAAGCCAGATGTATTTGGTCGACCATCCTAGGCAGTTGAGAATCCCATAAGGCTCACATGGTTCTTTTACTCACTGAGTTAAAAATTCTTTTGTACATCTACAGTCTTTTCAAATAATACAGTTCACTCTGAACTATATCCAAATCATACATTTGGGGGCCAAGTACTTTTTTAAAGTCTATATAACTTGATCACACATGTATCTAATTTTTTTCTGAAAAATAACTTTTTTCATTTGTATTGACAACATAAACAACTTGGTAAAATTAAAACATCAGAACTAGGGATGTCACAGGATAAGGGAGGGAGACAAAACATCCACTTGTAAAACTAAAAGAAGTCTCATATTCATTATTATTTAGAAATACTGTATCTCATGAAATAATAAGACAAAAATATTTGGGGAACAACCCAAACATAAACAGCATATAGACATTTTCAAGAAAAATCGCTTCATTAGTAAATGTCTGTGGTGAATGGAAAGGATTGTGGTGGTGATGTGTGCTGCAATCTGATTATGAAAGTGTACTCTATTCTTGTTTCTTGGTTTTTTTTTAAAGATAGGGTCTCATGTAGCTCAGGCTGGGCCCAAACTTGGCATATGGCTGAGGATGGCCTTGAATTCTGGATCCTCTTGTATCTAGCTCCCAAGTGCTGCGGTTACAAGCTTTCAATACAATGCTCAATTGTAGTCTACATTATAAGAACTCTATAATACTATATTTGTCAGGGTTTTCCAGAAGAGACAACCAATGGGACAGACTAAAATACAGACACCACACGAGCACGCGCGCGCGCGCGCGCGCACACACACACACACACACACACACACACACACACACACACACACTCACCTGAGATGTCAAGAAAATGACTTAAGTAAATGTGAGGGCTGAAATTTGTAGAGGTGATCATCAGGCAAGAACTCCTGAACTCCTGGCAAAAGTTGATGCTACATTTTTTAACTCCAAATGAAGGTAGCCTGGAAGCAGACGTCCTGCCTTGGGTACCTCTTAGCCAATTCCTGAGGTTTTGAAGGAATTCAATGAGGAAATTTTGGTGGGACTATTACTTTAAATTTTAATCACATCTAAAGAAATATCCTCATACTAACATGTTGCCTGGCATGGGACCAAACAAATTGTCAATCTGAGACAGAAAGTTTACCATCACAACTAGTATATGGAAGCATGCGAGGGGAATTATACCTGGTCTAAACTGGAATATATAATTGAAACAGTTTGGGTAGGCATAATGCTGCAAGCCTGTAATTTCAGATCTTAGAAGGCAGAAGTGGAGGACTGCAAATTCTAGGTCCGACTGAGTTACATAGTGAGACCCCTGACTCAAGGAAAAAGAAAAGAAGGAAAAAAAATGAAATAAGAATAAGAGAAGTTAAGTGGGGTGTTTAGGTATGGCAACTATTGCCTTGAAATTTAATTTAATTTAACTTATTTAAGAAATAAGTGATGAGTGGAAATTTTCTCTTGATTTTACAGCTATTGTCAAAAAGAAGATATTTCAGGAGCCCCTGAGGCAGATGAATCCAAGCTTCCCCGTGGAGCAGCAGCCTTGATGACAGAGATACTCCAGGGAGGAAGCCAGTGTAAAAATAACTCTAGCTTCCTGCTGGGGCCACAGTGGGGTGCTTAAGGGGCAAGCCAACTGTCAAGATGAATGGGCTGCTGTGGAATGCTATTTCTAGTTGTCAAGCAAGTTTGGCATCTTCTTCCAACACCCTGGTAACTCAAAGGGAACCTGAAATGATCTAAAGAATCCCATAGGAAGTGAGCCATTCAAAAGTAACACAAAGCTGAGGTATAAAAAGGAATATTTGTATTTTAAAAATACATCTTTGACCACTACTCACATCTTATTTGCGAAGTATTTTCAGGAAATACTCTCACTGGCTAGGCTTACTCAGTGTAATCTATCACTTTCAACTGAACTCAAGGGAGGACATGCTTGTGTAATTAGAAGTACTGCCATCACCACCACAAAAATATTAAAGACAATCTCTACCTCAGGATAACAGCCTCAAATTATGCTCTTTTCTTTTCCTTCCAAGCAGGACTTCGTGAATGGTCCAGTTAAAGTTGTCGAGGCCATTGCAATGTACACATGGGCACAACGGAAGCAGAGGTATCCCTTTGAGTCAGCATTCTGAGCAGAGCTGCCCTATGTGCAGGAAGCCTCACACACCTTGTTAATTATTTATTCATGAGATCATGACATTCAATACTCACATCAGTTCTTTACAAAGAGTCAGCATGGAGTAAACAGTATTTACAGCAGGACACAGTTTGCAATTCAACACTAACAGCAGGAAGAGAGGGACCAAGACTGTAAGACCAGAGGGAATGGACTATTAAAATAAATCCCTTCTGCCAATATGTGCACGTGTGCCCACGCCTGACTGCATTTCAATTCATAGAAAACTAACCAGGCCCTCTCTTAAAAGCAGACTATTTACAAGTAGTCCCCAAAAGCACAAACACAATAGTCACACTGGAGACTTTCTGTGAATCCATCTAGATTTTTTGTTTTAAAATTCGGAAACACTTTTATCTATTGAAGAAAATAACACTGGAACGTTTGTTGACTTTTGGTTCATAGTATTTTTACAAAAAGCCACAGTTCATGCTGTTTTGTTTTAAAGGTGAACTGGTGAAGCACCTTGTAGAAGACACTGATGGATAATTCATTTACTGTTTACTGTGGATAAGAGAGACAATGGCAGTTACAGAGAGGTCCTAATACTCCTCTCATTCCTTTGTACAAGTAGCAACATGGGACAAGAAATCTGGAAACACAAACCACGCACAAATCACCAAAACATTTCAGTTAACAGTGCTGAAAAAGTACAAGGTCTACAACAGTAGTACAGATACTGAAAACATTCCAAATACTCTTTAGCCTCAGGAATTTTTCAATACTACTTATAAGAAAAGACGACCAATTGCCAGAAATAGGAGGAATTTACAGCACTTGAGGTTTGAGGCAATTTCTTTTTAGGACCTGTAGCTTGAGGTGCTGTTCTAGGATCCTTATTTTAACTTAAAAGATATTCAGGAATGAACTGACAAATTGAAAGCAATGTCCACTTGAAAACCACTGAGAATACAAAATCACATCTAAGCTTGTCCAGCACACATTTATTTTCAGGATCCCAAATTGCTAGATAAAGAGATTCAGGTCAGCTTCAATCCCTCAAAACCACAGAATTTCCACCTCTTCTCTAGGCTGGCTCCAACTCCGGTCATTTCCTGTCTGAAGGTATGCTGGAGTCTACTCATGAGGCATTCCACATCACCGGTGCAGATCTGCGGGACAGAGAGGACATCCTCCAATCAGAATCATTTTTCCAAACCCTTGGCTATCTGCTGGGGTGTGTGTGTGTGTGTGCGTGCGTGCGTGCGTGCGTGCGTGCGTGCGTGTGTGTGTGCGCGCGCGCGCGCGCGCGCGCGCGCGCACATACTTAGGGTGGTGTCAGGGTAATCTATCAGGCCTTGTGCATTTGTGTGTGTTGCTAGAGCAGTTTTCAGACAACAGTGTTCGTCTTCTGGGACCACCAGACACAGTCCACTGAACTGCTCTTGCCAAGAGCTGGTGTCGGTTGCATGGAGAACTTTGGGCATGTACCTACCTGAATGAGGGCAGCTCAGTGCTGGGGATAAATGTCCAGGTCCACTGAAGCTACAAAGTTCCCAAATGGCCAGTGCCTTTGCTAAGATGACAAAGGTTTCTCTAATTTAATATTTTGGACAACATAATGTCAGGAACCCACACTCAAGGGCACTTCCCAGGAGGCCCAGTTTTGTGAAACAGTGACACATACCTACAGGAAAACTTAACTAAATTCTGCTTCCGAAAAAAACGTATTGTGAGCTTGTTTTTTTCCAAGGAGGAGATGAGAATCTGCCCCTGCTGCTATGAAGTATCCTTGACTTTCTAGGAATTAACACTTGCCCTCACTTCATGAGATCTGTGAGCTCCTGCCTTGAGGATAACATGCAGATAAATGGCTTACAGATCAGCTGTGAGCAGCTACCCAATCAGCATTCCAGAAGCCCACAGCATATTGTTCCATCAGTTATGAACCTTCCTTGACTGTTTCATGGTAGACAATGGCAGCAGTGATGGTGGGAGGGGTAGTTGGAATAAGATTTCCACTTTTACAAATCAAAATGTGTTGATGGCTAGAAGCCCAGGACAAATGTCCAATGGGTAATAGAGAAAATAGTGGTTAATTTGCTAGCTATTTGGTAGCTTTCATGGAAATCAAGAAAAGGAAGCTAGACTCTTCTAAGATGTAGCTCAGGAGTAGGCTAGCCAATTAATTCTAGTTTGCATGAAATTTCCTTCGTTTTAGCACCAAAAGTCTCAAGTCTCAGGAAATTGCCCAGTTTTAGGCAAACTAGCACAGAAAGACACCATTTCTAAGAGCAAATCACAATGAGACTGGAAGTCAGGGAAACTGCTTAGAGCCATAAATAATACAGTCTGCTTATGCTTGAAGAAAGTAAGGTCACCTACACAGAAAGAAGCCTTCATCCTTCTGTCTCCATTTGAGTTCCCCACATACCTTGTTATCAAGACGGTGCAAGTAGGAACAGATGTATTCAATGCTTGCTCCAAATGGGTGAACATGAAGGAATGTGGAGATAATCCCTATGGAGACAATGCCCCAGACGTTACACTTCAGCATGGAATTCCTTGAGATTCTACAGTGAATGAACTCATATAGACAAAATGTACATACGCACACTATACATATACTGGGCAGTATTTTAAGTTTGCATATAGTTTACTCATTTAGTCGATTTAAGAACCCTGTGGCATAGGTACTGACAAGCCCCATTTTACAGATGAGAACACCAAGGCAAAGCTTCAGCACATAGATGACAAGTGGTAGAGCAGGTAAGTGAACTGAGCAGTTCTTACCACTCATTGCCTTTCACTGTGATATACCACACATAGTGAAGCTGGCGTGTGAGGTCACTCCCATCACTTGTCATCACTGAGAATGATGTGAATATTAGAATTCAGATCATGATGGGTGTTTGGCAGTCTTTAAATAAGACTTCATGCTCTTAGGAATTAAGAATGTCTGTGGGAAATACACATCACCTACTTTGCCATATTAACCTACCTCCTCACACAGAAGAATCTGCTGATTATATGGGGCTTTCTTTTGTGAGTTGCTCTCGAAAGAAAAGCCAGACATTTCCTTCCCCCTGACATGAGTGGTCACTGACATTGTGCATTGTGGGTCCCAAATGTGTTCCTACAGCAGAGTTCTCAGAGCACTTTCCAGCTTTCAGCGATGCCCAGGACATTCCTCCTCAGCCTACCTAATTCTGGGGTGAGAAGCAGCCACAACCACTGTCTTCATTCTTATGGATGACACGTTCATTGTTCTAATACTTAACTGGCAACAACTAGAAAAATTGTTCAAAAATTGTATAGATTCACTTTTAAATGCTGGTGAATTCATTTCCTTTTATCAGATCTTCTAGGATTGAGCTTCCTGAAAACTACCAGGAAATAGTAGTGAGAATTGATTTGGTTTAGAAAGTAGAATTTTTCTGTCCTTTCAGAGGCTGACAAAGAATTGCACAAGTTTAAATTATACCTTGAAATTCAATTATTTTTTATGAAACCCTTCCAAATATTAGATGGTGAAGGGTGGGCCGGGAGAATCTGGGAGGAATCAGGGTTAGTCACAAAATCTGTTCAAAAGGGCTACTACTACTTTTATCATTACTTTATTCTTAAATGACCAGGTAAATTGAATTTCTAAGCTCTGATTTGAGTTGAAAAACTTCAGTTCTGAAGGGAAAAAGTCCATATTCAAAGAAAGTCTAAATGTCATAGCTAAGGAAAAGTATCAAATGCTAAGAAATAAGCTCAGAGGTCTAAAAACACTAATAAGTTTTTGTGAATTCACTCAAAGAACTTATTTTAAAAAGCAGACTTCTCCATCAGCTAAAGACTACGTTCTTTAAAAAGCAAAACAAGAGACAGTCATTTAAAGGAGTCTTTTTTTCCTCTCAGACTATCCATTTACAGAGAAGTTCCTCTCTCTCCCCCCAATACTCCTCTGTCACCATGACAATTGGTTAAAAACTTTTGAGTTGGAAAATGTTAAAAAGCTGCCAAGTTCTTTTTTTTTTAAGTTTCAATGGCAGATTCCCCTGTGCATCTTTATTAACATATCAGAGCTTTATATCAGAGTATAACACCCATTGCCAAAAAAGACAGATATTCCTTCAAAATATACAGAAGCTGAGCAGCATAGATGGCTTTGGAGGGTGGGATACAGTTACCCTGTGGCTCAACATCCTGAAAGGAAGTTTGGATTAACCAACCCCTGCTAGAGGACCAAATAATTTGAACCCTAATTTTCCATTAGCTCTCAAATGGAACATGAAGCCAACAAGCATTTGTGACTAGTACTGGAAGTACAAGCTGCTTTCCTTGTACCGAGGGTAGACTATTGTCCTGCGTGAAGTGACCTGGGATAGTTATGTTAATACTTGGAATCAACCTTTGAGGTAAGTAATAGCTTGTCCAATTAGGAGACGGAAGAGCTGAATCTCAGCAAACAGATACAGTCATCAAGATGGGCAGCTATGGCTGCCCAGTTCTTTAAGTGTACAACTTGGAATTCTTTAGGTAGTAAGAGCAATTCTGGCTTTTACTGTATCAGAGCACAACGGAGTCTAACACACTATTGACAGCTTCCTGAGTTAATTTGTCAATGTGATATAATATAATGTGTACCAGTTCTTGGTACACGGGCCCTTTAAAAAACCCATTTAATCGCACATTTACTTATTGTGTCTGTGTGTGTGTGTGTGTGTGTGTGTGTGTGTGTGTGTGTGTGAGAGAGAGAGAGAGAGAGAGAGAGAGAGAGAGAGAGAGAGAGAGAGAGAGAGGTATTACATGCATGTGTGGGCTGAGCCACACTAAGTAAGTGGAGGCCATAGGCAACTTGCAAGAGTCAGTTCTCTCTTTCTATCATGTAAGTCTCTGGGATTAAATTCAGGTGGTAAAGCTTGGCAGAAGGTTCCCTGCTGGCCTCAGTGTAATTTGTTTTCTGAGAATGGCCTTGAATTTGAAATTCCTCTGATTCTGTCTTCTGAGTGCTGAGATTACAGGCATTTGTTGCTAGCTTAGTTAGATTCTACTTGTGATAGTAGAGGTGGCTGGGAGCGCTTTACTAGTTTCAAGGTGGGGACTGGCCAACACAACAGTAAGGGTAAGACATAATAAGTGTATGGAGCTGTTAGGTTCCCTACCCCCAAAACCAAACTTACATAACAAAACCTCCATAAAGACATGATGGAGATCAGAGAGCTATCCAGATGGGGAACACAGAAAAATGCTGGTACAGTAGCATAGCAAGCCCACAAATCGTATAGAAGCCTGACTCCTTTCCTCTTAGTTTCTTGCCATATGTATCTCTTCCAACTCTCCATTCCTGGGTTTCACCCTCTACACCAGTTGTTCTCAACCTTCCTAATGCTGTGACCCTTTAATACAGTTCTTCATGTTGATGGTCTAGACAGTGGTTCTCACCCTTCTAATGCTGTGACCCTTTAATACAGTTCCTCATGTTGATGGTCTAGACAGTGGTTTTCACCCTTCCTAATGCTGTGACCCTTTAATACAGTTCCTCCTGTTGATGGTCTAGACAGTGGTTCTCACCCTTCCTAATGCTGTGACCCTTTAATACAGTTCCTCCTGTTGATGGTCTAGACTGGTTCTCACCCTTCCTAATGCTGTGACCCTTTAATACAGTTCCTCATGTTGATGGTCTAGACAGTGGTTCTCACCCTTCCTAATGCTGTGACCTTTAATACAGTTCCTCATGTTGATGGTCTACACGGTGGTTCTCACCCTTCCTAATGCTGTGACCTTTAACACAGTTCCTCATGTTGATGGTCTAGACAGTGGTTCTCACCCTTCCTAATGCTGTGACCCTTTAACACAGTTCCTCATGTTGATGGTCTAGACAGTGGTTCTCACCCTTCCTAATGCTGTGTCCCTTTAACACAGTTCCTCATGTAGATGGTCTAGACAGTGGTTCTCACCCTTCCTAATGCTGTGACCCTTTAATACAGTTCCTCATGTTGATGGTCTAGACAGTGGTTCTCACCCTTCCTAATGCTGTGACCCTTTAAAACCGTTCCTCATGTTGATGGTCTAGACAGTGGTTCTCACCCTTCCTAATGCTGTGTCCCTTTAATACAGTTCCTCATGTTGATGGTCTAGACAGTGGTTCTCACCCTTCCTAATGCTGTGACCCTTTAAAACGTTCCTCATGTTGATGGTCTAGACAGTGGTTCTCACCCTTCCTAATGCTGTGTCCCTTTAATACAGTTCCTCATGTTGATGGTCTAGACAGTGGTTCTCACCCTTCCTAATGTTGTGACCCTTTAATACAGTTCCTCATGTTGATGGTCTAGACAGTGGTTCTCACCCTTCCCAATGCTGTGACCCTTTAATGCAGTTCCTCATGTTGATGGTCTACACGGTGGTTCTCACCCTTCCTAATGCTGTGACCTTTAATACAGTTCCTCATGTTGATGGTGTACACAGTGGTTCTCACCCTTCCTAATGCTGTGACCTTTAACACAGTTCCTCATGTGGATGGTCTAGACAGTGGTTCTCATCCTTCCTAATGCTGTGACCCTTTAATACAGATTTCCTCATGTTGATGGTCTACACAGTGGTTCTCACCCTTCCTAATGCTGTGAAACTTTAACACAGTTCCTCATGTTGATGGTCTAGACAGTGGTTCTCACCCTTCCTAATGCTGTGACCCTTTAATACAGTTCCTCATGTGGATGGTCTAGATAGTGGTTCTCACCCTTCCTAATGCTGTGACCCTTTAATACAGTTCCTCATGTGGATGGTCTAGACAGTGGTTCTCACCCTTCCTAATGCTGTGACCCTTTAATACAGTTCCTCATGTGGATGGTCTAGACAGTGGTTCTCACCCTTCCTAATGCTGTGACCCTTTAATACAGTTCCTCATGTGGATGGTCTAGACAGTGGTTCTCACCCTTCCTAATGCTGTGACCCTTTAATACAGTTCCTCATGTGGATGGTCTAGACAGTGGTTCTTACCCTTCCTAATGCTGTGACCCTTTAATACAGATCCTCATGTTGTGGTGACCCCCAAGTATAAATTATTTCTTTTGCTACTTCTTAACTCTAATTTTGCTACTGTTACAAATCTTAATGTAAATATCTGTGCTGTGTGATTCAACCCCCAAAGGGGTTGCAGCCCACACGTTGAGAACTGCTACTCTCCAACATGCTGGCAATAGTTAAGTCAAGTACTTCTCAGAGTCCTTTGACTTGTATTAACAAGTTACAGAACTTGGTTGGTGGGGTACTGGGAAGTTCCTGACTTTATAGCCAGAGAGGACTGAGTGTGGAACTCGGTGTTATAGTTTGGATCGAGAGCGCTATCCAAAGGCTCATGTGATAAAGGATAAGTCCCCATCCTGTGGCATCACTTTTAATCGGTAAGGGCCCAGTGGACAGTTTTGAAAGCATGCCATTTGAAAGGGCTGTGTGTTCTTAGCCTCTCTCTCATCTGTCACATGGCAGCCATGAGGTAAATGATCTTCCCACATGTTTTGATTATGATGTGCTGCCTTATTGCAGGACCCCAAGCACAATAGTGCCAACCAATCATGGAGTGGAACTCTAAAACTGTCCACCCGAATAAGCCTTTTCTTTTTAAAAAGGAAAGTTTATAATATATAATAATATATATATACTAAATATATATACTATATATATATATATATATATATATATATAATAAAATATAAACATATTTTGGGATCTGATATTTGAGCCTGGTATCTAAAGTGAGGGCTGATTTGGGAGACTGAGTCTTTAAGCCTGTGGAATGTAACTTCAGCTAGTTGGTATTAGAATTGAATTGAATAAAGCAGTCAGATACATACTTGGTGTTGGAGAGTTGGAAAAGCAGTATTGGAAAGAACCTATGTTGTGTCAAGAAGTAAAAACAGATATCCCCTCATTTAGTGTCAGAAATGTCATGAATAAAAATGGCTCAGTCAATAGCACAGAACTTGAAAGGCACACACTTGCTACAGAGGCTCATCTGGGAAAGCTTCCTTCCCCAACAGTGTCTGTAGTAGCCTTTGGAATGAATGGGAAAGGGCCTTCTCTCCTTGAAGAGAGATTAAAAAAAACAACGTGCTTCTCCAGTTGACCACTCTTAGTGCAATGCTGACCTCAACACACTTGACATGGACAATGGCAACAAGGAGCCAGAAGTGCCTTGGAGCTGTTCTTAGAATTTTTATGAAAATTATTTTCTTCCCTCTTTCTCTAACACCTTTAGAACTCCGAGTTCTTGACCATGATATTCATAACACTTATCAGACACTTTAATGTCAAATGCCCCCTCCTGTCTTTCTGTGTACCTTATGGGTTTTGTGTATGTGTTGGCTTCCTTACCCACTAGCAGCGCTTCACGCTCAGATTTGATAGGACTGATGGTCAAGGTCTTCTCAAGAGGGTATTCACCTTCCTGGCTCGATGCACACAGTCTAGAAGCACAGTTTTCCTGCGGGAATAACATGCTTCCTGTGTCAGTTCACCTCATTTTAGACAAAGAGTTGGTTTCAGTTAATTGCACAACAGATAACTTTCAGTAAAGATGAGAGATACGTTCTCACTATGTTGCCCAGTCTGTAACTCCCAAACACAAGTAATATTTCCAGCTCAGCTTTCTGAGGATCTGGGACGACAGGTGTATTCCACTGTGCCCAGTAATAGATCCCCCAAAACAACATAGTACCATCAAAACAACAGAGTCCAATTTGGATTACTGAAAATCCAAATTAGAGAAACACCACACATAATCCAAACTATCCTTGAAAAACATTTATTTGGTGTGTGTGTGTGTGTGTGTGTGTGTGTGTGTGTGTGTGTGTGTGTGTGTGTGTGTGCTCGTGCACGCCTGCCACGGTACAGTTGTGGAGGTCAAAGGACAGCTTGCTGTAATTGGTTCTTTCCTTTTGCCATATGGGTCCTGGGAATTGAACTCACTTCTTCAGTTTTGGCAGCAAGTACCATTAACAGCTGAGCCATCTCACTGGTTCCAAAGCATCTTTATATGACTTCAAAATGCAGAAAATGTAAACATTTAATTTCACTAGTTTTGTTTTCCTGGCCTCATCATTCTTACCTCTATACAAATAATCTTGGGAAGGAGACTTAACACTTCTGTGTATTACATACTAGATGTTATTAAACATGTATTATCTCCATCATACAGATGAGGAAACGATGAATTGGGTAAGTTTGCTATGATTGCATTGTTAGGAAATGGAAATAGGAGAGTTAGCATTTCACATCAGGTTATATTCATTTATACCCCTTCCCCCCAACATTAGATCCATACTCAAATTATGCTAAGTCCCACATCTGCAAAGAAAACCCGGGAAGTACTCAGTCTACTCAGATATCATCAATGCTGGTTTTTGGACTAGAAATTAGAACCTTTACTTATAGAGTAGAGACTCTGTTTCTCTTCTCTGTCATCAGTTAAAATATTTCTGGGTTTATAGTCAGAAATGACCATGAACAAAAGTATCAATTGTCAGTTGCCTTCTTTGTTGTGAGGACTTTTTCTGAGTGTAGCAGTTTGGTTTTATGAGACACCCAGGTGAAATCCATGCCTGGCAGGCACTGAATCTGAAAAGTGTTCCTATACTGTTTGTGGATCTTTCTGTCTTTGGGTGTGGGTAAAAAAAGCCTTTCTATATTGTATAGATGAAGTAAGGGCTTTCAGATGAAGGAAGAAAAGAAATTCCTGCATCAACCTCACTGTTCTAGTCTTTTACTGTTGTGGAAATGCGTGCTCAGGAGTGCTGGGCAGGGGGTGGGGGCAGATCAGGGTTGATTCAGATAATCTGTCACTCCTCCCCTTCCACTAGCTCTCAGCAGGGCTGCACTTCCGTGCTCTTTAAAGGCATCTTCAAAGCTTGCTAGCTACATCCTTGGAACCAAGTGAGTGATCTGCATATGCTGCAAGACATGAGTTTTGTGCCACAACTGATTGAAAGCACTGGCTTATTTCTAAGGCAGGGGCTTTGCCTCTGCTTCCAAGGCACTTCCAACCTTAAGTGGGCCAGTAAGCCACATATTAAGTGAGGGCACTTAACGGATTGAGTTTGATTTAAGATATTAAGACTTTCTAAGCAGTCATAGCCATCTTGAATGGCTAAATTCAGTTCCTCAACTGAACCTGATTCCAAATTTATCATGGCTGGCATTTAACAAATTATAAGGGATATTAGAGGATGCCTATTTCTTTGAACTTCACTAGAAGATTCAAGGAGGTAGTTCTTTCCACCAGTGTAATAGCCAGAAGTCACACTGCTATATTGGAAAACACTGTTAATAGCTCCTACTGTGGCTTACTGTCAAGAAATTCAAAGAAAAGCAACAAACAGAGCCCTCATAACCAAAACTTACTGCTTGCCTTTCAAGCTGAAATTATTTTGTAGTCTAATGTGATGGTCTTTTGCTTTCTAACCTAATTGTTTCAGGTTGAAATGTTTGGTCACAAATCAGCTCCACAGACAACAGCAGCTTGTAATGATCTGTCACGAATTCTTCTAAAAGCTTTGCTTGAAACAACAGGAAAAAAATCTGACCCACTGTTTCCTGATTATCAATTGGCTCTCTTGTCTTTAGCTGTCATTTGTGGTATATTCAATTCGAGATGAGAAACACTTGTCATTAGGTACAATATGACAAGTTGCTTCTGTGCCAACTGACCTCTTGTTTCTTTAAACAAAATTCTCCACAAAGCAGAAAGCAGCCTAAACTAAAAATGTGCTTAAGTCAATTTGTAATGACAATCTGAAGAGTGATGGTTAGTGTGATAGCAGCTGTATAGGCCCTTGTCTATCTAGGGTCTTCTGTTTGCACAATGCATTTTATACAGGAAGAGAAATGGAGCTATGCTGCAGCTCTGGGACAATTTAGAAAGTCGGATACCATGAGGAGAGTCCTGATAGTGCAGCAGCATTGGTACTTTTCAATTAAATGCTTGATAAATGAATTTCTCTGGGATTGTGCTCATTTCTTTAATAGCACCCACAAAAGTGGAAAGTGAGTTGATTTTATGATGTGGAAGAATTAAAAGCATATTGCAAATGGCCTCCAAAAGAAAACATCTTCAATCATTTGTTTCAACTACACCAAGGTTGCCAGTTCCTAATGGCTCTCTGGGGCACATCCCCATGCTGGTAAACACACCCAGGGCCAGGATGTGTTCCATCTTCCTGAGCTGAGCAAGGAAGATCATCAGGATAGCTCTTGCAGAACTGTGCCATTGCTGATTTTGGACTTTTGGTCCAAGCCCCTATGTGTTCTCTTCCTTCTCAAATACCCACAGCAGGCAGTTCTGGTGAATAAGTCATTGTTTTGCTAGAGTATAACTTCAGCTGAGTACTGAGGCATGTGAGACTGGAGAGGTAGGACACACAGACCTCGGGAGACTTCACACATCAAAAAGAAAACACCTGACTCATGGTTGTGATGCCCAGATGAATCAAAGGTTCAACTGACTCTCTTAGGTGTCGTCACTGTGTTCTTTATGCAGCAGGCTCTCATTTGATTAAGTTCACCTTTCCTTCTTTGTTGCTATTATCTGGGTTTAGAAAACTGTGTCTCCTTGTTTCTTTACAAGGCTCCCCCCATTTTGGTGTTGGCTGTTTTGTTTGTTTGTTTGAGACAGTGTCTCATGTACCCCAGGCTGGCTCCTATCTTGGTGTGTAGGTCAGGATGACATTGAACTCCTGATCCCCTGCCTCCATTTCTTAAGCTTTGGGTTCAGGTGTGTATCACCATGCCTGAGTTGGTGTTGGCTGTTACTCTGACCATGGCTGCTCCTGATTATGTAGAGTGGGGAAAAGTGTCAATGCTCTACCTGCATTTCTGCTTTGGTGAAATGTTCAGTTAAACGTGTGCTCATCTGGGAAGATGGAACTTCAAATTAGGGACTGCCTCTATCAGATTTCCCTGTAGGAAAATTTGTAGAGCACTTTTTCCTGATTAATAATTGATGTGAGAGGAAGCAGCCCCCTGCATGGTGGTGTCACCTTTGGACACCTGTTCCTGGTACTGCATAGAAGGCAAACTGAGTGAGTCATGGGGAGCAAGCCAGTAGCAACATTTCCCTATGGTCTCCTAACCCTAACTGTTTAGAAATGCTAAGTACTTAAAAGCAGATCGCTTGATACAAGAATCACCACAGAGGGGGACTTTTGATTCCCAACAAGTGGTATTTGCAGGAACTTCTAGGGCATTTTCATTATCACTGAAAGGGAGATGGGGGTGGGGTGTAGGGGAGGGAAAGACTGATGTAGGGCTCACATACCTTATCTTGAAGATTTTCCAACATTTTTTCCACCTGTAACTTGTCATCTTTGATTTTTTCAAGTTCAGCTTCTTTCTTTTTGTACTCGTCTTGGACTTTGAGCAGATGCTTCATGAAAGAGTACAGATAATGACACCACTCATTTAGGCTACACTTCCTGCACAATTCCTGGCTGAGGTGAGGTATTAGGTAGACTAGCCTCATGTCTCCCTCTGCAAGTAGCATTTTTCCCACAAAAAGAATCTTGGGAAAATTAAGATACTTTTGTCTCTTTAAAATTCTGGTTCTTTGGCTTTTTGGAGCCCACTCCCTATGGTGGGATACCTTGCTCAGCCTTGATGGGGGAGGAGGGCTAGGTCCTGCCTCAACTTGGTATGCCAGACATTGTTGACTTCCCAAGGGAGGCCTTACTACCTCTGAGGAGTGGATAGGGGTGGTATGGAGGGAGGTAGGAAGACGGGGGGGGGGGGGACTGGGTGGGTATGTAAAATGGAAAAAATTACACTAAAAATCTGGTTCTTATATATTTCTTCTGAACTTGTTGATATTTTATAAAGGACCAGAGAAGCTAATGAACATAATCACTTGTCTTCTTCCCTGCCCTAGGGTAGCATGCAGTAAATACTGTACAAATTGTATCTTTATTATTGTGGAGGCATGAACTTAATGTGGAAAAACCATTTTTGTGAAGTCATCTGGCACACCGTGTAGGTAATATAGTTATGAATCCAAATTTTATGTTAGTTTCCATATTAGTAGCCAAGGAACTGGATTTATTGTTATCAGTAATGGCAATGCACACTATGTACTGAATCTCCAGTATGTACTAAGCACTGTGCTAGGGGACTCACGTGCATTCATTCATGTGACCTTTCCTAAGGCCATTCAGATAGCAGAGTTAGATCTAAAACCAGGCCAGGTAACCCTGACATTCCTTTGCCTAAATCCATATTTACAATAAACCTTTTGAAATAAAATGGGCAAATGTTGTTCCTTGGTTATAGTACTATTTTCCCAATGGAGAAAATCAAAATGAATGAAATTAGTTTTTACGATGTAGAGACCTGTTGCTGAGACCTTTGCATATAAGTGACAGAACTGTTCTTACGTGTAATGGTTTGAAAAGTAAGGTAAGCAGAGAGAAACAATGATAAAAATGTTTCCAAGGTCATATTTTCCGACTTGCAAAAGACCATCAGTTAAAAACAAGGTACAATGTATGTTGTCAAAGCCTTTTGAAGGGTAGCTACAGGGAAAGTTTTTTTTTTTTTGGTAGAAAGATCTCTGATATAATTTA
Organism: Cricetulus griseus; assembly: GCF_003668045.3. NCBI lineage: Eukaryota > Metazoa > Chordata > Mammalia > Rodentia > Cricetidae > Cricetulus > Cricetulus griseus. The sequence goes on along the minus strand of NC_048604.1, from coordinate 20,525,548 downwards.
TGTATTCTAATTAAACTCTGTGATGACAATAAAAGGAAGGTAAGCATTACTTCACATATTTTGCTAATGGGAAAGGTGAAATATTAATGTGATAATACTTGTCACTTAGCAAGACACTGGTGACAGAAGTAATAACACAGGGATGCTAGTGCCAGAATAGACTCTCTGTTCATCATTTATAATTTCCAACCAGCAATTAGTTTGCCCTAGATAATTTCAAGGCACAGAGTTGAGATGTACTGCGCAATTTAAAATGTAAGGAAGGTGGTTGGTAGACTGTCATGACAGAATATGATCATATCCTTTTTCAGAAGCACTAGTCCTTCTCTGTAGTGAAACGAGGTGTTGATAGCTTTTAAATTGGAGTCTTTCTGTGGTGATGGCCACAACAAACTTCTAAATATTGAGCACCTGTTATTATTCATGAAGTTTCATTTGAATGCAGTTTTCATTGGATTTAATTATTTCTTTTTATTCAAATGAATCTTTAGCATTCTTTTTATTTGTTTCTTTACATCCCGACCGCCATTTTATTTTTTATTACACACACACACACACCCATGGAGGCCAAAGGAGCTCATCGGATACCATGAAGCTGAAGGAAACGGTGCTTGTTAGTTATCCAACGTGGGCACTGGGAAACAAATACTAATCCTCTGCAAGAGCAGCACGTGCTCTTAATCATGGAGTCAAGTCTCCAGCCCAATCATTACGTTTTATACTTGGAATTATGCACTTGTAAACTCATATAAATTACTGTGAAATAAAATAAAATCCAAACTGGTATTACAATCCCAAAGCACTGATACTTACTACAAGGTCCCCATTTCCATATAAATCAAGGGTGAGGTGCTTGTTTTTCTTCTAAAAGACTAACTACCTTTTGTTGTTTTAATACTTACTGATTGACATTTTATCCTATGTAAGTAATTGAGGTTTCTCTATTAAAGACCCTTAGCAGTATCTATAGCCTAAGGTAACTTCTGATCTGTTTCAGCACATCTCTTTGCAAATGAAGAGCTGATGCCATCCTTCCAAATGGCACAGGAAAACAAATTGCACATACCTGTTGCATCCCTTGTAGGGCTTGCTGCAGAAGTTTCAGCTGCTCTTCCTTGTTTGGGTCATCTTCCCGGTGGGCTTTGCCTTGTTCTTGCTTGAGCAGTTCTACCTCATTCCGGTAGGCATCTAGCTGCCAGCGGAGGCTGTCATTTTCCTCCTTCAGAGCTTCTGCCTGTGACACTAAGGCTAAACAGTCAGTGGAAAATGTTAAACCTTATGTTTAGACGTTTTTGTGGTACACATGAGTGCTATGAAATCATGGCACTTTAAATCAATGTGTAGAAAAAGCAGCTTGATAAGGAATTTGAGGTCAGTTTTAGTTGTTCATGATAGTGAAAGATGGACACAAAACCAGAAAGTCTTGCTTTCATCAATGAAACGGGATTTCAATACACAAATATCTTCACTGTGGCTACTGTGGCTCACACTCCAAATGAAGTGTAACCATTTGCAAGCACCACCCAATACTTTCATTGAAATGGAGCAAGTGATAGGAACACTGTTATAATATAACATTTCCGCTTTCTGTATATGAAAACATTTCCCTTCCATCTTGACAGTAAGTAGGAAGCTGAACAAACGGAAAACAAAAAACTGTTTCTTTGACACAGGATCATTCTTTATAGCCTTGGCTAGCCTAGAACTTGCTATGTAGACCAGGCTGGCCTGTAGCCTTGGCAGGCTTGGAGCCTGCTGTGTAGACCACGCTAGTCTTGAACTCACAGAAAGTGGCCTGACTCTGCCTCCCAAGTACTGGGATTAAAGGTGTGTGCCACCAAGCCTGTCTTAACAACTCTTCTTATTCTCATCAGAGAGCTGAGATTATTCAGCAAACAACTCCATAACTTAGAGACAGAGAAAGTGAATATAAATCACAGCTTAGAGAGCCCGAAAATTATGAGCAAAAATCCTCATGGGAACCAGTGCTAGAGTAGAGAAACAAACTGAACTACTGGAGGCTCAGTGTGGACAAGCCTGTGAGTTAAAAACTCTCAAAGTGTGTGATGTCTAGTAGCTCTACTAGGTCCTCCCAGTGAATATCAGAGAAAAACCTCTTTCTGCTTCACAGAGGGAAAGGAACAGCTTTGAAGTTTGAAATGCCAGAACATTCTATTCTTAACAACACCTAACCCCAGGAAAAAGTATTTTATTAGAACCTTTTTGGAGTTTTAAAGGAGCATTAATGAACTGAATAAATGGAGATACTTAACTCTAGATCAGCGGGTTCCCAATCTGTGGGTCGAATATCAGATATCCTATATATCAGATATTTACACTATAACAGTAGCAAAATTAAGTTACAATGTAGCAATGGAAATATTTTTATTGTGGGGGGGGGTGACCACAGCATGAGGAACTGTGTTAAAGGATCACAGCGTTAGGAAGGTTCAGAACCACTGATCTAGACCTCATCAGACATCTTGTTCCAGCTAAGGGCCTAGAAACAAATTTGAGAAGCACTGGTGAAGTCCATTGTCCATGGGTACAGGGTTATCAAAAGACTGAGACTTAGGGTGAGATGTCATTTCAGATGGTAGAGTGCTTACCTGGCATTCAAGAAGCCCTGGGTTCAATCCCAGTGTCATGTAGCACACACCTTTAATACCACCACACAAGAGGTAGAGGCAGGAGGAGTTGAACTTCAAGGTGATCCATAGCCAGGGCTACATACGATTCTTAAACAAGTAAGACTTAATCATAGAACGGGCAAATGTGTCTCCTTGTCTCCTCTACACAAATTAAGGTCCATTTGCTAGAGTTCATTATATCCAAATAGTAGCATCTGATATTTAACAAAAATTTATAAGGACTAATAAATTGGAAAGACCAGTTTCAGAACACAAAGACACATTAAAACTGACTTATGCATGGCAAGGATGTCGGTGACAATAGGCAAATGAGAAGAACATATGAATAATAAAAGTAGAATTGGAAACTCTAAGGAAGAGTAGAAAAACTAGTAATCAAAAGCACTATAACAGGCAGAAGACCACTGATAGGCCATTAGTAGATTCACATGGTTGAGGAAAGAATTTGTGAGATTGAAGATATAAAAACATAAGGCTGTAACTGAAAACATGCCTTAGTCCATCCAGGATCGTATTACAAAAACAACAAAGACTGGAAAGCTTGTGTACAATGGAAATCTATTTTTTTAACAGTTTTGGAAGCTGGGCAATACAAGATCAAAGTACCAGACCTTCAGTGTTTGCTGAGTGCCTACTTCTGGTTTCATGAACGGTATCTTTAGTATTCTCACACCAAAAAGGGACAGGACACTTCTCTGGGGCCTCTTCCATAAGGGTATTAATAACAAGCACCTCCCCAAAGCTCCACTACCTAAGTGGTGGGTAGGTTTCAGCATATGAATTTTGGGTCATATAAACATTTGGGCGACAACAAAACCAGGGAGAAAAAAAATGACTAGAAGAAAAATGATAGGATATTCAGCAAAACAGTGTAAGCATGCATTATGGCAATGCTAAAAGAGAAGGAAAAAAGCAAAATTTGAAACAATCATGACTAAACCTTTCCCCAAACTTGTGCCATACACAAAAGTACATACAGATTCACTAAGTTCATAGAGCATTAAAGATAAATGCCCTCAAATCTAATCAAAGTTCACCAAATCAAAATAAGAAAAATAATAGGCCAGAACAAAACCAATACCTCACCTATAGAGGAGGAAATAGAAACATTACATAGGATTTCTCAGAACTACACAAAGGAAGAGAATGAAAGAAAAGTATTTAAGCAAAAAAAGTAGTCACTAATGTAGAATTTCGTGCCCTGGGAAATTCTGTTCAAATGGAACTAAGAAGAAATAAATATTTCTTCCTCTAAATAAAAACTGAGGGGGAGTTTTGACAGTAAGCCTGCCCTGCAAGAAATATTAAAGAAGCTGTTCAGAGCAACAAAAATGATATATAGTTCAGAAATTCAGATCTACACAAAGAAAAGTAGAGCATAAAAGATGAGCACGTGATGGTAAAACAAAACCTTTTATTTTTTCTTGTTAAGTGATCTAGAGTATAATGTTCAAATCTGCAGCAGTAAGAATGCACACATACATGAGCGCTTCTGTCCATGTGCAATGAGTGGCAGCAATGATGCATGGGATGAGAGAGGAACTGGAAATATTTTGTTATTGTAGGATACTTATAGAACCATATAGAAAAAAAGTATAACTGAAATGCTGAGGAAAGAGAAAAATAATAGAAAAAATTCTTAAAAGCACACAAAGAAGAAAAAGTATGGAGGGCAAATTTGGAGGAGAGAACAAGGACAGTTCAAAGAAAAGTGCAGCACATGTGGCAGGTTTTGATCCAATCTCAGCAATAATCACTCCAAATGTCATTGCTCTAAACATGTCAGTCAAAAGACAGATTGTCACTAGAGTGGATCAAAAAAGTCCCTAGCCATGTATGAGTGCACACGTCTGTATTGTCAGGACTCATGAGGCTACTGCAGGAGAATGGCTTCAAGTTTGAGGCCAGTCTGGTCTACATAGTAATTTACTTTAATGAGCAGTCCATTTCCCAAATTTAATTAACAAAGCAAGCACTTTATAGAATATCTTCTATGAATTCACACTGTATCCAGTACTTGGCCTTATTCAACTCCACACTGTGAAATAAATGAAAAGCATAGAATAGCCATACATTTAACTAAACTGAATGGTGTGCTTATCGTGCCTGCAGGCCATTTGTGGTTGAAGTGCAATCACCAGAAGTATTAGCCCCACAATGTACTCATATATAAAGCAAACCACTTATTAACTGTGATACATAGTAAGTTTTGAGTCAGCCAACATGAGACATTGTTTTTGAAAAATAAAAACAACAATAAGCAAACAAAACTAACCCCCGCCATACGAAGACTCATGTATATGAGTCATAAGAAATATACTTTAAATGTAAAGTCTACATAGATAAAAAGTAAAGAGAAGGAAGATAATACCATTTTAATAGTAATTAAAATGGAAGTAGCTGCATGAATTTAACAAAGCCAACTCCAGAGCAAGGAAAGTTATCAAGAATAAGGACAGAGGCTTTGTTAAAAGGGCCTGCAGTTAAGAAGGCCTCACTCTCTTAAATGTGTAATCTGCTAACAGCAGAGTTTCAAATTATGTGATGCACCAGCTGAGGGAACTGTAAAGAGAAGCAGAACAATCTACTAACTCCCCTCTATAAGATGTGGATGAGGCCGGAAAACAGAAAATCTGGAAGGGCATAGTTGAACTCAACACCTCTGTCAATCAAGTAGATACAATTGCCATCTGCAAAGTATTTCATTCAATAAGAACAAATTACAAATTACAAACTCACATGGAAGTGTCACTAAAAGATACCTCATTCTAGCCCATGAGATAGACCTTAATGTCGAAATGGAAATTATACAGTGAGTGTTCTTGGACAGCAATGGAATTTAACAAAAAAAAAATCTACAATGAAGATAGCTGAACATTCCCCCACACTGGAGACTGAACCATTTACTTTAAAATAATACATGGGTCAAAGAAGAAATTTCAAAGCTTCAAACTAAATTAAAATGAAAACGCAATTTATTTAAATCTGTGGGGTGTGGCAAAGTGGTGCTTAGAGGTAAATTTGTAGGAAGAAATGCTTACATTAGAAATGAAGAAAGATCTACAATCAAGTACAAAACTTGCTATCTTAGGAAACTAGAGAAAGAAGAATAAATTAAACAAATTAAATGTTAGTTTGCTAACAGTTGGCAGTTTCTTACAAAATTACATATATACTTTTCACAAAACTGAGCAGTTGTGCTTCTTGGTGTTTATCTAAATGAAATGAAATTTAATGCCCTTCCCCTAATCCTGTGTTTGCATATTTATAGCCCCTTTACCCATAATTGCTCAAACTTGGAAGCACCACAGATTTCCTTTAGTGTGTTAATGGAGAAATAAATTGTGATATATTCAGGCAATACAGCATTATTTAGTGGTAAACAGAAATGAGTCCTCAGACCAAGAAAAGTCACAAAGGAAACAAAGGCATGGTACTAAGTGAAAGAAGCCAATTTGAAAATGTTCCACACTATTTGATTCTCATTACATGACATTCTGGAAAAGGAAATACCATGTACACAACAAAAAGATCAGTAGCTTCCAAAGGCTACCAGGGACAAGTGACGATCAGGCAGAAAACAAACTTTAGGACAGCGAAACTATTTTGTATATTAACACAATGGAGGAGACATGTCATTACACATGTTTCAATACCTACAGAATGTAGTATAAAATATGAATACCAGAGGAACCCTTGGGTAAGCTATAGACTCACTGAATGATACAAATGCATCATTATGGTGGGGGAGGTTGATTAGGGTTGGCACTGGAGACTTCCTCTGTAGAGACAAGGATCATACAGGAAGTCTATATTCTTTTCTCTATTACTGTGAACCAAAATAAAACAAAAATACCTTTAAGAAAATTTGTTAACAAAAATTAATGTACATGGGAAAACTTAGGTTAAACTTCATTATTTATGAGTTTGCACAAATTTTCAAGGTTAAAATCAGAAAGCCTATTTGCAAATATTTAGTCAAATAAGCATTTATTGAGTATTCTCTGTATTCCATGTTTATGACTATGGTAAAAATAGGTGATTCCATTAATCTCTACTGTTTACCTACTACATTAAAGGAAACACTTTCCTTTTTTATGGTGTTAGGGAACAAACCAAGGGTCATGCATATGTTAGACTAGAGCTTCTCCACTGAGCTATACTCCCATTTCACCTCTTAAAAATGCCAATAAAATATGAAATCTGGAAAAAGAGATAGCAAGTTGGACCCAAAAAACAAAACCGTACATTAAGTGTGTACGTAGGTTAAAAGGAACCGGACAAAGATGTGGATTTTCTCATTTATCTATGGGGAAGAGTTTTTGTTTGGCAGAAAGTAAAAGAAAAATAATGAACTCAAACAATTAAAGTTATCTATTATAATAAATGATGGAGGAATCTAGATTTCAAAGGAAAGCTTTTGAGGCCAGGAAATATGTGGCAGTCATTATTACTGCAGGCAGCCCCTGGAAAGGCAATGCTTGAAGCTATGGGAGTGAAGCTAAAGATGCAATGGAGATCTTAGGCTGTTTGAGATGTCAGGAACATGGAGTGCTCATTTAGGAAAACTACAGTTAAGGAACAGAGCCAGCCCAGGAGAATGACTGTGTGGGCTGCAAATGACGGGATTTAATGTCTGTCCTGTTGGATTTTGCTCCTTTTGGTCATATCCCTCCTTTATGCTCTTAGTGGAAATAGCATCATCCTGTAGACTGGATGCTCTCATGAAGTCACAAGGGGAAAAGAAATCCACAATTTAAGCATTCCTCTCTCTGCTTCCTGTTTACCACGACATGAACAGCTCAGCTATGCCTTCTTTGTCATGATGAGTCAAAACCTGCAAAATCTTGAGCAAGAAACAATCTCTACCCCTTTAAAAGATGACTTATACATAGAAAGAATCTTCTTGTTTTTAGGCAGAATCTCAAAAAGTCCGGACTGGCATTGAACTTACTATGTAGCCACCTATGTTCCTGAACTCCTGTTTCTCCTGCCCCTCCTGCCAAGTGCTGAAATTACAGTCATATGCTACCATGTCTGGATATAAGGAGAACTCCATCCCAAGACTCAGACATGCCATCCCCAGAAAGAATTTGCCTTTAGGGAGAACTGAGTTTAATTAAATGCCTCGAACCTAAGAGTCTCCCTAAAGTTATTAGGCTACTAGCTTAGATTGTGTATCTAAAGCAGAGAGTGGCACTGTAATAGGTAGGATTTCTCACTGTCCACATGTGTTTTCAATGAATGGTCATGCAATTATCTTGATATGGTAGTTTTAAATCTCACATTTCAATTTATCAATTATAAAAAAGCCCCCTTTCAGGGCACATTCATTTAGTGTGTAGTGTTTATAACTGATTTTAATTACTTCTGTATCCACACAGACTTTGTCTTTGAAGAGAAAGCTATTACATAGAGACTTGCAGTCCCAGATCTCTAAATATTATGCATCCATGCCATCTCACAGTGGCCGAGATACACTTTACCAGGCATTCACAGCACCAAAGGTAGATGATACAAGTGATTCGTGTATGAACGAAATGGTAGAGGAAAGGGGATATTAACCATCTGTAAAACAGAGGGTGCAGTATTTGGTTTGTTTGCTGGATCAGTACCAAGGACAGCATCTCAAACTGGCATTGGGCTGCATAGGCATACAGGTTCCTATGTAAATCCTGATTCCTACAGATGGACAGTTGTTTGTTCCTACTTTGGTTTGAATGCCATTTGGTGGTCTGCATGGCTCAAAATGAAACAGTAACATTCAACTTCCTACTTTTGTTTCTTCATGTACTATAGGCATGTTATGCTCATGTTCTACATGTCACAGAGAGATGCAGAGCTGAGGAAAGGGGAGTGCTTAGAGGTCTAATCTCTAGTTTAAATGTGAGAATTTTGCCCTCGGAGAAAGTGAGGGGAAGAGGGTGATGAGCACTGACAGAGCAAGAGCAGATAATAATCTCAGTTTATACCTGTCACTTAGAAAAACCCCGAATGAACTAACCAACACAAACAAGGTAGTGATCACCTATAATGTCGGGAGGGAGGTTTCTCTACAAAATGTATTTCCTACTCTCTGAAATGAAGTTTTTTTTTGTCATTTTAATAAGGACATAAAGTCTTTCCTTTCACAGACTTATTTGGGCCCATTTCTGAAGTTGGAGTCTTTTGTACATGGCCAGAACACTGACATGTGCAATATTACCTTTTAATACTGTGTCAGTGAGGAGACCTTGGAAATTTATGGGGCCCCTTGTAGTAGATCAGTACTTATCCCTAGCATAGGAATGGACTTGGGAGCCCATCCCACATAGAGGATACTCCCTCAGCCTAGACACACGGGGGTGTGAAAGGGCAAATTAAGATTTAGACTAAAAAGGGAACTGTAGGGGATGCTGTAGCCAGCCCCTAGCAGGCTTGGATACAGTGTCCCCTACAGGGGTGGGTCCAGGCCCTGTCCCAGAGGATATGACAGACTCTGAAGACCCCCTATAGAAGACCTCATCCTCCTGGGGAGCAGAAAGGGTATGGGATAGGTACGGTGTTAGTTGTGGGGGGGGCAGGGGAGGAGAGGTAACTGGGCTTGACATGTAAAACAATCTTGTTTCTAATTCAAATTAAAAAATGGAGACAAATTACTATGTGTGAGTAGGTGAACCCATCAGTCTTGATACTGTATGGTGAATGTGTTCCTATTCTACCACTATTAGCTTTCAGCTTCTCTTTTCTGACTATTCCTTATGTGGGAAATGTTTTTGTTTATGCCAATTGCTTCTTAGATCCCAGGGCTGCCAGTTTCTCCAGACAATATGAAAATATGAAGGCAGCTGTGAACATCTCTTCCTAGAGGAGCCACTGAGAGCACAATCTCAGACATGTGTCTGTATAATGAAGAACCAAAACAGACTTTGTGCCATTTAAAGTATTCAATAGTGTAAAGGAAACAAACAAACAAACAAACCCAAATAATAACAAGTGCATCCAGTGACTCAGATACTCTTGGAAAGCTTTATTATAGGAGCTGCATGGTACAAGATGATAGAAGGAAAATGTGCAGCAATCCTCTCAAGGCTCACTACAAATATGAGCCCTAGCAATTCTCAAAGGGTGAAAAGCTAAAAACATCAGACAGGGACATGATGGACATGATATAATCAAGTTACAGTGTAGTGATTATGGTGGGTTCTAAGCTGATGATTGGTGCCCTTACAGAAAGAAGAAATTTGTACAGGGATATAGACATTATAAGGATTCAGGCATTATGCTGGCCTGCCCCTGTCACCTGGCAGAATTCATTCAGGCGGTACCCTGGTCAGCGCGGGGTTCCATGACTAGTAGTCTGCATGCAGGTGCAAAGGACCCCTTTAAAAGAAAGACCACCCCTGTACACTTATGCTCCTCTCTCTCTCTCTCTCTCTCTCTCTTCTCTCTCTCTCTCTCTCTCTCTCTCCCCCCCTCCCTCCCTCCCTCCTGCTGTTCCCCTGGGGCATACAGGACTTTTCCTGTCTCCCTCTTCTTTTCTGATCTCTCTGTCTCTGCCTTTGTGTCTCTTTACCTCTTTTCTCTCCCCCCCACCCCCGTTTCCGTTTCTAATAAAACTCCTCACTATGCTCTGTCTGTCTGGCATGATTGTTCCCTACCTTGGTCACTCCTTCCTGCCATGGAATTCGCCAACATTCCCCTCATGCTTTGTCATAACAGACATACTTCATGTGAGCATAAAGGCAGAAATTGGAGTAATATATCTCTATTTCAAAGAATTCCAATGATCACTGCCAAAAAGCCAGAAACTGGGAGGGAGCTAAAACAGATTATGTCCCACAGTCTTCAGAAGGAACCACCTCTGCTGACACTTACACCTTATATTCCTAGTCTTAAGAAAATTAAGACAACAAATCAGTTTCAAAACACAACTTTATAGGGCAGTGTTTCAACCTTTCTAGTACTGTGATGTATTAATGCAGTTCCTCATGTTGTGGTGACCCCCCAACCATAAAATTATTTCATTGCTACTTCATAACTGTAATTTTGCTACTGTTACTAATCACAATGTAAATAGTCGACAAGCAGGATATCTGATAGACAACGCCTGTGAAAGGGTCATTTGACCCCCAAAGGGGTTGCAACCCACAGGCTAAGAACTGTTGCTATAGGGCAGGAGAGATGGCTCGGCAGTTAAGAGCACTGGCTGCTCCTGCAGAGAACCTGGGTTCAATTCCTAGCACTCACGTGGCAACTTAAAATCATCTGTAGCTCCAATTCCATGGAATCCAACACCCTCTAAGCAATTGAAATATCTGAAACACCATTAAAGATCTCCTGGGTCAGACTTGCTGCATCTCATGAAGTTTTTTTAATTTTAATTTTCTTCAGCTTTATTGACGTATGATTGATAAAGAATTATATATACTCAAGGTTTACAATGGCCTTTCTCCGGAGAAGTATGCTTTGTATAATGATTTATCTAATATGATTAACATATCCACCAGTGAACAAAGTTTCATGGGGTTGCTAACATTTAATGTCTACTCTCACAGCTAATTTCACATACAAAATATATTATTTATTGTAGTGACAGTAGTACACACTGGATCTCTAGAATGTCTATCACATGACTGACAGCTTGTACCCTATAGGACACCTAGATGGTTTTTAGGCGGACCTAAAACTTGGTATCCATTAATCTAACTATACAAGGCAAAAGAGATATGTAGAGAAGAACAGCCTTTCTTGCTCTTCTGTTTACTGGGTATATGATTAACAACAGAATGAAAGTATTTCACAATATCCAGTTTCCTCTGATGTGATTTCCCCCTGTTTAATAGATTGCTTTCTTCCATTGCAAGTACTGTAGCACAAATATGGGTTACTACAGTCCCAGGAAGAACAGAAACTCTGTGGCACTCCAAGGCAATGTAGCTAGTTTTCCTTTCCTTGAGAAGGAAAAGATGACCAGGGATGCACTATAGGCCACTGGAATCCGAGTTTGGGAAGCACAGTGAGCAAAAACAACTTGGAGATCTCCTTGCTTAAGCTTTTAATTGGAAACAAGTGATAGCGAAAACATGTAGCTGATTTAGATCAAAACCAAGGAGACTCTTGCTGGCTCACGTCGAGCAGGATTTTTGCAGTTAAGTACTACAGAAGTGAGATAACAGAATTAGATACGTTCGAGGGGAAGAAAAATGCACAAAAGTCCTTGAATTAAAATGAATTGAAACCTTCTGGGAGAAAAGCTATTTGGTAAGCTCCATTAAGTCTATTGTAGATAGCTTTATTTGACAAAGCAGCATCCTGGCATGTGGAACAGGAAAGAAAATAGCTATAAGATGATCTGTCAGGGAGTTGCCAGTCTCTGAACGAATAAGATTCTGTGCAGTAGCCAATACAGCTTTTAACTCAGAAGAGATACAGAAGCAAAATGCAATTATATATCCCTAGTAAGTGCATTCAGTATGAATTTCCCACATACCCCTCACCTTCCCCAATAATTCTTCAAACTCTACAATCTATCAAGTGGATGCTCAAAATTAGGTTGCATTTACTCCACTATAACAATGAACAAGCAGTGTATATGATGCCGGAGATAGTGAGGTAGAGACAATACTATTAAGTCATAGTTAATCTGCTATAATATATCTTAGTGAAGCACCATTATTATTACAGTCTTTTCTTTAGTTTGGCTATAGGTTTTTAGTAGTTATTTCCATCACTTCACTATTCTGAAAACGCTTATAGAGTATCTAGTACAGACAATAGTTTTATATTTATGGATCAAGTGTATCACAAAATAGAGAAAATTCCATTGCTATAGTTAATGGATAGCTTTAATAAGTCTGACTTAATGGTGTTTTTTTTTCTGAAAGAATTTCTGTTTATGGAGTGAATATTCTGAGACCCCTTACATGAGACCAGAGCCTCTGACTTTCATGTGGGAACTGGGAAATGCAGATTTGAGTTTTGGTCAATCAGTATGTCCCCTACCAGATGACAAAGACATTAAATTAATTACTAGATTTCCAATGTTTATAATTTGCTTGGCATGTAACAGCTATGAAATGACTGGATTAGTTAATCTGGCCACCAGAAAATCCAGGTTGAGTTGTTATGGCATGGAAGATGATTGTCAGTGAGGGAAAAGTCTCTCTTAGATCTGAGACTAGTATTCAGATATCTGAAATTTAGGCCTAGTGATATATGACAAGTATGTGCAAGTGTGCACAAAAACATGTGTACACACACACCACAGAAGGATTTTTGGTGTTTTGCTCTATCATTTTTCAGTGATCCTGTGTGCCACCAACCCCCCCCCCACCCATAGTGCTGGGGTTACTGGCATCCATGGCCATGCTTGGCTTTGTATGTAGTTGTTGGGGATTTGAACTCAGGTCCTCACATTTGCTAAAGCCAATGCTTTTACATACTGAGCCATCCCCTCAGTATAATGCCTTTTTATATTGCACTTTCCTATAATTAAAGTCCTAAGGTTGTTTGCAATGGTTTACAGCAAACACTGGTCTGGTGGCAGGTACTCAGTCTTTTGACGATCTTCCATCCATGGTAATTTATGATGAAACTAATGGGTAAGTTGTTGTCTTATTGTTCATGAGGCTGACCCTATAGGCCTACTGGGTACCAACACCATAGCTTCTACCTTACTTACTGCAAGTTCCTCATTATACTGGACTAGAATAAAAGCCTTCACCCAGACACCTATTTGTTGATTCCTATTTGGTGTCCAATATATTTGCTAAGTAACTGTAATTAAGTTATTTATTTCATCATGAAAAAGTATGGTGTGTAAGCTTTCTAGATTTGATTCTTTAGCATCTTCAACACAACATTCAAGCCTGCCTTTCCTCTTAACATCGATTGCCTGGGGAAGACCTTTCCTGTTATAACATCTAGTCAATGTCTTCTGGGTTTGTACTTAAAATAACTGTTGAGCCTGGATTTCTTAATGCTGTCTTAAATCATACCTGATTATAACCATATCAACGTGTCAAATACTACTACCTGCAATTCCTACTCTGCCACAAATATACACCTTTTTAGTAAAGTACAGTTATAGACCAAATCTAGTCCAGCTCTGGCTTTTGTGAATAGTTTTATTAAAAATACAAAAAAGTTATTTATTTCAGATAGTTATTACTTTGTAGATTTTAATTTTGTTACTTTATGGAGATATTCAATTTTTATGCATTCATCCATAATCTTATTTAAAACTGTATATATGTTATCATGTGTACATGTGTATGTGATGTGCATGGACAACAGGAAGCAGACATTAATGCTGGCTTTCTATCTGCATCACACCTTGTGCTTTCAAACTGGGTTTCTTGATTGGCTGGTCAGCAGGTTCCAGGGATCTTCCAGTCTCTACCTCCTCGGCACTGGGATTACAGCTTTTAATTTTTAAGACAGATGCTAGAGATCTGAAGTCAGGTCTTCATGCTTGCATAAGTGACTGAGCCATCTTCCAGTCACTAAAAAATCTTGAAGGTTTCTCCTGAATTATATAATCAACTTTGTATTTTTCTTTATGTCCTTTGCTCTCTCTCTCTCTCTCTCTCTCTCTCTCTCTCTCTCTCTATATATATATATATATATATATATATATTTATTGGTTTTGAGACAGGGTTTCTCTGTGTAGCTATGGAGCCTATCCTGGCACTTGCTCTGGAGACCAGGCTGGCCTCGAACTCACAGAGATCCGCCTGCCTCTGCCTCCCGAGTACTGGGATTAAAGGCATGTGGCACCAACACCCGGCTTGCTATATATATTTTGCTAACATTTAAAACATGGATCTATCCGTTACCTATTTGTGCAGAATGTATAAGTAATCTAGCATTCATGCACCTGTTCTCTCACAGTTAAAGAGAATATTAATAATTGCTAATATAGAACAATGATGCCTAAATGTCCAGTGGGAGTTTTATTTTTTGAAAAAAACACACACACACATTTTAAATTAGGTACTTCAATGGAAAAAGGGGTATATGAAGAACACAGAAAACCCTATAGACACAGGTTTGACATTTAGCCAGTGTTTACTCTATAGTCCCATCAATTTTCTCTATCTGGTGTCCACTCTGATGGGCTGATGTATACATCATCTTACCTTGTTTTAAAGGTTTGAAAATATTGCCACTGCAAGTAAATGTTTATTACATAAAACAAACCAGAATTATCATTACCTGATTCCTCCGTTTCTTTTGTTTCTGTTGTTTCTTCTATTTCATCGTCAGACATTTCCATTTCTTCTTCTCTCCTGATTCCCATTAATTCATCATTATGAATGTTGCGAATTTCCTAAGGTTGAAAGGTATGCTTTTTACAGGGGAAACTTGGAAAACATTTGGGAAATGGACAGATATATGGGGACATATGAAAACTTTCACGGTGCTCTTAAACAGGCAATGGCACATTGAGACTAAACAGTGTCACTAAAAGGTACACTTGGCTCTTGTGTGGAGTTCTGGAATTTTCCTTTAGAGTTTTGTCATTATACCTTCCAATGTTGGTTCCTTTAACTTTGCTATTTCCTCTCCTCAACAGCTTTCCTGAACAGAACTTTAAACCAAGATTTTGTAGTTTTAGAAGATACAACAAAAATGAGCTATTAAGAGTAACCTTCCACCAGACTAACTCTCTCATGGGCACTAACTATAACGTTTGGACAAAACAAGATACATAACTACTTGATGTCATTGGACAGTGAACAAATGCAGGCATATTATGGAGAAGAATTGGCATTTGGAAGAAGCAAAAAAACTTGTGGACAGGTTTCCCTGGTTTAAAAAAGCCTCTTAGTTTAAGAGCAGATCACAGTTAGTCACAGGGTAGCTAGATGTCTAGTAGAAAACCAAGTCTCTGTGGCCTAAACAATGGCAAGAGAGTAGTTAGTGGAAAAACAGCCACTGGAGAGTAAGGAGGGGATCTTTGAAGAAATGTGTGTGGGGAGAGAGGACAACATGGAGGACGGGAAGGAGAAGGGAGAGAGGAAAACACAACACACACACACACACACACACACACACACACACACACACACACACACACACACACACCACACACACACACACACACACACACAGAGAGAGAGAGAGAGAGAGAGAGAGAGAGAGAGAGAGAGAGAGAGAGAGAGAGAGAGAGAGAGAAGCACTCTTTACAGTCTGTATATAAACTCCTTTCAAACTTTTGCCTGATCTCTCAAATAAGGAAGAGCCCAAGCAGCCTAGCTAAGGGTAAAGGAGTTAAGTTCTTATTGAAACTGCTATCCAACACATAGAAACCTCAAGCAATTAAATTAATCATTTGAGGAAAAGAATATAAAGTGAACATTTTAGAAGAACATATCAGAGTCCATAATTATTATACTATAATATTCATATCTAGGATAATCACCAAAATCACTGGACATCTTAGGAACTAGGTTGAGATTACACTCTCCAGAAAATGAACAATACATGGAGACCAACCCTGAAATGATCCAGATGTGGTACTCAGTAAATAAATAAAATAGCTACTTAGCTACCCTCCTGGTATAAAGGGATTGTGCTCATATAGAAAAAAGTTAGGGAATCTCATCAGAAGGTCGGATACTTAAAAAAAAATAACCCACAGATTCATTTAGCTTAAAACAAAAGACGACAAGAGTTCTCTTTTTGTTTGGAAATAATGAACTATGAAATGAAAAGTTCCTTTATTTTCAACATTAAACAAAAGTTCTTATTGTAGAACTTTATGATGTTATTGTCATTTCCTTCCACATATCTTTGTACAGTAAAAATTTTAATGAAATGATTTAACATTTGGTGACAGAATTCAATCTGCATAACAAAAATTTAATCAAGAAATACTTAATGTGAAGAATTTTTTACCATAGAAAGTATAATAATGATGGATTGATTAGAAGGTGATAAAAATTACTCCACAAAATAAGAAAACAGCACACACAAGAACAGCTAGTATACCTAAGATGTGATATGAACAAGAAACCTACAAACACACACACACACACACACACACACACACACAAGGCTAAGTAACTCTTGTTGAACACTACACTTTTATGACTCACAAAGCTGATTCATCAGAAATGGATTGAAATCTACTGTGTAGCTGTTTCCAGAAACACAACATCTGGGTGTGAGGAAAGTTATTCAGAGAAAGGTATCTTACAAGAGGTGCTGTGTATAAGGCTATGTAAAGGCTACTGACAGAACAGTACACACACACAACCCAACTTAAAGAGTGGGATGGATATGAATAGAATCTCAGTTAACTGTAGGATTGGATATCAAAGATTAAGCTACATGCAACTTAATGCCAGAAATAGAGCAAGGGAAAAAACATACTTGAAGAAATAACGCCCAATAATTTCATAAGTTTGACTAAGGGCATTAATCCACTTATCCAAAGAGCTCAGTAAAGCCAAGGCAGGGCTTATTGTGAAAGAAGGGTGTCTAGGAACATCATACTCTGACTACAGGAAATTAAAGTAAGGGAAAAACTCACACAAAGTAGATGGAGGACAATGCTACATTGTATAGAGAGGAAAGTCAGCAGTGAAACAGTTTCATTAATGTTTGTGGAAAAATTAAAATGTCTAACTATTCCGAATTTTACATTTGGAGAAAGTTTCAAGAATGAAGATAAAGATATTTTCACATAAAAATAAATGCAATAAGTCCTCATCAAAAGAGTTACAGTATAGGACATGCTGAAGAAAGTACTTCCAGGGTGAAAAGAAGCTGAGAAATTCATGATGATCACTGGAAATGATCAAGTTCACAATAGAAACAGTCTCTTTAAAAGTTTAGGAAAGCACTCGGGAGACAGAGGCAGGGGGATCTCTGTGAGTTCGAGGCCAGCCTGGTCTCCAGAACGAGTATCCGGATAGGCTCCAAAGCTACACAGAGAAACCCTGTCTCGAAAAACAAAAAAAAACAAAAACAACAACAACAACAAAAAAAATTCAGGAAGGAGAGGCTAAGGGAATGGCTCAACTGGTAAAGTTATTGTTGTGCAAATATGAGGAATTGGTGCAGTGGCTAATCCCAGTGTGGGAGAGGTAGAGACAGAAGGATCCTGTGGCTTGCTAGCCAGCCCAGTGTAGCTGAATAAGCAAGCTCCAGGTCCACTGAGACACTATCGCAAAAAATGATGGGAGTAAGGATTTAGAAAGACATTCAATGTGATTCTTTAGTATTCAAATATATACTTGTGAGCGCACACACCCTCACCTACACATGCACATACATATGAACATATATTCCCAGCAGCAAGAAAGCATATATATATATATAGTTATATATATATAGTTATATATATATATATATATATTGATATATATATATATATATATATATATATATATATATATATATATCCAAAACAAGTAAGAAGGAGAACTACACATTTCAGTGCAACTTGAAATCATTAAGACATCACTAATTGTTATTAATTTCTTAGGTTTTAAGCTGAGAACTCCTACTGGGTTGTAACACAGCAAACAACTAAAGCTGCTGTCTGGTGCAAATTATCCAATTTATAAGCATTATGTATATTTCAAATAGATTTCTTTTTATCTTTTCTTTATAAGTCAATGTCTCACTAAGTAGTTCTGGCTGTCCTGGAACTTTCTCTGTAGACCAGGCTGGCCTCGAACTCACAGAGAGCCACCTGCCTCTGCCTCCTGAGTGCTGAGATTAAAGGCATTTGTCATCATTTCTGGCCTTCAAATGGCTTTATTAATAATGCTATAGTTAGTCACTATCCCAATGTCTTCCTTTTTAATTCCTTTATTAGGAAAAATGATTTCTAGTTCCAGTTAAGTTTTCATTAACAGTAAATGATGGACTCTTTAAAAAAGTGAGTATTTAGTATCATCACTAATTATTAAGAAGTAGCAGAAAAATCAGATGCTAATATAGTACCTCCTCTGTACTGCAGGGACTTAAAATAGAAGGAAAGAATAATTTGCTTGTGATAAATGAACTTTACCAGGGCAGTGTCATGGAAAAGATGTGCCAAGGCTTATTCAGACTCAATGCATGAAGAACAATAAGGGGATTTCTCATTCCTCTGAATGCACTCTACCTCATAAGATTTAGTTTCGGTTATCATCAGAGCTGTTGCTGGAAGGTGATTATAACAAAGTTTGACACTGGCAAATTCAAATATTGTACAGATTACTGCATCAGAAAAAGCTGTGGCTTTCTAGATTTCTAATAAAAACGTAGGCTGTCTCAGTATAATCAGAGACCAACTCTCAACTCACACACATGTCACTAACACTGATAAAGTTATTACATTTCTCAGGAAAGTAAATTGTGTCCATTCTAGGGAAATAACCCACAGCAGCAAGATCTTAAAACTAAAACAGATCCTGGAGCTTCCCAGCATCAACAAAGAAAGCATCCTTTTGATTCCAGTTTGGCAAGACAGTTTAAGATCTTAGAACTACAAAGGCTTCAGTAACTACATGATATATCTTACCTAGAGATCTTTTCAGTTGTACGTAAATGCCCCTAGAAATATACTTAGGGGCAATTTTTACCTAAATGCTTCAAACTACCTCAGGGACAAGAACCACCAGTTGTTTTAGCTAAATATAAAATGAGAATAAGAAAAACTCAGGAAAAGTTTTTTCTAAGTTACTCAGTGCACTGCTCTGTACACTATACAATCCTTAGCTACAAAACAAAACAATACAAAACAAAACAAAACCCCTAAGGCTCATCTCATTATTTTTCTACAAATATTCAATACTAAGTCACACAACTGGACTAGAAGCAAAAAGAACAGCAGAGGCTATGGGGTACCATATTAAAGAAAATTGAGGAGGCCCATTTGGTAAATGATAGAGTACTTCTAAGAAAAGTGAGACTGTTAATTCTTGGAAACCCTTACCGTTAAAGTACTCTGCACCTACTTTCTGTATTTTCTGGTGGACCAGAAAAGCTTCAAGAAAGAAATCCTTACAAATACTTTTAGAGTAAAGGACTACAAGGTGGCATGCACCTAAAAAGCTTAGCCATAGGATTGGGTAGGGAGTGGATTCCTAGCTACTGAAGTACAGACATCAAAAGTAATAGCTGTATCCATTTCTCCTTCTGACATCTTGATACAGTACTGTAACCAAAATGTGGGAATGGCATGTGACACCACTGTCAGTAATTTGCATGCTAATCACTACAGGAAATCTTCTGAGACATGTCCCTGACAGAATACTTTTTAAAAATAAGTGGCCTGAAAGTTCCTATGCCACCCTTTTACCTACTGTAAATATGTGGCAATCTGATTTCAACAATGAATGGGTAGTGATTTCTGAAATGGCAATGTAATGACTTTGAGTCTCCTCTAATGGTAGCAACCTTTTCTGAAATTTAGAAATTTACACTGCTCCACAAAGGAGAACAACATGCACTTTCATATAGAAGCAAACAAACCAGAGAAATACATGCAAAGAGCCACTTTGTACCAGTTGACATCTTTGATTTATTACAAAGTAAGCAAATCATAAATCTTTACACATTAATTATTTAACCATAGCTTCACAAAAATTTATGTGGACTTTAATTGATCTTACTCATGTTTTATGATAGGAACATTATTACCAGAATATCAATACTCCTTATTAAATGTGTAACAAGATTCTACTAACCTATATTTTTTCAGTATTAACAAGAACTATGGTAGGAAAGGAGTCAGGAGGGAATGGAAAAGAACAGAGGCTAGGGAAATAAGTAGCTTGTATACTCAATGTAACAATTTGATTCTGAGATATCATTTAATAAAACGAAGCAACTCACAAACAAAGGTTTGTCTCTTGTGTGGTAAATAATGGAAATACAAATTAGGTTGATGTCAAATTGGGTTAGGATGCTTTTGAATGGCTGAAGGCCAACAGCCAGTCTTAATGCAAGTGAGTACTAAAACAAGGGTGCACAGATGACTACATTATCCATCCACAAACATTCTGCAGAGTATGAAATGGAAGTAAATGGAAAAGATTATTTTGTCAATTACAATCATCAAAGCCCTTTTCTTTCAGCTCAGTGGTATAAAATCTTCTATGAGGAAGGCTGCAAGAGCTATCTTCTTAATGTTTATGGCTATGATTCTAGTTTTTATATATTATACAAGGTGTGGCACCTGCTATAGGTCAGTTTGCTCGAAACCCAGATTTTCAAAGGATTCTGTAGAAAAGAGTCCCCACAGTAAATACAAGTGTGACTGTAGGCATTGACTTACGGGTAAGAGGAGGGCTTCAGTCTTCTCTTAGCATCTTTTTCTGTTTCATTTCCAGGAGCCAAACCAGGATAGCAAAAGCAAATAAAAAGACTACCAAACTAGTCAGCCTGGCATGTACTTTCATAGCATCTAAGTTTCTCAAAGATGGGGCTTTTTTTTCTTTTTTTCTTTTTTTTTTTTTGAGACAGGGTTTCTCTGTGCAGCTTTGGAGCCTATCCTGGAACTCGCTCTTGTAGACCAGGCAGGCCTGGAAATCACAGAGATCTGCCTGCCTCTGCCTCCCAAGTGCTGGGATTAAAGGTGTGTGCCACCAACGCCCGGCAGGGCTTTTTTTTTTTTTTTCTAAATTCATGATCTCTCTATTCCTCACTCAGCAGAATAAGAATACTGGTGGATGCATGACAGTGAGATAAGGAATAGGTACCATCTGACATGAATTTTCCACCAGCTAATTTGTTCCCCGAGGCAACTGGGAAGACGTGGTCAAAACTTGTAACTTGATGAAACACCTGACTTTTGAGTTGTTCTGATTTTCAGTGGGGTGCTAAAAGGTAGCAACATCTTAAGAGGATAGCTGTTTTCATTTCCCATAGGATATATCTTTTAAGTCTTCTGAGTAGCCTGCTGTCAGTGGAGACTTGGCAGAGTTGAAAGCAAAAAGAAACACATAGGAAAACCAAACCACAGTTCAAGAGACAGCAATATGAAATGGAAGAACTCTATAGCGTTTAGGGAAGTAAACTCAAAGGAAGGCCATGAGATATGTCTCAATGCTGAATATAAAACCAGAGGGAAGTCACAAGCTAGCTATGTCTCACTATCATCAGTAGTAGTAGTCACTGAGACTGAGGAAGGTGGGCCTTGATTTAACCCAGTCAAATACACAGGAGGCGGGTTTGGTCAATAAGGGACAGATGAAACATGTAGCTCTTGGCAAATCATGATGCCCATGTACCTTATCACCATCCCCCCTGCCAAGGAAGCTTTACAACAATACTGTATAACGGGGTCTAGGACATGTCCAGTTCACCACCACAACCATCTTTATTATGGCCCTAATTTAACTTAAGCATAAAATATATACTCCCTAGGTAGTCAGGCTTGGTATATGCAGAGCCTTGATGGGGAAATTTTTTGAGATAAGGGTTCACTATATAGTTTAGGGTGGCACCAAATGCATGATCCTCCTGCCTCAGCCTGCTGGGATTGATTACAAGTGTGTGCTACCACATCTACTTTGGGGGTATTTTATTGCCTGATAGTTGTTACCTCGGGAAGTCAGTCCCTTACTTCTCTGCACTGGCAGGGCTTTCCTTACAAATTCTGGACAGCTTAGATCTTAGAACATCTAAAATGTATGCAGGCTTATGTGTATTAAAGAGAAGGGAACATTTAATGCAGGTTATAATCCACCAAATCCAGAATCTAAAATGTTTCCCAAATTGAAAATATCTGGCTGCCAACATGATGCTAGTGATAAAAAATTAATGAAGATGCTATTAGCTTTTTATGATTCTATACACTCACTGGACAAATGTCTTCAAGAGATATCTCAGTGATTCCCAGTTCTCTCTGTTGAGCTAGAACTGGTGCCTTATAGACTACAAGTTTAGGACCAGGGTTTCGCTTATTTTCCCTTAAATGTTTGTTGAGGTTTTAAGCTTTTCCCAAATAAATTGCTTACCTATTCACAGAAGGGCACTGTGGACAGAATAGTGCCTTCATTTGAAAGGCTAGGAAACTAAGCCTCACAGAGATTAGATGACCTGTTTAAAACTACATTGAAGTCTGTAGCAGAGCTCAGAGGAAAATAATTTCTACTCTACTTCCTACTTGTATAATTTTGTGAAATCATTTAACATTTCCGCATTTCAGTTTTATTACATGCAAAGCATGGATTCTACACCTACTCATTATCCTGTATTGAGTTGTTTAATAATAAATTGAAATAACACCATTTACATTTTCAAACTGTTTATATATTTCTTAGACATTTAATCTTATAAAATTGGTTTCATTATTATCAACACCAATTAACAGGTAAAGAAACAGGGATTAAGAGATGATGAATAACTTGCTCTATCCACTAAGCTACAAACATAACAGAAGCTGAGACTTTGGATTCTTGTTAGACTCTCAGTCCATAAACAGCTTGCACTACACTACACTGACTGTAAGGCTTACACTGAGGTGAGATAACCAGTGTAAAGCCCTTTATGAGTGTAAGTGTGGGGGGCTGAGGGTGTAGCTCCATGGAACAGTGTCTGTCTAGAATGTACAATACCCTGAGTTCAATTACCAGCATAGAAAAAGAAACAGGAACACGGGATTTGAATTATGGATACAACGAATTTGTTACCAGAATGGCCAAATAAACCATAGATGAAGTTGAAAAAGTTGCTGTATTTACAGACAAAAAGAATCAGGCCCAGAGAAGGAGAACCTACAGGCACAGAAGAACCTGAGATACCTATGAAACCATTTCCACAGGTAGCTCATTGGAAACAAACCTCCCATGTGCTTTAACTTCAGATTCAGGCTAGTAAACCTAAGCATATTACACATACTGTAGTGTTATGCTAAAGATTTACTTGAGCCCAAGCAGAAGGGTGTATGTTGACCTTGATCTGAAATCACAGTCCTCTTTTCTGGGCAGATCTGATAAAGGAAGCTGGGAAATTTCTTTGCTCCAAGTACCAGCAGACAGCTTCTAGCCTTGACTGTCAATGCACACTAATACATGGAAGACAGCCCTAATATTACTAATTCAAGAAGCATAGGTCAGTAATTATTATTGTACTCAAGACTAGCTAGTGAGGAGAAGTAAACCTACAATTATCCCAGCTGCATTTTCACTACAAAGATTTCTATCTAGCAGGATGCATTTAAGACAACATATGCACATTTATTACCCTTTTGACAGCAGGTGGTCTGGATGTTGACAGTGTATAGAACACATTTCAGTGTTTCATTAGGGCCTTGTGACCATGGGAGCTTGGCACTATTTAATTCTGGTTAAACTCCAAATCAATAACTTGTTAAGAAAGGAAACAGTCCCCACAAGGAGCTAGCAGAGTAGAAAGTTACCAACCTCAGCTTGTTTGCACCAAACACTGATGTTTTTACGCTGGGCTTTTGTGAAGTGGTCCCATGCCTTCTGTTTGGAAGCAGAATGGTACACAGCTACTATCTGCTCAACTGCAGTATCAAATCAGCAGTCAGATCAGGGCAAATTGTCATCCAGGGATGGACAGAGAGAGAGAAAAATAAAGAGAAACATGAGGCTTGTTTCATCAAGTTGTTATGACACAAACCAGGCTGTGACTATACTTGGATAAGATTACATGGGCCAAGGTACTTTGTTACTTTTCTCATGGCTGTGATCAATTCTGACAAGAAGCAACTTAAGGAAGGAAGGGTCTAGTTTCGTTCACAGTTTAAGAAGGGGTACATTTAATTATGGAAGGGAAGGCATGGAGGAAGAAATGTCAGGTTGTCAGTGTGAGTCCATCAGGAAGCACAGAGCAGACAGGAAGTTGTGCATGACTATAAAACCTCACAGATGCTCTCAGTGATCTTCTGCCTTCAGTGAGGCTGTATCTCCTAAAATTTCCATAACCTTCAAAATAGCACCACCAACTGGGAACCAAGAGTTCAGACACATGAGCCTATGGGGGCAGTTCACATTCAAATCAGTACAGGAACTATGATTTTAAGAGACTCAAGGAAAGAGACATCAATATACAGGAAGAAGAAACACCCAGTTTGGGTGAGATAATTAGCAGAGCTTTTAATATAAAAATTGTGTATTCATTTAGGCAAAAAAAGAGCAAGAGTCAGAATAAAAGTGTATTAGGTTCAAATTTTGTATTTAGTTGGGTGCTATGAACTATAATACTGGGTACTTTTATTTAATTTATTTAATATTATTATAAATTAACTTGTAGATAACATAAAACAATGGGCTTCACTATAACATTTTCATACATTTATATGATTGTGTGTTACTCATATTCACTGGGTCCTTTAATTAAGTAGCCCTCTGAAATAAAGTGGACCACTTAAAATTAGGAAAATTTGTTTTTCACTATTCTTACATATGTTTAACCAGAAGCATCAAATCAAAATATAAAATGGTTGAGTCTATATTAAATATACCTACTAGAGAAAAAATTATGAAAGAAATCTTTGTGAATGCAATCCTAGAGAATTTCTTTCAAGGCCCCTTAAAATGTTAAAAGGGGAAACACACACAAATCTTTGGGGATTTTTCTCTATTTCGTGTGTGTGTGTGTGTGTGTGTGTGTGTGTGTGTGTGTGTAGGTCAGAGGGCAATCTGTGAGAGCTAGCTAGTCTTCTAATTCCACCATGTTGGTTCTGTGGATCAGACTTAAGTTGTTAACCTGCTGGGCCATCTCTCTGGTTCAAGTGAAGAGAAGACTGGATATTAGCATTTTGGGAGAAACAAAAGCAGCAGAACCCCTGATTCTCACAGCAAAAAAATTCAGAGACAGGATTATTTTTTTCTTTGCAGATATGTTTTCACTGTGTTCTAATGATTTAAAGATTTTCACAATTCTTGCTGCTTTCTTTTTCCACTTATTGGGAAGTCCTGAAGATATGTGCTTTCCCCTCTTGGATTTTATGTCTATATATACTTCCAAAATATGAATAAAAGTGGAGAAACTCCTTAATCTCAATTATATATGAGTCAAGTATGGAGAGAAAAGTATAGGAAGAGTGGACCATAATTGCTTAAAAGCAAAATCATAAAACTGCCCTGGTTCTTGAGGTGAATATAGCTCCTTATTGAAAAGATGTGATCATATAATTTTGTTACGTGGCAAAAAAAAAGAAATTACTGGAGTGTTTGTTTATCTGATCTATCTCATTG
This sequence comes from Cricetulus griseus, assembly GCF_003668045.3. NCBI lineage: Eukaryota > Metazoa > Chordata > Mammalia > Rodentia > Cricetidae > Cricetulus > Cricetulus griseus. The sequence continues at coordinate 20,499,741 of NC_048604.1, read as the reverse complement.
AAGAGAACCTGGATAGGTCTGAAGTGATATAACTTTTAGAAATGGCCATTTCAATGGCTTCTTGCCTTTATGGTGACTATCATATCTAGTGAAGATAATGGGAGAAAACTAAATTGAAAATATAGAAGTAGCAAACTTATTTTTTATGCAATCATCTTGGGAAATATAATCTTATTTCTTACCACAAGTTCCTAAAACAGCATATTACATGATGATAATCATGTAAATCTGAAGAAACACTGCCATAAAATCCTAACATCATATTCTAACTTCAGCAATAAAATATCTAATCCTTTACTGAGGACCAGGGTTGTAAAAGGATAAGCTATTGCTTACCTACATTAAGGGGTTGCAGTATTGGGAAGGTTGAGAAACACTGATATAAGGAGAGTAACAAGGCAGCTAGGAAGGTTACCTAGCCACCTGAAATATATAGCTTTGCAGGCCTTGGATCCTGTGTAGGGCAAGTGGTGAGTAAGTGAAGGACTCTCAGCCTTCCAGCAGAACTTTAACTCCCACTTACATTGAATAAGAATTCCAGAAAGGGCGTGCTTGAACTTCTCTTTTGCTTCTTCCATCTCTTTCTCATGGGCAGCTTTCTCATTCACCAGGCGGCGGACATGGCTGTTGGCTGACTGGATCATGGAATAGAAGTGGTTGGCACTGCGGCGGTTCACTTCTCCTCTCTCTATCCAGGTGAGCAAAGTCTGCACCGCTTCTGAGAATTTGGAATCATCTGAAACAAAAGAATTTATTTTGAAAACTCCTGACAGTAACCAAATCTCAATCTATTTTCACAATATGCTGGCAAGAGGCTATCAAGGATTTCTGGCAGTTACAGGTATATGAATTAATGAAGGCAAGGAACCTCACATGTACACACATGCACACACAGGCAGCAGGTGGGAAGAAAGAAAGAATGAAAGGCCAGGCAGACTGGAAATGGCTTATGAAGAGCTTCAGAAAGAGGATGGCTTCTTTTCTACCTACAATTTCTGGGGCTATAACTCAATGTGTGAAGTCCTAGTAAACCCCGCCCCCCCCACACACAGACAGAGGTGGGGAATTAACAATGAGGGAATTTCACAATTATATAATCTTGCAGTTTAATAAGGAAAAGCCAGTGAGAATGTTGCATGTAAGTTGATATGTCAGTACCTTTATCCTGGATACGTGGAATTACAGTTACAGAAAGGCCTAAGGAAAGGGTTCAGTATGTAGTTCTTTATGTACAAGCATTTACATCTTCAACCTTTTATAATAGTACTCTGGAATCCAGAGCTCCCCATTCTTCCACTCAGTCCCAGCCAGGATCTATTTTGATCCTTTTATTTCTATGTGTTCTCACATCCTTTGCTCTTACCTTCAAGTGGATCTCCGCAGTTCACCAGGAGCCACCCTGTAGATGTTAACAGAGCAGTAGCACAGCTCTTTCATACCTTCCAGACCTCCTTTCCCAGCTAGCTACTTCCATATTCTATTCTGACAGACTTTCGAGACAGACTCTTAGAGCATTCCATTGAAGCCACATTCTGTAGCTTCACATCCCTCTCTGGCTAGAAGCTCTTAGCCAAGTAGAAATATCTCGCTCTGCAATTTATTTTCTTGCCCCTTGCCCTTCAGTTTTTCAGTGCAGACACAATGGTAGATGAGTCTTCCCCGTGTAGCAGCTTTTCATTTCATTACTTGGATACAGTCTTTTATGTCGATGCTGCATGTGCTTCTCTTGAGGGCCGTGCAAGCAGCAAAATTTTTTTTTTAATGTAAAGTGTCTTGTTTGGTATCATGTGAATAGACAAGTCTTGCAACTGGCATCTTACCAACGCAAAAGCTTCTCTAGCGTTTCAAAATGTACCATTATTTCTGTTCAGTTTGGGATGCTATGCTTTCTGTTTTTCCCTTGCAGAAAGTCAAAATTAATCCAAAGAGATTTCTTAAATGTGATGTAAACAAGTTTGGCAAGTGCAACCTATTTATTTAGAAAGTAGAATTAGCAGGATCTTGCTGAAATGAAAGCACAGAAGCAGGGCAAATTCATAGCATTAGGGCTGGGTCAGTGTCATCAGTAAGATCAATGGGGCATCAGCATTCATTCAATAAAATCAACTGTACTCACAAAATGAGAGACTGGATCTGAGTTACTAAGACAAGAGAACAGGCAAGGTAATTAATGTCAAATTAGCAAACTGGCTCCTAAGAATCAAGCAAGAACAGGAATCAAAACTAAAGAAAAAGGAGTTTGGCTCACCAATATCTAGTAATTTCCATAGTTCCTCTACGGAATTACTTGCCTTTAACAACAATAAAGACTTCTTTTCTTGGGTAGTAGCTAAGTCTTCGGGGTAATCAATGCATACACATGGTGACTAATTTCTGGGCCTCCATTTTTCCATCTTGCTTTTTTTGTCTATTTATTTTGAGGTAGGAGTGCTTTATATAACCCAGGTTGGCCTGCAATTCTTGGTGATCACCCTGCCTCAGGCTCCAGAGTGTTGGGGTTACAAACATGCCCCACTATAACCAGCTCACTTGGACATCTTTAAAATGAGGACTTCACTGGAATTTCACAGGGCCAGATCCAGTTCTATCATGCTGATGTACTCACTGATTAAAAATTACAATCTTACTAGTACCCAATAAAAAAAGTGGGCACATGTGGGTCCTAAACCATGAATCATTCCTCAAATTTTCTAGTGTAGTAAGTGGGAAAATATTTCTTTTTAGTCATCTGATGTCTGGATAGAAAAGTACCAACCATTGAGACAATAAAGGAAGAGAGACCCAGGTGGGATGAACAAATTTTCTGGTTCCGGAGTTACTTGATGTTATCAGTAAGCCTCCAGCACAAGAAATGCTAGGGTCTATTAGCTAGAAATTGAAAGGGTAACTCAGCATAGTGATATTTATTACAATTCCCCCCTCCCAAAGCAGTCCATTCAATCATGGAGCTTGAATGCCTTCTATACCTTTCAGTTTTTCAGCAACAATGCTGCATTCATGATCTGAATAGTGGACCACTGGGGGTGGGGATGGTGGACGCAGTCTTTCTTCTTCCATCCGTCTACGGTGCCGCTCCTCTCTGGCCAGCATACGCTGTTTACACTCCCACTCATACAAGTCATCCCGAGCCTGGGCAAAGTCAACATGAAGCCGGCCTGTGTCCTTCTTGTCAGTACTAGAGCCCAGGCGTATTCGGTAACCTAAATAAAAGGGGGATAGGGGACGGGAGAAGAGACAGTAAGCTAACAACTCTATGAACTTTCCCAAGTTCAATGTCTTAGAGATGGTTTGAGTAGTTCTACATGATCACACAATACTAAATTCTCTCTCACTGGTATCAAGGTGAATCATCAAAAGACTTAGATTACCATCTCATTTTGTAATGTACACTGTATTGGTACGTTGCCATGTATCGTTTGAACTTACTAAGAAGACAGAACTGAAAATGGAGTTGCCTCTCCTCCCCCCATTTCAGACCCAACTCTATGTGTCTCAAAGTGTCCTTCAAAGCCTCTTGTCTGGGGCTTGGCTACCCACTTCCACTCTGTGATAGGGAGCGGAAAAGAACTGCCAATAGTCCCCAGTGGATTTCTGTTGGATATTTTGAGTACTTAATTTGATGATATTTTGTTCTTTTTCTTCTTTTACTTTGGCTTATCTTATACTTAATAAACTTATTCATTAAAAACAGAAAGTATAGCCATCACAGATCATCTTTAATAATAGTTTTCTAGTCTATAGGTTTGGATGATCTTGTTTTTAGGATGAGTCTTCTCCACTTTGACACCTGACATGACATCAAGAATGAGCATTGGGGCTTAGGGATATGGCTCAGTGAGTCAAAGCACTTGCTGTGTAACTACGAAGAACTGAGTTCAAATCTCCCAAATCCCTGTAAAAAGCCAGGCATGGTAGCAAATGTCTGTAACCCAAATTCTCTTATGTTGACATGGGAGATGGAGATGGTGGAGATCCTCGGAAGCTCAATGGCAAGCTACTATGACATCACAACAGCGAAAAAGAGATCCTGTCTCAAACAAAGGGCAGGACAAGGACTGACACAATGCTCATATTCACACATACAAATGTGCTCATGCATACACGCACACACATCATACATTTGCAAGAGGAAATAACACATATAAATGCAAGAGTAAGATAAAAAGACATCAAGGAAAGAATGAGCCTTATATTATACCAAGGGCTAGGAAGAATGGAAATGGTATTTCCCAATTATGGTGTTCTTGGATAACTCCAAGAATGTAAGTTACATCATCACATACAATATTAGTGAAATGTAAATGCATTAGCTTGTAATTTACATTTTAAAAATTGTTTCCTGGATGTAATTGGGAACTCTAGACTACTTTCTTTTCTGGGAGGGAAATTAAATAGATGGGGGGCATATAATGCAGTGGTATATAGTTCGGGATACTAAAAGATGTTGATATGATTACAACAGTCATATAGAACTTGGATTTAGAAGTTTAGGACCAATTTCCCCCTTCTACTTTTCGTGCCAGTTATATCACCTAAGGAAAGTTTATTGATAAACGGCTAAGATTATTGTTTAGTACATTTGTGTTTCAGGATCTTAGATAGATACTTATATGTACATTTATCTCATGTCATTCTCAGCAAACTATATGGCAAAAATTTTACAAAGATAAAGATAAGCATCAGAAAAGGTAGAGAGGCTAAGCAGCTTGGCCCGAGGGTGGGGTAGGGGGTAGAGTACAAATGGCAGAGTTGGAACTTGAATCTAGGATGTCAGATTTGCAAAGCTATTGAGTTTTCTTCTATTCTGCTGAGTAATGCTCATTAGAGATTTTGTTCCTTGTTAAGCAATAGGGGTCACATTTATCTTCTTCCTTCAAAAGTAAACACATGCCAGGTGGTGGTGGTGGCACACACCTTTAATCGCTTCACTTGAGAGGCCGAGGCAGGCAGATCTCTGAGTCCAAGGCCAGCATGATCTACAGAGTGAGTGAGTTCCAAGACATCCAAGGATACACAGAGAAACCCTATCATGGGAAAAAAGTATACACATGAAACAACATTGTTTAAGATACTGGACAATGACAACAGGGAGCAGTGGGAGACAATCAAATGAGCTGGTCCCTGTGATTGCCCCCAGCTACAGTCCAGCAGTTTCTAGGCCTTAGTGAAGAATGGGAAGCTTAGCTATAGCTGGCTGTTCTTCCCTGGGATTCTGTGAAGACTATGTAAACATAATTCATAATACAGAGTATCAGAAGGAAGGAATCTGCACAGGGAAAGAACCTAAGAGATCTGTAGAAGAGATCTTCAGAGACTGACACAATAATTTATTGGGATACTGACGTGTGTGCATATAAGTGGAAACCATCTGAATGTTAGAAGTTGCAATCTCTGCAGCTCACACAGGTCTGGAAATAGCTTCTTTCTCCACCAGACGGAGGACAAAAACTCATTCATAACAGAGTGCTAGGTAATCAGAAAGGTTTTGCCTTAATAGTGAAGAAAAATTAGCCTTAGGCTTGCTTTGGTCCTGCAAACAAACAGTGCTTAGAAAGCAACCCTTAAAAGGACAAAGATTTCCCACATTTCATACTTTCATCTCAGAAGAAAGCTCAAGGGCATTATTTATAAGAATGAAAAAGTGTGTATCTCCACCAGTTGGTTACCTAATACAAAGTGGTCATCCCTGAAAATATACATACAAGTAACATTATACACACTAAGCAGGTTGTATTTTGAAAATATTTGTATATGCATATATGTATGTAACTACAATTAATGAAAAAGAGGCCATGAATTTGAGAGCTGTTTGGAGAAAAGAAAGGGGGAAATGATGTAATTATATTATAATCTCAAAAACAAAAGTAATAATAAGAAATACATTTCTCAAACAAAAATAGTCATTTTTTCCTTTTGAGACAGGTTCTTGCAATGTAGCCCAGGCTGGGCTGAAATTCACGATTCTCCTCCCTTAGTCTCCTGAATGCTAAGATTCATTCTTTCTGAAACATACAGTTCTGAAAGAGGACATCGGAACTGACTTGTGCTATGAAAAATGCTAAAGGAAATTCAAGCAGTGGGGAAATGACACCAAATGGAAATCTGAGGCTCTGCAAGGGAAAGAAGAGCATACATAATGTATAATTCCACTTACAGGAAGTTCCAAGAAATGCATAGTAATCTGATAAAGAATAGATAAGTGACTGCTTGACAATGAAATAAGAGGGAAGAAAGAATTACAAAAGAGGGACAAAGGAAGCTTTAGGGAGGGGAGAGTATGTTAATTCCTTTAATGGTGATGATCTCATATCTTTATCATATATAACACATTATATAATTATATTTTGAATTATGTGTACCAATGATCATACCTCTATGTTTCTATTAGTGTTATACTAGATGATGCCTAGTAACACAAAGGGTGCCATATATTTTTTATCAACAGTTTGCTGCAGTATTTTCATACCCATTCACTTTACTAATCATCTAAGCCATTAGAAAAGTAGAGCTACAAATGAATTACATAAGAGATGAGGATATGCATGCCCTATTTACCACTGTAATGATGCTACAATCCCATGGGTTAGGTAGACCCAAAGGTGCCTCCACCTAAAAATGAATGATTCTTCCTACATTCCTGCAAAATCTTTTAGAATAGGATTTTATTGTTTTGTTTCTTTTCACCACGTTCTTTTATAATTTATAATAAAAGAAGAATTTAATTCAAAAAATTGTGGCATCCCCAGGAGAATGCTCAAATTTAAAGGGCAAAATTGAGTTATTTCTACAAAACTGATTTCCAGTCATTACTTTTCATTTGGCAGCCCTCTGGATGTTTGTAGGAGGTGAATGTAAACAGAGAATAGATTTCAGTCATATTCTGATGGGTACCTCCCAAACAGTATGTTGTCTTTTATGTCTAACTATTTAGGGCTTTTTGAAACCTTTACATTCTTATTAAAATAGTCTATTGTGGACTGCTCTGTTGTTAAGTGCTGTCTAATCTTCAGTAGTTAGACTCTGTAGCACTTAGCAACTGTAATAAGTGTACTCTGCATAGAATGCCCTCTCCTCCATGCTACTAGCCTTCTTTTGCAAATTTCTATACCTTTTCCCTGGATTATGGCAGCAGGTGTTAAACTGACCTCCTCTCTTCTTTTCTCTAATCCACTTTTACACAGAAATGTCAGATTTATCTTTCAGAGACAACTACTTTTCTGGTTCAAAATTGTCCTTCTTACTCCACATTACCTGGGGAGTAAAAATTCAGTTGCTAAACCTTTCAATGTAAGCTAACAACTGATGTTTTCCAACTCTCTCTCATGTCTGCTTAACACACAAACTACCACTCACTGTCTCTTGAATAATTGCCAACATTTTCTACTTTTGTTATTTTGCTAATATGTTTCTTTGTTCCACTGTTGTCTTAGTTACTTTTCTATTGTGGTGATAAGACATGACAACCAATGAAACTAACAGAAGAGTTCATTGGGGCTTACAATCTCAGAGGTTTGGAGCCACGACCACCATGTTGTGGACAATGGCAGCAGAAGGCAGGCATGGCATTGGAGCAGTAGCTGAGAGCTTACATTCTTATTTATAAGTAGGAGGCAGGGAGAACTAACTGGGAGGACATGGGATTTTCAATCCTCAAAACCAGCCTCCTATTACACACCTCATCCAACAAAGTCCACACCTCCTAATCCTTCTCAAATATTTCCACCAACTGGAGACCAAGTATTCAGCATATGAGCCTACTGGGGCCAATTTCATCTAAGCAACCACAATGGTTCACCAGCCAATGGTTTCCCTTTGTTGAAGACATGGTACAACAGCAATCTTTTTGTGCCCAAAAGATGTTTCAGTTGGTAAACACTCTTGCTGCCAAGGAACTTAGTTTGATCTCTGGAAACTCACATGATAGACAGCGAGAACTGACTCCTGTAAATTGCTATCTGGCCCAGAAATGCAGGTCACACACACACACACACACACACACACACACACACACACACACACACACACACACACACACACATCCCATCATAGATAAATATAAAATGTAATTTAAAAAGTGACCTTTCTGTATATCCCCATTAGGATTCAGAAATATTCATATTCTTCCCATCCCTCTTTCACTCCCTTTTCTATTATCTTTCTCTTCCCTATGGTAATTGTTCCTATCATAATAATAATGTTCCTATCATTATTAGTAGTAGTGAGTGTGCCTCATCAGATGGATATAGAAGCATGAGTTCTAGAATGGTGTAATAGGTGTGATAGAATATAGCACCAAGTGCTATAGGAGCACTCAGGAAAGGGTGCCTAAATCATCTTGGAACAGATTGGCAGATAAATTGGAGAAGAATCCAAAGAGTTTATATTTGAGCTGTAGCATTAGTGTGTGTGTGTGTGTGTGTGTGTGTGTGTGTGTGTGTGTGTGTGTGTGTGTGTGTGTGTGTGTGTGTGTGTGTGGTGTGTGTGTGTGTGTGTTGGACTGGCATGGGCAAAGTAATTACAGCAGAGGGATAGACATCCTGGGACTCAGTATTTACCATGTATTTGGGACATGTGTGCAGGAAGAATTGGGATGTGAAACAGAGGCAGAACCTATCATCCACATCTTTAATCTCACATGTAAAGTCTGGTTATTGTCCAGACAGTTCAGAACTTCTGATGGCTTTAACGAAGAAGGCTGGAGAGGAGGTAACATGCCCTTTCCATCTTTTAAGGCAGAGCGAGTCCCTTTTAATTTATACACTTCTTCTAATGACCCAAATACTCTGTTCTCAGATCTCTGCCTTGTACCTGGTGAGTACAGCCCTCCCTCCACATGAACACTTACCTGACAGGTAAAGGGCTTTGTCCACCATATACTCTTCAGCAAAGCGAATGTGACAGAAGTTCTTTTTGCTCTTCCGGATAGCAATGATCTCTCCACACTGCTCAAATACTTCCACAATAATCTGTTCTGTTCCATTTTCAGGCAGGCCACCCACAAATACTGTCTTACATCCTGGTGGTCTCTCTCGTGTTGCAGGTGGTGGGAGATCTAAATTGAAAGGCAAAAGAATCTGAAATAAAAATATTTGCTTGGGACAAATCTCTTTGAAACCTGACCTTTTCCCCCTCAAAACCTTCAGCCTCCATGGTGCTTGTCTCTGCTCCATAGAAAATTTATTGCATGAACCTGAAAAGCATTTTGTCCAATGATTTTGTGATTGTGGCTGCTATGGAATTAAGCATTCTGTCTGTCCCATGTAGAGAGCTTTGTTTCATTCCTTACTTTTACTGCGATAAGCCTGTGATGCCAATGTTTTGGTCATTTGTATTATGAATAGTAAGTAGGGGAAATTTCACTCAGTTTAACTAACCATATTCAGGAGTCTGTACACCCACAGTCCCTGAAAGAGAGATGGCAGTTCAGATGGCAATTACTACATTCTATCTATGCTTATTGAAAGAAGTGGTTCATGACTAATTTGACAATTACAAGGCGAATACAAAAACATTTATAGCTGGTAGGATGGCTTGGTTAAACAAATTAGAGTACAAAGCATCTCTTTTTATATTTTAGGGAGTTTTAAATATAAATACAAATAAGTATTCCGTCTAATTTCTTGCTGGAGTAGTGAGGACCCAAACCAGTCTTGTAGCATTTAAAGGGGCACAAGGCAGCAGAGACTATAAGCTTGCCTGGAAAACCATTAACTAAAGTGAGATAAATCTTGCCATAGAGAGTCATTAAAAACATCCCTAATGAGGTGATTCTCCCTCTGCTTAAAAAGTGCTTTCCACTCATTGTATATCTAAAGTTTGTTGGATCTGTCAGCTCCTTGTTACTCTTTATATGTGTCAAAGCATTTTTTTAAAAGTGAAATCCTACAGTTCAAAGCCCAACAAAACAAAACCCTGGCCATGATTTTTTTTCCTTCCTAGAGTTGGTTTGTGTCTGCAAGGATTTATTTTGTATAATCCATTCTTCTGATTCAGCTCTCAACAATTCTCCCAGCTCAAGATTTGGAAGCTCAACAATCAGGGATTACAGCTCCCCTGTGAAAATAAACGAGTCTCATTCACAGATGAGGATGAAACCTCTACTTGAGTCTTACGCAAAGGTTGATTTGGGAGCTTCCTTGGTTAGCAGTATCCCTACTTACCTTGCTTTGCTACTGCTGCCTGTCTTATTGGGGTGGCTGAGAAGACCAAATTTTTCATGATGACTCTCCTCCCTTACTTAGTGGCTAAAACGGACAATGGGAGAACTTACAAGCTGCTTTTTGAAGTCTACTTTTAAGAACGCACTGTTTTATTTTTTTGCTTGTGTGTTTCATATGAGGGAAAGAGAACATGTTATTAGAGTGAGAAGGAGTCTGAACTATCTTCCTTATGGCTACTAAGTGAGGTTGTCATTTAGCAATTATGGAAGAAAGGGGCTGAGAATTGCTTTAGACTTAGTCTTTTTAACAACTGGAAAATAGTTTTACCATCATGATTCCAGTTATTCTTAACTCTGGTAGCATGAAAGATTCAACTTGGGAGGTAAGCAAATAATGCCTGCCCCCACACCAATAAGGCTGATTTAATTGGTTCAGGGGGTAGCCTGTGCTTTTTTTTCGCCTTGTTTGTTTTTTGTTGTTGTTAGCTTATCAGACAGACTTAGTATGTAGTTACGGTTGAAAGTCACTGAGTATTCTGAACTTCTGATATTACAGAGGAAAATTCTTGGCTGAATGAAGTGTCTCATTCAAGGACATCACATTACATAAAGACATCATAAACTTGGAATAGGAAAATCCCACATTTAAATCTTACTCAATGTCTGTGTGACCATGGAGAAGTTGCACAACCTGTGAAAACTCTCGTTTTCAATCTTCTAACTAGGGATACCATCCCTTACCTTACACTTTTTTTTTTTTGTAAGACTATTGATACTATGTTGGCCATATTAGATGCTGTACAAACCTTAGCACTTCTTAGCCTCCTAATAAAGAGTAGTCATAACAATGTTAACATTTACTATAGTACCCAGGTCTCCAAATTCCCATTCTGGGGCTTTTTACTACTTTACCACAAGTCTGGAGTACAGTATTAGTGAAGGCCTGGACCTGTGAAATACAAACTCTCTTGATTTATCCAGATAAATCTGAGCTTGAGGATTTATGGTTGTGACAATGCATGCAGCTTTGACCACAGAATACAACCCAGCCACTGTATACACAAGTAATGAATTTTCAAGACTATCTGTTTAGATAGAGCTGTTTTCAAACAAAAAGCTTTAGAATAATGTCCTATTTTAGAATAAAAAAGCTTCTGGAACTTATTTTTAAAGGAGCTGCATGGTAAATAATACTTTTATGAAGCAAAAATCACCTTCATGACATGACTTGAATTTAGTTTATGTCTACTGACAGACTAAGGAATATGTGCTTATTCTGGAAGTTACATATAATACCCAGAATGCAAACATCCATCCCTTGACTAAATTTGTGGGGCTTAACATTTTGTGATGAAGCCATTATGAAGACGCTATAATTCTTTTGTGGTGGCTTCTGCTAAGTAATAGAGCATAAAATTCACTAAGAATAATGTTAAGAATGCCAGGGATGTATCTATTTTCCTAAAGTAAATCTAGAAGACCTCTTTGATAGCATTTGCTGAGATTTCAGTGTATGCCTGTGAGCAAGGAAAAGGCTGTACTGTCTTCATTAATGGATGGCATCTCTTCTTTAATTAACAGTTCAATGGCTTTGTTGTCTAGTCCCGATTTTCTAATCCCAATGAGATATAGTGATCACTGCATAGCAATGAGAACCCTGCAGGAGAACAAATTTAAACTCTACCTATTCATCAGGTAATGTGCTAGGCACTGTAATGCCTAAATCACCACTCAGGATGGTGACAAAGAAAAGTTCACGTCAAGATGCAAGATAACTGGAAGAAAAAATAACTAGTCTTTGGTAATGGAAAAGGAGGAGCTCCTAGCAATTCTAATTACATCCAAGCATCCACTCTGGGGAGTGTGCTAAGACTATCAGTATTAGGATCAGAATCCATTGCTGGTCTTTGAGAAGGGAGGCAGAGAGCAGCACAAAGGACCCAAACACAATTTGCATAACATCCTGCTTTTCCGATGAGCATCAAAGAACACTCAGTTGGTTTGTCAGAATGCATACAATGCAAAGTCTGAGAGTAGATTTTATTAGACAGCTCAAGAACGAAGGCCTTACAGACAATCAGTAGAGGTCAGATGCATTTTTAATGTAATCCCAGCTAATTGGAAACAATCAGAAGGCTGGAAAATTGCTATTAATGCCCAATTTACTCATTTATTTTAATTCTCTTTATAGAGTCCAGCCTTCAGAGGCAAAATGGGTTCTGTCTCTTTTGATACGGTAAAACGAACAAATTTTGCCCTTTCTGGTTCCTGGGTGTTTTCACATGTGTCTGCACACAGGCAGCAGATGACATTTTATCATCCATCCTTTATTCACTGTTACTTCCAATAGATTCAAAATGTAACCTGTCCATACCGAAGGTGTTACAGTGGAAGTGAAAAATCTTGAAAAAAAAAACTGACTTCCCTAGAGAGATGGTATTTCTCTATTCTCTCATCGGAGAAAACCACTAATTGAGAAACAGTAACTCTTTGATACCTATATGGTGGAAAAAGTATGTGTGCTGTAGTCAGCTATCTTTTTGCTATACTTCAAGTCCTAGGAATAGGAGCGCAGTGCTTGGTCTTCTCCGTTTTAGTAAGTTCTATTGAAGTTTGACATTAGGTCTTCTGCTGCCCACTCTAGATGAGAGAGGTTCAGTTACTTACCAACCTCATGGCTAAAAAGAGGTGGAAAACTGAGCTATGAAACAAGGCCTGGGTTATTTCTGAGACCAAATACTTACCTGTTAAGGTATTCTACATGCTCCAGCAAATTATTACAAGCCAAGCCTCTTTTGATTTTCTAGTACATTTTGAGGACTTTTATCTAGAGAAATATTTACAGTGGTAGCTTTTCTAAATGCAGCACCCATAGTTTTATAGCCGAGTGAAGCTAGAGGTATTTAGGCTAATCTAACACAGCATCCTTAGTTTACAGTACAGAAACTGAGACTCTAGGTAGCGTGGTTTAGAGGTTCAGGCTCCTCTATCAATGTCTGTCTTTTTTTGGAGACAGAAGTTTCACCGAAACTGAAGCTCCTTGATTGGCTACACTGGTTGGCCAGCAAACCTCTGGGATCTCCTGCCTGTTTCCCAGTGCTGGAGATATGTGCAGGTCATATAACACCTAGCTTTTATGTGGTTCTGGTGATCTGAACTAAGGTCCCCAGGCTTGCATGACAAGCATGTTACCCACAGAACCTAGAACCCCCTTTTTCTTTTTTACTTTCGAAATGCTAGGGTTCCTCATCATGTTGCATTTTAACATTTATTTTTGATTTCTATCTCTGGTTGATGTGAGTCATTCTTATTCCTTCTAATCAGTTAAGCTTTCAAGAAGGATAAGTGGGTTAATAGTATTAAATACAGCAGAGCGATGAAGGAATAAAAACCCAGTGCTTCCACTGGATTTAGTGTCTAGATTTGATTTCAGTACCTCCCACGCTAAAGTACTCTGGAAGAGAACATTTGGAGCTGGGCGGGAGTGAATAGGGTGTGAGGTCAGGAGGCACTTGAACCTGATTAAAGAGTCAGCATGCTGCAAGTAGAAAAGATGGATTGAATACAGTAATGAAGCAAAGTAGGGAAGGGTTTCTGAGGTCAGGAGTTAGACCAGTGGTTCTCAACCTGTAGTTCATGCCCCCTTTAGGGGTCAAACCATCCTTTCACAGGGGTCATCTAAGACCATCAGAGAACACATATCTATGTTTTGAATCATAAACTAGCAAAATCACAGTTATGAAGTAGTAACAAAAAATAATTTTACAGTTGGGGGTCACCACAACATGAGGAACTGTATTAAAGGGTTGCAGCGTTAGGAAGGTTGAGAACCACTGAGTTAGACTAGGAATTGAGAGCCCTAGGATAATATCATAGTTCTATTTATGTAGCAAGCATTTAGAAGGATAGTCTGGTGGGACAGGGGAAGGAAATAATATTTTTATTTGCTAATAAAGCAGCAAGAGTTAGAAGCAGTCTGGATGGTGACTAAAGACACTGAGATTATCTCTGAATAATAGGATCTTAGTGCTGAGAGAGCCTTTGGAGTCAGAGGCCCCTGAGTATACGAGAATATACTAAATACTGGCAGGAGTACACAGTGGGACTTTTAATCAAGGCCTTATAATACATTAGGTTTGGTTGGCCCTAGAGATGATAAGGGGTTCACACCATATCAACTGCCTGCTTTCCTGTCTTACTTTTATAAAAACAAGTCCTCACTATTAATACAAACTGCACAATTGCCACAGTTTCAGCAAAGCATTAAGAGACAGCTGCCTTAGCTAGGTGTTTCTGTATACAATTAATCTAAGTACCTCCTTTTAAACAAAATCCATTTCTACAAAGCAAATAAAACACCAGCCTGATTTAAGCTTCACAGGAGTGTTATTTGGAATTTAATTCTAAAGCAGATTCATTCCCAGAAGCCACTCAGTTACTGGCATTAATTGCCCTGTCAGCCTTCCTTAGTACAAAGACAAGAGCTAAATGATTGGGCCATTGGGCAAACGCTGCCTTCTTACTCTCTAGCCCTTCCAACTCAGAGAAGGGAAATCAAGTTTGCAGGAACAGAAAGATAAAAATGTGTTGGAGAAATTTACTTATTTCCTTTACTAAAGAATAAGAAGTTACAATCTCTTTAAGACATGTTTTGACATGCATTCAAAAGACTGCTTAACAGCCAGGCATTGGTGGCTCAAGCCTTTAATCCCAGCACTCGGGAGGCAGAGGCAGGCAGATCTCTGTGAGTTCGAGACCAGCCTGGTCTACAAGAGCTAGTTCCAGGACAGTCTCCAAAGCCACAGAGGAATCCTGTGTCTAAAAACCAAAACCAAAACCAAAACCAAAACCAAAACCAAAGACTGATTAATAATGTGGTGTATATGATAAAATAAAGAAAAAAAAAAAAACAGGACACTTGTGCTATTCTTTGGAGACTTAGAAACTGGGCCCTTAAGCTGAACATCTATTGTATCCACCCTGGACACTACAGGTTATAAGTGGTCCTGTTAGCTTAGACTTGACTAAAATAATGAAAATCTAGCACAGGCTGCTCACACAATACATGAATGATTAAATCAGCAGGACTACCTTTTCAGTTTCGACACTGGCAATTCAGGGGTTGTTTTTACATGATAAAAGAACTATGGGGTATGTATACCTTTCTCTAATCTGAACACAAAATGCTAGAAGAAAGGGGGAAAGGGACCATCACACGTGTCGGGACAGTGGAACTAAGAGTAAGTGATAGGTTTAATGGCATGCTTGTCCAGCTATGCATAAAACGAAAATCCAGGATGGCCATGTGAGTTGTCAAGAAAGGGCTACAAAAGGCTATTTTCTTCCTTATTCTCCAGTTCTCTTTGGAACAAATACTCTTTCCTAAATACAGTCATCTTAGATGCTGTCCTCCTAGGTTTCTTAGTGGTCTGAAAAGATGTACCCTGTTAACAACTCAGTTAAAGTCCAGAAGGCACTAAGATAATTTTTCACTTGCAAAAGTGGCCAAGAGGACCTGTCAAGTCAACTCTGACTGATTCTAAAACCCTCTCAGTTTTGTGCAAGTCACACTAAATAGAATCTGGGTCCCCGGCAGCTTGTGATTCATGATGAGCTGATTCCTATTTACGGTAGAGGATGAAATATTTGTCTGACGACACATGTTAAGGGTTCCTATTCATCTTGATGAGGCAAGTTCATTTGATGTATGGTCTAAACAGCCAGACGGAGTTTGAAACCAACAACTCTAATATGAGTGCCACAGCAGTAGCACCCTTGACACACCATGTTAAAGTAAGTCTTAAGAGAAGCCTATTATTTACTAGCAAGCTGGATTCTCTAGATCATTTCTATATGGGTTGCATGACTGCATGGCTACAAGTAGTCTGACTTAGTTTCAACATTCCTCTTTGCCCTTCCAAGGAACTGAATTTTGCCTCCCTGTATATTGTAGCACATAAAGAGCAACAGTCGGTGGAATGATGTATGACTAGCTGGTAGCAATGGAGGCTTCTTAGCACCAAATATATATTCTCACAAGCAAGGGCTTCAGGCAGGCTCACACCATGCTCAGTCTCTGCCATCACTAGTATGTGGATCAGTAATAAAAAGAAAAAAAAAAAACTACAAATGATCGTTTGGAACAATCTGTGTTGGGTGCCTCCTTTGTACTAATGCACTTGAATTCCCTGTCAAAAGGCATTAGGCACATTGCACCACTTATACTGCAACCAGCACACATCTACTATTTGTCCATAAAATCCATCCTTTTCCTAGTAAGAGAACAACTTTCCATTTCTCTTTTCTAAGTGAACCTTCAGTGTCTACACCCATGAAACCCTTAGGTATTCTTTTGAAAAGGAAGAAACTCTTAAAAAAAAAAAAACACCGTGGCTTAAAGAGACAAAACAACAGCACCAAAAAGAAAAACCAGGCTAGTACTTGGGTTGGGAGGGAAGAGAGTGCAGCTTTTGCAGTGTATGATCTCTTTTACTACAGGCATATCTGGAGGAATTGGTGGAGGTACTATTCCCAAACCAGGCATCATTGGAGTTATTGGTGGTATTCCAGTCATCATTCCAAGGGCAGGATCAAACTCTGAAAAAGGAGATAAAGAAGAAAAAGACAATAAATGATAGCAGGCAAGGTCAAATTGGAGACAGAATGTTATGTTAGAAATAGTAAATCAAAAGGTCTTTGTAAGACAAAGGCAAAACAAACAAATGCCTCTTCGTGATTAACGTCCTCAGTCCTAATTATCATATGTTATGCACTTTTCTTTCCCGATGTAGGTATTGCTTTGTTTGACCCCAACCTATGTAACTGTTTTTAACATGTCTGTTGGGTATTCATTATTTTCTATAATATTGCTCTGCCTTTTCTAAGGACCACATCTCCATTAGATTCCAGTACACATCTCTGGCTCCATTCTGACAAGGCTTCTTGTTGTCCCTTGTATCTTTTCACAGGATTGTGGTAACAGTATATACTTTTGGGGATCAGGGAGACTTAGGTTCTCCTTTCTGTCATTTGCTTAGCAATATGAACTTCCATTTCCTCAGCAGCAATGTGGTTTATATCTCCTCCCTTCCAGGGAGCTTTGAGCAAATAGAATGAAGAATGAAATGTGCTTAGCAGAACACACAACACAAAGTGGCTCAACAAACAACTACTGTGTCTGTCTTTGTTCATGTTCTCTGCCCTGGCTGGAATTGTCTGACACTCTCTGAGTTCTTTCTCCCTGTGGTGCAAGGCATAAGACTTATATACTCGAAGAGTCCTTTGTAGATTATTCTGGCGCATTCTTAATTCTGTGTCTAAAATCTGTTTAAACTTTTTGCCACTGAATTTTATTTTATGTTACATTGCTTTTTGTTTCACCAAGAGACGTGACTCTAGGAAGTATGATGGTACCTGTACTGGCTGGTTTTGTGTATCAACTCGACACAATCTGGAGTCATTGGAGGAAGGAGCCTCAGCTGAGGAAATGCCTCCATGAGATCCAGCTGCAAGGCATTTCCTCATTTAGTGATCAATGGGGGATGTTAGAGCCCATGGTGGTTGGTGTCATCCCTGGGCTTCTGTAAGGAAGCAGGGTGAGCAAACCATGGGAAGCAAGCCAGTAAGCAGCACTCCTCTATGGCCTCTGCATCAGCTCCTGCCTCCAGGATCCCGCCCTGTTCGAGTTCTTGTCCTGACTTGCCTCCAATAATGAACAGCAATGCTGAAGTATAAGCCAAATAAACCTTTCCTCCCCAACTTGCTTTTTGATCACAGTGTTTCGTCACAGCAATAGAAACCCTAACTAAGACAGCACCCAAACAATTTTTGTGAGGTATATATATGTCTACAAATTGACTCATCCCAAACCAACATCATTCTGATGGCACAATCTCATGTGATACCTTGCAAAAACATACAACTTCAGGCACTGACTGGCATGATTTGTCAGACCATTCTCCTGGAACGAAGACTCTAGAAGGATTCCATAGGCATATGTCCTGAAGCTTCCAGAGGAGGCATCTAGTTGATTCCATATATGGGGTACAGGGTGGGAGAGTACCCTAAATGGGATAAATAGAAACTGGGACCCATAGGGGTCTAGAGTGAAATTGGGACTCCGCACTCAGGTACACTGTCTGATCAGTCCCTGACATGGAAGGGGGTTTACAAGTTTCAGGAAAGGTGCTTCTGGTGGGTAGAATAAACAGGTACTGCTCTGGACTTGGTACCAGATCATATGGCACTGACTTTCTAGCCAGTGTTCAGAACTAGAGAGAGACTTAGAAGATAGCAAGAAAGCCAGGAGTGCTCCCCAGTGAAGTACAGGCTCAGAGAAAGGGCTTCATTTGAATCTAAAAGTAGTCCCGATGACATTGTAATTGAGAGAAGGGGCTTCACCAAGTTTCTTTGACTTCCCATTTGCCATACTTATATCATTAGAGATATACATACAGTGTAATGCAATCAAAGAAACATTGTAAAGGGCTGTTCTGGTGAAGAAGGGGTAGTTGCATTAGTAGTAGTGACCCCTACTTCCAAAGTCTTCATCATACTAGCCACAAAGCTCAGTGGAATAATGCTTGCAAGGATGTCTTTAAGGTGGTCCTGAGGTTGCTGGGTGGTTCTCTAAGATACCAGAGGAGGCAGATATAAATAGCAGAGGGACTCTGTGGTTCCAACAGGAGCAGAACCTTAGTCCTACTATGCCAAGTATTGAAGGAAGCCTGTATCTGGGCACATGGGCAAGTGAATATTACATGGACATCCCTTCTGCAAAGATAACGCAAGCAAGCTAGGCCGTCTCCATCTTCTAATGTCTGTCTTCCTGAGGTGCTAACATCCTAGACAGGTTTAGGAAGAAAAGGGTTCTCCCATGAGCTCTTTTACTTTATGAAAACACTTACATTCAACCCTCACAGGTTATCCCATCCAACATGCAAGCACACTATCCATACCCTCTCTCTCCTGAGGATATCATAGCTTCATTCTTTTGCACTCAATAGTATGTGACCTTGAGGAAAGTTTCTTAATATCGTTATGTTTACATTTCCTTTTTTTGGGTAAACACAGGGGCACAAAATAAAATTCAGCTCAGACAATGAAATCAGGTATGAAGACCTCTTGAATGACAGTCCTCATTAGTCTTCTTTCTTCTGTGCAGTTGTGAAACACATAGTGATAAACTCACTACCTCAGACATTAACTGTTGCAATCCACAAACTTAGGACAAGCCTTCTCTATGGTAGCCTCTATGCAGGGGCCGGAGAGGGTGTCTAGTTTTCCTTTTCATCTTGGAGAACTTAAGGTCCCTGACTCTCTGTCTTGCTGTGCAGTAGGATAAGAACACCCTGATTCAGAGTACCATTTGTGTGTTTGGAAAATTTGATTCCTCATGCAGAAGATTTTGAAGAAATTGTTAACATTCTCACCTATTTACAAACTGTTAATTTTCTTCAGGGAAAGATCAGATTAGACTGTATGCCACCTAAACAATTCCACCTATTTTCCCCTGCTATCGAAGTGTTTGTCTTCCTTTTATTGTTTTGCCTGCCTCCTCATTGTTATTCATATAGCTCTGTCACTCACAACTCTACCTTACCACAAATTACAGAAACATTTCATTAAACAAGTTCTGCTGCTTCCACTGAGAAGGAAATGCCTGTCTTCATGTACTGTCTACTAATAGGAGACAAACAAATATATACGATAATACAACTCCTGACTGATGTAGTCACCACTCTGTAGTTTGGTAGGATTACATTAATATTTTATAAATTCATTTAAAAGCAAATGTATTCATGACATATGGCTAAAGACAGAATAGATAACCTCCCTTTAGTTCAACATGTCAAGAGTTCCACAGGCTAAACTGCCCAAGAGGGCTCACTAGAGGGCAGTTGTTCATGGCATTTCAAAGGCTCTCATCCCATTAATTATTCTTTTGTTTATATTTAACCATTAAACACAAAATAGACCTAGATTTTTAATGCCACCGAGGAAAAGCAAAGAGATCTGGGCCTTTATATAAGTATTACAGAATTTGAAAAATCAAAGTGAAATTTAAAACATACTGGGAGTAGAATAGAAAAGAAATTCCTTCCCCTTTCCTGGCTCCTAGCCTGGATTGAGGAATACTGCCAACATATGTATTATTGCCATCTATTATTCACAATTTCAATACCTGAAAGAGATTTGAAATCATACACAATGACTGTCAAAAGGTCAAGGTATTCTTCCAAAGTTCATTGGACAAAAATTTCTCTGTTTGGTTTTGCTTTTATTATTTCTTCTTTTGCCACCCATTTCCAAAAGCCTTCTTGACTCTTGGCACAGTCACTGCTGGGTAGAAGAGTATTGGTTTGTATACCTCCTTTTGAGTCATGTAACTTTCAAAGTCCCCCCCCCCCTTAGAAATTCTGCCAATTCTTAGTTGGGCAAGCTTTCTGCTTAGAGTAAGAGTTGTAGATCTACCATATTTTCAAGTAATTTTTCAGTGTAGACTTATGCTTTCCAGCTACTTAGCAACTTTTATTGCCCCAAAATGGTAATATTATGTGATGCTTTGTAGATGTCTGGGCCAGTGAGTGGGAATGGACACAAGAGTCAGGTCTATGCTGTTATCTAATTGTCCAGCTGTTAATCTATTACCTATCAGCTGGCTGGGGTCCTTTGCTCTACCAGTATAGAAACTGTGGGTAAGTGAGGAGAAAATTTTTTGGCTGGCAGTTCTGAGCCGTTGAGACCCAAAGTCTAGGGGCTGGAGTGGAAAACCAAGTTTTAGAGATATAATCACTGAGTGTTAGGACCCATTGATACAGGCTTTAGAAACTATACACTTATGGTTCTAGCCATAAGTTGAAGACTTACTGCTCTGAGCTTTAGCCACCAGTGCCTCTAAACAGCAGCACCGGGTGGGGGTGACATCAGATAGCAGAATCAGACAGAACCTTCTGGTTTTAAAGCTCTCACACAGATCTCAGGTACTCGGACCCACAGGTCTCTAGTGACAACTGTTATAACTCTGTGGTCAAGAGAGTTGGGATCTTCAGGCTTTGATAGTGGCATGTACAAAGCTTTTGAATCTGGGGTATCCAAAGCCCTTAGCCCTTAAAGATTGGTAGCTCTCTGGCACTCTTCTAATGATCAGAGCCCTTAGGTTCTCATCGTTGGCTTTTCTTTGATGTCTCTGTTCTCTATAGTTTCTGCTTTCATCACTCTCCAGAACTCTTCAGTTGCTCTCGCATTGCTGTTACTGCTGCTGTCCTATCATCTTCTCTTTGTGTTACCAGCAGTTTG
The DNA here is from genome assembly GCF_003668045.3 of Cricetulus griseus. Classification (NCBI taxonomy): domain Eukaryota; kingdom Metazoa; phylum Chordata; class Mammalia; order Rodentia; family Cricetidae; genus Cricetulus; species Cricetulus griseus. Next base: position 20,478,284 of record NC_048604.1, on the reverse strand, counting down.
CTTTTACTACTGACGAAAATTATTGCATCAAGAAAACACCACTCAAGGGAAACCTTTATAGGGATTAATGCTACAACACTGTGGAACAGCATAGGAGGGTGTCTCTAGGCTTACTATAAAAGTAACTCAAACAATCCATTTATATAACTGGAAAGGGGATGTGTCATGGAAGTTTGCACCAACTAAGATACATTTTCATGGAAATGAAGGGCTGTGCTTGAGCCAATAGTGGCACTAGCAATTAGGCGAATGTGGAACCATGGTTATCCTAATCACAGAAGTCCCTCATTCAAATTAATGAATGTGTTTATACCACTCACAGGCCTTCTGCTGGGCATCTATGGAAAGTGTGCCTCTTCCTTCTTGGGTGGAAAACAGTCTACTGTAGGCTGTTTAAAACAGGCATGGTAGGGATATTCCTCTCTGGACCAGAGTTGTTCTTAAGTAGCAAGCATCTATGGTTGTCATGTAGTTTCTTCAAGGTGTCCATGAATTGTATGAAGCAGCTAGTGTTGATATGAGGGTAGTTTGTCTGGCTGCTCTGTTGGCAGTTCTTTGCTCAAAGGAGCCATGGCACCAGACAGCTGTCAATTTGAGGAACAAATTATTCCACCCCAATACCTTAACTTTGTAAAGGAAATAAACATGAAAGGAGTGCTCCCAATACAGATTTATCATAATGTCAGCAACACTTTAACATCATTCAACAATACTCTGACAGTGCTTAAGTCCTATCTCCATTCCCTAAAGGGAAGCGGTCTCTCTAATTTGTCTTACATTCAGTCTACATTTTTGTGTCAGCTCTTGGGCCAAGCATTGCTGAAATGAATAAGGCAAAATCATACTCTAGTTTGGAAACAACCATGCAAACAGAAAACTATCATTAATTATTATCATTACCACGGTTCTTTATGTTTTCGGCACCATGTTAAGCATTTTCTACACTCCCACTCCAAAGAGACAAGGAAAGTATCCAGTCTGGTTGTTGTGGGGGCATGATAGGTTAATAGAGTTATTTATTTTTAAAGGACAAAACTAGCAAGGCATCAAACACTTGAATTAAATTGACACTGAATTGTTTCAGATTATTGTAATCATGTTTGGGAGCCTACAAGGCAACTTTTGTTACTGCTCTATTGCTCTGTTCAAGAGCCTATTGGTATAAAGGAGGGCGGCTGACACTCTTAGGACTAGGCTTAGTAGTTGATATTTTCTGACCCCAGTCCTGACTCCCTCGTCTCTATACAAATTCTTTGGAAGATTTCACAGGTAGCCAATAGGAAGAAAGAATTAAATTTCTAAGGGCAGCCTAGCTAAATTGAAAGATGATTCTGACTAATTATTAGACCTCTTAGAAGTACACTTTCCCCAAAGTTTTGCTTAATGTATACAAAATTCCAGCAGCACCTACCATACATTTGTAGATCACTGGACATCTATTTCAGCCAATGAAGTAGGATAATGCGATGCTAACAGTGAGGGACAAAAAAAACAAAACTCTCTCTCTCTCTCTCTCTCTCTCTCTCTCTCTCTCTCTCTCTCTCTCTCTCTCTCTCTCCCTGTGTGTGTGTGTGTGTGTGTGTGTGTGTGTGCAATTGTACACATGTGTGCAGGCATACCAGGGTGCATGTAATAAAGTCAGAGAACAACTTTGTGGAGTCAAGTCTCTCCTTCCACTTGTACATGGGCTCTAAGTATTGAACTCAGATTACTAGGATTATGTGCCTTTACTCACTGTCTTAGTTAGGGTTTCTAATGCTATGAAGAGACACTATGAGCATGACAACTCTTATAAAGGAAAGTATTTAATTGGGGTTGGCTTACAGTTTCAGAGTTTAGTCCATTATTGTCATGGCAGGAAGCATGGCAGCATGCAGGCAGACATGGTGCTGGAGAAGGAGTTGAGATTTCTACATCTTGGTCCACAGGTAGCAGAAGGAAATAGCATAGAAGGGCATAGCATTCGCATATATGAGACTCTCCTCAAAGCCTGCCCCTACAGTGATGCACTTCCTCCAACAAGGCCACACCTACTTCAACAAGGGCACACCTCCCAAAAGTGCCACTCACTAAGGGCCAATCATTCAAATACATGAGTCTACGGTGGCCATACTTATCCAAATCACCACACTCACTGAGCAATCTGTCCATTCCTGCATCTTAGCTTTGGTCCCACATACCCTGTTATGGAACTTCATTCTTGCAGTTCAAGGTTTTATAAACATCTACCCTTCCAGCCATCTTCCCTCTAGGCCTTCCAATTAATTTACACTGTGGGCTTCCTTTCTAGAAATTTTGATGGTTTATAAATTGTGCTTTCAACTCTCAATCAGGGATGTTGTGCACACCTTTTGAGAATTAATGAGAACATTTCCTACTCTATCCACAGTTCTTAAATTTCTGGACTTTAGGGATGAATAAAAATTATATATATATAATACATATGCTTAAGATTGCTAACTTATGAATTTACCAAGAAAAGACATGTGGGAAAAATAACAGAGAATCTAAGTGATATGTGATTAACGTAGTTCATAAGGGATAGAAGATTTTAAAACCCCAAATTTAAGAAATCAATACTCTCAGAATAAAGAACATTCTTTTCAGTCAATCAAATTCAGCTTCACAGAACCCATTATATTTTTCATTTTTATATTTTGCAGCAGACTAGTGAAAGTAATATTCACTAGTCTGGGGTTATGCACCAGTTCTCTGAGACCACTCAAGCATTTCACTTATTATGAACCCCTACATATGAAACTCTCTGTGAAAGAATTCTTTTGGAAATAGAATATCACAAACCCACAAAATTGAGGACCATGAAATCTTTCTCTTTGGGCTGGGGAAATGGTTCCGTGAGTAAAGTACTTCTTTGAGGGCCTGAGTTTGGGCCTCCAGCACCCATGTAAAAGCTGAGCATGATACGGTGATATATTATTAACCCCAGTGTGGGGTAAAATGAGGCAGACACAGTAGATCCCAGGGGCTTGTGGGCAAGCCAGCCTAGACAAAATGGCCAATTCCAGGCTCAACTGGAGACCCTGTCTCAGGGAATACGGCATAAAACAATAGAGCAGGACACTGATGTTTTCCTCTGGCTTCTGTATAGCACAAAGGCCTGTGTATCCCTATAAATGTGCACCCTAGTTTTCATACACCACAAAGACACACACATGCACACATATACACAGAAATGTTTCCCTTTCCTCAAGGACTGGAATATTTGTGTATTTTATCTTTATAGCCGATTAGGTCCCCCATTCCTTTTTTAAAATTATGGTTGCTAGGGCAGTTTTTTTCCTCAACTTTAGAGTCAGTGCAGTCCTAGGAATTACATATATATACATATCTCTGTGTGTGTGTGTGTGTGTGTGTGTGTGTGTGTGTGTGTGTGTGTGTGTGTGTGTGTGTGTATTTTCCTGGGTGATGATTCACTTTATGCATAGCAGAGTTATTTTTCTGACACAGTAATCTGTTTTTTATGAGCTAGGTCAACATCTTTGGGGAATGAGGTGATCTACTAAGTAGTTCACTACTGTCTCTATGCCATCTTTTCTTGCTTACTTTCCAATTATGGACACGGTTAACTCTGTCCAGACCCTTCGTTAGTTTTCAATCCCCAACATGCTCTTAGTTAACTCTGATGCAAATGCCACCTCTTCTGTGAACCTTCCCTGATCACCACTGTTTATCTAGCACTCTGGCTAAAATAACTCTGACTCTTTCTACATTGTACTACAATACTGTTTATTTTCTTGCCCCGACCAATGGAGTCTGAGCTGAAGGCAAGGATTGAATCTTTTGGATCTCCACTTAGACTGAGCTCAGTATCTGAATTAATAAATGAATGTTGAAGTGAAAGAACAAACTAATAAAACAGAAGGGACATTTTGAGCCGTTTTCAATCCAGGCAACTTATATCTGCAAACACATTTTTTTGGGGGAGAAAATGTGATTCTGTAAATATATTGGAGCCAATTTCAGAGCAGGGATCTTTGTGTTTATCTGCTTTCTCTCTAGGACTCCTAATAAATAGTAAATATTGCTTGTATGAGTGAATAAATAAATAAACAGTATCACTCAGATCTTTCCTAATAGTTTCCAATGGGGAGTCTTTGGAAAGATTTTCTTCTCATGATTGATTGTGCATTTATGTATTTCAGTGATCTTTTTCCTTTTTCTTTCTGGGTTTTCAAGACAGCGTTTCTCTGTGTAGCCCTTACTATCCTGGAACTCACTCTATAGAGCAGGTTGGCCTCAAACTCACAGAGATCCACCTGCCTCAGCCTCTCAAGTGCTCCACCACAACCCGGTAAGACCATGATCTTTATTTTAAAGTTTCTGAAGCTCTTGGTCTTTGGGTACTCCCTTCCTCCCTCCCTCCCTGCCTTCTTTTCTCCATCCCTCCTTTTCTTTTTCTTTTTCTTTGTTTTTTTTTTTTTTTTTTTTTTTTTGAGATAGGGTTCCTCTGTGTAGCCTTGGATGTCGTGGAACTCACTCTGTAGACCAGGCTGGCCTCAAACTCTCAGAGATTCACCTGCCTCTGACTTCCATGTACTGGCATTAAAGGCGTGTGCCATCACTGTCTAGTGATCTTTCCGTATTTTTCTGAAGGTTCTAAATAGTTTAAAACATTTCTATATCAAAATGGCTCCACAGCATTTATCTACACATATTGTGATGTTAAATGACTATCTGTTTTCATGGAGCAGTACTTGGGACATATGTCCAGGCTTCAGTTTTGGTGGTTGCCTCAATACTCAATCTCTACCGTGCCATCCACTGTTTTGTTCCCTATGCCCTAGTTAATCTTGATATTGTAATTGGCTCCCAAGACAATCAAAATGTGATTTTTTTCTGAGAAAAATCATGACAGTACATGGATCATATAGCTTACATTTCTTGTGAAAGTTCAGGACCTCTTTACTTATATAGGCAAATAAACTATACATTTTAAATATTTTCCATTATATTGTATAGAATCTCAGTCATATCTAACACAAATGATGACCTCTTGCTTTTCCCTGATCTCCCTGCCAGTTACTGGGTAAGTTTGGGAACACATATGGCCTTTTGGAGATTAACTACACATCTCCAGGTGTAAATATACTTCATGAGGTATCTTAAGGTTACTTTTACTGGAAGGATTATGGGTTTGTTTTGGAGTGTTATTAATTCTATTTGGTATACTGTTATATGTATCATTAACTCTTGGTAAAGTAATCTTTGCCAGGATCGCACCCTGTTTGTCATTGAAAGCATTCTGGTGAAGATGTAAACAATAATACAAATCTAAGTCCAGACTTTCTTCAGGATCTGGAAGAAATGGGACCAGTCATGAGACATGCAACCCATTCTTCTTTCTGTTTATGTTATAGTTAACCTGGAAAGTTCAAGGACAGCTGTCTTCTTTAGAATGACAATACCCATGGTAGGGCTTGATCTTGCTCTGGAAATAAGATCCATGAGCTCACATGTGGTGATATATTGTTTATGATCTATTAAAGCTTGCCTGGAGATCAGAATGCAAAGCTAGCCACAGCTGTAGAGGCCAAGCACTGGTGGTACACACCTTTAATCCCAAGACTCAAGAGACAGAGGCAGATGGATCTCTGTGAGTTCAAGGCGAGCCAGGGCTACATGAGAGTGAAACCGTCTAAAAGAGTAACACAGCTCACGCTTTTAATCCCAGCACTAGAGAGGTATATGAGACAGGAGCAGGGTCTCAGAGCTGGCAGTCTTGGGCAATTAGTCTCCAGTCATGTTGAGGATAGGATTGCCCCAGGCTTGGTAGAGGTGAGAGGTCTCTGGTGGCTTGCCTGTTTTGCTTCTCTGATTTTCAGCTTGAACCTCAACATCTGTCTCTGGGTTTTTATTATTCATTCTATATCCACATTGTCCATTCTTTCTTGTACTGAGTCCTTGACGTGAAGACACCATAATGAGAGCTTTTTTTCCTACTTCCATACTTCAGAGATCATTATGAAGCTGCTAAGGGTATTTGAATTAAGATGGAAATACTAGACAGGGGCAAATAATATTCTGTGAGGAAATTTTCAGTTGGCTCATCCTTGGTTTTATCTGGGATGACTGGATTAGAACATTGTTCTTTCACCAGAAGCTATGGCATTTCTGGTTGCCCCTTTCATGGGACAATAAACAGTCTTTTTGGAGTACTGTGTTATAACAAACACTGTTTCAGATAACAGGTGTAAGAGATGATCCTGGCTGGTCATCACTGTAAATTAATTTTAGTGAATAGCAGCTGCACAAAACAGAATGGCAGATGAAAGGCAGCTCCACTCCAAACCTGAGATGGCCTACTTCTGCTGCCTACTTGAAGAATATAATTATGCCAGTCATTGTCTTCAATGACAAGTATGTGTCCATCAATACCATCCCTGACAGGAGGGATCTGAACTCTCAGGGGGATGTCAAGAAAGCTTATATATCATCAGATTTTTGTCTATGACAAAGTGTATTCTATTGCCATAGACAGCCCAGATGAGACAGGCCAAAGAACAGTCTACTGTCTCAGCAGGAAAATGCCCGAGAGGCAGAAAAATAGCTGAATTACTAAACCATCAATAAGGGCACTTTGGAGAATAGCTCCATGAGGCTCATTTTTAGTTACTATACAATAGTTGCAAAAATATAGTGGTTTTCATTATAACATTTCCATACATGTGTGTAAGTACAGTGATTGTATTTGAACACTTTTACCACATTGCCTATCCTTTTCCCCTCTCACTGGTCCCCTTTCTAGAGGGTTGGGTGAAAATTATAGATGTTAACTAGTAACTATTCAGTGAAAGAAACAGTGCAGACCAAGAGGGAGGATCAACAATGTAGTTGCAGCCCAAGACTGAAGAGGCCAGAAGACTCCTAGAGAGTAAGTGCTAAGAGCCCATCTTAAAAGGCTGAAGTGGTGGCACTCTGACGTGCCTGGAAACAGCATGGGATATACTCACTCAGGAAGAGTGCATTTGCCCCTGCTAGCTGGATTTTTATTTGTCTACTTTTGCTTCATTTGGCCTCCAGCCCATTGGATGGTACTGCCCATGTTCATTATGGGTCTTTCCTCCTCAGTAGCTCTCCTACATGTCAATCATTTTTGTGAAAACCCCCACATATCCAGTGGTGTGCGTTGCTAATCTCTTAGATATCTTTCAATCCAACCCGTGTTGGGAGTCTGGCTTAACTGATCTTGTGAAGGTCTTGGGCATTCAGTCAGAGCTTCAGTGAGTTCATGTGTGCCATTGCTCTGTCATTTATAGTAAACATGTGGACATCCACTACCTTTGGCTCTTACAGTCTTCCTGCCCTTCCTGCCACAATGATCCCTGCCTTGGGCAGAGTATGAGATTGAAATCCCATTTAGAGCTGAGCACCTCATGGTCTTCTATTCTCTGCACACTAATCAGTTGTGGATCTCTGTGTTATTGGCTATTATTATAAAAAGAAGCTTCTCTGCTGAGGAATAAGGGATGCACTAACCTATGAATAGAAGGTAAGAACACAGGGTAGTTTAATACTATGCCCATTAAGCACACTAATAGTTTTATGCTCTCATTTAGGGCCCATGACTTAGCCAGTCAACAGTGCAAGGCATGAGTTCAGTCTTGTAGAGTAGGCTTTAAATCCAAACAGAAAGAGGCTGGTTACCCTTATAACATAACTATTTACCAGTGGGCATATTTTGCCAGGCCATTCATTATTGTAGTTTGTAGAGTTCATAATGGGGTAAGATTATTGAGTATTTTTCTTCCCTTGTAGCATAAATAGAACCTCCTGGTGCTATGAAAGTTATCAAGTATTGATGAAGCTTCTGGGTTGGTGTCCATTTCTCATTTACATATCTTTCTTTTTTTCTGGATCGACCTCTTCTGTACTTGTTTCCCAGTGTTTAACATGACAGCACCTCTTAATTTATTGCTAATATTGTCATCAATTCCATTTTAATCCATAAAGATTTAAAATTCAGACTGGAATGGTGAAACTGAAGAAGGATCTAATTACATGAACAAATGGCACAGCAAAGTGATGTCTTTGTGATCAATGTGATCATGCCTGTGAATTACTTGGGCAACTTGTGAGAATGCAGTTTCTGTTAGAGTAGGTCTGGGATGGGGCCTCATATTTTTGGAATCAAAACAATTCTAGGACTATACAAAACACACTGTCAGCAGCAAACATCTAGCTTGATTAGGTCTTGTGCATGTTTGTAGGGCCACAATTAAATAAATCTAAGGAGATTAATGTCTATGCTGTTTAAAAGGCCACCCCAGGCTCCCTGAAATGGCATGAATTAGCTCTTACTAGCCAGGAAGTCACTTTTGTGTCTACATGAACCCCTTTATATATTGTGATGTTTTTCTTCTGATTTTATCTTTTAGTAAACATTTAAAAACATTCATTTACTGATGTGTGTGTGCGTGTATGCACATGTGTGTGCACATATGCTATGGTACACACATGAAAGTGAAGAGAACAACTTGCAAGAGAAGGGTCTCTCCTTCCACCATGTGGATTCTGGGAATCAAGGTCAAACTTTGTCCCACACTCTGGGACAAAGTGCCTTTCACCTTCTGAGCTATTTTCCTGCCCTTGACTTCATATTTAGTGGAGATGGAGCTAGTCCATCATGGCAATTCTTGTACACACGCATGCTCACATTTATGTGTGTGTATACATATGTAAAAAGTGTTAGTCAATGTCAAAATTATTTTGCAGCCAATGTTCCTACACCTTCCTACTTCCCCTCTAAGAATATAGGGTTCACGATATGTTTATTTCTCTTTCTATGCAGATGTTTATTTGTGTTCTGTAAGAAGTCTATAAAATTAGACAAGCTTTGTTATAAGGTATCAAAATTCTGTTGCCTTTTATTTCATTACATGTTTAGTGACTCGATCCTGCATCAGATATAATCCTAGATATACACAAAGTGCCATAATACTGGCCATCTAGCCTATAAAGCTCATATTAAGAAATTGCTCACTCTAGGCAGAATCTAGAAAATCTCAAATTCAAAGTAAGTTGTGTCATACCATTATATTCATGACCACATGGTCAATAAAAAGAAGTACTTGTGATGGAAGTGATGTAATTAAAAATAACATACCAGGTAAAATCGGTTGTCCGGCAATTCCCAGTGGAGCCATTCCAAGATTATTCATTGCTGTGGCCCATGCAGTTGGATCAGACACAGGCAGCGTCATTGCAGTGGAATCCACGTTCAGAGTTCTAGTATTATCAGCTGAAAAGAAATGACAGGAAATCATTTGCTGTGTTGAGATTCCAGTACCTAGTTAAGTTATTAGAGTAAGCGCTGGCAAGCACTTTACAAAAATGGTCAATGGACAGGGGGTGGATAAGGTCTCAATGCAACGCTAGTTTTCTTACAAGGATTGAAACAATACAGCTCCAAGTGGCAGGAAGTCATGAAATTTGAAAGCAATTTAGCAGATGGCATTCTAATGTATTTCTTTTCTACCCTTTCCCCCACTTCTACCCATCACAAATGTACACATCAAAGGAGATTAAAATACTTCAGAAGTTCTCTTATCCTTTGGCTAGTAGCATGCTATTACTTCAGCAGATTCCATGCAAACTGCTCAGGAGTACCAACCAAGAAAATAACACCATCCAAAGGCTACTGTAGCTGGCAATAAAATATGAAAATTATACTTCTCATGAAATTTTAGGTTCTTGCAGTAGTTCAACTGAAAGGGCCGAGCATATCAGCAGCTAATGGAATATTCTGGAGCTTAGGGGAAACCCAGTAAAAGAGCAGATAGTACATATGGCCCCCATCCCCAAAGACTGCACAGTCCAGTTGAAGAGACAGATGATGATGATAATGACAATTACTGTTAGTACTACTACCACCTTAGCCTGCCGCTACCACTAATTATTGTGTGCTTGCCATATGGCAACTAAAGCAGCTGGCATGCGTCATTGTCATTTAACTTTCAGGACAAATCTATGAGGGGGGAGGATTTATATCTGCATTTAACAAATGAGAGGTTTCTAAAGGTTATCTCTATTACCCAAGGTTGTACAGAATACACACATTTTAGTCCCTATGGTTTACTATCTCTAATTAAAATTTTAAGAACCAACAAAATACTTGAGTGGTATAGACTAGATTACTGAAGTTTAAGGAATAAAGAGAATCTGTGGCCCGAGTAGGTAGAAATTCCTTCATAGAGAATGGATGCTGAAAGTATAGGGCAGAATTGGATAGAGTATATTTTGAGTGATAGGTGGTTATTAGCTAATAAAGAAAAGGAAGGGACACCCCAGAAAAAAAGGATGACATAAGCAAAGACACTGAAGTGGGTTATACATGTGCTGAGTGAACAGTCGGGTGAGATAGAGTCAATAAGTTATCTGAGCACAAAAGTGTTTTCATTGGGGAATTTTCTCCCTGAGTGCTGATATCCTCCAGGTAAAAGACAATCACACAGCCTTTCTACTACATCCCAATACGAACATCTGCCAATTAGACCCCCCGAAGGCAACCCTGTTCTAAGAGGAGCTTATTAATGTCCATCATGTCCTTCCAAGCTGGCAACATCAGGGATGGTCCTTGGCTGTGTTATTTATACTTGTGCTATTTTAGTCCCGGTGAGAACAAGCAAATGTCCAAAGACATTAGTTTTGAAATTCCAGTTTTTGTCATTGTTCTGTGTTGAATTTGCCTTCACTCCAACAACGCCCATACACATGCAGATAGGAAGGAAGGGCCAGAGAGAAGGAAAGAACCAGAAATATTCCACATTACAATCTGAGCTGCTGACTGCCCCACCTGAAGGAACTCCAGTCCTCAAACCCATTTTCAGGGCTGTCTCATGAAGGCATAGCTTAAGGCTAAACATAGCTCCTCTATAAATATTAGTAAGAAAACAAACATGTGTCATCCACTGTCCATTGGGTCCAGAGTTTACAGAAGCAATAAATAGGTCCTGCTGGATTTCCAGTTTCCAGGTAGCAAGTGTTTAGGGAATCTCTGACTGTAAAATATCTCCCAGGGAATACAGGTAGTTTCACCAGAACTAGGTACCAGAGTCAAAATGCTTTTTTTTTTTTTTTGCCTCTTTCCTTTATCCTCAGCATGGGTTATGTATTTCTGTGAAAAAGAAAAACAAACAACCCAGGAACTCTTCTCAACATGGGATTTTGAAATCAAATAATGGAATTTACAACATATCAGCCTCCCCAAAGTCTGGACAAATTTGGGGGCCAGGGTGAGACAGATAATGCTTTAAATTGCCAGTTTTTTGCCTTTTTAAAATTTAAATTAGAAACCAGCTTCTTTTACATGTCAATACCAGTTCCTTCTCCCTCCCCTCCTCCACTGCCCGCCACCAATCCCCCCTCTGCTCCCCAGGGAAGGTGAGACTAAATTGCCACTTTTAAAGGACAATGCAGTATTTTTATTTTCAAAATGTCTGTTAATCAAAGTGCCTGTTAAGATGTTCAAAAGTCCAGATGCTGGTTAGGCTTGTTTATTAGTATAGATAAGGACCCTGTGTAACTAGTAGCATTATTTTACCACAATGACTGCCAGTCCTGTATTCCCAAATGTGTTTTAAATGTTCTCATCTCTCTTGCTTCTTGTAATACCTATCTCCTCCTGTCAAATCTTACTTATTTTCCAAGGGTTATCTTAAATACTACACCCCAGGAAACTGGAATTAATTATTTCTTCCTATATGTTCTCATTACATTTTATCTTGCCTGTGATTTTTATGTGTTTGCTTATTTTTAGAATCCTCCTTCTCAAACCCAGTTTTTGATGTGTCTTGCTATATAGGTTCTATGCTAGTGACGAGGAATATAGAAATGAGCAAAGCCTGTTTGTTGGAAGAGCCTGCAATATAGTGGGGGACACAGATACACAAGCCCTGGCTTGTTTGGAGCTGACAGAGATCTATCTGCTTCTGCCTTCTAAGTGCTAGGGTTAAAGAGATGCGGTACTGCATCCAGTGTAGGCGTCCTTTTAAGCTTCTAATTCATCATTCCATGTGTGGTATAAACTAGCAATTCATGATATACTTGAATAAATGCCTAACAGAAATTAAATCTTATTGACATTGGTACATAGGCAATGCATGCAATGGTATTCATTGATTGCTATATCCATGTTCAGAATGATAAAATTAACATAGAGATGCCACTATTGCTAAGCCAACTCTCAATAGCAACTAAATATATGTAGGAGTTTGCTTAGAGTTACAAGCAGAGACAGGTCTATCCAACTATTAATTCAGTCTGATCTTATTGCCTATAATGATGCGCCTGTATCAGCAAATCATTTATGTAAGCAAGATTGCAAAAGTTTTCATTCTAAGACAAATTTTAGGTGATCTTTTGCTTCCCAGTGGTCCAGATTAATGATTCACATTAACAAAGTGTGCAATGCTAAATATATCTGCAGAATTATCATTAAGTGGTGGAAAAGTTGAGCCTTAGTCTAATTCTCTTTCAAGCCTAATTTTTAGCAATTTCTTGAAGTATCTCATCAAACTAGGATGTTGCTCTGTTTCCTCTGACTCCTATAATTCACTAGCAGCAGCCAGGAATACTCAGAAAGGGCTGGAGAGATGGATCAGTGGATAAGAATGCTCAGTGTGCAATTATGATGACCAAAGTTCAGATTCCAGCACACACATAGTGAGTATTCCAAATATATCTATAACTAGAGTTCTGAAATGGATGGAAAGGAAGGGTCACTGGTGTTTGCTGAATTTCAGCCTAACTAAGATAACATGAGCCCCAATTCCATGGAAAGACCCTGCCTCAAAACAACATAGAATGAGTGACAGAAGAGGACATACAGGGCCTCTTCTTCTGGCCTCTATGCACGTGCCTAGGCATATACACTTACATACATATGTGCAATATTTTCATATGTACACACACACACACATACACACACACAAATACATATTCTTCAAAAAGAAAAGAAAGGTATACTTCACATCACAGAGGAGGACATTGCTCTGTTTCCCCTGACTCCTATAATCAATTAGGAGCAGCCAAGAATACTCAGAAGGGGCTGGAGAAAAGGCAAAATGCTGGTGATACATGACGCTCTTCAAAATACCTTCCCTAGTTCTCCCAATTTGCTGTGTGACAACTCCTCAAGAGACCAGAAGTTATCGAGTAGTTATCCATAAGTGCCTTGGAGGTAACTGGATTGAATATATGACACTTTGGAGTAAGAGTGCATAAGCACCAAAGGAATGAAAGCTGTCAAAGTGATTATCCTCTTGAACTTGATGTCACTCCATAACTACCAAGTCTGTGCCTGTTTATAAACCACTGATTACCCAAATCTGTAAAAGTAATTTGAAAATGAAGATTACACTTTCTAACATACTGGAGTTCATGACTATAAATGTTTCTCTTTTTTTCTTTTGAGATAAGTACATGTTGGTACCATCTCTCCAAGTACAATCTAATTTTTTTTTCATTTTTTGCATTTTTGAGCAGTGTTTCTCCACCTAACAGCTCTGGCTGTCCTGGAATTCACTGTGTGAACGAGGCTGGCCTCAAACTTTGCCTCTTCCACCTGAGTGCTGGAATTAAAGGTGTGTGCCATCATCACCCAGTCCAACTATATTCTTCATTCAGATAAAAACTCTCCTTTAATAGTTTTGAATTCTTTTTTGAAAATAATAGTATTTGTTTATTTTGTGCTTGTGTGTGGACAAGCATGTGCTATGCATTCATGGAAGTCAGAGGATGACTTGTGGGAGCTGGTCAGGGAACATAAATCTCATTTACTTTTGTTACTTCTACTAATAAATCTACTTTTAAACAAGAGAACTCTATAAACATACAATGTGGGGATTATGTGCTTTGTCTATTTAACAGATCTGAAGCTATCCAAAATCTCTTTACACTGTGTGATTCTGGACTGTGGACTTAACTGTGTAGTCATTTCTGCACAAGGAAGATAGTACAAAATAGAGAAGACCCCAGACCTCTGAACCATACCAGTACTTACAAAAATGGTCAATGACACTTTGATCATGCTTGCTATGTGCCAGGCATTGTTCTGGCATTTTATGTATATTAATTTAAAACTTAAAGCAACTCTATGAAACAACCTCTCATTATCCCATTGTATTGATGAATTAACAGGAACAGAGGCCAGACAGTAAGCTTTCTGTGGAGTCAGAATACAAATTTACACAGTCTGGCTCCATGATTTCTTGGCAATGGAAGCTTGACAATGTTTGGAGTAATTTTTGTTTGTACCCTTTGGGGTCAGGAAGTTGCTACTGAGATCTGCCTAGTGAGTGTGTAGAGGCCAGGGAAGCTGATAACCATCTTTTGTCCTATAGGACAGTCTTCTAGAGTTTAAGAATTATCTGGCTTCAAATGTCTATAATACCAAGTTTAAATGAGTTTTCTTTATGGCATCAATTTTGTGTGTTCCTTAAAAATCTCTCTCTCTCTCTCTCTCTCTCTCTCTCTCTCTCTCTCTCTCTCTCTCTCTCTCTCCATCCATCCACTTCCTTGAGGTAGATGTGCCAGACTCACAGATGAATGCCACTGCATCTAGCACCTTGGCGTGAGTTCCAGGGATTGAACTTGGGTCATTATCAAACTTGGGTCACTATGCTTCCTTGTGGTTACTACTTTTACCCAGTGAGCCATCCTCATAGTTCACAATTTTGTGGATTCTTAATGAAGAGTGGTTGATACTCCTGGTTTCTTGGTGATCCTGAATCATCTATCACTTGCACAGTCAATCCCACATCCATAGTTCTTGCCCTACTCTCTCATGATACTATGCAGTAAATACTAAGACTAACCTGGTTGGACTCCCAGGAATCTATTAACACTTTTGTCCATTTCTATGCTTCACATCAAAGAAATCATTCCTGTGGTGGTGGGGGGCCGGCATTATGGATGGTTGACAGGGTGTTGTTTAGGGAGTGGTACTGGAAATAGTATTAGGAACCCCACTACAATGAAAGGAAGCAAGAGAAAATTTAGAAAATGTGTGCATAGAACACAGAAGAAACTTCCATTCTGGGCACATCACATAGAACCTTGTACACAATAGGCACACAAAAATATTTCCTTTGATAGATTATATTGTAAGGATAGGATTGTGTGTCCCAGAACTGAATAACATTATGCGTTCAGTTCTTTGGCTAATGGAAAGGAAACAGCAGAATAAATCATGTTTTCAGATTGCATTAAGCCTAAGGCTCAAGGTTTTATCTTCTGCTTGGTATTTATTGCTCATGAAGCAATTTATTGTGCTCTGCAAGTGTTATTTTGAGTCCTTGTTCATTTTCCTTGAAAATTAACTATCCATCATTGTTTGTGAACAATACACTGAAGCCCCAGGTATCCACTCTCCTGTTGCAGATGTCGCTGGCAGTGACGCCACAGCTTGCATCATGGTTATGCAGGCTGAAAGAGCTGACAATAAATTCTGTAAGACAAAACTGAGACAGCAAAGACAGATGACGTTATTAGACAAGCAGGGGCTTTGCCTCCTTGTGAGTGTTATCTAGGATGGATCGAAGAGCCACCCAAGAGAACGAGGATGTCACAATTTATTCTTACTGGAAAGGGAAAGGAAGGGAAGGGGAAGGGAATGAGAGGAAGGCAGGGGGATGGGGAAGGAAACAGGAGGGGAGAAAAGGGTCCTTTTTTTCTGGTTTTTCGAGACAGGGTTTCTCTGTGTATCTTTGGAGTTTATCCTGGCACTCGCTCTGGAGACCAGGCTGGCCTCCAATTCACAGAGATCCTCCTGCCTTTGCCTCCCGAATGCTGGGATTAAAGGTGTGTGCCACCAACACCCGGCTGAGAAAAAAGGTCTTAATGTTAGTGTATATATTAAGTAACCATTATCACATGGACTGTAAGTATAGCAGGATGGAGTGGGAGATAGCTTAACCCTTTAGACATACAGATGAGAGAGAACCTTGGGGCATAAGGTACTTTCACAAACTAAACAGCATCCCAGTGATTCACCATTCTTCTTTACAAGCAGGATAGTCCTAGAGACAGTACTGGAACATTTATGAGGACATTACAGATTTTAAACTAGTTCTATTAGACCTGCACAGAATAAAGCCAGCCAAAATTCCAGCATAAATGGGGCAAGAGCTCAGAAGTCCTACCCACAGTTAAGGGGATACTGATGGTTTCTTGGGGAGGGTCAGTTTTCTTCAGGGATGCAGCCCCCGATAGATTGTTCACATGCTAGTGAATAGTCCTACATCCATGCACATTCTGGCAACACTAACTGGACTTAGTGGGTTATGAAAAAAGAGTGCATGTGGTTGGGAGCTAGAAGTGGTGGGGGATGTTGAAGGAGGTAGAAAGAAGGGAATGGGGGTGGGCTTGAGCAAAACATATTGAATATTTGTATGCAAGTGCTCTGGTAACAGTTATAGTGAGAGCGGGGTAGTGATAGCAAGAAAGAAGGTCACAGGTTTTGGCCCAGGCCCAATCAGGAATTCATAGCTTATATCCTGTATTTATGAAGGCAAGATGATACAGGGGAAGTAATAGACCTTGAAGCCAGACAGATACAAACATCTAACCATAGTTCTAGTGTGAATTACTTGTGTGACTTGACAGTTCTACAAACTTTTCATCAATTTATTCACCTATAGCTGAAGATACTGATAATCTTTCACGTACTAAGGTGATGGCAATCATTCAGTCACTTGTCGTCCCCCCCTTCCCGCCTCCCGCAGTTGTCAAATGTGTATATGGTTTGTATGTCTGTATGTGCATGGTTGGCCTGATTATGGGTAAATGTGTATGCATATGTATATTTGTGTGCATGCATGTGGATGCCCTCTATGGCTTTCTGACCATATTTATTGAGACAGGGTCTCTCAGTTAAACCTAGAACTCACTGATATGACTGTTCTTGCTAGGCAGCTTGCCCTGATTCCATATCTGATGTTGGAATTATAGGTGGGCCACAGTGCCCACCATACCCACACAGAAATTATATGGGTTCTGAGGGTCTGGATTCTGGTACTCACGTTTATGCAGAAAGTGTATTAACCACTGAGCAATCCCCCAGCCCCAATGATAATTATTTTGATTTCAAATATTGACTAAATGGTAACTATGCAAAAACAGTTTTATATTTAGTGGTGTTTTCAAGTAGAAACGTTGATATTTTTTAAAGAGATGCATTTCAGGCCCTGAGCATACTCATTATATGTTATCCTCAATGAGCAAATGATGCAGGTAATATTTATCAATTATGTCAACTTTACAGATAAGAAAAAGAAACACAAATAAATTAGGAATTGCCTAGCTCACCACAGATACATGTAAGTCTGGAGTTAGAATTCCAATTGGGAAAGTATGGTTCCAGAGCACACACTTTTAAACACTGCGCTTTATACTATCACTAAGAATGCTGAGTCCAATGTTTGAAACAGATCAAGCACGCCATCTTGTTTTGCATTTAATTCCCTTTCCCTTTTATTGTTGACAAACAAATCATCAGATGCCCTGTGGGAGTGTCTTCTTACACACTTTTGAGTTAGAAGCAGAGGTTTCCCTTGTTTAGGATGCATTTGAAGACTTCCAAGTATATTGCTTGTTACTTGAAGGTTATTTAGTGAGTGTGAGCCAGGAAACTAAGTTGAGGATGGGTCCAGGGGACCTGAAAACTCATCAAGCTCCATTGTAGGATCTTTAGAAGGCTTTTTTCAGCCAACAAGTGGAGAACTACAGCCTTCTGGGATTTTATGGACTATAGTAGTCAATACCCGATAACCACTTGGCTTTTTAACTTTCTTAGGTCAACTGAACTATTATCATCTTGGGCTAGGTAGAGCTAAATGGTTTACTGCAGCCCTCTAGTTTTAGAATAGCATCATCATATTTATTCAATATAACTACACTTACTATTTAAATAAAGAAATCCAAAATGAATAAATGTGCTTCAAAAAAGGCTACTTATGCTAGTTCCTTCAACAGCTTCTCTAGTTTCTTTTAAGCTACCCATTTCAAAGCCCAGTTTTGAAACAGACATGCTAAAATTATTATAGGGCTCTCACTTCTTGTAGTTACTGGTTTTTAATCAGAAGTCTCCATATTTAACAAATTGACTAAATGCACTTCCGATACTGAGCATATTCATTGTGTTAATGGTAGAGCTAGCTGTCAGTGGTGTTGGCTAGAGTTGGGGTAAAAGAAACAAGGAAAAATAGTAGCATAAAGTGAGTAACCAACCTCTTAAAGCTCTATGGTCCACCTTTCTAAAAGGCAGGTTGCATAAAAGGTTAGTTGGCAACCCACTGCTATGCCACTGAAAGTTTGGCAAGCTCTCTTGAAAGAAAGACTAGTCTGGTAGTTAATTTACAAAATGCTTCATTTTACTCCTCTTTCTGAAATCTGTCTGACATGTTCCAGTCAACTTCTTGCCATAGGAGACAGAGTATAGCAAAGATAAACATAGCCTGAACGCCATCTGTAATTAAGAATGCTAGTCTGCACTCTGCTCTGCCATGTACTCACTGTGCATTAATGACATCTGTGTTTGTCAAAGTGCCTTCCAACCATGTAATTCTGTTCACTTAGAGTGGGGGATAAATGGGCAGATTTCTAGGGTCCACTGCTGAGATTTTCATCTGGGTGGTGAAAGAGAATCTGTGTGGACAAAGTAGCTTGCTACAAATTTGAGAAACACAGAGCTTCAGTTTCTTACTCGAATAATGAGACTGATATCATCCCTTTCATGGTGCTGTGTTAAAAATAACATGGTTGGTTAATATGTGTTGGCCATACCTGAATCTATGCGTCAATAATAAAAGTAGAGTTGTGAACAAATGGAGTCATTTTCTATTCTTCAGCTGGTTGGTCTCTGAAACTACACTATTGACTTGCTGGGCAAGGCCACTAACCACAGGGGCATGGTCTGGGTCAGGGAGGTGGGACCCTGGCCATGATAACTATAAACAAGTCAAGTGTTAAATCCTAGTGATAATGGGAACTTTGGCTTGAGAACTAGCTGCCTCAGCAGGGTCATTCTCAACTATTAAGGGCAATGCTATATATACACAAACAGCCATGGGAGGCAGTGACTAATGGTAGGATTTGTGTTGGGCCAGCAGCTCTGGCTCCTTCTGAACTTCTTTTTCCCTATTACCTCCATGAACAGCAGAACAGAATTTCTAAACTTTGACAAATAATCTGAAAACATTAGCCTTTACTATACAGATTAATCACTCCCATCACCTTTCATATTTCAAAATAGCCCATTTTGTTCTTCTGAAAACTACTACCTTTTCATCAGCTCCCAGCATGCAATCGGCCAGAGCAACTAGATAACTCGTAACCCTATATTGTTTGGAGGATCTCCTGACACCCCTGACCAATTACTCAAGGAGAAATATCCATACCTGGCTCAAATCTATTTTCCTTTGGTACTATTCCAGATTTTGATAGTAAGACACTATTGCTGGGGACATCACATAATTTGGTCACAGGACATGTGAAAATCAAGCTGAAACTGATTGGGAAGCATCTTCCCTACTGGCCAGTTTTCACAGTACCATAAGGTGCTATGTAAGCTGCTGTAGGAGACATAAAATGACCTGCTTAGTGAGGTATGCTCAAGGGTTCAATAGTGGCATGGATGTTACAGAGAAACTAACTGCTTTCTAATTGGATTTAAGGACCTCTTTACATAAGGAGACACGTCTGGTACTATAAATCCGGACAACAATCCACAGTTAGGGAACTCGTAGGTCCCAGGAATAAACCTATTGCTATTATTTTGTTAAATGGACTTAGTATCAAACTGACTTCTACATAAGTATCTCTATATTTATAGGTTAGTTTAGCTCCTGGACTTTCTTTGTACATCAGAATGATCAAATTGCAGAAAGTAAGTCTCTGTGGAAGGATCAGCCACAAATGAGACATCTATATCATACCTCTTTTCCAAGGCTTAGACACCATTATAGAAAAGGGGAAAGATTATAAGAGACAGAGTTCAGGGAGAACTGGAGTGAAATAATGTCTTCAGGATAAGATAGGAAAACTGTACTCATAGCAGCTGTGGTTGCCTGCCTAAAACAGGTACAAAGTCAAGCCAGTCAACATCACAATAGGGACAGGGGAAGGTCCCAAGAGCCATCATCTCTACCTGTGGAGTTACTCATAGTTTATAGATTCTAGGGGAGACAGAGTCAGTTTTCTTTAGGTTGATTTATGATCCAGTGGATGGCCCCAAACTCAAGCCTCTAGATACGGGAAGTACAAATTGTACACAGTGGTCTGTATATAAAAAAGAGGATATGAAATCAGCAAATGATATGGGATTGAGGGGTGGATCTGGGAAATTAGGAGGAGTATTAAGGGGGTGAATATGTTTGAAATACTTTGTATATGTATGCATGAAATTATAGAAGAATTAATTTTTAAAGTATAAGAGAACTCTTAACCCTTAATACAGTATGACTCTGATAGAAGAAAATGGAGGCTATAACAGCAGTTAAGATCAGTCTTTGGATTACAACTGAATTCTAATCCTGGCCCACTACCAATTAGCTGTGTAATACTTGGGAAGAGAATTAAAGTCTCTGCACTTTATGTCTAAAATGAGGATGATAGTGGTGCTTGTCTCATAGAATGGTAGTGACAATTAAAGGAGAAGATATATGAAAAGGTCTACTGTAGTATTTAGCTCAACAAGATGGTTGTAGAATATGAGTAATTACTAATGAAGTAACAATTGTGAGCTTTGCCTCTGCTGTCTTATGAATAATGTGTTTCAGAGGTGAGGAGAGGAGAATATTTTGATTCCTTCATAGAGAAGAGACATAAAGGTACCAGATATCAATAATACCAGGGAATATAGTTACAACAACAACATCAACAAAAGAACAGGATAGCTTCTCTTTAACGTTGTCTTTATACCAAGAACACTGCCCAGAAGAACAAGACTGACTTACATTTTCTCATCCAATTGATGCATTTCATTTTACATATTTAAATTATTATTATAACTATAATCAATAATAACTACTTACCTGAGTATATTATTATTGCGTGTGACAGGCCTAGAGGTGCACAAGTATGGATATCAGAGTATAACTTTGTGGAGTTACACTCCACTTTTTGGGTTTCTTTCATTTGGGTTCTAGGGATGAAACTCAGCAAGTGCTTTATATGCTGAGCCTCCCCAGTAGTCCCAATTGATGCATTTTAGAAAAGTACTGCTTGTCCAGTGTTACCCTTCTACTCCAGTTTATACCCTCAACCTCACCAGAACAATTTACAAAGATCACTTGCTTTTTATGCTTCAAGAAATATGGGTGGCATTTGTATCCACACTTTCTTTTCTGATCCCTCCATCTGTGTTGAGAGAAAGGTGGAAGTACTCACTGTCACATCTAAATTATCCATGACAATTCATGGAAGGTTACTGGCAAGGACTGCTCTTTATTTCCAACTTTCTAACAAAACCAAGGGAGGTTAAGGGCACATCGGTGACCTCTGTGACAGCTGGGCAGAGGATGTCCATTGTATCAGTCTACTCTAGGAACCATTTGTATGCAAGTAAATTTTGTTGTCAGTTTATGATTCCGAGACAGCATTACTAATTCTTTCTTTCCTGGAAGCTTTCTTATATATGTCATATTTTACCCATTAGTTCCACAGCTCTTCTGAGTATTTTAATGCAGAAAAGTAGTCCAAATGGGAAAAGATGTGTTATTAACATTCTTTCCTTTTTATGCATTTCTGTGTTAAACTAAAATTTCTTTGTGAGTGAATCTCTAGGCCACTAGTGACATCATTTTTAATCTCTCTCTCTCTCTCTCTCTCTCTCTCTCTCTCTCTCTCTCTCTCTCTCTCTCTCTCTCTCTGTGTGTGTGTGTGTGTGTGTGTGTGTGTTTGTGTGTTTAATGGCATTAATGTGGAGGACACATAAGGTATTAAAAAATACAAGGCATCTAATTTGGCAATGATCTCCCCAGCAATCCTTATAGGGACTGGTAGAGTAAATTTGATTCTAAGATGATAACAAACAGTGAATTTCCTGTAAAAAATGAATTGGAAAGAAAATCAGCCTGGGAGTATTTGCTTATCCACTTATTTCCACATGGAGAAAAGCTGTATTTCCTCACAGCCTACGCTTACATGTTGTCTAGATTGGCCAGAGAGAAACCAACCTAGAATGAAAATAAATACATAAGCCCACCTATTTACTGCTACAGGTTCAAGACCAAAGAAAGCCATAAGTCTTTTTTTTTTTTCAACAGGGTTTCTCTGTATTGTTTTGGAGGCTTTCCTGGAACTAGCTTTGTAGGCCAAGCTGGCTTTGAACTCACAGAGATCCATCCACCCGCCTCTGCCTCCCAAGTGCTGGGATTAAAGGCATGCACCACCAATGCCCCGCTAGGCCATAAGTCTTTAGGTAACAACATATTAATCCTGGGTTACAGGTAAGGCATTCAACTTCAAATCCCCAAAGAACCATGCAACTGTTCTTATCTCAAAGAAGCAGGAAACTCATTGTGGGAAAGAAGTTTAAGTGAGAGGCCATGTAAATACTCAGAGCTTACAGCACTATTCTGGGCAAGCATACCTTCCATACATATCAGTGCTTCTGAGAATCTGACTGACTGCTATGTTACCAGAGACTCTGCCAGAGTAAACTAGCCAAGGTTTTTTTTTTTTTTTATCAACATGCATCGCATTTTTAAGAGCAGTAAAGCTATTCCTGTATATCAAATCCTATTTTTCTACTGACTCACATTGCGCTTTTCTGTGTTTTATTATCTATTCTTTGGTATGTGAATATAATTACTAAGATCACACCCACTTCCACTGTCTCCTCCACATCCTTCCAGGATCTCCTGGATAGCCTCCTCCTAACTTCAGATTTTCTTTTTCTTTCTTAAAAAAACAAAACAAGATAAAACCCGCTGAATACAATTGGTGCTGACTTCTATCTTTTAATTAAAGACTGAGATACAAAGAAAATTTAGAAGAGACATATAAAAACTATAAAAAATGTAGTGAAAACTGTATCCAACATGCAGTTTAAAAAAAAAAAGACTAGGGCTGGGTGGTGGTGGTGCACACCTTTAATCCCAGCACTTGGGAGGCAGAGGCAGGCAGATCTTTGTGAGTTTGAGACCAGCCTGGTCTACAAGAGCTAGTTCCAGGACAGCCTCCAAAACCACAGAGAAACCCTGTCTCGAAAAACAAAAACAAAACAAACAAAAGACTAGGATTTTGTGTTAATCATTCCTTGCTTATCTTCACAGTTGTACTAGGTATCTCGAATGTATCACTTCAGACATATTTGATCTTAATTTCTAAAGGATTCTTTAGTTGTAAAAGCTTACTTCTTCTCTTAGGGTTTCTATTGCTTTGAATAAAGACCATGACCAAAAGCAAGTTGGGGAGGAAGGGGTTTATTTCAGCTTACAGGTGTACATCACAGGTCCATTATCGGAGGAAGTTAGGGCATGCTCTAGCAAAAGCCATGGAGGAGCATGGTCTTTAAGGCTTGCTCAGCCTGCTTACTTATAGCACCCAGGACTGCAGGCTCGTGTGGCACTGCCTATAGTGAGCTGGGCCCTCCCACATCAATCATCAACCAAGAAAACACACACACGCTTGTCCACAGGCCAATTTAATGGGAGAATTTCTCAATTGGGGTTCCCTCTCCCCAAATGACTGGCCTTTGTTAAACTGACATAAAACTAGTAAGCACAGTTACTCTGCTCTCACTCTCTGCCTGCTTCTGCACTCTCCAACCTTCCTTTCTCAGCTAGATCAGTGGTTTGTGATCTAGGAATAAATGTGAGTGCCAATGATATCATTTAGCAGTAAATCCACATGTGAAGGCACTAATTCCCTAGTAATGTGGCTACTTTCTGTTTGCTGTTAAAGTGAATCCCTGCAGGGCCAGAATTCGTTTACCTGGAATTTCAGGTTAGAATTATGGGATTACCCAGATTTTGGGATGTAGAGGTAGCAGTGGGCTGGATTGCATGATGACAAGGCAGTGTATCTTGCTTACCATGAGTACCTCAGAGGTCTGGAGTCAGAAGGCGATGCTGTTTACTAGTTATGTAACCTCGAGCAAGTCACTTAGTGTCTGTGTCTCTGGGCCTGGGATGTTTTCACCATAAAAGCACGGACAACAATTGATAACAATCTTACAGGGTTGTTGAGATAGTTGAGCAAGAGTTGTCAACTGTAAACAGATTTGGAAAGCTGTAAAATACTGTGGGAATGTTGGTGGTCAGTTGTGTTGCTGATGGCCTATTTTCAATTCTATTAAAGTAAAGGTACAAGGCTATACAGGAACTTTATGAGCACAGTTTTAGTCTGTTAATTTTCATGGAATTTCTAGCAAAACTGGCACAACAAGTGCAAAATTGAAATTTCTGCTCTAGTTCTATGTTCCTGGTCTGTGTGGAAATTTTCCATCTTCATTCTTCCTACACTTCCTGCTATACCTGCTCAGTCTGTGTGTATGAAAGTTGTATTGGCTCTGGTTTTCATAAGTACTAGAACAAATGGTAATTGCACATTACAAGTATGTAATCATTTCTCATAGGACAGTGCTGCTATCTCAAATAGAAATGAATGTAAGATGTGTTAATCACTCATCCTTTTGTGCCTAAGGAACCTTCTGCAACTCCTAACTTTTGCCAGTGTGATAGGAACATAGCCATTTGTGTAGCATTTCCAATTTGTTTTAAAAGAGAGGTGTCTCCTGGAAGATCTGTGAGAAAGAGAGCCAGCAGTGGTAAGCTTCTGCAAAGGATATAATCAAAATCTGAAAATGGGCAGAAATACAAGAGACACTCCATAAAACTGCTGGCAATTATTTCTTTGAACAGACATATGTTCCAAACAATTCCCCACAGCTGCCTTAGGTGTTGAAGGAAGAGAGAGATTCAGACAACTGAGAGGAATTATTGATCATATTTTTTTAACATGGAGCTAGGCTATCTGCTTTGGTGCCCAGAGTGGGTTAGAGAGGATGACCACTGGTCATGTACCCACACTTGTTTCCCAGCCCTAGGGCCAGACAGCTACATGCCCATCTGCTGCTGCTGCAGCAGTAAAAAAAAAGACAGGGTTTAAGCAAATAGGACAGGCTATTTGACCTCAGAAGTTGTTAGTCTCTTGCCCTCCCGCCTAACAGCTGACGCCTGGAACAAATAGGCCAGCCTCACATGGCCCACAAAGGAGCCAGCATTGGGGTTCCAGCTGAGGGACAGCTGCAGTTATGGCAACAAATGCTCAGGAATGAGTTAACACCAGTCAAAGGGGTTAATGAGACAGGCAGGGGCTTTTACACAAATGCATAGGGAAAGAAGTGCAATGTAGCCAGAATGAGGTCCATTAATAAAGCCCAGTGATAAGATCTACCACCATGCTTAAATTGGACTTTGCTACTTAACTGCTTTTCTAAATCCTTCCTCTGGGTTCTAGCTGTTCATTGAGAAATAAAGCTCTAAAAGGGGGAAATAAAAACAATATTTTAGCATGCAACATAAAAGGAGAAAATAGGATAAGCAAAGGGTAAATATTGGATTTCCAAACAATGAAAGAAAGAGAAACAAAAGACACACATACAACTCTGTTCAGAATATGTTCACAAGCTTGGCATTGCTAACAATCACCACACGAGAATAAATCCCTCCTCTCCATGTGTAGCCCATGCTGCATTATTATGATGCATTAGATTCAATTTGAGTACTAACAATAATGGGTGGTCGAGTAGCTAAACATGGCCCCCAATTACCACTGAGTGCCCTGTCCTTTTGTGTCTACAAAACAACTGTCATCAATATTCTCTCATAGAATGTTTTCTTATCAGCATTGTGTCCTCAAAACATCCCTGGAAAGCAGATCGATACTGATGAGCTCTGCTGAGGAAAACAGAAAGGTATGGAGAATTTAAGTGAAAATGAAAAGAGATGGCACCACCATCGCAAAACAGGATTTGGGCTCTAAAGAGAGCTGACACAGGGGCTTTGGGGGCTGTAATTTCAAGAGGGCATAATTTAGGGAATGCAATGAGTCCTGGTTTTCAGTCCCCTCTCAACTCCAGTGAAAAGCACATAATCCTTAACCACTGCACTTGACAAAAATTCTGAGCTTATAGCACAGAACCGTGGAGTATGTTGTTACTTCTGAAGAGGACAGTGTAACCTCAGAGGTAAAATTTTACTTGTAAGAAGCAAATGATACATCTGAGTTCTGAACCCAGTATGATCCATTGGGATTGTGTTCCCTAGTTACAAATAAACTAACATAGACTTATCGAGCTTTTATAGTGTTGAGAGACAGGAAAAATAGGAAACTCTCAGAAGAATGAGTCCTCCCCTAAGTGAACTTATAAGGGAGGGGTAGGCAAATTCTTGCACAAGGCCAAACAAAAAGCCTAAATTTTTCTGGTTGAAGAAATGACAAGAAACTACATGAATGCTTCTTGTAGAACTTGAACTGATGAATATATTGGACACATATATCAGAGTGCATGGACTCATAGTAGGGTTGGCCAAAGGAGGCGAGCTGGAAAGTCTAACCCTGTGTTAAATTGGGAAGACAGATGACGGTTAAAGGGAACCAGGCTAAAGGTGTCTGGCATTATCTGAATGTGATTATATCTTTTTTGATTCGAACTCCACTGATAGGTCTTGCTTTCCCAGAGGCATCACTTGTCAGAGACAAGCAAGCTTAGAAGTCATTTGGTAAGAAATATTTCTTAACTCTGACATGAGCAGCTAGGTGTAAAGGATGAACAGACATTTGCTTTGGGAGCAAAAGGTGCTGAGTTTAATGCCCATCATCTCCTTGAGATTATGATATAGTATATACACATATGAAATCACTGCGGCTGCTTGCTATTTCTAAGGGGTTAGAGTCCACAGGCTTTTATCTCCAAATGTCTGGTTTTCAATCTGGCCATATCTTGAAATCTGTTCTGAATACAACTTAGACGGGGAGGTTCTAGCCAAGCATGCAGGGACTAACCTTCAAGCACAACAGAATACTAGGAGAGCAGCCTGACCTTTTTGATAAAATTAATTTGATGCTTACAATCTAATCTAGAGTCTGGAGTCTTTATTCACATGACAGAGTCACAAGGCAATTTAGTAGGGATTATTAAAGTCCAGTTTAGCTCATCAGAGGGGACAATTGAGGTTGATGTATTTCAGGATACCAGTGCAGAGCATTGGCAGAACTATGTGGGAAAGGAGCTATAGACTTCTAGGAATGAAGTATAAGAGGCTATACTTATTATATACACTTGGCATACAATAAACACCTAGCAAGAACTGATTCAGGAAATGAGGCTAATGAGTATGGTGAATCCAATGTCTGATACATAGCCAACCTCTTCTCTAAAACATATAGATGCAACTTCAAGCTTGATAAGTTTCCTACATATGGAGGTTATTTGGCAAGCATCAGAGAGCTCAGGGTGAAGATGGAAGGTGAGTAGGCTGGGGATGGTACAAGCATGACACCCTTCTGCATGATCTTTCTTATGCCAACTGATAGTAGTGAGTCTGTATCAGGACTCTAATATTCAAAAGCGAAGAAGCACAAGAGATAGTAACATACAGGGAAGGATGTATCTTCCTCAACTGAGCTAAGAGACCCTCCACAAGAGAACCCTGTTGGGTTTCCAGAAAGCCTCGGTAACAGTACTTCCATCTAAGTACTACCCAGGGGGAACTAGCATTCTAGTCATTGTGCTCTAACAACTGTATTATATACACAAAGGCCTATGCCTACATGCAGAGTGAGAAATCCTGATTGACTTGATTTAGGCAATACAACAAAGTAGCTTTCTGAATCTGATGCTCTTTATTTGAACATTCATTATAATGATTCACTCTACTTTTCTTTCTTTACCAATGATATTTACATTCTATTAGCAAATATAATTCATAGAGGATGATAACAAGATAAAAATTATCCAATTTGTTTCCATCACAGGAGCAGAAGGAATCCTTCAATGCAATGGTCTGTTTTTACACTACTCTATGCATGTGGTTAGTTTATTTTTAATAGTTACATTTTACAGCATTAAATCTCATTTATCATCACAGAGTCAGTATGCATTTAACATTACAGAGATAACCCAGTTTTGAGTAAGGGACCCTCCCTATTTCTTTCCCAGGAAATGAACATTTCTCAGACTGAGAGTATTTTTGTAGCACAGAAAGAGTGATGAACTTACACCTTTCTAAGAGATGTTCACCATTAGTGTGATTCTCTAAATGGCAACTCGAATTTTGCCTTATATGAATAGTCAACTAGGTACCTGAAAGATTTCTCCTGCTAGGTTGTAAAAGCTCCTAATGGCAGGGAAGGCATGCAACATACTTTTCAAGTATGCCACCCCTCCCACCATATAATGAACAAATAGCTATACAATTTGATTATATTTTTCTCTTCCAATATGATGGCACTCTTGACTATATGGTAATGCCTGATCATAATTGTGGCTCTCACTATTTGTTGATTCTTTAAAATTAGAAGTGTTATGGTAAAGTTATATATATATTTTCTTCAATTTAATCTTGCTACTATTTCCCACATTGATTTCTTCTACCACTAATTATACTGAGTTTATATAAGAATTACTAAACTATGAGGAATCTACTGGCAAGCAGGTGAAGTTTGCTGAAGGCATGTTCACAAATACTTATGTGTAAAATCAGGAATAGTCAGGAATAAAGTTTAAAACACTCAAACATCAGAATGACATTTGGGACTGGAAGACACACTTGCTATGACGTTATTGCAACATGAGGCAACTTGGAGAAATAGCATGGTGCTCCTGGTGACAAGGGATCATTTAGAGGGCTCCAGGAAGTGCCTACTTACCAAAAAGTAAGAAAGTCTTTCAATATATTTAAATTTTCATTATTTGTTTTTAAATGATTTTGATGTGTCTGCGTGGGAGTAGTATATGTAAGCCCAGGTGCCCAAGGGCAGTTGGATCCACTACAGCTCGAGTTACAGGTGCTTATGAGCTGGCAGATGTGTGTGCTGGGAACCAAACTCGGGGCTTGTGGAAGAGCAGCATGTGTTCTTAACCATTTAGCTGTGTCTGGGTGGCACAGCTAAGAAACTCAACAAGCAATATAGGCTATTGCCATTGTACTTGTTTGCCTCAGAACCTGAGGAAAGACCCTACTGTTGAAAATACCACACATTTTGGACACAGGACCTGAAGGAATTGAGCTGGAACAGACCCTATAGCCTCCTCCTTGAGGACTAGCCAAGGGAGATAAAGCACTGATAGTCCTACCCAGTTGTAAAGCCTACAAACACAATAATGACAGGCCTAGGAAGATATTCAATAGTATAGTAGTGGCACCTTCATCTTGGTGGGAACCAATGGCTATTTAGCTGACTTTAAGGCCTATTCAGTAGAAAGGGCTTATGCTTAGTACTATAAGCATATGCAATTACCCATGGCTAAAGAGACCAGAGGCGCTAGAGAGTCTACTTCTACTATTTTCCTAAATCAATATACCTTCTAACTGCATTATAAGTATTTATTCTTATACTTCCAGATAATTTTAGCTCTTCTCACTCATCAAAGAAGCTTCATTTTTGCAGCAATCAGAGATCATTACAGAGATTTGCAACCAGTCAAAATGTAGAGAAAAACTGGCCATGGTTATCAACTCTCAGATGATACATCAATAGCACAGCTCCAACACAAAATGTTCAGAAAACACAACAGAAGTAAAGGAGCAACAACTGTGAAAGCCACAGGGCCAGAATGCCTACTGAGAGATAGTGTCTTCTAGACGTGATAGAGAAGCTGCGTGCGCGCGTGTGTGTGTGTGTGTGTGTGTGTGTGTGTGTGTGTGTGTAACAGTGACGATTAATGAAGAGGTCATGAATTTCAGAGGGAGTGGGAAGCACAGGAAGAATTGTAGTGGGGAGAGAGGCAGGTGGAAATGATATACAGTACTCAAAAATTCTCAAAGAAATAAAAAAAGGTAAATTAAAAAAAACAAAGTAGTAATTCTCATGTGCATATTAACAAAAAACTCAGAAGTATTATGCTACTGTATTACATTGTCTTCCTGTCTAGGGTACCTCGTATGTTGCAAGCTCACAAACAGTTCAAGTGCACATGAATTAATACTTTCAAATGGCATGCCACAGAATGGTGCAGAGGGGAAGACCCACCAGAAGTTTTTATTTGTGAATTTTAAGAAAATACTACAGAAATAACCCCTTTACCCTTCATCAACTGCAATAAAAGAAATCCAACAAAGCAAAGCTCTTTCCCTATGAGATTTCCTTGTAAATTTGAGGTTTCATGTAAAGGATCAATGCCTACACAATATACCCTGGAAGTGAGGCTGGGCATTCATGACACCAAAGAGCTTTGACATGCATGCCTAGTGAAGAGAGTGATAGGGAAGTTACAGGCATCTCCAATTTTCATGCCTATGTCTACCTCTTGCTAAGTTTCATCAGCTTCAAGTACAAAAATGTCATGCTTATGCAAGAGACCAATAGAATGCTTATACATGAATATAAATGACCTTTCCAATACAGGAGAAATTTGGATCTTTCAGTTGGCCTGAAGTGTGTCAGGGGTATTTCATGCTGCTGACAATAGAAAAAATGTATTCTTTTCAACACGGTTTAGTCTCATTTCTCCTTTCCTCCCAGTCTCTCTCTAATGACCTGTAGAAGAGTTCGATTTTATGATGATTTAGAGGTCTGTGAGTTGTCTCTTTCTTTCCTTGGCCTGTAACATACTTCAAAGAAGCAATTGTATAATTACTGAGGACATTAATTCTTTTCAATGGGATAGAGACCTTTTGTCATAAGCCAGAATGAAGAACTAAACTTAACCTCTAACTCCATTTCAAGATAACAGAGGTTGAGAAGAGTGTCTGGTAGTCGGTAGGATTGCTCAGTGAACCAGTCATTGGCCAAGAACAATGCTTACGTTCTACTCATTAGATAGAAGCACCACAATATGGAAGCTAGAGTGTGTGAAGGGAAGATAAGGAAAATAAGATTAGAAATAAATGAACAGATGCAAAGTATATGGCACAATATGATGTGCATATCTCTACGTACATCTTTAGATACCAATTATTAAGTACTTCGTGTGCACCCATTATGGTACTAAGCATTCTGAATGCATCTAACCATTATGGCAACTTTGTAAGGTCGATATTACTATGATTCTAATTTTATGGGGGAAGCAAGCTAAGTCTCTCAAGTTTAAGTAATTTGATCAAAGGCTCCAAAACTAATAAAAGATGGGATCACTGTGAAGTTAGTTCTTTTATTTTGCCCCATGTGCCAAGAATTGTGTTTGGTAGGTTAGTTATGCCGAATTCTCATGGCACTCTTGATCTGTAGGTGTACCTCATTTCTATTTATAGTTATAGGTAGGTGTGTGTGTGTGTGTGTGTGTGTGTGTGTGTGTGTGTGTGTGTGTGTGTGTGTGCATGCACATGCGTGCATACCTGTGTGTGTGTGTGTGTGTGAGAGAGAGAGAGAGAGAGAGAGAGAGAGAGAGAGAGAGAGAGAGAGAGAGAGGAAGAGAGGGAGAGGGAGGGGGGAGATTCAAAGAGGTTAAGTAAATTGTTCAAGGCTACATAGAAGTAAATAGAAGATGAAGGATTATAACCCAAGCTTGTGTTTCAAAAGTCCATGCAGTTTGGCTGGGGAGATGGCTTAGTCGGTAAAGCACTTGCTGCAGAAGCATGAGGACTTCAGATTGGATCTCTAAGAATGAACAGAAAGCTGGACATTGTCATGACCCCAGCACTCCTACAGCAAGATGGAAGGTGGAGACAGAAATCCCCAAAAGCTTGGAGGCCAGCTACCCTCACACATACAGCAGCAAACAAGAGTCAAGCAAGGTGTAAGAAAATGACTGACACCCAAGGTTGTCTTACACATGCATGCCTTGTCACGCATGTGCCCACACCTACACCAAACTCAACGTAGAGAAACAGACATAAACACACACACACACACACACACACACACACACACACACACACACACACACACACACACACACACACAGAGGGGGTGGGGAAGGGAGGAAGGGAGGGAGCACACGAATATTCTTAACCTATGAATTCTACCATGTCTACTGCAATTTGATAATGTTCCAATATTAATCAACTGGTACAGGTAGGTGGATGGAAGAGTTGGGAGCAATCTGAATATTTGGCAATAAGAACATGAAAGGTTGCAGTTGAATTGGAATCATATTCTATTTTCTCTTAGGGATAATGTTAGACAGGGTGATAGAAGACACAGGAAGATAAGGAGTAACTAATGTCTATCCCTTTGTCCCAAAGCTAGAAGATGATGAGAGATCATTCAGATCGTAAGCCAGAACTAATAGAATAATACTATATGAGAATGACTTTTATCTCAGTACTACTGCTCTCATCTCCAAATTCACCCTCGACTGTTCTGTGAAGAACCATTATGGGCCCTTGAAATACATCCCCTCTCCCATCTGGCAGAGCTTGACGTTTTTTTTCAGTAGAGGGTGCTAGACAGATTCTTTGGAGGAGGAAAGGACTTCTCTTTTTGGTTTCTGTAATGAAGGCACTCAGTATCTTCAGTGACCAGTTCCAACAGCTCAAAAAGTACCAATTTCTGTAGTACATGAAACTTTCAGCCCCTTTGATCATGGTGACCAGGGCACCCAGCAACCAAATGCTTCTCCTATGACTCTTCCATCAGAGGGTTTCATATCAGAGTATCTATAGTGGGATACCTTCCTGGGAGCAACTTCAGTCGGCATATAGAGGAGGGATTTCCAAGAAGTCTTGCTGAAGTGGTGCTATAGCAATTCTGCTGCCAGTCAGTGAGCCTTGATTGTGCCCTTTCTCATACCATCTAGATCTTAACATGCGGGAAAGTTTCATCCCAGATATTCTAATTCAACTGTGGCAATAGAGGTTGTGCCTTATATCTGTTGATTGCATACTGTTTGTAGATATCTTAGCTTCTCAATAACTACTCCTCTGTTACAGCTAATATTTATGCTAAACCTGTGTTATTCAAATCACCATGTGGTTTCTCTACTGATTTTCCCAGGCTAATTTAGTGATTTCCTTTCGCTGCCTCTCAATGTCCATTATTTCTAGGGCAGAGATGCTTTTAGGAGACAGTGTGGATAGGGAGGGTGGTCTGTTCCCAGAGATGATGTACAAAGACAAAATAAGAAACTCGTGCCCTCCACTCCCCCGATGCCCCAGGAGGGGTGGAGACTGTCCTGCTTTCTAAGAAAATAAAACTAGTTACAAAATGTATGGCTTCTTTGGTGCTGGAAATTGTTCAATTAGGATGAAAGAACTTGCCAGCTGAGGAATGCAAGGGCCATAGCACTCAAGTGGTTTATCATCCCCACCAACTGCAGCAATGCTTGAAGTTACACAGGTCAGGTTTTCTACAGCAAGTAAGTATTTGTCATAACAGTCTAAAATTATTGCTATGCATAGTAAAACGACCAATAATGAATTCAGAATCCTTGATGTCTGAATCCTTGATGACTGACAGGCAGGACTCCTTTTCAAAGCTCAAGGCTTATTCCCTCCAATTCAAGAGATCAGTTACTTTCATGTTTTCCTTACATCATGCCTTCACTTATAAACACATAACAACGTTTAAACAACAGAAAGTGTCACAAATGTTGGAAAAAACCTTCTGAACCTTTAGCAGAGAGGTTAGCTGCTCAGAGTTTGCATGGCAGCCTGTTTTGCAAATATTATAAGGAAAACTGTTTTTTCACCAGTGACAGAATACCGTCATAATTTTTATATTACTCATGGATTTGTACAGCTGAGTTCTTTTTTGCACAAAATGTTTTCAACACATTTAGTAATTAACCACTACCTTTCTACTTTTATATTTTTTTATGTGTTGCTTGTTCTGACTAGCTTATACAGCAATTGTGCCTCCAAAACACAAAATGGAAGGAAGCAGTTAAATAGATAATGAATAAGGAAATATAAATCTCAAGGTTTGCTAGTCAGCTATGACGTTCTCCATATGTGATACAAATCAATCTCTGGAGTATTTAGGAAGTATTGGCCCAGATCAAATTTCAACACAGAGAAAGCTTCCTAGTTAATCAGCCTGCTCAATCAGCAGGATGTTTCCGATACACCCCCCTACCATGTGTTACGGGTTTCACAGTAATAACAACTGCCGTTTCAAAGCCAACACAGCTTCCTCTAAAGGGTGTTCAGACAGCTAGCCTATAAATACCAAGAGTTTTAGAGACTTTTATGGGACTCTGGATCATGTAGAACACCATGGTTTGTGTGCAGGTGAAAGCCCTGATCAGCACAGGTGAAGGAGAGAACTTGGAACTATTTTGCATAGTATTTCTCTCCTTCTAGAACACTAACCCACTGGATTCCAGAAACTCAGTGTAATAGTCTCTGCTTCTCCTCTAGTTTCTGTTCATTCTAACCTTGACTCTAACCCCAGTTTCAGGAAACCTTCATTGTTTTTTTCCTCCCACATCCCATATAGGTGCAGACAGAGAGATCACAGACCCAAATATGGATTGGGATAAAGAATATTGCTTCAGGGAACCTTGATGGTTTATACTGCAACAGCTGGTGGGGACAGGGACAATACGTGACATGTAGGAGTTTAGTGTACCAGGTTGTACTTCTTTGTAATGACTCAGCAACTAACTGATAGACTAGGGATTGCTGAAAGTACCTTAACATAGTGCCTTCACTT
This sequence comes from Cricetulus griseus, assembly GCF_003668045.3. Taxonomy (NCBI): domain Eukaryota; kingdom Metazoa; phylum Chordata; class Mammalia; order Rodentia; family Cricetidae; genus Cricetulus; species Cricetulus griseus. The sequence goes on along the minus strand of NC_048604.1, from coordinate 20,443,502 downwards.
TCAAATCAAATCCTTTGATGTTTCATGAATGCCTAGGTGGATTAAAACACAGAAAATGGGATTGACATAAGAAGTAGCCTAGAATTTAAGGTATGCCTTGAGATTAATTCCATAGTTTTATATGGGTGTGTTCATGCATACCTTTAATTCCAGTGCTACAGAGTTAGAAGTAGACAGATTTTTTTGTGAATTCAAGGACATCTGGTCTACATAGGAAGTTTCAGGCCAGCCAGGGATACAAGCAGGGTTTTCATGCAGAGATAGCACTTGCTTCTCTCACTGGGGTATTAGCCACTGTTCTTACATATTTGGAAAGTGTGGGGTGTATCACATAATTAACGATGGCTAAGAAGCTCTGGCTTATAGAGTCACAACGTGTAGGGTTTCTAAAATTCCCCAAGCAGCACTGCTGCTGTACCTCTGGCTGCTACTACTGAAGTCCCTTCTGAGATAATTCAGCAGAGAGGATCTCAGGGTAGGAAAGTATTCTTCATTTAGGCCTTTGGAGAGGACAGGTGAGAGGGAGCAACACATATGACAGCTCTGTACCTGAATAAAAGGAGCAGAATAAAAAGGGAGGGCAGAGAGTGCTAGCAGAGAAGATTGAGGATCATGTTTGACAAACAACAACAACAACAACAACAACAACAAAAACCCCAGAATGTCTGTCTCCACATGTCTGGGTAATTGGGCATCAATTTACCTATCATGGATAGGGTACTGTAAAAGAAGTATTGAATAAAAACTAACTCAGTGTTGACATCTCATTTTAAAGACTAACTTCACACGTGGATGATTATGCAAAATAGCAAACACCTGATACCTCTTATCTAGCTGATGGATCTATGGGGAGAATGCTTCATACCTTTGGCAGAGTTTTTTCAGACAGACACAACACTTTTCTTGTTGCCTCTGTTCCCTGATTAACAGCAAAATTCAGGTCTTCCCACATACTACCTCCCTTTTCACAAAATCTATTGAAGAATACAAAGGCAGGTGACTACAATCATCAGTGTTTCTTGAGATTAAGTGATTTATTATGGCTGACCTGAGACATTCTAAGTTAAACAAAAATCTCACTCAGGAGGTCTGCTACAGCAATTGGGATCTGGCTGTCTCATGGGTGCTGCACAGGGATTTTTGTTTTGCTTCTGTGCCATTTCCCATTTCTGTAGTCTTTCAGAGGCTGACCGAAGCACTGTGGACTTTCATACACATTTTTGTGTTCAACCTTTTTTTTTTTTTTTCCAGAGGGCACAGTATCATCTTGGTGTCCTCCTTCTCTGCTAGTTGCCATCTCCATCAGAAATTTGATCTTGCTAGAAGTACTGTGGGTATTCTATTTTTTAAATAGACCCCCTTTCCAGTTTTGCTTGGGTGATTACATTCCCCTGAAATGGGGAATCACTGCCAGTCATTGGTATTTGATGTGGACCGGAAACTTTTCAGAAAATATATTGCAAATCTCATGCTGTTAATTAATGTATCCTGGTGGTTACACCAATCCAACCTCCCCATGCAGGCATGTGAGCTTCTGCTCTCTCTAGCTCTGTGTCTATATATACTAACTGATGTTTTTGAAAAAACAATGGAAAAGAATATACAAGTGGAAGCATGAAAAGCTGTACATATGATGTCTATCTACTATGGGAGTGCCATAAGAGAGGAATAACCAAAAATCCAATAAGAGGATAAATTCAGTAAATTAAATTATATTTTTATATAACAGAGTATTTTGTAGACAGTGCAAGTGAAGGTGTGGATCCTATGTTTACAGGCATGGAAAAATTGTACGAGAGCAAGCTACATAATAAAATATACAATATTACTCATTTATTTTAGGAAAAAATATATGAAGAAGTAAAAACAACCATAAATATACATCCAAATATTAATATGAGGCTTTTCTAGGTATTGTGACTGTGAATGATTTTTAACATCTTTCTTCACTTTATACATTTAAAAATGCATTCACAGTAAATTTATTTTGTTAAAGATACTGTAGGACTGGTGAGATGCCTCGGTGGGTAAGGGTGCTTGCTGCCAAGCATGACAACCTGAGTTCAATGATCAGAACCCACATGATAGAAGAAGAGAATTGATTCCTGCATCATGCCCTGATTTCCTCATGTATGCTGTGCTACACTCTTACCATAGATAGACAGATGCAATAAAAATCTTAAAAGATGGTATGGGACTGTAGCCATATGCTTGCATATTTTATTAAAAATTGTAACCCAAAAACTTTACATTTCATCCGAGTTCTAGTTTTTAATATAGAGATGTTGACAAAATTCTATACAAAAAGCCAAATCCTCAGGGTTTCAGGTTTTGCAGCCCATAGTTTCTTGCCATCATGATCTTACTTTTCTTTTCTCTTGTCAAAGTAGCTATGGACACTATGAAAACAGCAGATATTAGTGTGCCTTAATACTTAATAATATCTTTGGCCTTCCAACATAGACTGAAGACTAGCAGCTCTTGAAGAATGTTCTAGCCTTTAGCACCAGATTAGGATATTTGAGCATCCAGCCTTGTAGACTGGGAAGCTACTGGTTCTTAGCCTTCCCATTGTAAAGAACATTCACATCATATCATTTATGCCAACCTAATAAATCCTGTTTTAATATATATTCATTGTGTTCTGTTCCTTTAGAGACTAATATAGTAACCTAATGAGCTTCGTCAGGATTGCTTCTCAGCATTTATCTTGAAATGTAAATTTTCTCTTTCAGTTTCTATTGTACTGTTATATCCCCCATGCCATCCAACTGTTCATGAAGCTGGCACCTACACAGTTTCCTGACAATTTAAACCAGTATTTCTCAAACTCCCTAATGTGCCCCTTTAATATAGTTCCTCATGTTTTAGTGACCCCCCAACCATAAAATTATTTTCACTGCTACTTCATAACCGTAATTTTGCTACTGTTAGGAATCTTAATGTAAATATCTGATATGCAGCCTCCAAAAGGGTTGTGACCCACAGGTTGAGAACTGCTGAACACAGTCTAGAAACATTATCCAGTACATAGATGTGAATGAAGGGATGGCTGACTTCTTTGTGGAGATGGCAGAGATTTTAAGATATGCAAACCAATGGCTTTAAAAATCGATAAATGACAGATCCTAAATGAATGGAGTTGTGACATTCTGTTTCCCATTAGTGGATTAGAGGAAGTCTTTCCATTTTAGAGAATGCTACTAAAATTGATATGCCTACTTGGAGCACTTCAGATGTGTAACCTAAATGAAACAACAGAGAGGAAAGCAGAGTGAACAAGAAGTATGAGGACCCAGGGACACTCGTTTGAAAGTGTCATCTCCGCATGTTCTTGACTACCTCACTGCCTTTCCTTGGATGTCAGCTTTTTCACCTATTAGATGAGAGGTGTTTATTCTCCAAACTCCAAGTGATCTTTTATGATTCTGTAATTCCTGGTGAGTTTTCTCCCCTGACATGTATTTGCAAGGGCCATCTTGCCAGTCACACAATTTACATTTTTTTTTTTTTGGCAAACTGCAGAAGGTCTTAAATAAAATCTTTCCCTTGAAGAGGGGAAAAGAACAGGATGCTGGAGCTGAAATGGCTCATGTCAGGTATGACCTTTTTAATTCAGAACAACTCTCTAGTGGTTCATTAACTCACCCCATGGGAAGCACAGCAAGTGAGCATGATTACAAAGGGGCCAAACTGTGCATCCAGAGAGCTGCCCTATTGCCTAGTGAAAACAAAGTGCTTTCCTCTTTGTGCTGGCACTGGTCAATTTTTACATCAGGAACATATGATCCTATCACAGAAGGAATTCCGGCCAACTCAGTGAAATGCTCTGTGTGCCCAATCTAACGCTGGCTTTGAGGACTAATCTGGAGCCCCGTTCACAGGACAGTCATGGAATTACTCTTAAATAATTGATAATTGTGGTTCTTTTTTCTACAATGTTAAAATGTTTAGAAAATATACTAATTATAATCACCAGATTTTCATGGTGCTGTACATTTCACAATGTGCCAATAAATCTATTTTCTCAATTATATTTTTATTAAGAATTCACTAAAGTTAGGAGAATAGAAATTATCTCCATTTACCAGATAAAGAAACAAAGGCTTAGAAAAGTCAATAACATGTTTCAAGTTTAATGATAATAGAATCCACATTTTAATTGGTTTGACTAATTTACCAATACATTTCCCAACTGTCCTGTTATGGATTGTCAAGAGTGAAAGTTGGAGGTGAGAGATTTTAAGTCTAGATTTAGATAGTGGACAGTACTTTACATTCACTTCAAGGGTTATTACATTTGCTTAATTTCTCATACTAGGATCATTGGCTAAGAGGACTCTGAAAAAATATAAGTTGCTTGATGACTTAAATTTAAATCAATCATTACATATTACAAAAATAGTCAAAGCAAATATTTATAAGACATCAATTTAACTGATTCTGTACAAGCATTATGGGGATTTGAAAAAAAAAAAACTTGGTTCTTGACCACAAGGAAATGTATAAGAGTCAAACAGTGTACAACGAAATGATAAACACTGCAGTCATAACAATAAATATTACAGCATTGTGGGAAAGAGAAAAGTCAGTAAGAGAAGTATTCACGAATAAATGGAATTAGCTTTGGCACTGAAGGCACGGGTGAAATTAACTGGCAGAGGAAGAGGAAAATTTCAGACTAAATGGTGATCAAGGAGTGCTCAGAGAAAATCATGAGGTAAACCATGAGGATGCACATCTCTGAGGATGCTGCTGAAAATGGAGAAAAGTGTGAGAATTTGAGCCACATTTGGTTTAAGTGTTCAGGAAGGCTTTCTTTTCACATTTTATTTATAAAATGACACTGAAGGTACGCTTAACAATAGCTAAGAGCTTAGGCTCTGAAATCGGACAGATGTGGGGTTTGGATCTAGGAATACTACTAGCTCTCTGGAAAACTGGGTCCTTAATTAACCTCTTAGGGGATTAGTTTCCTTCCCTGTAAAATGGGACTGTAATGTGGAACCTATGATATAATCCCACTGAATAACGACCAAAGTACTGATACATGGTATGCAGTCATTAAATGAGAAATAGAAGGTAATTTGTGTTCCTATACTTTTAAGCCTTTTCAAATGGAAAAACTAAAAAAAAAATTAAAAATGGTTCAACCATTCCTTTTTCTCTAATTCTGATTAAACACAATCCCACAGTGATCATAGCTGCTGGAATAGAGTTGTTGGAAGGGAAGTTAAGGTCAGATTCTGCAGAACCTTCATGGTTGCTCTGAGGAGAGTGTCCTATAGGGAATACATATGCCTTCCAACTACAGAGAAAGAAGCACAGGAACCAGTTGAAGGGAACTTAACAAACTGATAGCAGAAGTGGCCCAAGCCTGCAAACTACTCATCTTTATTTGCATCCACTGGGCACTCAGCTTTTCAAGGGAGCATTTCTTAAAGGTATGACATGCTTGGCACACTAGCTTTCCCCCATATACTTTCTAATGGATGAGAAATTCCAATTGACCTTTTATCTTCAAGGCCCTGGTTATAAATCACTTTCTCCTAAGAGGTCAGAGACATCCAAGCAAAGAGATACATATCTTAAGGGATGCCTGAGAAATTCCAAGGAAGTAAATCTCTGACGTGAGTGAAACTGAAGGAAATAAGAGGTACCAAGAATGACAGGCAACAGAATGCCAGGAAAGAGAAACTGTTACCTGAGCCTGGAAGGTCAAGAATGTGGAACACATTTTCAAAATAGGAGCCCAGGGACACTGCTGTAATTACCAACCAATGAGTCTCCCTTTGGTACTAGAAAAACAGATGGATACACTAATTAAAAGGGGGAAGAGAGTGAACAATGTAATATTTAAATGTGAGGAGCTCAAGAGAGACAAACTTTCCGAATAAGAAAATCACCCTGTTAAGTTCCATAGTTCTAACCATCTAAAAAATATAGAGTAAATCATCAAATTGAGTTGTCGGCCAAAGGAGTCCCATGAGAACCCCCAAACACCCCAGGCTGTTGCCAAGACTATAGGTTGCGCTCCAAAAACCCCACTGCAGAAGACACCTACACAACCCATTGAACATGGAAAAGTCTACCTGGTACCTACACAGAGCCTTCACTCTTATGTGTTAGCATCTTTGGTACAGGAAGATATTCTGAATGCTACCAAAGGAGAAACATAAACACCAACTCAGCCACAAAACATTGGATCTACAAAGGTGTTCTGTCTGCAATATGTGCGAGTGCACTGGTGGCACAAAGCTTGGTAGAATAACTAACCAATATTTGATGTGGTAGTTTGAATGAAGAATGCTCTCCACAGGCATTGGTCATCATTATGAGCAATTATTATTATGACCATTATTATGAATGTTTGGTCATTAGGGAGTGGCCTTGTTAGAGTTAAGTGTGATTTTACTTGAGGAAGTGTGTTACTGGGGTTGGGCTTTGAGGTCTCAAGGGCCCAAACAAGGCCTAGTATCTCTCTCCTTCTCTAACACCATGCCTATTTTCATGCCACTATGCTTCCCACCATGATAACAAAAGTACTAAACCTTTGAATCTATAAGCCAGGCCCAATTAATTGTTTTCCTTTGCAAGAATTCTATGGTGATGTTGTCTCTTCACAGCAACAGAACATTGACTAAGACATTTGATTTGACTTGAAGTCTACTCCACAAGATGGAATCCATATACAACACTGCTTGGGTGACCAAGACCCTGGTACCTAGGGCAAAAACAAATACCACTGTTCTAAGAAAAAAACAAATATAAAGTTCCCCCCAAGACCCCCAAAACAAAGTAATAAAATGACTTCTAATGATATTCTGATTTACTCAGATCAGAGATGCTTCTGCAGCAGACAGGAACAAATACAGAAACCAACAGCTAAACATTATGCAGGGAATGAGAGATCTTCAAACACTCAGCCCTAAAAGGGATGTTGGGAAAAGAGTATGAGCCAAAGTGGATGAAGGTCACCAAGAAAACAATGTCCTTTAAATTAACATGATTGACACACAAATGAACTCAGAGGACTGAGGAAGCTCTCAGAGTGCCTGCAGGTCTGCACCAGTTGGGGTCCTAGAGCTGAAAGGGGAAGTGGACACATGCTCCACCCCTAACCCTGAAGCAACCTTCAATGGATAATCACTTGCAAATAAAAAAGTAGTTTCCTCTAAGGATGTTTCACTGAGTAAACAAGTTACTTTTAAGGGTAGGCTGTATGCCCAGTAGATCAGCAACAGAAAATGAACTCAATGGCATCTTTGGCAGTTTCTTGTCTTGTAATATTGTGCTGGAGCTCTTTTTTAAAAAATCATCATTATACATACATACATACATACATACATACATACATACATACATACATACATACATACAGGCTTCCAGTTCAGTGTTTTTATGGGATTCCTGGGTGTGGGAATGAGTGGTTCTTTATTTCTTGTGCCTTCTCCCCAGCAGCTTAGCTTCTGTGTGTTTTGTCCAATTCCAAAGTGTTAGTTTTGTTTTAGTTTATTATTTTATCTTTTTTCTTATAACCATTAAAAATTATTTAATTATTTTAACTCTTAGAAGCCTGTTTGTTTTCTTTTTTTTAATCGAAAATAGATTCTTCTCTCATATGCCTCCCAGATTGCCCGAGATTCCTCCTACCTCTCATCTCCCGACAGATCCATCCACCATTCATTTCCACCTCCAAAAAAAGCAGGCCTCCAAGAGACAGCAGCCAAACAGGACAAAACAAGATACAAGACAAGGAAAAAAGCCCTCAGTAATATTGAAGTTGGACAAGGTAACCCATGAGGAAGAAAAGAGAAGCTTGCTTGTTTTCCAATGAGATACAGAAAGGGGGTGGGTCTGGTGGGAGGAGCTAGGAGGAAGAGAGAGGAAACCGTTATCAGGATATATATATATTCAGTAAAAGGAAAAATTCAGATTAATAAAGTATTTTCATTAAAATAGTCTTTATATATACTTGTCCTTTGTTCAGGGTTATAGTCTTGATTTTGAAAGCCATTAGTTATGACAATAAGGAACAGCTTTCTTTGTCCCTCCCTCTTTCTTTTCCAAAGGGAGGGGGAATTCAGGTTCTAAAATGGCTGCACTTGTTGGCTGTCACTACTTGAAAAATGACTTACTAAACAGATGATATACAAACTCTTAGGAAAGTAAATGCTGACCAGTGAAGCCAGTGTAAGAGCATGACACTTTTTTTTTAAAATTCAGAATAGTTCTTTTTAAATTTTTACTTAAATTAAAACAATCTTATTTTACATACAAATCGCAGTGTCCCCTCCCTCCTGTCCTCCCATGCCACCCCCATCCCATGGGGGATCATCAAAAATGGGCCTACGTCCTCCCTCATGTATCTAGGCTGAAAGAGTATCCCTCCATGGGAAATGGGCTCTTAAGTAAAGATGATTTCCTTTCATTCTTTTTTCTTTGAAAGGTTACTAGAATGACAGCTTTGCAGCAAGGCTTTAACAGTTACCTTACTTGAAAAGTTGGGCCAATGCAGACCATAACCTTATTACTCAGGTTCTTCGTTCAAACTTGTGTTCAAGTAGTGAATGTTCCTGGGTTGTCTCCAACTTCATGAGTTGTCCTCAACTGTTGCTATGGTGCTCTCTACTTGCTCATGTCATGCTTAGTACTTTAACGTATGGCTTTATTAGGGTGACGGCATTAAAAGCAGGCCTATCATAACAGTAGATAAGTCAAAGATGGGGAGGAAACTTCTTTGACAATATTACTGAGTTTCAGTAATAATTACTATCATTTAAACTCTACTGTATATACATATTTAGTTTTAAAATTGTAAAGTCAGAAGTAGAGATCAAAGAGGTTCTAAATAACGTATCCAAAGCTACATAGTTAGTAAGTGGCAACATCTATACTTCAAGCCAAGTTTGCTTCCTAATAAATCTGAGATTTTTAAAAACATATTATACTTCTAGTTATTACTCTACACTGTCTTGGCAAACTACACTAGAATATAGTTTCTCCTGAAGATACAGCAGAAAAAAATCAGACATTGGAGGCTATGAGAGAGTATCGGTCCACAGGTAATCAAGTTTATTGCCTATGGTTTCCTTGAAGATCAGAGTGAGGAGACAACCAGCACATGGACTAAAGGCATACTAAAAACATTCTGAGCAAGAAGACAGTGAATAGTTTGACTTTTTGGTTTATGATTGTATCTCTATTTTTATGAGGCAGAATGGCTGAACTAATGGGCCTGAAACTATAAAAATGAAAAACAATACAGACCACCCAAGAATGAAATGAAGAAAATATGATGGCACTGTAGCTTGTGTTACAAAGACATATATGTAGTTCAGTTTGAAAAGTTAATATGAGCCAATATTATAAAACAGCTTCTAAAATCAGGTACAACTTCAGGTATATTAATAAAGCCAATAAACACTTTCAGATCCTGGCCAGAGCCCAACCATGCTTGCTATGGTACTTGGTGCTTTTTCACTGTTTCTCTAATGCTTCCCTCCCTTCCATGTGGCTAACCTCCATGCTAGATTAACTCAAATGGCTTGGCCTTTTCTCTTTTCTTTTCCATTTGCCTACTTTGGACAGTTGCTGAGATTTACAGTTTGTTGATCTGGTTTCCTCTTCTTAAACTCTAACAACACTGTTCTTAAGCTTCAAAAAATAAGACAAATAAACAAATAAAAAACATCAATAAATTACAGAACCTGAGAAGTAGAACCATTGTTTTCTGCTACTGGCCACTGGATTCTATTGTGGTAGGTAGCGAAAGGTGCAATGGTGGAGTTGAATTAGGTGAGTCATGACTCCTATTAATATAAGACTTAATAAATCTTCTTTGCTGTTTTTAATTTTAGAAGATTAAACATTGTTCAATGCAGATGCTCCAAACACAGAATTTTTTAACTCTTTATCTCTATGCATATACATGCACACACAAACATGAACAAGCAGTTTTGAAAATCATACATATGTCAAGGATTAAAAAGATAAATAAGGATACCATCTATAAGTATGAAAGCTAAAAAATGAATTCTAACAATAATGTATTAATGAGGAAATACAAAATAGTATTTGCTTTGTTTATATTGGGTAGAGATTACAATGTAATTGTAAATTTCAAAATCACTTCATCTTAACGGTTGATTCACAGGATGAAGGTTCTGCTTTTTGAAGCACATAAACAAAATAATTTACAAGGCCTTATTTCCCATTTTATTTAAATTAGAAACAAGCTTCTTTTACATGTCAATCCCAGTTCCCTCTCCCTCCCCTCCTACCCTGCCCCCACCAACCCCCATCCCATCCCCTTTCTGCTCCCCAGGGAGGGTGAGGCCTTCCATGGGGATCTTCAAAGTCTGTCATATCATTTGGAGCAGGGCCTAGACGACCCCCTCCCCCGTGTGTCTAGGCTGAGAGAGTATCCCTATATGTGGAGAAGGCTCCCAAAGTCCATTCCTATACTAGGGATAAATACTGATCCACTGCCAGAGGCCCCATAGATTGCCGAGGCCTCCTCACTGACACCCACATTCATGGGGTCTAGAACAGTCCTTTGCTGGTTTCCCAGCTATCAGTCTGGGGTCCATGAGCAACCCTTTGTTCAGATCAGCTGTTTCTGTGGGTCTCTCCAGCCTGGTCTTGACCCTATTACAAAGCCTTATTCTCAACTTGTTTTCCACCACTATGTTACAATATTTGAGTATATTACCATATCTAAACCATGCAAGGACTTTAGAAGATCAATAGAAAGATACTATTTCCATGTACAGTTCAGGAAACATAGTCAAAAAGAGAAGTAACTAATCAAATTCACACAGTTGAGACATATCAGCATTTTCCTAGCTGCTAAGCTATGTTTCCAAGCCCCTAAAAATGAATAATTCTAATGGAAAGACTAACCATTTTAGTACATACAGTGACACAGCTGGAGCTTCCTGGTGTCTTCTATAGGCATGACTATAAGACCAGAGGAAAATTCTTGAAAAAATATTACATGACAATGGCACAGAAATAAATAGGTGTTCCATTGTTTTCACAATCAAGATGGAAAATTGTTAAGAAATGAGAAATATAGGAGAGCAAACTGTTGATGTGATAACACCCATCATTTGCTCACCATGCACAGAACATTGCAATAGTTATTTCTGACAATTGTGATGAAAAAGGAAGAAGACTCAGTTTTCTCCATGAGTGAGCTCTCAGATGAACTGTACCTTTAATGAAGGCTATAAAGCAATAGCATGAGTTTCCGACCAGTCTAAGATCTGCTGGAAGAACAGTTATGTTCTTGATGGAATTTCAGGCTCACCCTACCTCCTTCCTTTAAAATAAATTATTAAAGTTTAGAAAAATTCTTGGGTACTACCGGATTTTTGGTTAAGAGTTTAAAGAAGCTATAAAAGCTAGTTAGGAAGGAGAGTAGTCAGGATAGTACAAGCTTGATTTCTCCATGTTTTATTACTCAAGTACACAGTTTCTTCAGTAACAGAGTCTTACTGCCAAGTTGAAGAGGGTGTCCAAGACCAATAGAAATAGCCTGTAATGTTTTGAGGGGGTTTGTCTATGGATAACAACTAAATAAACAGTAACTTATTCCTGATCCTGGAGGCTTATTTGTAGCATTTGGTGCTGAGTAGGGGGTATTGTCCCCCACCATAGGTTAACTGAAAAAGAAAAGCAATCATTCAGCTTACCTAGCTGGGAACCCTGTGAATTACAAAAAAAAAAAAAATGACTATCCTGACAAGACATGCCTACATGTGAAACAGTGGCATGGATGTTATAGGAGTAATCAAATACTTTTATGATTGTATTTAAGACCTTTCCCACGAGATTGAATCATACCTGATGCCATTATCTGAGCCAAGTACTTGTGGCTAAATAGGTTAAAGACTCTAGAGGAGAACCTACTAAATATGCTACTAAATGGACACCGTAATGAAATGACTTCCTATGACTTATAGCTATATCCATAGATTAGTTCATCTCTCAACCCTCTTTAGGGAAACTTCTTGCAGTAGATGGCAATCAACACAGATGCACAAAGGCTCAATATGCAGAGAATATATCACACCCCTCCCCACAAGGCTCAGGGTCTACTGAGGAAGGGGTGATAGGTAGAAAGATTGTAACAGCAAAAGGCAGTGGATGACTACAGTGTTTCTTGGACACAACAGGGCAGCTGCATATAAAACTCATGTTATCTAACCATATGTACAAGAAGCTAGGGGTGGGGGTAGAGAAAAGGACGTCAATATGGTTAAATAGCATGGTATGCTTAAAAGATATTGTCTATGAAACCCAGTATTATATACATCGCTTGTATTCACTATTTTTCTAATCCAGATAGGACACCTGAAGAACAATTACAAGACCATGAACTTTTGTCATATTTGTTGCCCAGTATAACTTCACTTCTTTGGGGGGTGAATTCCTGTGTTACTGCCTCACTGGCAATACAAGAGTCCTCATAAATTTAACAGCCTCACTCTCCCTTATATTTGGACTTTACTTGTGCTTTCTTTTATGCTTGAGTTGATACTCTCCTTGTTTTAGTTATGGAGTCTAGTAATACAGCAGCTGCAAATCAGTTCTAAGTGTTTACCAGAAACCTTCATTGGCACAATTTTCTAATTATCCTTGCATTCATCTCCAACTTGATATGGAGTAGAGATACCTATTTCCTTTCAACATGACTTTCCACTTTCAAAATTACCTACCAGAACAGAAAGATCAAACAATTAAGCTGGTCTCTAAGCACTGAGCAATCCCATATTCCATGGTGGGGATTGTGGAAGTGAATCTAGTATCTCATCAAGGAAGCATGGGAAAGATGGCTAAATTTTGTTCTCCTATCTCTAGCCTCAAACCAAGCAGGGTGGGCATATCTATGCATAGCAGCTACTGACAGCCAGAACCAGGGCTGCAAAAAGGGTCTTTTCCTGTCTTAATTATAATAGAACAATCATGTGCAAGTCAGAGTCCAGAAATCAAGTGTCCTCCGAGGAATTAAATCAACATTCCAAAGAGATACTGAAAGTACTATCTCGAATAGTCAACTTATGATCAATGTAGGTGCCCATCAACAGAGGAATGGGAAAAGAAAATGTATATATACACAATGAAGTTTTGTTCAGCCATTTAGAAGAAAGTCATATCATTTGCAGAAAAAAGGATCCAACTGGTGATCATCAAAATGAAGTTAAATAGGCTAGATTAATAAACAAATATCACATGCTTTCTCTAATTTGTGGATTCTAGATTTTATGGAGATACATATAAGTCTGTTTACACACACACACACACACACACACACACACACACACACACACACACACACGCATGGCATGTGCACACACACAGCATGAAGGCAGAAAAAGCTATGGGAATGAACAAAAACAGTGGGAAAGAAGGGAGAGGAGAAAGAAGAGGTCATGGGTGTAAATATGGTTAAATTGCATGGTATACGTAAAAGAAATTGTCTGTGAAACCCAGTCTTATAAACAGTGACTATATGCTCATGAAAAAACACATTTAAAAATGGCAAAGAAATACTAAAAAGATTGATGCTTTAAAAGTAAATCACAGAACAATGAAAGATGATTTCAGAGAAAGGGAAAAATTCAAATATTACAAAGTTGAAATAGATATTTTAAGTTGAAGTAAATGCAATGAAAAACAAGATCAAGACTATAACAAATAAGTTAAAGAAAAGAAACCAACAAATATATAGTTCAATGGCTCAGTGATAGAAGCTAGGCATGAACAAAGCCAAGAATTTTATCTGTAAATACACAGACAGACAGAGATATGAGAGAGAGAGAGAGAGAGAGAGAGGGGGGGGGCTATTAAGAGTGTATGGATCTGTAGTCAATGAAAATGGGAGGGTTATCAATGTTTATTTCTCACTCTTAGATATTAATTGGAATGTGAAGAAGCGTCCTGGAACATGCATGGAATCAATCCAAGTTGTTTTATGATGGCAGCTAAAACTACCACACCTAAGTTTTTAAGTTTAGGTGGAAGTGTGATTTGAGACATCTAGTTTGCACGAGGAGACAGGGGATCAAGTCATGAAGAATATATGATTCATCACTTAACCAAGACCTGCAAATGATGCCCTCAGATGTTACATGAGGTTTTAGCACTCACCTGGAAGACCAGAGACAAGTTTCTGTTGTTGATTATTTTTCCCTATATACTAAAGATGGAAAGTAGCACTAAATAAGAACTCTGATTTCCCATAATCCTCTTTATGGAAGCAACAGCCTTTCAAATGAAAATAACTGAATGATAAAAAGAAGTTGGGATCAATTATTCAGCTTAAGACCCATTCAATACCAATAGTTTCAACTTATTTTCAGACTTTAATTCCTCACTGAGACTTGGTAATTATCCATGCAGATAAAAGGAGTCTCAGCTCCTTATGAGTTTTGCAGAGAACTGATCACTTATCCCCCAGGGTTGACTTTGGAGTGTTATTTCTCAGGTGACTCCAGATATGGTGTGTAGAAATCCTGTTTTAAGGCACAAAGCCAGCGTGAGGTATGGGCCTTGTGCCCCCCAAATAGGACTTTTCAAAGCTTCTTTGCTGAGCAAGCTCTTTGCACACAGTAATTAGGCTCAACCAGTAGACAAACAGTCCCTCAGCTTATATGTGCTACAGAAATAAAGACTTTCAGCACTGCAAACCAGGCTTGCAGCATTATAGAGGATAGAATTTGGGGTCTTTGGTGTCTTTGGACAGATGTGTTTATTCAACATGCGGAGGCCTGTGGGCAATTTAGACTGTAGCTGAGGCTGCCGTCACCATTGAAGAAGGCCTGCAGACAATAACAAAGATTAGTAGCAAATGTGGAGTGATGTGGTTTGAGGAAAATGCTCATTAGGCTCTTGTTTCTCCCAAAGTTATGCAGATTGAGAATAACAACAACGAAGGGCATAGGAGGTCTGTGCTTCAAAGGCAGAGCTGCTACATAGTCAGTGAATCTGGGTTTCCAAAGCGAATTGGACCAGCAAGCAAGAGGCCACAACTCCAAGTCCCTTATTTCTTAGATAATAAAGAATGACATATTAAACACTTTCTCATGCATCAGAAACTATGCCATGACACTGTCTCATTTCTTTCCTCACAGCCATTTGTAAGTGCTCTTATGACTGCATAGAGAGGTTAGATATGTGCCTAGTGTAACATGGCCTATACAGAAGTGGAATGCATTACCGAGTTTCTAGTTCACAATTTTTCAGACAATTTCTTCACTTACTGGAGACACCTTTAGGCTGGATAATCTCCCAACTCTCTAGTGCTCCCATAACAATAATTCCATAAAGAGTGTGGATAAAGTTTCAGTAGACGTAATTCTCACTAGAATCTTGATAGGCTGTGTGAGGGTTTCCTCTTGAGAATGTGAGGCTCTTGACGCTCGAGGATACTGACTTTCCTGTCAAACCCTTTTGAGGATGAAACAACCTCTCGAAAGCACACTGGAGACTTGGGAGGACAGGAGGCCCATCCTTACAAAGACCAAAGACTCACTTTCATTTTCTAGTTCCAAATGCCCCACTCCTTAAGACTCTATTCCTGGTCAGGAGCTGGCCTGCCTGCCACCACTTGAGGGTCTGGGCAGCAAAGAGGAGTTTCTGGAGTCACTTCATTTATTGACACATCTTTGTACAGAAAAGGGTGGCAAATATCAGGTGCCAGCCATAAGGTTTTAAAAACTAACAGTCCCTTGACAACATTAAGACAAAATGCCTATGGGAAAAAGAGACATTTCCCCTGGATTTTTATTTTAAAAGATGAAAACAACGCTAACTTCTTTGTGCAACAGCTGAATATTAAATAGAAACATCTTAGCGAAACTTGCCTAAGAGCTGTATGAATTATAAACTATGAAAAAAGACACTAAGTAGGAGACTGTAAAAAGAAAAGCAGTAAGTTTGCTTTATCAAAGAGACAAAAGGTTTTCCTCTAGGGAAGAAGGAAGCATGATGGGAAACCTGCAAACAATGGACTTCTGAAATATTTTATGTGTTTACTCAGAAACCAAAATAACAACAACCCAAGCCCCACGGTATTGACAAAGACTCATAGTATTGACATAGGACAAGCGTTCTCCTACATAATGGCACATGGGTTCTGAAATATTTCCAAAAAGCAAAGACATTTAGACTCAGTGTCTACCCAGCATGAAGAAAAGTGGGGTCTGAAATTTTTTTCTCAGACTCACTTCCCCTAAATATCTGCCATGATCCACCTATAATTCCAAAACACTTCCCTGCTGTTCCTCACCCAGGGCTCAACAAGCAAGGCCATTTTGTAGTGCTGGTAGCAGGGAGAGCCAAACTAAGGATGGGGGAGGGGACTCTTCATTTATTGTGCAATTTATCTTTCTGTCTTCATTTTTGTCAGTCTATTTCAATGTCAGCATGTTTGGTTTTCTGTTTTCCCTTGTTTCCCTATCAGCTTCCTAGTTTGTGCATCAAGTTCTCTTTGCTGGTTGTTCTCTGTTTTGACCATCACCCCCTCTTATTCACCTCATTCATGTGCATAAATGAGGCATTTTAAAGTGGGTATTTTGTACATTGCCAAGGTTGTGCAGTCTCTAGTCCTAAAACATTGTCATCACTCCCAAAGGAGAGCCTGCATTCATTAAGCTGTTGTTCCTCCCTTCCTGTTCCCAAATACTGGCAACCACCAATCTTCTTTTAGCTTAGGGATTTACTGATTCTGGCTATTTCACATAACTGGAATCATACAGAATGTGCAATTGTGTATCTGACTGCTGTATAACTTAGAATGATGTTTTATAAGGTTTGTTTGCCATATAGCATGCATCAACATTTCATTTCTTTTTATGGCTAAAGAATATGCCATTGTATGGATATATAACTTTATCATCTGTTCATCCACTTACAGACATTAGTGCTTTTTCCAATTTTCTGACTACTGGCAATAGAGTCACTGTAAACACCCATTTATATTTACTTGTCTGAGAACCTGTTTTCAGTTTTTGGATAGATATACAGGAGTAAAATTACTAAGTCATGTGGCAATTCTAAGTTCAGTTTTTTAAGGAAACATCAAATTGTTTTGCAAATGACTAAGACAGTTTATATTAGAAATTTAGTAGTGTTTAAATTTCCCCATATCCCTCAAGATAGCTGAGATTTTTTTCTATGTTTCAGGTGTGTATCCCTCAGTTTGAGCCTGTATCTGCCATACTGTCTAGACAATTCCTTATTTCCCCTCCCTTCCTTCTCTTTTCTTGTCATGTATAGCTATCTCTAACACACCGTGTCTGTGATCTTCCTGTCACTATCTACTTTTCTCTCTTGCAGTTTCCATGTCTACGTTGGTCTGTGTCCTGGCTCTGTGTGTCCCTCCTGACACACCAATGCTCCTTTTCATTGGTCTGTGTTCCTGTGATCTTTGCCTCTCATTTGAAGCTCTATCTATCCAAGTGAGTGTAAAACACTTGATCCTTTCCCCCTTTCTTTTCTACCTCCTCCTCTTCTCCTCATTTGTTCTCGATTTTCCTCCCTTGGTTTCTATCTTTTAGATGTCTCTCTCTAGAGTTTAAGCTACTGCAGTCTCTGTGTCTCTCCCTTTATACTCATTTATCGATATTTCAGGCCCTGCCATTTTGGGCTATTCCTGGTTGTCTGTGTCCATATTAGTCAAAGTTCTCCATATGAGTCAAGGTTCTCTTAAAAAACAAAATGACAAAATGAGTACATATAAAATACAGGATGCAGTCTAGGCAGTCCAAAAATGGCTGTCCCATACCGGGAAGGCTAAAAGTCTGGTAGCAATTCTGTCCATGAAGCTGGGATGGCTCTGAAGTCCCAATATAACACTGAAGTCCTAGAGGTTTGTTGGACTGCTGCTCATCTTCAGGCTACACTGGAATTCTGAAGAATCTGGTTGTGAGGACAAGCAGGCAAAAAGCAGTGTCCTCCTTTGTCCTTTTATCTAGGCTGCCAACAGGAGGTGCTGCCTAGATTTAGGGTGGGTATTCTTGCTTCAAATAATCTGGTCAGAAAAACTCCTCACAGGCGTGCCCAGGATCTTGTGTTTTAGTTGATTCAAGATTTAATAAGTTCACACCCAAGATTAGCAATCTCATTGTTCTGTGTCTTACCTGTCTTTCTTTTTCTGTCTTTGTGGCATTTCACTAGTGTATCTTCCTGTCAGGGTCTCTGTCTTTGTCTCTGTATCTCTCTTGATATGTCTCTATCTCTCTTGATCCCAGTTTGCCTGATCTCTTTTTATACATCTGTGTTTGCCTTTTACTTCCCCTCCATCTGCCTGTTTGTCTCGTAATCTTGGTCTATCTATACTTGTCTGCCTATTTCTGACCCTGTCCATATGGTCCGTCCCTTCTTCTATATCTGCTTGTCTATCTCTCTGTGGCCATATGTCTGTCTCTCTAACTCTACTTTGAAAGTGCTATAGAGATTGATCTGAATGACCCTAGCCTTTGAAACAGCTGACGTATAAATTTCTTCCTAACCTGTGACAACTAGACCTATGCATCTCAGAGAATGGAATGATAGTCTTTGGCTTGCCAAAAACGAATGGAGTGTACTGATTTCTGAAATATAAATCTAATATGTCAACTGGATAATTTAAGACATGGATTTACACAAACTTTAATGTTTCAAATATGGTTATTCAGCTGTCTAATAGTGGAAAATATATGTATCCAAAGAACATATTGTAAACCTTTCACTGGGTTTATAACTGAGTTTATAACTGGGTTTATGACTGAGCTTCACACAGTCAACCAATATTGAGAAACTCTTCTGAGGAAAACAGGAATTAAAGGATGCACTATAGATAATATAGACACTGAATGGATTGTCCTTAAAATTTGCAACATCAGTGGAACATGAGAAACTCATGATTTTTTCCAACTGAATTATATCAAATAATCACTGGCTTTTTCCTTGACAGCCCAGATCATTAATCTTATGCCTCAAGTCCTCAATAACAAAGAAATAATTAGTTGCATTATGGAATAGAACCATTAAATATCTGTGAGTCTCAGTTGCTTTGTCCAAGAAATGGAACTTATGACAACAAATGAACTCATTGTTACAAGGATTAAAGGAGACATCTGAGCATAGCTTTCAAAATACTACAATACCTGGCACAGTAGCAGCCCCCTGACCCAAACATTAGCTCATTATAATCATGCACCATATGATATTGTTTACATCAATGACAATTGGCACATAATAGTGGTGGCATAAGAGTATATTACCTAATGACACTGTACCCATGGTAGACAGTGTAAGTACACTCTATCATGTTCACACAATGACAAAAAGCCAAATGACACATCTCAAAGAATATTTCCGTACAGTCTTTTTATGGTGGCACATGCCTCAAATCCTAGCACTCAGGAGTCTGGGCCAGGGAGATTTTTTGTTCAAAGCCAGTATGGATTACACAGCAACAAAATATATCAAAATAAAACAAGACAAATAACAACAACAACAAAATATATATCCATTGTTACAGGACATGTGACTATACTCCTATTATAATTGATATCCTTACAGTTAGCTAAGCTGTACTGGAGTAGGAATCAAGAGGTCTATGTGACTCTAGGCAAGTCTGTCCATACAGGTTTCCTGTCTAAAAAATGAAGATATACCACTAACATGTTTATGGCACTATGGTTTTAGAATGCCATGTGAATATGGTTGTCGAGACACCTGAGATCATATTTTAGATGAATTTCATGTACATTTCTCTATTCTCAATAGTATGTCTGACTTGAAAGTTACAAGAGAAAGAAAAAAGTCAAAGAGTAAAGTGGGTAATGACACTTGCTACCAAGTCCTGGGATCCTAAAAGGAAACCCACAAGTTGTCTGCTTTCAGTTTTCTCTCATAAAACTGAACCCATGGGTAAGGGAACTGAGATCAATTCACAGGATTCACATAGGAGAGAACTAACTCTCTCAATAGTCATCTGACCTCTATAAGCACGCATACACACACACACACACACACACACACACACACACACACACACACAAACCACACACACCACACATAATTATTTCATTAATGAAAAATATGTGTTGTACTTTGCTTCAAAATACTACCTTTAGGAGTTGTACCTAGGAATGCTGTTTGTTGATATTGTATCTTGCTTCTAAATACTGTCTGTGAATCATGCACTTTACATTGGATGCTCCTTGGGATGAAATTATCTCCCTATGTGAGGAAGTCTTCAAAACTATTTGTTGAGCCTTCAAAACTTTTTTTGTTCTCAAAGTCGTTTCTCCAGTGCAGCTTACAGAGGAATCAGAGAATACGGTTCTGGTAATTTTGTGTGTGTGCAGTGACCATTGGTAAACTGATTAATATTTTTTATAAATTGAATGGATATAATGCCAAAAACTCTGTTCTGTAGAGGGCAAAATGTTCTTGTGCACACAGATAAGCACTGGAGAATTCAAGACAGTTAGATGCACAGGCATACTTGAACAGAAAGAGAGCTTTAACCTGTTTTCCTCCTGAAACACTGGGAATGGATGTGTTTTACAACCTCATAATCCTTTGCAACCTGTTGAGCCAAGCTCCTACCATATCCCCCAGAATATGATGTTTGTTTATCCCAGATTTCCCCCCCAAAAATCTTGTACATTACTTCTAGGTAGCAAAATTCATCCTTGTGACAGAAGTCATTTGTATTTTATAATAGCCTAAGTGACTTCTATGTTATCTTAGGGCCAGGCCAAACCCTGACACACACAGGCATTATGTTTACCTCAGTCATTCTCCTTAGACCCTTATCTTCAGCATTGTTTCTAGGCCAACAAGAACTCATCATATGGACAAAGCCATGCTTACTTTGCAAAGAGCTTCAATGTAAGTATGTCTTAAGCTTTGTTGTACCCACAGGGCTGAGTTAACTTTTATCAGAAAACTTTTTTCCCAAATTGTAGTAAACAAATTGATGTCAGATTCTCTAAGTCTTGGCTCAGCACTGGTACCTAAATTGGGCTGAACCAAGTTTCAGTCTTGTCTACTGGTATATTGTTTTTCTGGATGATGTAAAACCTAAAGGGGCCATCCACACTGTTCAAAAGTATATCCACTCTGGCTGGGGAAACAGTTATTGGTAAAGTGCTTGCTATTCAAACATGAGGACTTGGGTTTTACCACCAGAACCCACATAAAAATGATTGGCATGATGGGATGTGATTATAGTTCCAGTGCTAGGTGTGTAGACAAGATGATTCCTGGGGCTCTCTGACAAGCTAGTCTAGCATATTTGATGAGTTTAAGGTCAGTGCGTGATGCTGTCTCAAAAGAGGAAACAAAAGGTAGATGGCACATAGGTAATGACACTTAAAATTGTCCTCTGGTCTCCATTTGCAGGAACACACACCCACATGTGCACCTGCACACTCAGAGATTAATTAGTTAATGTAGTCTTTTAGCACGTTCTTCTCATTTTTCTAAATGGATCATTTGGATGTGGGGCTGATTAACAGAAGAGAAGAAACATGGAAGAGCACTTTGCTCTTAGTTCATAGCAGAAAAATTCAGGTTCATCAGTTGGTTGGGCTAATGATTGTCTTTAAGAAAGACGAAATCTGTGGAAATACAAAGGGTATTTATTCAGGCAAAAGCTGTTACTTTCACATGTCTTAGCATAATGTACATTTCTCTGTGGTTAATGAAGTTTCACCTTTGGAAGCACAATGTTAAATACTAAATATTAGAATATATTCTGCGACAAAAGAACCAATTTACACAAATCCTATGAGAATTCTTAGATCTTAATTACTCTGGTTTTCTTCACTTCAATATTTTCTTTGGAATAAGGACATCAAATTATCTATGTGGATTTGGAAATATCTTCTCTGCCTAATGCCTGTGATGTCTGTGCTCTCCAAATCTTGCTAGGATCAGGGTAACTTGCTTCCTTGCATATTTATGTTCTCACATTGGGACCATTCAGAATGCATTTTATTCAAGCAGTACAGCTAACAGAACAAGATTATATAACCAAGGTATAGGGGTAGATCCCCCCACAAATGTAGTAAGAAATATCCTTAGTTACATCCTAAAAAGACAATAAGGCCTGACAGGCAGCAGCAGCAGCAGCAGCAAAGAAAGGAATCTTTTGAATTAGGGTTTTGTTGTTGTTGTTGTTGGTGGTGTGGTTGGGGCTGAGGGTTTGTGTGTTGTTGTTGGTGTGTGTGTGTGCATGTGTGTGTGTGTAGTTAGTGTGTGTGTGTGTGTGTGCATGTGTGTGTGTGTGTGTGTGTGTGTGTGTGTGTGTGTGTGTGTGTGTGTGTGTGTGTGTGTGTGTGTGTGTGTGTGTGTGTGTGTGCATTTGTGTGGTCGTCTGGGTGTCTGGATGTGTCTTGAATGGCCAGAAAGGAAGTTAAGGGCTGCAAATTCAGAAGCAGTCCTGGCTAACTCCCACTCTATCAGTTATCTTAATGTTGCCTTTCAGATGGGAACTCAGTTGCAGTTAAGTATCCTAATCCTTGAGAGGTGATTCATTTGTTTTCATTTAGTTTTATTTTGAAGGATGTTTTAATTTTAGATAATCATATACTAACCTGAAGTATCATAAATAATATATGGAGATACTATATACTCCTTTACCTGTTCCCTCCAACAGTAGGATCATACAATATCATAATATCACAAAAAAGGTCGTGAAAGAGTATTTCCATCACAAGAAAGATCCTTTGTGTGCCCTCTACAATAATTCTACTTCTCTTTCACAACCAGGCAGTTCCTGATCTCTGGTGACTATCAGTATGTGTTCTATTGCTATATTCATGTCATGGTGAGAATGCTATATGAATAAAATAATACAACATATAACTGTTTTATTTCACTCTGTAATTTTGTGGCAATCTTTCCATGCTGCTGCTGTATTAAGACTCTGATCCTTAGGGTGTCATCAGAGTCTATCATATCCTTTGGGATAGGGCCTTGGCCCACCCCTGTGTGTCTTGGCTCAGGGAGTATCCATCTATGTGGATTCGGCTCCCAAAGTCCACAGCTATGCTAGGGATAAGTACTGAACTACTATAGGAGGTCCCGTAGATTTCCGAGGTCTCCTCATTGAAACCCATGTTCCTGGGGTCTGGATCAGTCCCATGCTGGTTTCCCAGCTATCAGTCTGGGGACCAAGAGCTCCCTGTTGTTCAGGTCAGCAGTTTCTGTGGGTTTCACCAGCCTGGTCTGGACCCCTGTGCATATCACTCATCCTTCTCTGCAACTGGATTCCAGTTGAGTTCAGTGATCAGTTGTGGGTGTCTGCCTCTACTTCCACCAGCTGCTGTATGAAGGCTATAGGTTGGTATGTAATGATAGACTCTGATGACCCCCTATGGAAGGCCTCACCCTCCCTGGGGAGCAGAAAGGATATGTGATAGGTAGGGTATTAGTTGGGGGGCTTGATAGGGAAGGGGGGAGGGAGTGGGAACTGGGATTGACATGTAAAACAATCTTGTTTCTAATTCAAATAAAAAGTATAAAAAAAGAAAGAAAGAAAACAAACAAAAAGAAACAAGGGCAAACCCACAGGGACAGCTGACCTGAACAAGGGGGAGCACATGGACCCCAGACTGTTTGCTGGGAAACCAGCATAGGACTGTTCCAGACCCCCTGAATGAGGATGTCAGTTTGGAGGTCTGGTTATAATCTATGGAGCCTAGTACATGAATGGACTTTGAGAACTCATTCCACATAGAAGGATACTTACTCTCTCAGCCTAGACAAACAAGGGAGAGTCTAGGCCCTGGTCCAAATGATATGACAGACTTTGAAGATTCCCCCATGGAACACCTCACCCTCCCTAGGGAGCAGAAAGGGGGTGGGATAGGGAGTTGGTGTGGGGCAGGGGAGGAGGAGAGGGAGAGGGAACTGGGATTGACATGGAAAACAACTTGTTTCTAATTTAAATAAAAATTACTTAAAAATGACTCTGATCTTCATTAATGATAGGATTTCAAGATATGAATATAGCACAATTTTACCACGTACCCAATAAATATCCAAGTTATTTACAGATTTTGTCTATTGTGTACTAAACTTGTGTGTACAGACTTTTTTGTGTGTGTGCATAGGACATCACTTCACTGGATTCAATATGTAAGATTTCAAATACTGAGTCCTATGGTAGCTGAGTGTTTACTCTTTAAACGAATTAGTTAACATGTCAACATTGACTACATCAGCTTACATCCCTGTAGCAATGTATAAGTGATTCAGTTTCTCTGTCTCTCCCATGGTATATGGTGCCATACATTTTTTTACCCATTCTGATGGGTGATGTGTTGTAATTTTAATTTACAGTTTCTTAGTGGTTAATAATAGACCAGATATTTTAAAATATTTAGTTGCTACTTGCATATGCTCTTGAAACAATGTCTCCCCATGTCTTTTGTCTGTTTTTTAATTGGATACACCTTTCCATTTTCCCTTCTCTCTTTTCCTTTTCTCTCTCCCCCCCCTCCTCTCTGGTTCTATACCCTGGTTAACTGTTATTTATACTTCTTAAGTATTAATCCTTTCTAAATATTCTCCCACTACATAGTGTGTCCCCTTATATTTTGAATAGGGTGTCTTAACGAATAAAGGCTGAATTTTGGTTAAGTCTCAGTTGTCAATTTCTACCGTTATATCTTAGGATCTGGCTATCTTTGGAAATGCAGTCGTTCGCTTTAGGAAGTTTCTGTATGAGGTGTCTTAGTATGTATTTGAGTTTATCCTACTACAAAGTTCTCATCTTGAACATGTACATTTATATCCTGGCAAACTGGAAAATTTATAGACAGCATTTCTTCAAATGCTTTATCAGTTCTAACTTCTTTCTCCTCTCCTTGATTCTAGTGAAATTTAATGTTAAATCTTTCTTGTTACAGTACCACAGGTGCTTTGAGCTCCATTTGTTATTAACAAGGCTATTTTCTCTTTATAGTTCAGGTGGGATAATGTCTTTATCGTCTAGCTCACTAATTGTTGTCTGTCCTTCCCCATTTCATTGTTGATCTCATTCACAGAGATTTTTATTTTGTTTACTATTGTATATTTCTACTCTAAATTATCTTTTGGCCTTCTTCATATCTCCACATCCTTACTGAGGCTTTTCACCATTCAAGTTTTAAGCTTCAAATGTTCTCATAGTTACTTACTGAAGGATTGAATCATAGCTTCTTTGGAATCACTTTCATATAACTCTTAACACTTCTGTCACCTCAGTGTTTGCATCTGTTGTTGACAATAATTTTCTCATTCAGTTTTAAGTCTTCTGATCACTTGAAATAATGAACTGGTTTTTATTTAAAACATTGGAAATTTGGGTACTATGATATCATGGCCCTTACTGAAACCTTTTATTTTAGTTGGCATTACTTAATATTACTCTAGTAGAGGAGAGGTGGTGTTGTCTTGCTGCTGCAAGGTGAATACTGAAATTTAGATGGCATACTTGACTTATACTAACACCAGAGTGTGCTAGCCTTTTCACCACTGATGGGCAGTCGTGAGTTCCAGTACCCCTGTGGTATACAATGATAATGTGCAGGAGTGCCCTTGTTACTTCTGGACAATGAAGACAGTTATGAGTGTCAATTGTCTCTTCTGTTTCACCTTGGTGGGTATGGTAGTTTCACAATTATCAGTTGTGAAAGAAGAATTGAAGAGCAGGCTCTTCAAATAGTATTTCCTAATATAGTGGGAGAAAAAATGAGTGGTTTTTTTTTTGATGGCCAGTCAAAAAGGTCATCCTGACCTTTTTGATGGTCAGGATGAAATTTTCAGCTTTGGGCCTCGAGGGGGTGGGGGATGTGTGTAGGGGTGACTTACTTGGCTGCCATCTGGGCACAGATCCAGCACTTTAAGTTGGTCAACCATAACAGGTACTCCATCTATGAGCTGCTAGACAATAAAGAGAAGCTGGTGATGCAGAACCAGATCCAGGAGCACATCGCCAATACAGATGAAAACCTGAAGCACAGCTGTCATAGAAGTCTCAGTGATGGTATGGTACTTATGGTGCTTTAGAGGCCAGAGGCGTTGAGCCAGACCAATGACACACTGGTGGCAATGAGTATTTACATGTAGAACTGTGTGGGCAAAGAAATATACTGAGTGGCATGCTGTAGTTTCCAATGCTACTGTGATGAATGAATTTCCTATAGAGGGGTGGAAAGGATTTAGGACTGCAGTGGTGAGTATGCTACAGAGAGAGTCTGAACCATGTGGATGTCTAAGGCCTGAGCTACTGCCAGAGGCCCTGTTGATGTGCCTGGCCTGCATTGCCACCTGAGGCCATGTTGCTATCTGTGGCTCATGCTGCTGCCAGGGGCCATGACTGGGTCAGTGGTCCTGCTGCAATTTCCGTAGTCTGTGTGGCCCATGTGGCTCATGCTACACCCGAAGACCATGCAGATACCTGGGCATGTTTGGGACAAGGGTCCTGCTACAGTCAGGGGCTGTGTTGATGTTCATGGCCTGTGCTACCACCAAAGGCAATGCAGATGTCCATAGTCTGTGCTGCTACTTGAAGTCATGTTGATATTCATGGGCTGTGATGCCACCATGGGCCATGTCTGGTTCTGTGGTCCTGTTGCAGCTGGGTTCCAAGTTGGTATCCACAGCCCATGTTACTAATGAAGGTCATGAGGATGTCCATGGGCTAGGATGCCATCAGGACTATATTGGTGTCCATGGCCCATACTGCCACTGGAGACCATGCTGAGGTACGAGTCACATGCTGATGCCAGAGGCCAGATGGATGTCTGTGGTCTGTGCTGTTGATAGACACCATGAACTTAGTTCCTGCTGACTGTAAAGTACAAGGAACCATTTTCTCCAGTGATATCAATGACTGCAGACTCACAGTTGAGAGTGACATAGAAGGCCTTTGTGACAACCATTCCCAAAGTAACAACCTAGACAGGAAGCCATCGAAGAAAACTTAAAAATTGTCATAAGGATGGTGAAGTGTTACTCTCCACAATAGATGGACACTGTCAGGGGTTGGGGTTGTGAGGAATGACTTATTTTTCTTGAAGGGGATGGACACTGGGGTTAGGGTTAGGGTTAGTTGGCCATGCTACAGTGACTATATGGATAAAACAAACTGAACTTAAAAAATTTTGTGGGGGAGGAGGCCAAAAGGGCAGGGGGTCAAACCATGGAGGAGTGAGAAGTAAGGTGATCAGGGTACATTATGTGAAATTCTCAAATAATCAATAAAAAACTGTTATAAAAATCCAGCTTTGTAATTTACATTTGATTATGCTACTCTAGTGAAGGCCCAGGGCAAAGGTGGTGTGCCTCACTGGAGCTTCATAAGAATAGAACTCTAGATTCCAAACTTGGATGAGAATTGCTAAGAAGAGGGATACAGCTATTTATGTGCTGTTCTCCTATAACAGACAACTCGACTCTTTCCTATAATTCTGTATTTTACTAGGCTGTTTCTTTGGGTAGTGAGATTAGGTTTTCATTAAGGTTTAATTTTGTTTGCATACTTTGGTTTTTCTGCATTCACACTGATGGGGGAAGTCCCTCTGTGTATGTTTATCTTATTGGTTGTTGAATAAAGCACTGTTGGCCAATAGGGAAGCAAGATAGGTGGGAGTAGGAGTCGAGGAGGATTCTGGGAAATGTATTAAAGAGAAGTCTTATGATCCAGGCAGGAAGTGACATAGCAGGTAGACTCAGAATATAAGCAGGGACAAGCAGGAAATTGCTCGATTCTTCCTCCTCTCTTATCTGTGGAGATGTTATATGATCCTGGGAAGAGGACACTTGCTGCCGGTGTCCTCCATAGGATAAGTATTTATAAAATATATAAATTAATGCTTATGGTTGATATTTAATACTGAGCTAGCCGATAAGAAATCCTAGTCATGGGCCAGCAGCATTGTACCTAATATTAATCTCTGTGTGTTATTTTGGGCACCCATGTGGCAGCAGGGCTCAAGTGGCTGGCAGGAAGACTTATCATTACAAATGAGGTCATGTGGTTTTACAAACTTCCACATAAAAACTTCATAAAACTTCACTCAGAATTTCACAGTAGTTTTCACCCATATATTAATGCTTGTTGTATCTTTCATGAACTGTCAAAATCTGAAGCCTGCACAGAGACTGCCAGGTAAAAGAAAATAAATGAAATACAGGTTATTTCAAAACAGAACATGATCATCAAAATGTTACAATTCCCAATTGGGACCATACTTTGTTTGCTACTACCAGTAAGAAAAATCCTATGTTGGACTATGTCACACTCTGGCATGGGCCAAAGAACACAGAACGAATTCTGGAGCATGTGGTTTCTCATACCAGTGTCCCCAAAGGGACACCAGGATAGCTACGATTTACTTGCGGCCTCTCCTATATAGAGGTTGTCTCACAGGGGCATCGAGGACACCCACTAGTTTGTGGAGATCCCTGAGAAAGTATGATTCTTCAAATCTGGACTGTACTTAATTAACATCAGCCCTGTTCAGTTACTCACTGGAAGGAAGATGCAGCTATGTACCAGAACTCAGCACTCCAGTCCAGATTAGCCACGAGACCATGATGGCTTTCTCACAAGTGATATTCTAGGAAGGTAATTATGCTTGGCTCCAGGTTTGCTGTTTCCAAGGATCACTTGGAATTCTTTATTCGGCTGAGTAGCCATCCCAACACCAACATCTATTGAAAAAATAAACTCTTCAAAGAATGATTTGCATTAGATTTTCTCAAGACACAAGTTGTGTGATAATAGTGTGTTTTGTATGTGTGAATGAGAATTTAAAAATGTTGGATTCTAGGCTCCGACAATCATTGTCAGTGTAGATCAAGCTGCAAGTATTTAGGTTTTAAAACTTAAATTATAAAGCTAGTTAGGTCTTTCTAACAACTAGTTTTAATGTTCATGAGCACATTTTACCTACATTACCTTTTCAAGGTGTTGAGAAAGATTCATCACAAGCACGGGATGGAGGCTTTCATATAGCAGAGGAAAACAATACCTTCTGGGAATTAAACTAAAATTTAATCTACTCTTCTAAGAATGGAAGTCAAAAACAAAACCATAAAGAAAATTAACCTCATTAAATTGATCTTTGAAATTGAGCGGGACTATTGAGGCCTTTCTTCCAGAAAACAAGGACTTGGTTGTCAGGCCTGTATTAGGCCTGGACCTTGGTGCCATGTATTTGAACTTATATTGTCTCAACAGAAAGTGTTTTAGTGATTGGAACTTCTAGTACAGTTTGGAGTTCTTCCATTTGAAAACTGTGATATTTTCGTGAGATTGTTTGAATCTTGTTTTCTAGTCTCTCCCTCCCCATCACCACCCTCAGAGTTGGAGGGAGATTTTTCTCTTGATAAAGGAACAAAAGAAAATGAACATATTAGTTGTAAATTGATAACGAGTAACTAGTGGTAAACTTGCAATGTAGAATTCTTTAAAGCCTAATCCTGGGTAGCCTTAGAAAAATGTATCTTATTTTTGAGACTGTATTCACCGTGTTTTTTCAAGATATCTTAAGTTATATTTTCTTTTTCAGAGCTGCTTCTTATTTGGGGCTACTTTTTTTAAATTGAGGCATAATTCATAAAAGGTACATTGTTTTCACGAGACTTCCTACAGCTGTGGCTGGATATCTTTCAGTAGTCTTCCAAGGAGAGCCATTTTACTTTAGAGATACTTTTAAAGTCATGAGCTCATCAATTTGGACTACTTTGCATGTAAGTGCTAATGTAAATTAAAACCCATGTTTGACTTCAAGCAGTTCACTCTATGAATGTTGACAATGGGAAAGAAGACTTTGCCTGTTGGTATACTGTTACTTGTGGACTGAAATGCTGAAGAAACTCCATTTTTATTTTTGCAAAAATCAAGGTCTATTCTAGGGTTTCCTGGTTGACCTCAACAGATGAAGTGAGTTGATAGCCTTAGTTCAGAAATTATCTGAATGTGTAGATTTACAGTCTACATGTACGATTGGCTAGGTGAGATAGCTTTGACAGTTCTACATGTAGCCCACAGGCTCCCCATTAGTTACTGAACTCTTCAAAACTGGTATTGTAACATTACAACAATGTTTTGTGCCAATTTTATAAACCTTTACAGTGCAATATGTGTTACATTTCTGAGGCAAACCAAAGGTATATTTCTCAAGGTTCTGCTGGCTTCAGCAGCACTTGATGGAGGATATTTATACATTTGTAATAGAAATAAACCAGATTGCAGTTTTTGTTTTTCTGTTTCCGTTTTTTTAATTGTAAACCATGTACCAAGTTTCTAGTCAAGATTGTGTAGTATAAGTTAGACATAATTACATTCTATTAATCAATATGAGTGTATTTCTTATGCATATAGTTACATTGAAATAAAGTTCTAAAAAACTAAACAAACAAAAAACTTCACAAAAGCCTAAAAAGGGATTTTAGAAGCAAAAGAACAGAGACAAGCATGACTTCTTGGTAGCAGCATTTCCTCGGGTGGTCTCTGTTTTGCTAGAGACAGCAGAGACTCGATAGGCTCCTTTAAGGGAGGTTTCCTGACTCAGCATAAGTGGAAAATACCACAGTGCTCTTTCTAACAATGCAATGGTGTGTACTAGCAGCTGGCTCTCCAAGCCAGCAACCTGTTGCTTGATGGCAACATAGACCAAGCAGTGAGCACAGCTCTCAATGCTGGCAGTAAAGTACTCCCACCATCTTGGAAAGACAGTGGCTAAAACAGCCATGGCTTTAGTTTTAGCAATGTTGTTTAGGAGATTAAAGACCGTGTGGCCAGAAAAAGGTAAAGATTTACAGTAAAGACAAATTCAGAAGAAGAAAAACCTCTAAAGGTTTACAGTGTGTTTAAAAATATATGTAGGCTTTTGAGAGAGAAAGAAACAGGATAAAGTGTTTAAAAGAAAAAGAAGAAATAGAGTAGCTGGGTGTGGTGGCACATGCCTTTAATCCCAGCACTCTTTTGGGAGGCAGAGTCAAGCAGATCTCTGTGACTTCAAGGCCAGCCTGGTGTACAGAGTGAGTTCAAAGGCAGCCAAAGTTACCAGAGAAACCCTGTCTCATAAAAGGAAAAAATAAAAGCAAAAGAATTAGTCATAAAAATAAATAAATAAATAAGCCACATAAAGAGGGAAAATACAGAAGAATCTGGATACTATATGCTATATTGTTGTCTTTAAATTGTTTGATTGCCGAGAAAAGAGCTACAGCTGCTAAAATACATTTGATTATAGGTGCTGCTGAATTAATCCAATTTATATATTTTAAAAATGCTTTGATTTCAAAATTTAAGTCTAAGGACAGGCTACTTGGGAAAAGAATTTCTGCTTTTGTTTACATGGAAAATGAAAAGCTGTGGATTCCTTCCAGAGTAATATGGTTTGATCAAGCAAGACGCCGTGAAGCAATGGCCTAACCGATCCTACATCCAAAACAGCTGAGATGATGCATTCATAGACCACTACAGCCAGGATTTCTGTGTTTTATCATGATCCCCAATGGTATGGACATTGCCACCAACCAGCAGGAAGCAGTTTGGAATGAACGATGCCCAAATTCCCAAATATTGCTTATAAATGTTTGCTTTCATTTAAATGGGGTTGTTTATAAATGGAAATGATCACAGCCAATCTCTTTTTAAAGGAAAAAAGGGAATAGGATATAGAAATGAGTACTTTATATTGGTATGGATTTTCATTTATTGATACAACTTTAAGGTCAATTTTGTGATATGTAAATTTCTCCTCTTGTTTGGTATTGTGTTTATACAGATCTTTTAAAAATGTAATGAATAATTAAATACAGATTATATAGTCACCTATAATAGCCAGAACTTATAATTAGGTTAGTTAGGTTTTCTAGATATACAAAGATGTATTTGAGATGGCTAGATATTCTTTAAACCTTTTAAAGACCAACAGAATATATGGCATTTAAATGGTTTAGGGTTTTTCATGGCAGTAAGACACAACTCCTCCTGGCACACCAATTACATCAGACGCTTCCAGTGTCCTCTATAAGATAAGTATCTATAAAATATATAGATTAATGCTTATGGTTGATAATTAAGAGTGAGCCAGCAGATAAGAAATCCTGGTCATTGACCAGCAGCATTGTACCTAATATTAATCTCTGTGTGTTATGATTGGCACCCACATGGCGGTGGGGCTCAGGAGGCTGGTAGGAAGACTTATTGTTACATCCCACATTTTTTTCAACTCTAAACATTAGATTTATGAGGCAAAAGAAAGAAATCCCAAGGAACTTTCTGTCAGGGTATCTTCACATTCTGAGGTCTCCACATATCCTGGTTTCTCTAAACGTCTCATTTTGCTTCTACATTTCAATATACTGCACCCCAGGATTTTGGATGTACTTAGTGTAAATAATACGTGAAAGCAGTAGCACATTCTCCTATATGTTCTTTGGCCTCACCATTTATAGATAGTAGGCTACAGTTAGTGTTAGGCATTAATTCCTTCCTACTGAGCAGGTCTTAAGAGAAAATAGACAGGAGTTGCTTAACTCCAGGGCATAAGAACCATTACTAAATCTTTTGGAATATCATGCCTTTTGGCACTATGACACCAAGATTCATTAGGTCATCATTCTGGCCATTGGGAGAAGAGATAATACACCTCTTGCAGACTGTACTATATTCATTCCTATTTGAATGGATGAAAAAAAATCAGCCTGTTTGGGATTCTCAGTAACATCTGCTTTATATGTGAATAACACAGATTTAAAAATATCTTTTGTTTAAAACTCATGCACATTATTGTATGTATTTGGATTAAATTTAAACAGAAACTTTAAAAATAGTAAGAGCACATCAACAACTCCATTCACCTGAGAACAGAAGTTTTTTTTGTGTGTTAACCTTACAGATGCTCAAACCTGATAGCACATACATGGTCTTTGATTTCATCTTCTCCTAACCAGTTACTCTTCTTTTCCCTTTTATGCACTGAAGCTCAACATGAAAATACTACACTAAAATAAAATAACTACTTCGAATTCATGTCCCACTTGAGACATTAAAAATTCATTTTTTCAAATAGGTATACTTTAGCTCTCTACTGGTGAGGATACAGGAATGTTGTGGCATGGAGTGAAGAAAAGCTCTAAGTAAGGTCTAATAAATAAACTTACTTAGCACACTTACAGGTTTAGGCTAAGAGCACAGGCTTTTTCCATCTAACATGCCATAATCTAGCAAAGTGCACTAATTCAGTACCATTATTAGACTGTCACAATATTATTGACTTTGAGAACTACAGTCATGATGTGCAGAGGTTAAGGCTTTTGGTGGTGGCTAAGATGTAGATGGGACTTTCTATCCTGCCTAGTCCCAAAGCCATTTAGTCCTAAATAAACACACAGAGGCTTATATTAATTATAAACTGTTTGCTCAATGGCTCAGGCTTCTTATTGGCTAGCTCTCCTTTAATTATTAACACATTTCTATTAACATATGTATCTCTACATGGTCTTGGATTACTGGAGAATGTTCAGGCTTTCTACCTTCCCATTAGCTACATGTTATCCCCTTGGTGACTAACTCTCTGTATTCCTCTTCCCAGAATTCTCCTACTCTGGTAGCCCTGCCTATACTTCCTGCCTTGGCTTACTAGAGAATGCCTGGACCTCTTCCTTCCTCAGCAGCTACATGGCATCTCTCTTGCAATTCTCTCTCTGTGTTCCTTTTCCCAGCATTTTCCTAGTCTGGTACCCCCACCTATGATTACTGCCTGGCTTTCCTGCCTGTCCATTGGCAGGAACAGCTTTTTTCATCAACCAATAAGAGAGATATATATTCAAGGCATATAGAAGGACAGCACCCATCAGTAAGATTTTAAAAGTATGTGTGTGGGGTACTTTCCTAATTGGAAAAAGTGCAAGTAAAGAGATTTAATGGATTTTATTAATGGTTAATAATTCAGAAAGTATTAAGTTTTAAACCCAGTTCTCTCAGTCATATGGGGCTTTCTCAGCAAATTAATATTTCTCAGAATCATTAATTCTCAGACACAATAGGAAGATAATTAATGACTGAGAAAAGGAAAGGCAAAGAGTAGGGAATAGAGAAAAATAAAAGTCAGTAGTGAAAACTGTCATTTACCAAGCCTAATTTTTATCAAAAGCACAGGCTATTAAGCACTTTTTTATATTTGTTTTTATCTCATGGTTTCAAGTACATAAAATAGAACACTTGGTTTGTGACACCACATCACTGGTCCATTTTTTAGCAAATTGTTTTTAATAAGTACCCATAATCCAACAATCCAGAATGGAAGCTATGATTTGGACAATCAATACCCAACAACAAACCATATTGTTTCCTGCTCTCCAATCCTACATACCCCCTCCCATTGACAACATAACCATCATACTAAACCCACACTGGATCAGGGCACAAAGAAGGAATGCTCAAATTGTCTAGCAGAAGATTAAGACTAACTTGTATTTGAGTATGAGAATTCAACATAGTTTTAAGAATCAAGGGTAAGATGTGAGATCAGAGTCAGGTATTCAATCTCAGGCCATTGTTTTCCTTTCTCTCTCTCTTTTTTTCCCATTATCCTACTTCCTTTGTCATCATTTTTAACTCATAATGGTAAACAATGAAAAACAAGAGACATAAGGACTTCGGAGATGTGGGATCAATGCAGTTGTGTCACTACACTATTACATGATATTTGGACTGTAGTTCCATTAACATGAGGGCAGGGGCAGGTTCTTAACACCACACACATATACAATTCTTCGGAAATACATTTTATAAACTTCTCCAATAAGATTCTCTGCTTCAGGCACTTCCCCCTTGCTGTTGGATCACTGCTACAGTGACAAATATTTACACACCTGACTACATCCCTTGCCATGTTGGCTCTAATTCACTGCAAGATGATCTCTAAGCGATCTCTCTTTCTCATCACACTGCCCTGTTCCTTACACCACCTTTGCATATGTTTTGGCTCTTTTCTCAGTCCCAGCTAAGCTTTCAGTGTAATATTGGACCTCTCTGGGGAATACTTAGCCCTTCTGGAGGTGCTCAGGGCTATAAAATCTTGCCCTGGAAGAAAACAGACCACTAGCAGCCAATGAAGTTTGAAAGACTTGAGCACCTGCACCACAAAGAAGGGGATAGAATTACCATGCCAGTGCTAACTTGCAAAAATAATTCTGGGGTTCACTAGGAAGCAGGAGCAGCCTGATCCTTTCAAAGAACGCTTGAGAAAAATGTAGGTGGGAGGCTGGAGTCAGGGTACACAGAAGATGGTATTCTGAATTATAGAGCTATTCTTGAAGGTCTGACTTCCACAATTTCCCCAAAGGATCAAGACCCCAGATACAGCTAGGATGGAGGCAAGAGAATGAGGCAGAGTGGAAGAAGATGGTCAGTCCAATATTCAGTTGCTTTCTCAGCTGTTCTTTTCTTATGAAAGTTTTAAATTACACTAAAAATGAAAACATATCCTCAGCATGATACTCTATAGAGCCTGATTATTGAAGCAAATGTTTACTGAATTAATTTTAGAAATAAAATATCAACATTATCTTTTTCATAATTTAGGAAGATATTTTCTTCTCAAGTCATGGTCCTTCAACAACAATAAACTAGTTATCACCCTAGAACATTTCTCAGTGAAAAATCTGTCATTCTGTAATGCTTAATGTCACATCTCCATTTTTTTATTTTTACCATCTGAATACCCATCAACCCAAATGAACATCATTTTCCCTTTCATAGCTTAAAGATGTCACTAGCACTTGGTCAAAGGAAATTCTGAAAGGGGAGAAGGCATCTTTTTTTCTTACTTGAATGCTCACATTGACTTTTCCTGAAGATAGCATACTAATAGACTTCCTGAGAGAAAAACACTGGTACTGATTAAAGGCAGGAGAATTTATTTTTATTATTCTTGCACAACCTCACCAATTCTAACTCAACATTAACAAATGTAGGCCCTTTAGAATTTCTAGGGAAAGATTTTTCATCACCAGAAGAGGGCAGTTTTTATTTACTGAGTGTAAATAGCTTGAAAACAGAAGCCATATCTTATTCATCCTTCACTTTCTGTTAGAGATTACCACATTCATTTATTCTTCTATCCCACATGACCTGACATATGGGAGACATACGGTAAATGTTGACCAAATACACATATAAGTATATTATGTGTTTCTAACTGTCTGCTTCAATGAATACTTCTAAATTGTTTATATAACTAGCTAAATATTAGCCTGGCAGGTTTAAATTTTTTTCTTGATAAATGTTTTAAGTATTAGCTATGGTTCTTTTTATGGTGAAATGTTTTTACATATAATAAGCTAATTGTACATAACCTTCTAGTCCTTAAGAATAAGGATGAGAATTTAGGAGAACTACCCCCTGTGCCAAAGGCAGTTCAGTTCCCTTTAATAGATACCAGATAGAACTTTTCCAGACCTCATTCTGTGTAACCAAACACTTTCAAGCAGCAATTAAACATTCCAAATTGCGTAAGCTATCTGAGTATTGTAGCACAAAACAGCTGGGTATATGATGTTAGAAGGACTGTTCACATTCCCTTTACCACATACCAAATTCCAAAGCTTTAATGGCAGGTGTGTCCTGCTACCCTATTTTTCTCTCAAAGAGCATCTGGAGCCAGCCTGGTAAACAAAACAAGAGCTTCTCTGCCAACTACCACAGGCCAGATGACTCAATAGCAGAGAAAACATAATTTGATCTATGTACTTCTACTTCTGGGGTCAATGGGATAAGGGTGCTCTCAAAAATCTGGAGGATATGGATTTCCATACTTAGCAATGGCAAAAAAATCTACAAAATAGTAATACACCTTCATAGAAGAGATCTGATGTGATGACATACTGCATAAAAGAAGACAAAAACCCTAGAAACCTTTAGAAACACACTTAACAAAAGCACTGATTGCTCTGACATAAAAAGAACTCTTACATGTTTATAAATTACAAAAACAAATAACGGCAGAAAATGGCAAAGGAGATCACAAATGAGTTTTGAAAGAAACACAAAAGCTAGCAAACATTTTAAAATATGGTTAAATGCACTGGTCACTAGAGAAACAAGAATAAAGGAAAAGTGCAGCTACCACTTCTCAACTGTCAAACTGGCCAGATACATAGAATCCAAGACACTCTTGGCTGATGAGACAGGGAGTAACTGAAATACCAAGATTCAGAGGATAACATGGGGAAGGTTTTGCAAAAGCAATTAGGGGGATTTTAGTCATCAAATGCACTAAGCCCTTAGCCTTTGAACTCTGCAATCTTACTTCTTGGGCTTTAGACTCATATTTGTTCTTGAGTCCAAATGATCAAGCTCATTGAGTATATCAGTAATGAATGTCCCAACCCTGAACATGGTAATATATTTATTAAAATGGTATATTAAGGATGGAAATTGTGGAGAAGAGACTAGAAAAGGTGCAGCAGTCTTCTAGAGGCTGCAAAAGATCTGTACTTGTATCAGGCATTGTTTACACGAATAAGCTGGTTGTGAAAGTTCACTGGTTCATATATATGATATATGTATTTGTAAATACCTTAATATTTTAAGTTAAAAATCAGATTTGTGCTACCTCATGCTTTCATGGAAAGAGGGTTTCACTACAAAGAAGAAATTCTGACTTGCATTTTTTAATTATTACTTTCACTTTTGCAGATTATAGCATAATTAAATAAGTGTGTGTGTGTGCATGTGTGTAGTAGTAGTAGTTATAGTAGTAGATTCTTTTTAATCCTGGGAAAGTCATCCAAGCTACATCATAACCAACTTTTATAAAACTGAGGTAATTGTACTCTGCTTAAAGATAGATCACTGAGAGAATTTAAATACTTTTCATTTCTATGCTTTCTAACTTTTCAAGCCCAAACAATCTATCAAATTTCTTGCACCTACCCCTTCCTCCATTTCTGCCCTCATACATTTATCAGGGTTCATAAATGCTTTGGACATTTCAAGTCTTGTTACTCCAAAACTAGCTTTTCTCTTTGCAATTTATTGCAAAAGTAGTTTACTATATTTTCTGAAGATACACCTTAGATTTACATCATCACAGTGCAACACAGTGCAACACACAGATGTGTTGTGGAATAGTCCTTTAACTGTGTAAGGATATGTCACTGTGATTGGTTTAATAAAAAGCTAAATGGCCAATAGCTAGGCAGGAGATATAGCAGGGACTTCTGGACAGAGAGAGCTCTGGTAAAAAGAAGGGTGGAGTCACTAGCAAGATGGAGAGGAAGCAGGATGGGAAAATGGAGATGAGATAACAAGCATGTGGGAGAATGCAGACTAGAAATATGGGTTACAAATTTAAGTTAAAAGAGCCTAAGCTGAGGCCAAGCTTTCATAATTAATAATAAGTCTTTGTGTTATTTTTTTTGTGAGCTGGTAACCCAAAGAAAAATTCACCTACACATAGGAACTGCCATCTAAAATCTTGGGTTTGAAGAAGTTATTGTGGTATTCCATGAGCCTCTGTGACCTCATTACATTATGTGTAAAATGGCAATAGTATCCTCTCTTGGTATCTGCAGGGCATTTAGTTCTAGGATCCTCACTGATGCCAAAGTATGCTCCATTTCGTAAAATGGTGCAATGTTAGCATATGACTTATACATATTCTCATATATACTTAAGCCACAGATTATTTCTAGTATCTAATACAGTGTAAATTGTTGTTAGACTGTAGTGTTAAGAGAATAACAAGAAGTCTGTCCTTATTTAGTATAAACTGTTTCACATATAAGGAATTGAACTTAGGGTCTCACAAAGGCTAGGCAAGCACTCTGACATTGAACTATATTCCCAGCCTAACATATGTTTTGCCAATATTTCTGATCCATGGCTGATTGAATCC
The DNA here is from genome assembly GCF_003668045.3 of Cricetulus griseus. Lineage (NCBI taxonomy): Eukaryota > Metazoa > Chordata > Mammalia > Rodentia > Cricetidae > Cricetulus > Cricetulus griseus. The sequence goes on along the minus strand of NC_048604.1, from coordinate 20,404,581 downwards.
ATGAATGGAGAACCTTAGATCATAGAAGGTCAACCATAACAACAAGAGCTTCTTCACAGAGTCATGGGAAAAAGGAAAACTTTCACCTACTGGTACATGGCGTCCTAAACCATACTCAACTTTCCTATCTAAGGACCTAGGGAGAAAGCACAGAATCAAGTTCTCCAGCTACTACTACTTGACTGACACCAATCAAGGCAGAAAGCACCCCTGAGTCATCTGAGCAAACACACAGCTTCCTAATCAACCAATAGGCCATTTGACAGGAGAGCAGAAAGTAAAGGCATCTCCTTTTCTATAGAGTGTGCCACAGAGAGTGGCACCCCACCGCAAAGGACAACAGTCTTAATTGATGGCAAGCCCCAGCCTGAATGATCTGGAGTCCTCCGTTCACACACCTAATGTGGGAAGAGCAGCTTCACAGAGACCTGGTACAAAATGAAGAGAAGCTGAAATCTTGTGGTTACCCTGCTGAGATAATGTCAGATGCATTAGTCAATATTTCTCAGACTGTTCATCGTACATCAGGGTAATTATGGAGAAGAATAAAAACGGCGTGATTAGAAAACAGCTTGCCAAAAAAACTACTATATTTGTATGAAATGACATTTAAATAAAAATCCAGAAACAGAGGATAGCTGTGACTTGTCACTTTCACACCTTTATGGCAAATTCTGATGCAAACTCAGTCCCTAGCATTCACTGGAGAAGGAAAGCCTGGTGTCCATGGCTAGTCACAGGGGCCTCCTAAGATTTCTCTCATGGACTCTCAAGCTGGAGATGTCCCTTACATTTCAAGACTTATATGACCTTCAGGAGTGAATCCTGCAGAAAGAAAGCACATTTACAACTCATTTTCTTCACTCTCCAATGATTTGAACCAAGCACCTTCATAGATTTCACTTCATCGTCTCGAGGTTTCTTTAAGGCCACCTTCACCTAATACACCAGCTCACGGCACTGCCCCCCCTTCCTTTTCACTATGTACTTGCACTCAATTCCTTCCCTGGCACAGTTCCCAGCATGTAATACTCACTCAGTAAATATTTACTCTTATTTACTGTGCATTTATTTTAGTAGTCCTTCTTTCATAGCACTTAGCGTAAGTACAAATAATTAATTATTTGCTTAATGGCTGTCTTTCTCATTAGGCTGTGTCACAAGGCAAGGGTCAATGTCTGTCTTATGCACAGCTTACTGTAATAGCTTAATGCCTACCAAAACGACTCACACTTATTAAGACTAAATAAATAGTAATTGAACAGAAATGCAGTGTACTAAGCAGTCTTTATTTAATTTCTTTAAAAAATCTAAAATAGCTTCATACCTGGATTGCTGTATTTCATGGAAAGGAAACCAAGGCTCAAAGGCCTTCAGCAACTTGTCTAAGGTCGGAACCAGCATGTGCTGTTAACATGGCTCCCTCCAAAGACCTATTCTCTAACGTACCACTTGGAACCTGACAATGTTTCATGTTGTCCAAGCCTCAAATAACAGAAATACCCCAAAACAAAGGAATGAATGTCTATCTCACAGGTTTGTTGGAAATACTGCTTGAGTTTACACATATCAGGCACTTCATCAGAGTGGCTGGCATACAGTCTATATTTAATAAAAGCTACTGCTGCTGTTGTTGCCATTATTATTAAAACCAGTATGCAGGAAAAGTGACTACAGAGAGGGGAGGCCACCTGCTAAGCACTGCCCTCACCCTGCAAATCAGTGCCCTTGTTTCTGCAGTTGGACATGTCTCTACTGGATTTGTGTGCAGCTCTCATCAACTCTCACAGCACTTTCTAATACAACTTGCACAGGGGATCTGATTTTTGCTTAAAATACAATATGGAATATGAGGACTATTTTAAAATTCTGTTATAAAACAAATGGCTCAATGAGGAGTACTATAGGCTATAAATATTAAACTCGCTAGTTGACACTATTAAGGAAATTCAAAATTGAAAAAGAAATCAAGAATGTCCTCTTGTTCATAGCCATAGGAATTTCATCCTAATGGATTCCAGCAAATAAGTGGTATCCAGAAACAGAGCAGAGAAAAAAAATTGCAAATAAGGCGGTCTCTTTGTTCTCTATTAAGATACCCAGAAAGGGTAACCTTTACATACTACTCTATTTTCTATCTTTTAGTTTTCTGTCACCTTGGTTTCTAACAGAACATTCTAGATATATTCAGTCATAGAATAGTCCACATCATTAATGTTTCTCTTTTGTTTATTGCTTGGTAACTTCATACATATACATAGAATATGTTTTGGTCAAATCCACCCCTATTCCTTTCCCTCTTTATTCCTCCTCCATCCCCCTCCAAGAATTTCTCTCCCAACTTATTTCATATGTCCTTTTTCTTTAATATTGATTTTTATTATATCACATTTCCTAATTAACTTTTTGTGTTTCATAGAAAATATCTTTTGGTATATTTAGTGCTATGCTGGGCCTGAGTGTGGTGGGAATGTGTACATATGTGTGGGTGCTCTGGAAGGACAGACACATAGAATGCCCTGGAGTGGGAGTTACAGGTTGTTGTCAGCCAACTGATGTGGGTGCTGGCAACTGAATTCCGATCCTCTGCAGAAACAGCATCCACTGGTAGTCAATGAGCAATCTCTATAGCCTCGTGCATTTTAAAATCCGTAGAGACTGCTTAGTTTTAGCTGTATGTGTGCGAATCTACAGAAGCTGGCTAGCCTCTCAGGAGACACATCCCTGAAGAAAATGGACTATCCATTGGGGAAGGGATGAGATAAAAATGATTGGAGTTGATCACCCCCAGTCTCTTATTTTCTGCATGTCGAACAATTGCATGTCTGTATTAATTGCCATCTATACAAAAATATTCTCTGACAAAGGTTGAGCTATACACTCATCTCTTGCTTATTATTATTACATCTATTTAGCAGAATAATAGTGGTAGGTTCTCCCTAGGTTCTATCACCTAGCCAGTATTGGGGTTTTGGTCCAGTTAATGACTATTAGGAATGAGGTCCATCGTGTGGAGTAGGCTTTAAATCCAATCAAAAATAGGTTGTGAATACCATAACATTTATGCCACTACTGGAACAGTGGATATATCTCGAGGGCCAATTTGTATTCACAGTTGGGTTATGTGGATAATTACTTTTCTTTCCATGAATTTGCATAGCATCTTCCAGCACTATGAAAGCTAGCCAGTAAAGCTGAAACTTTCAGAGCAGTAACAGCTTGATTTCTCCATGCCTTATGTATGTGGTGCCTTCAGCAATAGGGTCTTACCACCAAGTTCTAGAGGATAAAACAATGGCAACAACCTATAATGCCTAGGGGTTGGGGGGGATTCCACTAAGCGACACTTTAGAAAGAGTTAACCAATACCTATCACTGGGCTTTTTATTTGATAGCCTATGGAGCACACATGCATGTATTTGTAAGGAGGCTCCTATAGTAAAGGGATTCCATATGGGTTTTCCAAAGGTCTCTAGTGTTAGCTATCCCTCACATTACATGTTTCTCTATCATGTCCCTCACCCCTTGGAGCCCCTCATGTTTCATTATACTCCTTTCTCCCATCATGCCACTTGTGTTCTTACCCCTTTCCCTTGAAATGCCCCCTTGGCCCTTTACTAGTTTTCTGATTTCTATGGTGACCCCAATTAAAATGCATTTATCTAAAGATTCAAAGCTAGCATTTCACATTTGAGGGAGAACATGTAGTGGCTGTCTTTGTGGATCTGGGTTGCCTCACTTAGAATAATTACTTTACAATAGATTTACTTTTATTTCATGTTTATGAGTGTGTGTGTGTGTGTGTGTGTGTGTGTGTGTGTGTGTCTAGTGACCAGAGAGGCTACAAGAGGCCATTGCATCTCCTGTGAAACTGGAATTATAAGCTGGTGTTAGATGCCATGGTGGGAACTGAATTTGGGTCCTCTGCAAGAGCATTAACTGTTGAGCCACCTCTCCAGTCCCTCAGAATAATTATTTTCAACCCCACTGTGTGGGTCCTTGTTGGGACATGGTCTAGGAAAGGAGTCATGTGAGGAGATTTGTGAGTTAGAAGTGCCTGTGAGAACATGCCAAGAAAACAAGAAAGAGACTGCTGACCTCGGTTTCTTCAAACATGGAATTATTCTTGTCATGTTTTTCAGGCCCCTCCCAGGTGTAGGGGGTATGAGTGGGTTTACTTCAGAGTACTCATTACACCTGGCTATTGTTATTAGTTTCTATGCGACATGTGGCTTGTTCTTGTGATTATATACAGCTTGAACTCATGAGAACTTTACTCATTTGACCGTAACCCTCAGAGTATAATTGTTTGAGGCTCTGAATAGAGTTGGGTGCTGCATGAGACTTTAGTCTAACTCACTTAACAGCTCTCTTCTCCCAGGTCCCATTGCCTCTAGGTTGGTGACAGGTCCTGGGGGTCAAACTCAGGGTGTCAGTCTCAGCAACAAGTGATTTTACCTGTTAAGCCATCTCACCAGCTCTCTAGAAGGTATTTTCATTGTTATATGTTAGAAGAGATAGTTGAGACTTTTAAAAATTGCAACCTCATATGAATGACTACATTGAAACAGCATCAGGAATGTTCTGTCATTGAAATTCATAAAAATGAAAACTCTTCACTGTGTGGAACTAATGTGAGGCTGGTTTCACCTAGAATTTGTCTTGACATAAGCTGAAAAAATCTAAAGGTAACACAGGTATACTAGAACAACACTATTTCTTTGTTCCAACACAATAGACTGTCACTGCCAGTTACCCATTGTATACAAGAATCCTAAATACAGGTTTTAGAAAATCAAGTCATGTTAATCTTAAAGTAAATGTCAATGTTTGGGGATGTGGAGGTTTTTATCTCATTTGTTATCATTTCATGGGGGGAGGAAACTTCCAAGTTATTTGTCAGGGAGTAAAGAAAATGCTATAGAAACATCTCCAGGATTTTGCCCTACGGATATAGAGAAATGCCTGTAGGTTCACCTTGCACTTAATTTCTAGTTTCTTTTTAAATGTGATATATGCCACCACTCTTAATGACACTGAGATGGTAAGGAGCAGATTGATTCCTACTGAAGGACAGATTTGGGGCTAGAGTTGTTTATAGGCTTCATTGAGAATGGTTTAATGTATAATGAGACTAAGGGAATATTTTGTTTATCATAAAGTTTGTTTTCCTTGGTTTAAATAACAAAATAATAGAAAAAAGCAATATGGTACCTCCAGGCTCTTAAACTTTTATGTTCAGGGTAGTAACCACCAAATATTTGACAGTTTAAAAATGCTTTTCAGATTAAATATATTTGAAAATTGATACTTAGAAATGGCTTCTGCAGTTTATTAAAGGTCAAGTCTAGTTAGTGACATATTCAGTAGCCAAACTAATTTCCACTGAATGTCTAAGTAAGTTCCTTTCTCTGGCCAATGCAAAGAGGTTCTTACAGGCACAAACATCAAGAAAAAAAGATCTTAAATTTACTAAACTAACAAAAAGGAACAGAACCTCCAAAAATGTAAGAATCCTTACTCTGACACTGAGATTCACTGACCTAAGGAGGTCAAATACCCGATATTTAGATTACCATTCATAACAGTAGAAAAATTAAAGGTATGAAGTAGTAATGAAAATAATCTTATGGCTGGGGTCACCACAATATGGGGAACTGTATTAGACGGTCACAACTCTAGGAAGGGTGAGACCCATCGCTCTAGACAACATTATACAACAAAGTTGAAATCACAGATAAATCATACTTATAAATGTTTTTTCTTAATGGATGAAGTGGACTTAAGGGTGGGTTGGCAGTGGGGACACAAAAGTAAGCAGATATCAAGAAGAATTTCTTCTGTGATTTGCTAAGCTGTATGTGTACCATCTTGACAGAAGTAATTCCTTCACAAGGATTTCCTAATCACAAAGTCTTTCTTTATCTGAAGATCTAAGAGCTTTCCCCAGGGCAGCAGCCTTAGAGATATGGGGTCTCACATGCCACTGGCTTAGTTTGCTACAAATCATATAATGGTATTATCATGGGAGAAGTCAGCACTTCATGTTTTCTAGTAACAATAAGTTAATCACATAGTTAGCCAAATGGAAATATTTACATAGGTTTGGCCCTAATTACATCCATGTCTCAGAATTAACCATATGACCTCAGACCTTCTCTGGGTCTTGATTTCTATACTTGTAAAAATGTAGTCAGACAAAAGTTGTTTCCGAATCTAAAATATTATGATTCAATTTTTACCACTAGTATTTCTTTATCACCAGCATAGGAGGTTTTTTTATACCCCTGTCTGCTAAGCTACTAAGGCCTAAAGACTTTTAGTGCAATGAACTTATGAAATCGTTCCAAATCTATTATAATGATTGAGGAAATTTAAGAGATGTATTTGCATTTTTTCTACCCTGCCTTTTCTGTGCCATCCTTATTCTCCCCTACTCAAGACAGTTATTAAAGATAAAAATTTTCACAATGAGATTTCTATCAGACTTGAGAAAGCAAGTAGTCTAGTTACTTTTTGATCTCTTCAGTTATTGAGATAATGGTTTTATTTTTGAAACTATAATCAGATAAAAATGTCCAAAGGACTAAAGAAACTGAGTTGGGCAATTAGTCTACTCTTTTTCGTATTATAATTCCACAGAAAGGAACAATAGGCTCTTCTTGCTTTTGGCACTATAATAATTCAGTTGACATGCTAGAAATATCATACACTAAGCCAAAAAACGGTGGCCTTCTCCTGCTTTAAAAACAATCAATGCTTTCAATTATGGACTTCAAAGTACATGTGAATGAAAGTCTCAACCCCATGAGTCTGAGGTAAACCAAAGGGATTCAGGTGTCACAGAAAAGTTCCCCAGTTTGTTGCTCTTTTTTTTTTCTAGATAAGAAAGGAAATAAAAACACTCCCAGGCAGATGGGTGTTTTCATCTAATTTTGTATTTTCCTTTTCAAGTGAGCTTGAGCAACTTCTTTGATAACTCATTGCAAAACAGTGTTTCTCTATACCTGACCAAACCTCTTTCTTGCTGCTTTGCAGGCTCACTCCCTCGAATTATTATAGAGTTGGCATTGGTGGAAATGTTTACTGTCTTTACATTGATGATCCTTGCTTTGACTGTCAAAAATTGTACAATAAGTTATTGTGATGGCTGATTGTGGTTGCCAACTTGACATACTGGCAAGAGGGAACCACACTGGAAGAACTGCCTTCATCAGACTGGCCTGTGGGCATATCTGTGAGGGCATAGAAAGGCCCAGCCCACTGTGTGTAGCACCATGCCTAGGCAAGTGGCATTGGGCTACATAAGAATGGGAGCTGAATGTGAGCCTGGGAGCAAGCCAGTAATGAATGCTCTTCCCTGATTTCTGCTCCAGTTCCAACCTCCATGTTTCTACTTGAGTTTCTGCCCTAACTTCCCTCAATGATTAAGTATGACATGGAAGTGCAAGTCAAACAAACCTTTTCTTCCCACAAGTTGCTTTTGGTTATGGGGTTTATCACAACAAAATAGAATAGTTAGGATATCTATGGTGAGGATTACATACATTGTTGGGGTCCTCATCTTTTTAAGCATAATTGTTAATCGAGTCTTTGGGAAATTCACATCATGAACTCTAATCCTGCACATTTCCCAGTGCAGGTCATGAACCCATCTGGAGTAAGGCTCCCAACATGGCAGAGACAGGTCTCCCAGAGCCAGGGAAGGGCAGTGACAGCTGAGCATGGCCCTCAGATTTCAATACGCATAGTTCCCAAGGTCCCCTGTGATAACATAGGGCCGTACCACCCCAATGCCCAGTCTCTCTGATCTCAGAAGCTAAGCTGGGTTGGGCCTGGTTAGTACTCGGATGTGGGTGGGGGTCATTATCTTAATGAAACATTCCTAGTGATGCTAGTATATGATGGTCAAAGTTGGTTTTCCTCTCTGGTTATTATTATCTCATCTGATAAACTAATCAATATGAAAATCCTTTAAGAGAGTCGCCACACTGATATGGATATCTCTGGAGGCACGATAATGATTCTCGGGACTAGGTTCAAATATTAAATATAATTTATTTCAGGGAGAAGGCACTTACACAAGAAGCAGATGGCCACCACAGGTTCCTGCTCTAAGGATCCACACAGGCTGCTCCCTGTGACCCGACCGGATGCAAGGGAGAGCCAACTGCCAGGACCCCAGACCTAAACTCACTCCCAGTCATGTCCTCACCTGTAACCACGTCCAAACAGGCGTGGTCAGCGATACAGGTACGGGCAGGGTAGATATCTCACTGCAGATATCTGAGAAACTGAAGTATTTTTCTGAAGGAACTGACTCCTGGGATTCAATCATTATTACAAGTGGAAAATGGGTGGAGATCTCTCTTTTTATACGGAGTGATTCATTACTCACCTTAATTTTGGCAATACCACTTACTTTTGTTTGTTTCTTGCAATACTCAAAACCAAACCTGAGACCTTACACATGATAGGCAGATACACTACTACAAATCAATGCCCCTCAGCTAGGCATCAGATTTATAAATGCAAGCATGCCTTTCAATACAGGCCTACAGATAAAAGACAGTGGAAATAGGACCCTATCAATGACTGGATATTCACTAGGATATCCTAATTATTTCTAGTTAATTGTCTACTTGCCTAGTCCTACAGAATGTTGACACTTTCTTTGAATCCTAGTGAATGATGTTGTAATCCATTCCATTTTAGTCATTATTCAGTCTGCCGTATTGATTCATGGGTTCTTCCACTTTAGTGTTTGGTTTCTGTCCTTCTGAAAATCCATATGGTTTTCAAATCTGGCAACAGTGTCATCTTATAGAAAGGAACTAGGAATTTTAATTTCCCATGGTTTAACAGACTCATTTGACATAGAGTAGCATTTCAAAGAAATTACTTCACTGTTATCTTAGCAATTTATGTAACTGGAGCATGACCAAGGAAATATTTCTACAGGTATAAACCTGTAATGTAAGAGCAAGCACAGTCTGAAGAAGTTTGAAGTCACTTTAAGATAAAAGCTACAAGGAAGTCAAGATACTTAAGATTTTATGATCAAATATGGCAAAAATACTGAATTACAATTGCTAATCTACTTCATTGACACTGGTGGCAAACACTGAAACTCCACCCATTAAGTTTCTCTTGGGCATGTAAGACATTCACCTGGTAACGAGACAATGAGTCCATTAGGGGCAGATATTCTTTTCACAAGATCTTTATGGCTGCTTGAGAAGTGTGCTCTCTGAAGGAACTGAATTTGACCTTTAGGGACAAATGAGGCTATAGTAAGTGAAGGAAAGTTGTGGGTAAGGCTGTGCCTGTGAAGGGCAGCTCATTAGATTGGCTGAAATAGATTTTTGGACAGCAGCAGGAAAGAAAATGTAGAGTTATAATCATCTCAGAATTTGAAGAGATCACTTGAAATGATGAAATTCAAGCTCTGCTCATCTTATTCTATACTATTTACTTTCAAATACAGCTTTCCCTAGTCTGCCACCAATGTTTAATATATGCTTTAGTAATGAGACTGAGTTCCTATTATTGACAGACATAGTAACTACAGTATAGTAGTTAGATATAGGGTTTGGAGTTAGAGCCCTCAATAAGCAAGCACTTGGTGCATGTTCAGCCTTGGGTAAGTTTGCTTAACCTTTATTTCTTTTCTATAAATATGTACAATAATATACTCAAGATGAAGGAAGAAAAAAAGGTGGATTTCTTAGCAAATGGGAACTAAGGAACATACAATGAGAGACAATTCAAGGAAGGTGTTTTTTCATTACATCAAATTAAATAATAGATTAAGTTGGTTACAATTTGCCTGAAGGGTTTCCTCTAAGTCAAGCAAAAGCAGTGAGGGCAAAGGGGAAGAGGCTGGCCCCAGCTTTTGCTGTCATGAAGCAAAATGCCAAACTGGCAGTAAATCCTCTGTCTGAGTAAAGGCCAGTGAACTTCGGCACTGGACATTACATCCAGCCCCAAAGGGACCTCACCTGATTTGTCAAATACCAGGTTCCCTATTCCCATCTTCTTGTGATTAACCAGTTCACTAAGGCCTTGTTGAAGCTTGCCTACAAGAGGAAGCCAGAGACAAAGCAGGAGAAAAGTAGAGGCTGTTAACATGGGCTGGGGGGAAAAGCTTCTGGAAAAGGGGTCCCCCTCACTGAGAGACCTCCTGCCCTTCAAGCAGGGGTCTCTAATGTCACTATCTTGGTGGAGTTCCATGAGCTGGTGTTCTTCCTTGTATCACAAAATGAAGGTACCCTGCTGCATCATCAAGGGGAAGGCAGGCTGGGATGGCTGGTTCTGAGGAAGACATGCATCACTGTTGCCTTCATGTATGTTAATTTAGAAGACAAAGGCGCTCTGGCTAAGCTGGAAGAAGCTATAAGTACAAATGATTATGACAGATAAGATGAGATTCACTGTCACTGGGGAGCCACCATCCTGGATCTCAAAACTGTGGCTCACAATGCCAAATGGAAAAACAAAAAAGCAAATGAACTTGCCACCAAATGGGGCTAAACGTACATACCTGAGTTTTCTGCACACAAATATATTAAGAAATGTCCTTCAAAAACTTCCTGAAGTATATCAGCTTCAAAAATGTTGAGGTTGTTTCCGTCCATTTTGTATCGTAATGACAAAATATTCAATGCCGGGTACTCTGTCAAAATGTTTATTTGGTTTGTAATTCTGGTGATTGGAAAGTCCAAACTCTACTGTGCCTCCATCAGACTATATCATTACATTTCAGAGAGGCAGAAAATGAATCTGCCAAATACCGCCCCGGGATCTGAAGGCAGACTGATTCGGTCCCTAAGTACCCTGGGATCCTGACTCTGCTGGATCACTGGGCCATTCTGGCCCCCACAGAGTGCAGAGAGTGCAGAGGTGAGCTGTACTGCTTGGGCCCAACTTCTGCTGCCCACCCTGGCAACTCCCACCCCGGGATCTGCAGGCAAATTGAATCAGTCCCTGAGAGGCCTGGGATCCTGACTCTGCTGAGATCGCTGGGCTATTCTGGCCCCACAGAGTGCAGTGAGTCCAGAGGTGAGCTGATTCGGCCCCTAACTTGGGCCCAACTTCTGCCTGCCCGCCCTGGCAAACCCTGCCCAGGGATCTTCGACAGGACAACTCAACCCCTGAGGACCAAGCAACCCAGAGTCTGCTGACATCTCTGTGCCAGTACTGCTCTCACCCACATGGAGAGTGAGTGCCTCAGACCTGCCTGCACCCAACTTGAAACCCATCAGAGTATCAAAGTCAATTGCACACACCTGAAGAGAACACCGGACCCATACACACCAGAAAAGGAAGTGACACCAACTGTACCCACTGGAACAAGAGATGGGAAGACGACAATATAAGAACAGATCCAACAACAGGAAAACCAATATGACACCATCAGAGTCTAGGGACTCTACTCCAGCAAGACATGAACATCCCAACGCAGAAGAAGCAGAAGAAAGCAACCTTCAAAACAATTTCATGCAGATGATAGAGAACCTAAGAGAGGAAATCAGAAAATCCTTCCGAGAAATAGAAGAAAAGACAAACCAAAAGATGCAAGAAATCAAGGAAAGCCAAGAAAATAAAATTAAACAGCTGAAGGAAGCAGTTCAGGACCTGAAAACTGAATTAGAGACAATAAAGAAAACACAAACTGAGGAAATGCTGGAAGTGGAAAAGCTGAGTAAACAATCAGGAACCACAGATGCAAGCATAACCAATAGAATACAAGAGGTAGAAGACAGAATCTCAGACGCTGAAGACAAACTAGAGGAAATAAACTCGTCAAGCAAAGAAAATCTGAAGTCTAACAAATCCATAACACAAAATACCCAGGAAATATGGGACACCATGAAAAGACCAAACCTAAGGATAATAGGTGAAGAAACCCAACTCAAAGGTGCAGAAAACATATGCAACAAAATCATAGAAGAAAACTTAACAAACCTAAAGAAAGACATGCCAATGAAAGTACAAGAAGCCTACACAATGCCAAATAGAGTGGACCACAAAAGAAAGTCACCTCGTCACATAATAATTAAAACACCAAAGGTACAGAATAAAGAAAAAATATTTAGAGCAGGAAGGGAAAAAGGTCAAGTAACATATAAAGGCAAACCAATCAGAATTACACCAGACTTCTCCATGGAAACTCTGAAAGCTAGAAGGTCCAGGATAGATATTCTACCAACTCTGAGAGAACATGGATGCCAGCCCAGACTACTATACCCAGCAAAGCTTTCAATCACTATAAATGGAGAAAACAAGATATTCCAGGACAAAACCAGATTTAAACAATATGTAACCACTAATCCAGCCCTACAGAAAGTACTGGAAAGAAAACTCCAACCTAAGGAAATTAACTACACTCGCATAAACATAGGCAATAGATAATCCCACTCTACAAAAACACAAAATAAAAGGCAGGGAAAATCCACATACAATACCAGTACCAAAACAAACCAAAAACAAACAAGAATAAACACTCAATGGACCTTAATTTCCCTCAGTATTAATGGACGTAACTCGCCTATAAAAAGACACAGGCTAACAGATTGGATATGAAGACAGAATCCATCCTTCTGATGCATACAAGAAACACACCTCAACTTCAAAGATAGATATTACCACAGAATAAAGGGTTGGGATAAGATACTCCAATCAAATGGACCCAAGAAACGAGCTGGGGTAGCTATCCTAGTATCTAACAAATTAGGCTTCAAACTAAAATCAATCAAAAAAGATGAAGATGGTCATTTCATATTCATCACAGGAAAAATCCATCAGAAAGAAGTCTCAATTCTAAACATCTATGCCCCAAATACAAAGGCACCAACATTCGTAAAAGAAACATTATTAAAACTCAAATCACAAATAATCCTCACACAGTTATAGTGGGAGACTTCAACACCCCACTCTCACCACTGGACAGGACCACCAGACAGAAACTTAACAAAGAGACAAAGGAACTAACAGAAGTTATGACCCAATTGGGATTAACAGACATTTATAGAACTTTCTATCCAAACACAAAAGAATATACCTTCTTTTCAGCATCACATGGAACCTTCTCAAAAATCGACCACATTCTCGGCAACATAGCAAAGCTCAACAGGTACAAAAAAGTTGGAATAATCCCCTGTGTCTTATCAGGCCACCATGCATTAAAGTTAGAAATCAAAAACAAATCAAAGTGCAAAAAACCTAACAACTCATGGAAATTGAACAACATGCAAATGCAACATTCCTGGGTCAAGGAAGAAATAAAGAAAGAAATTAAAGACTTCCTAGAATTCAATGAAAATGTAGACACAACATACCCAAACTTATGGGACACTTTGAAAGCAGTACTAAGAGGAAAGTTCATAGCTCTAAGGGCTCACATGAAGAAACTAGAGAATAGCCAAACCAGAGATTTGACATCACAGCTGAAAGCTCTAGAAAAAGTGGAAGCAAATTCACGCCAGAGGAGCAGACACCAGGAAATAATCAAACTGAGGGCAGAAATCAATAAAGTCGAAACAAAGAAAACAATTCAAAGAGTTGGTTCTTCGAGAAAATCAACAAGATAGAGAAAGTGCTATCCAAACTAACCAAAAGGCAGAGAGAGATCATACAAATTAGCAAAATCAGAAATGGAAAGGGGGACATAACAATGGACACTGAGGAAATCCAGAGAACCTACAGGTCATACTTTGAAAACCTGTACTCCACAAAATTTGAAGATTTAAAGGAAATGGACAATTTTCTGGGCAGTTATCACTTACCAAAATTGAATCAAGATAAGCAACTTAAACAGACCTATAAACTCTAAGGAAATAGAAGCAGTCATCAAAAGTCTCCCAACCAAAAGAAGCACGGGGCCAGATGGCTTCAGTGCAGAATTCTACCAGAAATTCAAAGAAGTTCTAATACCAATACTCCTCAAAGTGTTCCACAAAATAGAAGCAGAAGAGACATTGCCAAACTCTTTTTATGAGGCTACAATAACCTTGATACCCAAGCCACACAAAGACACAACTAAGAAAGAGAATTACAGACCAATATCCCTCATGAATATTGAGGCAAAAAATCTCAATAAAATCCTGGCAAATCAAAAACAAGAATACAAGATCATATTAGAGAAATCATCCACCATGATCAAGTAGGCTTCATCCCAGGGATGCAAGGATGGTTCAACATACGAAAATCCATCAATGTAATCCACCATATAAACAGACTGAGGAAAAAAAAAACCACACGATCATCTCAGTAGATGCCGAAAAAGCCTTTGACAAAATCTAACACCCCTTCATGATAAGGGTCTTGGAGAAATCAGTGATAACAGGAACATACCTCAACATAATAAAAGCAATGTACAGCAGTCCAACAGCCAACATCAAATTAAATGGAGAGAAACTCGATCCAATTCCTCTAAAATTGGGGACAAGACAAAGCTGTTCACTCTCTCCATACCTATTCAATATTGTCCTTGAAGTCCTAGCTAGAGCAATAAGACAACAAAAGGAGATCAAGGGAATACAAATCGGAAAGGAAGAAGTCAAACTCTCACTATTTGCAGACGATATGATAGTCTACATTAGTGACCCGAAAAACTCTACCAGGGAACTCCTACAGCTGATAAACACCTTCAGCAAAGTGGCAGGATACAAGATTAACTAAAAAAAAAAAATCCGTAGCCCTACTATATACCGATGACACATTGGTGGAGAAAGAAATCAGAGAAACATCACCCTTTACAATTGCCACAAACAACATAAAATACCTTGGGGTAACACTAACCAAAAATGTGAAAGACCTGTACCATAAAAATTTTGAGTCTCTAAAGAAAGAAATTAAAGAAGATACCAGAAAATGGAAAGATCTCCCATGCTCTTGGATAGGTAGGATCAACATAGTAAAAATGGCAATCTTGCCAAAAGCAATCTACAGATTCAATGCAATCCCCATCAAAATCCCAACACAATTCTTCACAGACCTTGAAAGAACAATTCTCAACTTTATATGGAGAAGCAAAAGACCCAGGATAGCCAAAACATCCCTATTCAATAAAGGAACTTCTGGAGGGATCACCATCCCTGACTTTAAGGTCTATTACAGAGCTATAGTCCTGAAAACAGCTTGGTATTTGCACAAAAATAGACTGGTAGACAAATGGAGTAGAATTGAAAACCCTGATATTAACCCACACACCTATGAACACCTGATTTTGACAAACAACCCAAATTTATACGATGGAACAAAGAGAACATCTTCAACAAATGGTGCTGGCATAACTGGTTGCAGACATGTAGAAGACTACAGTTAGACCCAAGTCTATCGCCTTGCACAAAACTTAAGTCAAAATGGATCAAAGATCTCAACATAAATCCAGCTACACTGAACCTATTAGAAGACAAAGTGGGAAATACCCTTGAATTAATTGGTACAGGAAACTGCTGCCTGAACATTACACCAGTAGCACAGACACTGAGGTCAACAATTGGTAAATGGGACCTCCTGAAACTGAGAAGCTTCTGTAAGGCAAAGGAGACAGTCAGCAAGACAAAATGGCAGCCGACAGACTTGGAAAAGATAGCCACCAACCCCACATCTGACAGAGGGCTGATCTCCAAAATATACAAAGAATTCAAGAAGCTAGTCCCCCAAACACCAAAAAAACCAGTTAAAAAGTGGGGTACAGAACTAAATAGACAATTCTCAGTAGAGGAATCTAAAATGGCAGAAAGACACATAAGAAAGTGTTCAACATCCTTAGCCATCAGGGAAATGCAAATCAAAACAACTCTGAGATACCATCTTACTCCTGTCAGAATGGCCAAAATCAAAAACACCAATGACAGTTCATGTTGGAGAGGATGTGGAGAAAGGGGAACACTTCTCCACTGCTGGTGGGAGTGCCAACTTGTACAGCCACTTTGGAAATCAGTATGGCGACTCCTCAAAAAAAATGGGAATCAGTCTACCACAAGATCCAGCAATTCCTCTCTTAGGCATATACCCAAAAGAAGCACATTCATACAACAAGGACATATGTTCAACGATGTTCATAGCAGTACTATTTGTAAGAGCCAGAAACTGGAAGCAGCCTAGATGCCCCTCAACAGAAGAATGGATAGAGAAAATGTGGTACATTTACACAATGGAGTACTACTCAGCGGGGGGAGGGGGCACAATGGAATCTTGAAATTTGCAGGAAAATGGATGGATCTAGAAGAAACCATTCTGAGCGAGGATGATATGTGCTCACCGATATGTGGATTTTAGACATAGAGTAAGGATTACAGCCTACAATCCACACTGGGAAAGGGGAGAGGTTCAAGATCTGCTGAGAAAATTGGAAGCACGGGAAGAGGGGGGAGGGAGCTAGGAGAATGAGAAGGGAAGAAGAAGAGGGATGCCGAGGACATAAGGGAGCAGAAAGTATGAGCCAGGGGAAGAATACAAGATAACAAGAATGGAGATACAATAGAGGGAGACATTTTTTGTTTACAGAGAAACCAAGCACTAGGGAAATATCTAGAGATCTACAAAGATGACACCAGTTAACTATCTCAGCAACGGAGGAGAGGCTACCTTAAATGGCCTCTCCTGATTATGAGATTGATGACTGACTTATATGCCTTCATACAGCAGCTGTTGGAAGTAGAAGCAGACACCCATAACTAATCACCGATCTGAACTGGAACCCAGATGCAGAGAAGGACCAGTGTAGAGCACAGAGGTCCAGACCAGGCTGGTGAAACACGCAGAAACAGCTGACCTGAACATCTGGGAACTCTTGCTCCCCAGTCTGATAGCTGGAATACCAGCACGGGACTGATCCAGACCCCAGGAATATGGGTTTCTGTGAGGAAACCTCAGAAATCTAAGGGACCTCCTGTAGTAGTTCAGTACTTATCCCTAGCATAGGTGTGGACTTTGGGATCCCATTCCACATAGAGGGATACTCCCTGAGCCAAGACATACGGGGGTGGGCCTAGGCCCTACCCCAAGGGATATGATAGACTCTGATATCACCCTATGGAAGGCCTCACCATCCAGGGGAGCAGAAAAGATATCTGACAGATAAGGTTTTAGTTGGGGGGGGAGGTTAGGAGAGGACGGGAGGGCGAGGGAACTGGGATTGTCATGTAAAACAATCCTGTTTCTAATTCAAATAAAAAAAGTTTGGAAAAAAAGGGAAAAGGAATCTGCCATGTGGAGAAGGGGCACATATACAAACAAGAAAGCAAGAGAACAGGAAAGGCCAGGCATGCCCTTCTATAAAACTGTAGTCTTGTGGAAATCAATCTATTCTTGAAAGACCCAACCACTCAAAGAGACCAGCATTGATCCATTTGTTAGATACAGAGCTCGCCTGACCTAAATACCTTTCACCAGGGAGGGCCCAGCTCTTAAAGACTTCATTATGTCAACAGTGGCATATTTGGTACCAAGTTTCTAGCGTAAGAATCTTTAAGGGAATGAACCACAGGAACCATTGAGAGAATAAAACAGCAGCGGAAATCATCAGTAACCTTCAGGAAATTAGCTTTAGTATAAGGGGAGACAAGCAGTTTGCTGAAAAGGGACAATCTAGTTGAAATGGGAAAGGACGGAAAGAAGAGGTATGGTGAGGCACTGGAGCTGGTTTATTTTCAGCTTCACTTCATTTGCACTGAAGGACAAAGAGTCAGCTTGGACTCATAGCTATGCTTAAGAGCTATAACAGGTAGACATGTAGTGTCTCAGAAGTGAAGCTCCTACAAGAACATCAAACCTCAGCTTCCCTTTTTGCCATGTTACTGTAGTAAATGGTGACAACAGAAGAGAGAAGTTCCTATTCACAAACAATCTTCCCTCTTCCTTTTGTCTAGCACTGCACAAGAAAGAAATACTATTATGTAGCAATCCACCCATTTGCAATATCACAGTATTGCCAGATGAACAATTATAAGGGACTCCTTCTATAGCAAAACCTCATTAATTTATTCTACACTAATTTGGAATTTGTGGTCATTTAACCAGGTTGCTGTTACCTTTGTGCTACTTAACAAAGAAAGGTCTCACTAAGCAAATAGTGTGAAGAGGATTTCAGGAAAGTTAATTTAGCCTTCTAGGAGTTTATTCCACTTATTTTAAAGAACACACTGTTTTTAAGGAACTTCAGAATATTCATTATTTGAATGCAAATTGATTCTGCTAATTATAGATTAGTGTAATCTACTGTTAAAATCCTTTATCTGCAACACTTAACTTGGCTCACATTGAATATGCTCATTAGAAATGAAATGTCAATTCTTTAAAGCTGGTTCACAATTCAAATTACTACACACGCCCTTTTCCTACCACCATGAGTTAACCACAGTTAGAAAGGTAATGCCTGAAACTAGTCCATCACTTATAATTACAGTGCAAAAACCGAGCAAGTGATCAAAAAGCCTCAGAGCAGCCAAAAGCAATGTTTTAAAGTTGATGTTATAAATCATGAGTACACTCTCCATGGCAGGATCTACTGACAGCCGATTTTGCCCTTATTTAACCTACACATGTGAGAAATGAACTTAGAAAGATGGTTAGGATTTTTTAAGGTATTTTTTGTTTGTTAGTTTCAAAGTTCAATAACTAATTGGAAATAGAAAAGAATTGCTAAAGAACATGTAGGGGAGTTTGGGGAGGGGATGGGAGAGGAGAGGAGGGAGGGAGGAGGAGGAATTTTGGTAGGGATGTAAAATAAATACATTAATTTAAAAAAAGAACACTGAGAGGAATAAGTGACTGCAGACTACAGAAAAGAAACAGGCCTTGTATAAATTGTAGCTGTAATAACTAGAAAACCAACATAACTGAGGACAAGTTAGTATAGAGGTAAAGTTGTATAATCTTCCCTAGTAAACTTTGAAAACTGTAATCGATTATTAATGTGCAGTAAATAACCAATGATGCCCCTAAATGATCAAAGTGGAGCTATGTTGAACATAGTTTAAAAGGCAAATAACTTCACAAGCACACACACACACACACACACACACACACACACACACACACACACTTTGTATCTACAATAGATAACCTTGAAAAGTGAAATATATTGATGCTTAAAAAGATGAGAATCATGTCATATAATAAGAAAAGAATAGCAATTCATTAAATGTAGATATGATGCTAAATATCACCTACATCAATTCAACTACTTTGACTAACAAGCCCTTGAAGAAGGCGTTTTTTTCTTCATTTCTGCTTCACATGAAGAAAATGGAAACTCAGAGAGGCTAAGAACTCACTCTAAGCTGAGAAAGAGAATGAAGGACACACACACACATTCTCTCTCTCTCCCTCTCTCTCTCTCCTCCCCCCCCTCTCTCTCTCTCTCTCTCACACACACACACACACACACACACACACAGAGACAGACAGAGAGAGACAGAGAGAGAGACAGAGAGAGAGAGAGAGAGACAGAGACAGAGAGAGAAGACAGACAGACAGAGATATCTCCAGGGTGAGAACTCATGCCAGCTCCTGGGCTATCCACCTTACCTTTCCAAACTCTACAAAAAAGAATTCTGTCCTATATTAAGGGTTCCATACAGGTAATATTTATACTGTACTGTTATTTTCCAAACACATATTTAGCAAACATCTTGACTATGATCTAAGAGACAGAAAATGATACTGTGTTCATAAACATACTTAGTTTTGCAAGCTGAAAATAAAAGTAATAGTAAAAACAAAAAAACAAACAAGCCCAAGAACATGTCTATGAGGCCCACACCAGTATCTCAGGTTGTTGTCTGACCTAAGTGATGAAACCTTAATAACACATGATCAGTTAATATTTGGGTTTCTTGTTGTTTTCTCATTGTGTTTAGAGAAATTTAAGATGAGAATATGCCATCAAGACAGGAGGAATAGGGAAAGGATTTCAGTGAGTGCTAACAATACATTGTGCTCTTTTAGGGGAGTCTGGAGAATCTGTTTCTCAGGTATTCTAACTAATGCTAAGGGCATAAAAAACATGTAAGTCCTGCTATGGTGGTGAAAGTTCTAATCATACAACTCAGTCATCAAAGCAGGAAGATAGAATTTTGAGGTCATCTGGGCTACATGGAGAAATACTATCTCAAAGTAACAGTAGACATGTGGACATGATGTAGATTGTAAAGGTATTGGGAGTTGGAGAGATTGAAATATATGCAATTATCTGATTTAGAGACAAAGTGAGGGTATCCTGTTCCATGTTCATAAAAAGACAAGTGGGTAGTGAAACAGTCCCTCATAAAATTCTTTTTCTATAAAAATCCAAATTCTTCATTTACTCTTCCTGCTTCAAATCTACCTATTCTTCAAAGATCTGCTAAAAATGTCACTTGTGCTATGAAGCACTCCATACTCTCTAAAGGTGAATCAAAATAGCCCTCATTTCTGCTTTACTCCCTTGCATACATTCACCACATCATTTGTGATACCAGTTATTCATATATGTGACCCTTCCATCAGATGAAAAGGGCAAGGGCCTCTGACTTGTTTCTGCAGTCCCTACTTTGCCTGGCATAGAGCCCACAACCTACCAGGCTATGGGGAAAAACTGGCTCAACAGCACTGACTTAAGACAGTGCATTATCACCTAGCTTACCTGAAGGAGTATTTGTTCTCTTTCTTTTCTTGCTTGATTCCCCTCCATTCTCAATGAGGCCATCTGGGACCAGAGGGCCACTGGCACTACCAAATTGCAGGGGTTCGTTGTTGTTGGCAGGGTCAAAGGGCAGCTGGTTCAATCCTAAAGAAGAAAAAGAAAGCCAAAGTCCAGACTCCATTAAGGACTGGGATCATCCCCAGACTTTAGTATATGAGCTGCTATTGGGGAAAAAAGCAAACAAAACTCGGAAGTCTTAACAGAGTCTTGGTGTCTTAATGTAAAAAGACAAATCATTGAAGACAGTTGCCCTCTGTAGTTTTTTCAGATTAATTGACAAGTTCAGAATTAAAATATACGACAGTAACTCTGTCGTTCAGAAGAATCCTCCCTCTTTTGTTTTGAACTTCTTCCATTAAAATGACAGGACTGACTGGATGTAGTGGTTTGTTCCTATAGACCCAGCTACTCAGGAGGCTGAGGCAAGGGGGTCATATAAGTACAGAATCTTGATGCCAAGCTAGACTACATAGTAAGACTTCATCTGAAGCAAGATGGGACTTTTTTTTTTTTTTAGATGTTTCTGTAGTAGGGCCTACTTTTCTTTGAAAAGGGTTAGCTTTGAATTTTTGAATTATCCCGTAACACTTCTCTATTAATTTGTGATGAGTTTTGTTGAACTGATACAGATACAAGCATTAGACACTTTGGTGTCTGTCATCTCCAGTGATACAGACAAAGGTCTCTAAGAACAAAACCTGTAAGCTCATGGCAAATGAGAAAAAGAAAAGGAAGATGGACATGTGGGCAGTTATTTACTTGCCAGAATAATGGGGGCTTGTAGGCCAGGTTGGCTGGCATTTCTCTCATCATGTTCAAACGCTGTTGGAAGCATTGACACTTAACTATTCATTGCTACACCACACAGAATGTCAAAATGTACTTTCCACTCTCTAAGTCTTAGAGATGGGTCAAAATCTTTGACACTAAGAAGGGATGCCATCATTTGTGAAACTTAGTTATAGAAAAGATCACAAAAAATCCTTAATGTTTTAAGTAAATTGAAAACTCTGTACTGTGCTGCATTCATAGCTAGTGGTTCACAAGCAGCAGGTTAGACATACCTGAAGATAGGGGAAAGTTAAGGTCTCACTCTGGTAGTAGCACAAGGGATTTCAAGTGTTTCAATCAGAATGTAATGAAATACGGAAAGGAAAACTTTGTTAAAGCCCAAAGTAAATATATTTCTTCCAAGCCTTTTATACACTATTTCCTATCAAAGGGGAAATCAGGTTGGTCTGATACGATTCATTTTTTTTAACCTCTAATTTTTCTATGACCCACAACTGTACAATTTTTAAGACAATGTTATAAAATATCAATAAAAGGATTGGGAGACAATCAGGCAAATGTCAGTCAACTCACAGTAACATGAACACTGAGCAAAACGCTTGCACATTATTGTTTATAATAAATATTTGTTTGCTAATATTTTCAGATCATGTAAAAGGTAATTTTCCCCCTAGCAACTAGACTCCCCTGGGAAAATCTCCATTAAGTGTCCTTTGGCACTTGGCAAATATCCTTCATTTACAGCATGTAAGTAACTACATGAAATACTCAAACTTGCTTCTTTTCTTTAAGTCAACTGTTCACTTACATCCTCCCTATGTCCTAGTAATTATGTATTATGAACAGAACTAAAAACTGTCAAAGTAGACAGAGTAGTGGGGGTCTGTAATCACTCCAAAGTGATTATGTACAGTTGCGAAACTTTCTCAACATTTCCTTCTGCATTATCATTCTGATCAGATGAAGTTCCAAGGAAAACAGAATGCTGGTATAAGGGGCAAAGCACAACAGACCGAGAATGCGAATCTTTGGTTGACTTTAATAGTAAGATTAGATTGGCAAACCTCTTCTCTCTTATCTCTAGTCACATAATGTGTGGAATGAGTCATAACTCTGCACAGGGTTGTTGCAGAGATTAAAAAAAATAGATGTTTGTGGCTATTATTTTTATTGTAAGGGAATTAGAACAATATTTTCCATATAAACTTGTAAGTTCTTCGAAGGAGACTCTGAACCCCACAACTGTATCCCTTTATACATTAATATAGTGAGTATTGAATGAATTAATTTACCCTCAATAAGTGGGGGCAGGCAGCTCATTAGCTCATTATATTAAGCCATGTGATTAAAGCCTTGGCAGATGATAACCCAAAATTAATGCCACAAATGAAAAGTGCTAATGCTGATTGGAGCAATATTATTTAAAATAATTAGATTTTAAATGCATCTCAATCATTTGAGCAATATACTACAGAATGGGTAAAATACTGATTAAAAGAAATTCTCAGAGATTAGCCTGTTTCGATTAATGACTGTTAATCATAAGAGTTTCTTTTTTATTTTGTCTTGCACTTGATATTTTTAAGAATGAAGTATTAGTCCATTTCCCTATTTATGAAGTAGATGACCAGGGTGCTTCCAGAACTTCTGAGCTATAATCTGTAAGTGGAAGATAGTAAGGAGAGTACCTAACTCCCGGGACTGACACAAATCTAAAAGCAGATGGTGTGTGTGAGACATTCATTATCACATCTGGCCCATAGTTATGCTCAATAAACATATCCCGCTCATTACAGTATGTTCCAATCAACTATATAAAAAACACCTTCTTGAATTGTCTGCTCTAGGGCACGGCTTTCCCACTTGTTGCTTCTGGTCAGTACCCCTTCTGTTTCCTCCTGGAGTGAGCGGTGAGGTGTCAAGGGAGTGGATTTTATGCTGGGGCTGAATGGACATGGTAAGCTCACTAAATATTGATCACAACTACTATAATACTGATTTAAACGTTTTCATTTCTTATACTGAGAAACTGTAAAGTGAAGAAGTTTATCTGAACTTGACCTAATCCAAAACCATAGTATATTTTCATTCAACTTTTTTGTTGCTGTTCTTTCCATTTTTGTAAAAATTGAAGTAGCCCAGCAAATAAAAATCTGATGAGATGAGGGTCTTGCTCATAGGCATTTGGTCAAAACTGTATTTGTTCTATTTGGCACCAGATAATAACTTCAGTGATTCGGATATTTTATGCCTCATACTAATGTACCGATTTTTTGACACTAAGTAAGACAGAGATTTCAAGAGTTTTGTGTGAATTGACCTCTTATAAGATCCAGATACATGAAAATTTAGTGCAGCACCTCAGGTCTTATTTTTAATAGGGAAAGATCTCATGTCAAATACAGAGACATCTCACAGGTAAGCCAATTCATTGAACACAAATCCACATTTTATATTATCCAGGACCCAACATAGTCTTCAAAGATTTGTAACTTGCAAGCAAGAGCTATAGAGCGAAGTGAACGCTATGATACTAGTGTTTCCTAGCTATTTTTATTGTATTGTTTCATTCTTCCCAGAAGACAGAATCAAATAAACCAGTAAATCAGTAAATCAAAACGTACCTATAGGGGCTCTTATGTGCTATGTATATATGATTTATGTCAAAGTATATTTGAAGTAAAAGGACACCACCAAAATTACTTGAAAATTAAAAGGAAATCCATTACTTTAATGCCAAGACTTCTTGGTGAGTTTCAATGATGACATAAACAAAAATATTAGCAATGACAATAGTGCAACTCTCACCGAAACTATGAAATTTACATTTAGATCTTTTGTAAAAGCAACTGCTACTAAATTCTACCAGACATGATGAACTGGAAAATGTTATATTTGGAAGAAACTTTTGAGGTTATCAAGTTCATTGTGTACAATATAGGAATTGTCTATCAGATCAAGTTAGGAACACCCTTCCTTCACAACGATTCTAACACTTGCAACTTAGAAGATCAAATAAAATGTGACCCTGAGGATCCAACTTCTTGTCTAAAGCTCTGACTCATAAACTATATGACATTAGATGCATCCTCTGGGTAAGTTCACTTTAAATGAAAATGATTGAAGGTCTGAGCAATCTATTAACTGAAGGTAGCAATTGTCACATGGAAATTAATGCTGAAAAGAGCAGCTTTGTTTTTTTTCAATAGCAACATCCTGGTGAATTTGTCCTATTTTCCAAATGACTTCAGTTTAAAATCAGGTATGAAACATTATGATAGCTGGGAGGGGTCCTCCCAATTAGGTGGCTTTCTTTTCTTTAGTTTTTCATCTGGGGCTTTGCATAGAGTAGCAAAGATTCCATTATACAGCCTAGTTTTGAACAAATTCCTGATCCTCCTACTTCCGTCTCTCAAGTGCTGAAATCACATTCGACAGTTGGATGTCAAGACATCTAGCTACAAGTTAGTGAGGATTTATTGAGACTATACTAGAATTACAATATTTCTCCTTTCCCTTTCCTCCATTCAAAACCTTGCATACACTCCTTTCTCACCTTCAAATTCATGACCTATTTTTAATTGTTACTGCATTCATATGTGCATATACATATATTCTTAAATATGACATGTTCAGTCTGTATAAGTCAGTTTTTAATTTTAAATTTGTGGGAAAACAACAATAGGTGCGCCATAAATACATCATGAGGTCCTCTTGTAATATTTCTTCATCTCTAGGATTCCCTCCATACATTCATTCTCTGTCTCCTATAGGTCGGAAAACCTTTGACTCCACATTTGATATACTTTGCCACCCTGTCATTCTACCTAATAATTCTGAAGGATTATTCACAGTTTTGAAAATGGTCGTATTTCAATATCACTCTTCGCTCCAAGGGGTAGCAGTTGAAACAACTGAACATTTCATAGAACCTATTTCTTGCTTAATTGATAGCAAGAAAATGAAACCTATTTTTTCAATTGTTATGGAACCAATATGCTGTGTAGATTTTAGCTGAAAATAGGGCAGGTGCTAATGAGTAATTGGTGAATAATGGGGACGAGATGGAAAAGGGCAAAATTTTTCCCTTGCAAATGTCTTCCTTGAAGTGCTTAAGAGACAGCAAGGTGGTTAAGAGCACACTGAGCTCCAGCAGAAGACCAGAGTTTGATTCCCAACACCTATATGGGAAGGGTAACAACCACCTGAAATTACAGCCCCAAGGGATTTGTGTGTGTGCGTGCGCGGGCATGTGCACACGCGTGTACACACACACACATACACACACACACACACACACACACACACACACACACACACACACACAGAGAGAGAGAGAGAGAGAGAGAGAGAGAGAGAGAGAGACTTCCTTTTTTGTAAATAAAAGTCTTTCTTGAATTGTAATGGACATAACTTTCAGAGCAAAATTTTCCCTAAACTCACCATTTCCTAAATGTGCAAGAAAGATAATAGCCAATTTTCACAAAAAATGGTCTTTCAACTTCTTTAATGTTTTGGTTTTTCAAGACAGGTTCTCTCTGTCTGTCCTGGAACTAGCTCTGTAGACCAGGCTGGTCTCACCCTCATAGAGATCCGCCTGCCTCTGCCTCTAGAGTGCTGGGATTAATGGCGTGCGCCACCACTATCAGGCCAGGTCCCTCAAACAGAATCTTCATAAAAATGTTTCATCCAATTCAGGCCTTTGTTGTCAGTTTTTGTTTATTTGTTTGTTTTGGTTTTTCAAGACAGGTTTTCTCTCTGTAACAGCCCTAGTTGTCCTGAAACTCACTTTGTAGATCAGGCTGGGCTGGAACTCACAGAGATCTGCCTGCCTCTTCCTCCAGAGTGCTGGGCCTAAAGGCGTGGACCACCCCCGCCCCCAGTAGCCTGTACTATGCCCAGCTTGAACTTTATCCCAACATTTATTTCTGGACATGTTTATGTATTCTCTGGAGACTGTGTTTGTCAAGGATTCAGATTCAGTAAGTATGAATTGTGATGTGCTTTTCTGACAAGTTCTTGGATGCTGCGGAGCATGATGATATGGGGTCCCTTCGGGACTACCTAGCATTCAGAGATCTAGCTAATCGATTTTCATTCCTCCACATCTCTAGCACACACTGTTCCTCTGCCTACTTCTTTTTTATGTTTGTTTTAATATTTTTATTGAAAATTAATTTCATACAATATATTCTGATCACAGTTTCTCCTCCCCCAACTCCTCCCAGGTCCGCCCCACACTCCCCCAACAACTGGACATCTTTCTCTCTCTCTCTTTAGAAAGCAAGCAGGAAAACAAACAAAACAAAACAAAATGAGCAAAGTAGAATAATATTTAAAAAAACAAATGCACACACACAGACGATCAGATAGACACATACCATAAAAACAGAAACCATATATACAAGAAAGAGGTACATAAGACAAAAAAATACCCAACCATTAGTCAAAGTAAATATTCCTCCTTTAAGTTGTGTTTTGTCAGTATTTTGTCATAGCAACAAGAAAAGTAACTAACATAGTCTCTTAACAGGCCTTTATATGAATTGTCTCACAAAGTGAATTAGGAACATTTGTAGTATATATAGTGTCGATCCTACGCTTCCAGGCTAATTCCTATTTAAGGACTGGGAGATGTTAGCTTTGTGCTCTTCTAATTGATTTTTTTCTTCCAGGTAATGTATAGTGATTAAAGTAAATCATTAATGAAGAATCTGGAAATAGTGATACCGGTAGATCATTCCTTTCATCACCATGGACCTTCCAAAATGTAAAAATAAACTACAACTGAAGTTCCTCATCCAAGGATGCTATACTACTGCAACACTGGAGTGCCACTGGAGTTGTGATGGACAAGGATAGTTTGTCTAAATCCAAATTTCCCTGAACTTGGGGTATTCTCTGTATTTTTTCCCTGTGAGGATGATATCCACCAGGCCTGGTAATGGTGAATTATTTGAGTAAGTGTGAACTATAAACCCCTTAAAGTGTTTAAGTTTCCTGAGTAGGAAAACCAAATATAGATTTCCAACTTTCAGAAGAAGAATGCTTCAGAGCTCTTTTCCTTTATACAATTTAATGCTGGGGAAACACAGCAAAATCACATTACTCAATGAAAACAAGGTCCAAAATATTTTTGATTTGATACAACAGTTCAAAGTGACAGATGGTAGACAGGCGATCTATCATTTTCTTTAAAGTCTGGCATTCCTCACAGGAACTGAGAAAAGTGGTCCCAAGTTTGCTGTACTTTAGCCCAGGGGAACATTTATGACACCCACTGTTCTCACCCCATCTTTGGGAGCTGGGACAGAAAGAAGGTGGTTCATCAGTACCTGCTTTGAGCTGGCTTTAAGCCATGCTGCAATTCTTGTTGACCAATTTTCCACCCTAGTAACAGAAAAGGGCAAGTTCTTAACACACTGACCATTAGGTGATCTGTTTAGTTCTTGCCTGACAATGTGCCCAGAACTACAGTATTATGGGTTTCTCTGTCTCAATAAAACAAATAATTGCAGATTTCTGAGCCTGAGGGCAGAGAGTTGTTCTGGTATTGAAATTGGAGTCTATCTTGTCAGATCTGTAATGAGGTCTTCCCTTCAGGCTGATTGATTTCATAAAGCTGAGGAAATTATCAAAAGCAAGCACAGTTTTCACTGCAAAACCCACTTCAATGGTTTTGAAAACTAGCTCATCAGCTAGATCTGGTCAGGAGCCTAGGCTGAGCCAGCCCTTTTAATAGGAACAGTTACAATACACAGAGAACACCAATTTCCCCTAATAGATTCTTAAGGTGCCAGTAAATAAGTTGTAAACAACTTTCAGCAAAATGATTTCACATGCTGTGAGTGAATGAAAATTGAACTTGCTGTCAGATAAATCTGTATTTCTGTGTAAGATGCTTTGAAAGGGAGAGTGAGAGCTGGAGCTCCTCTGATCTTTGGCTAGTTAATTTTATCAATTAATGCTAAAGGGATATTGGTATCCTTTATGAGAGATGCACTGCAGGAAAAATAGCTGAATCTTTGCTTTCTGAAAAAAAATATATGAATTTCACCAGATTTCCTTCCTTCATTTATTCAGCTGTCATTAACTATTTATCCAATCACTGTGCTACAATTTTAATTACCTTCTAATTAACCAATGATGAGTTTGTGATTTAGCATTCCCTAAAGATAGAACTGCATAAATGTGGTAAATCTTCATTTACATTCTCAGAAGTTTTCTCCTCCTTTCCTCTCCCTCTCTATTAATTTTTGCTGCACTTTCCCTGATGCTCTGATGGTATGCTTTCTGCATCCCTTATCTTTGATAATGATTTGGATTCATTTCTCAAATATGTATGTTAAAAGTCTCTTGTTGACTGTGGAAGTAAACACACAGGAAAAAACAGAGATTCCCATAATATCCTAATGTATCTCCAGAGATCTATACCTCCCCTATAACTACTCCATCTCAGGAATATCAGCAATACAGGAAGCTGACAAGTGATTAACTCCTTTAGTGAAGTCACTGCCACAGCTGAAGTTAAATTCACTTCTGCAGAAGCTAGCCTCTGATTCGTGGGAAGACAGCATAACTTTATAGAGAAGCCAGTAAAAAAAAAAAAGAAAAAAGAAAAAAAAGAGCAACTATATGTTTGCAGTAAGGAGTACAACTCCTGTTGTATAAAAGAGGGGGAAATTAATTTTGTTCTGGCCTGAAGTCTAATTGAGGTAGTCAATATGTATTGGAATGAATGAGCTAGCTAATGAATTAATATGGACCCATTGTCTCCCTTCTTATTCACCCAATTCATTAAAAGAATTGTGTGTGTCTATCAGTATGCAAGGCCTGAGGAGTTCATTATGTGCTAAGATAATGTCTTTTCTCAAGGAGATGAGAGCTACAAAGGAAGGCCAGCAGATGCACAATCTGGCCTGAATTGTGCATTAGATTCACTTCCTTCTACTTCCCCTAACTTCTACTTCCAGTAATGAACCTGTGTCATTCATATCTAACTTCGCAAAATTCGTCAAACATGCTATTCTCATTCATGTTCGTGTTTTTCTGTGCATACACTCCCTGCTTGAAAATCAGTTTTTCCTTTTCTCCACTTGGAGAGTGTTACTTGCCTTTCTAAACTGCATACATGTCACTCTTCAGTGAAGTTTCCCTTAACCTTGAAGATTCTCTTCATAGAGATTTTTTTCTCGGAGCACTTAAAGCAGGACATCGGACTTCATTGTGGATGTCTCTGTGTGTTCTAGGTGGGTACTGTGACATCTGATGTATGCCATCTGGTACCAGGATAAAGGATGTAATGAAAATTAGCACTAAAAGTAGAACAACAAATTTGGAAAACAGCAGTCACACGGTGGATAGCAAGAATTCAGTGGACTGTAATCTGTAGGATGAAAAGAAATGAATGTGTTCCATAATATTGATAAACAAGAATCTTTAGAAATATCCAATCTTGCCGGGCATTGGTGGTGAATGCCTTTAATCCCAGCACTCTGGAGGCAGGTCTGTGAGTTCACAACCAGCCTGGTCTACAAGAGCTAGTTCCAGGACAGACTCCAAAGCCACAGAGAAACCCTGTCTTGAACGTCCCCCCTTCACCCCGCAAAAAAAAAAAAAAGAAATATCCAATCCTCTGATTGGGTCTTGGATTTGACAAAAGAGGAATCCAAAATGACTCACATAAAACTCTTGAATCATGAAAAACTACAACCTAGATTGGCAAGGTGGTTCAGTGGGGAAAATCACTTGGTTTTCAAGCCTGATGAACTAACTTCAATTTCTGGTACCCACGATGGAAAGAAAAAAAAACAATTATGATAACCACAGATGTGCCCTGGCATTTGCCATATGCACATCAGACACATATACCTCAAACATAATAAAACTGCAACCTTTGTGGCAATCAGTAGGAGAAAAAGCACATTTCATCGAGATATATATCCATATGGCTATAGTGCAAATTAAAGCTGCTTCCAGTCTTTATTTACCATAGTATAAAGGCTGCCAAGAAATACCAGCAAATGGCTTACACTTGACCTTTAGTATGCATTCCTAACAGAGTCTGTCAAAAAGACACAAATTCATCCAGAATATAAAGTATGATGTTGTAAGAGGCAGGATAAACTATTGGGCTAAGGAGAGGAAAAACCATTTTAATAATAGGTTTTAGACTTGGTTTATTTTGTGTTTAGCATTCACTGACAAGGTATCTTTGAAGGTCAGTAACACTTAATAGATTCCTTTGCTCTCTCTTTTCAACCTTTTCCTTCTCTCCTCTTGGCAAATAACTTCCCCAAATGCTTTTATTAGAAAAAATTGCATTTTAATAGCAGTTCTTTTTGATATTATACCGTGTTAGAATAAACTGACAATTCTTCTTTTAACAATACTCAAGAAAAACATAAAAAATAATGCTATGTTGTTTTTCTTCCTGCCAAAGAATATAGCAATGTAATTGTCTACTGGAGAAGAAGCACTGAAATCATCTTTAACTTTAAAGTAAATTCATTTTAGGAAGATGCTCTGAGACAACTGACAGAGAACACTGTGGCTTTTAGGAGATTGCAAAGTGATGGATTGAGTCAAACAGAATACCACAGTTGAATTCAATCCCATGACCATTTTCAACTTAATAGATTGTCTCCTCAAGAAAATATCACTGCATAGGATTTAAAATCATAATCAATAATAGCAGATATGATTTAAACACTGCCTAGATTTTTCACACTAAGAATGCCAGGTACCCCAGGAGCAGCAGGTGTACAACCCAATTGTTTCAATTACATAGATGAAGCTAATGTACCAAACAAAGTCTGACTGTAAAAGCACAATAACTTTGCAAAAGTGCCTTTAAGACATAATGACTGAAAAGACCTAAACATCTAAGTCCAACTAATGTCACTGGGACCTTGGAGTGGGTCCCAAAAGACAGGGCATTACTCCATATTAAGTCATTTTCATTTCCTCCTTAATAAAATCCATTGCCATCTTCCATTATGATTTTCATTTTATGCTTTTTTTTTAAAGTCCTGCTCCTTAAGCTGAGGGAAACATCCTTTGGAAACAGATTTAGATTGGTTACATTTACAGGTTAAGATCTGTGGAAAATGGGCACTTGCCTAGGATGATGGAGGAAAAGGGGGAAATGAAATAAGAATGAACTCAGACTTTGAAAATCTAACTATACAGTGGCATCCTAGGCAGATGCCAATTCTAACCATATAGCTGAAGTTTATTAAATCTATTCTGTAGGAGACACAGTAACCACGCCTCTATTAAGGTCCCCTTCTTTGGTCTCTTGAATGGCAATGGTTGACTTTGGCACATATTTGACCAGGTGTGGTCTATTATAAAGCATACGGAAACAAAAGCAAGTCCCCTGATCTTTTCATTTTTACCAGCTCTTTACTTGCCTCAATCCAGTCTTTAACTTCAGATTTAATAGGACTGTCCCCAGACTAAGACTTTAACATGACACGATTTAGTCCTGGCGAAATCAGTCAGAATGTTTTGAAGAACACCAATGTACTCACACACACACACACACACACACACACACACACACACACACACACACACACACAAACAGAGAGAGAGAGAGGAGAGAGGAGAGAGAGAGAGAGAGAGAGAGAGAGAGAGAGAGTCAGAATAGGGCTTAAATACACACTAGGGGATTCTAATGCACAAGCCAAAATGAGAACATCTTGTCTAAATGCTTTTCTAATTTGAGGCCAGAAAATAAGAATTTACTACCAAGTCTTTCATTTTCTTTTAAAGTTGAAACCAGAAAACACTTAGAAGTTTGCTTCTTCATTACCTATAGCAGGTGTGGCATGATACTGATTGTCTGGCATAAATGTATTAGACCTAAATCTGTCTAGTTTACCATTTGGAAAGAAAGAAGGGTTTTTGGCAAAACCAAAAAGAACTGAAGTGTTGGAGAAAAACTAGGCCAAGTATTATTACAGGATTGAGGTCTTTTTCTTGCCTCTTGGACAATTAGCTAAATTATTTCAGCAATACTATGTCTGTTTCTTCATTTCTAGGGAAAGAATCCAAGCTGCCTTTGAGGGCTGGCCTTGAAACTCATGTTCTTTGTCCTCTAGGTAAATCATTCCTGTCTTCAAGTAGAACTTGTACATTACCATGAAAAATGTTAGGGGGCACTGCATCTGAACTACAAGTCTATTGAGAAAAATAACTATGCAATATGGTTATGCAATGTTTACCTCAGTGATTTCACTGTTCTTTATAAATGGTCTGCTAATAACTTATGAAGAGTCTGGAGGAAGAGGAGTATAGTGGAAGAATGGTTTCTAAGGACAAATAGGCTTTAGTGTCTGCTATTCAACTCACTGAACGACAAGGCATGGGCAATTCCTGATCAAGTTTGTCATCTGAAAAATGGGGTCTCCTAGCTCTGAACTTCTGAAAACAGTTAGCTGGAAGACATCAATAGAAACCTGAAAGAAATTCCAGTAAAAAGGCTTGAAAAAGAGAGGCAGAAGCACTAAGATGTCATCCTAGGACCACTCACTTAGCAGTCAGTTAGTGATGTAATGATAGCACAGTTAAGACACTATGAAAAAAAATCAAAGCATTTCTAATACAGCTTCAAAAAAAGAACTCCTTAAGAATTTTGCTAATAATAAGCCGGAACTTGGTAGGGTGCACAGAAAAAAATTTTTAATGATGTTTAAATGTCAATATACCTTCTAGCTAACTTGCCACAATTAATAATAAGAATCTAAAGCTGAAATGCTAAAAACATATCCAGAACAGTAGGAATAAATTACCCTAGTTGAACACAGCATTGCTCACATATGAGACATTTCAAAATATAATGACGTAAACACAAAAATTATGTTTCCCTCTGCCAAACTTACAGGGTTGCCATTAAAGCCAACCACAGCATCTGTGTACACAGAAGAGGAGGCAACAATTACAATCTAGAGATGTTTTAGACTTAATCTATTTTATTTATTAGTATTGTTATACAGCAGTGAGCATTCAGAAAAAAAATCTAATCAGTGTGCATTATGTAACAATCAGACAAAATACTCCTAATCCTCTGTCATTCTTTTTCCTTGGCCCCTGGGTACTCATTAAAGGTTAATTTATTTAAATCTCTCAAACATTCATTTCAATCTAATTTAATAAACTAATGAATCTTTGGAACTTTGCCTAATCAGCTTATGTTTCCTATTTTAGCACATCTACAAAATATCTTTTTCTAAAGCCCATTCTTAATAGTTGTCTTCCTCTTGGAAATGAGATTTTACTTCTGTGACAATCTGATTTGAACATTTGGTGACAAATTTACAATCTCATCCAGTACTGTAGCTTATCTATTGCTTTTAAACACAGTTACATTTTGGAGGGCAGTGAGTAGATTTGTGTTTACAAGGATACTAATCCTCCAAATGTAAATGGTCACTTTGTAGTTTAGGAAGGGAAACAATTATATTACAGCAAAGTTTTTAATAACTTTGGCACTTGTCAAATGCTATGAGAGCCCATCAATGAAACAAATCCAATTAGGTCAGTGTAACACAGAGCAGAACATAGTATAAGCCAACTGGACTGACAATAGAGTGAAATTTAGAAAGGTCTTCAACTGAGCAGTACTATCTAAAGGGTATAAACTATGCCTTACAGTCATCTCAATATGATATGCAATATGTTTTTGGTCAAATGGTTTTATTTTTTAAAAATTTATTAACATTAATTATAGATAATTGTGGGCTTTGTTATACCATTTCCATACACACACATCACACTTTGATCATATTCCCCATTGCCCTCTCTGCTATTCTTCCTATTTTTCCTTACTGCTTTATTGCCTTTCTCAACTACCCCACCCCCGTGTGTGCATGTTGGTTTTCATTAGGGTTGCTTACAGAAACATGGGCAACTTACCAGCAGCTACACCACTGAAGAAAATGCCTCTTCCTCCTTTAGCAACCATTCAGTGCTTTTAAGTCCTCAGTAAGGGTGGGGCCCTATGAGTCTTTCCTTCTCCATAAGGAAAAGTTGATGAACCCAATATTGTGTAGGTATTACATAGGCAATCATAACTGCTATGAGTTCAAGTCTATAATATTGCAAGATCTTAGAACAGTGGTGAAAATTCAGGGACTGCACACTGCCTTCTATATTGAAATGCCATAAAGTCTTTGAGCAATAAAACATTATTTCTAACTCTGAATATACCTGCCATCATTATAGATCATTAGAGCTCATCAACTGCTTCTGCAACATCCCTATGTCAGGGAAGGAATCGATATCAGTTATTTGCTGATAAGGAAACTGGAGATCAGAAGTTCAGCAACTTGCACTATGCCATGATAAGAAATGTAGAGGAGCTGCAGTCCTCATCTTCTGTCTTCCCTACTGTACTATTCTGCCTAAATGTGTGAAAATGATTTTTACTGATGCATGCCTCACCAATTATGAAAGAGAAAGCATAAACATTACCTCCAGGGTATCTAGATAGGAAATAAATCAAACAGATTAAAAACACGATAAATTATTCATTAGAACTTCTAACTTAATAATAAAGTAATTAGTTTGGGTATGACCGTATAAGAGAGATGGAATCCCTAATTTTAAGTGTGCTTTAGTTTTCTATACAAATTAGAAAAAATAATGTATTCCTCACAGTTAATCTGAATTTCAGGTGCTCAGATTTCATATATTAAATGGAAAAGGATGCACAACTTAGTTATACTCCTAAAGGTTTTCAAGATGTCACTTGTGATTTCTACAAAAGTATTCCAAGGAATCACCATTCAAAGGTTATTGGTCATTTATTTTATGTCTGTCTACCTATTCATTTATGCAATCACTCAAGTGACATTTATGGAATGCTTAGATTGAGGCAAGTATCATGACAGATGTTGGCTCTGCCAGAAGCTCCAACGGCTACCTTACTTCCTTACTCTAAGAACTCACTGATGGACGAATCTGTCATTCTATACACAATATAACCAGGACTATTTGCAGAAAATTTCTTAAATACTTTTTGATAGTGAAATTTCTGGCTCCCTCTGCTATCCACTGGCCCTCGCAGACATATGGGAGTTAGGGGAAGAAACAGCAGAGTCTGCTTATCAAGTCTGACCTTTGGATAATGACTACAGCTCTCCTATCTGAGCTTGCTACCATTCTGCCTTGTGGTCAACAAAATGATTTGGCTCCAAATATATATATATATATATATGTATGTATGTATGTATGTATGTATATATATATATATATGTATATATATTTTTTCCTAGATACCCTCTAGCAAGTGGTATTATTTTTTTTTAAATTGTCACTTCTGCCCTTCAGCATGGAGGTGAACTGTATCATCAAATATATTGTCATGTCAGATTCAGTGAGAAGTTGGGACTTGTATATACAATGTGGATAAACAGGAAGCAGCTGCAAAAGTAGGAAAATTCATTCGCTGCTACAATTAAATTGGTGTTTCATTACAGTATTCTAAAACAACAACCTACATTCAGAGATCACTACTATCTTTTTAACATTTCTTCACACCTGCATCAGAACTACTCTGTAAAGTGAACAAAAAAGGCAAGCTCTAAAAGCTTAAATACAAAACCCTAAACATAAAAGAGGCGACGTGACTTAAATTACTTTAAGATTTATTATTATTTTAAGTGAAGAGGTGTTTTGCTTGCACAACAATGCAATGTTGTGCAAGAATGTCTATGCACAACATTCTCCAAGTGCACACAGAGGCCAGAAGAGAGTATCCTATAATGCATCATCTTTTAAAGAAAGGATGCTATTGATCATGGACAAAACCAGCAACTTTCAGAATATAGCATACAAAATTTGGGTATATGGAACCTTATTAAGGAGAAGGGGAAAATTCAAGAAGCTAATTTCACAGTTTATTTCATTCAAGTCTTTCTATTGTTAAAGAATATCACCTCCATTAGCAAGTGTGACTGTATAACAAATTGTTTGCTATGACTTATTGAAAAAATAAATTCAAGTAAATGCCACATGTAAACAAAAGCATTAAGAATAAATGTATAAGGACTGCATAAATATGTAACTATTTCAATAAGGTCTTGTGCAAAAGAGCAATTAGTGATCTAAGGGATGCAAAATATTAATACAAACAATGCATTATAAGATTAATTTAACAGTGAAAAGTGAAAAGATTATATACTCTTGTTTAAATTGTGAGTTTAGTTACAATGTAATTGTCCATGAAAATACAAGAAATAGAAAAAAAGAATCCTGAGATTTGACTGAAGCATGAGGGATGCCAAAAGATTTTTTTAAGAGGCAGTGATGGAGATGACCACAATACTTGATCTAAAATTGTATTACAGAGCCATAGTAACAACAACAACAACAACAACAAAAAGAACATGGTGCTAGTACAAAATAGATGCATTGACCAATGGAATAGAATAGATTACCCAGAAATAAATTTTTACAGCTACAGCTATCTGATTTTCAACAGAGGTACCCAAAATCACAAAATGGAGAAAGGACACCCTTTCAATAAATGGTGCTGGAGAAACTGGATAGGTATACATTAAAGAATGAAACTTCATCTCTCTCACACACTGCATAAAAATTCAAAAATGGATCAAAGTCATTAATGTAAGATACAGAAATTTGAAATTTATACAGAAATATATAGGGAAAAATACCTGAGAATATAGGCATAAGCAAGAATTTTTGGTAAAGGACTCTAATAACCGGGGAGCTAATACACTGAAAAGAGATAATCTAAGAAAAACATAATCATCAAAAATATAATATATAGCAAAGTAGTGAAAATGAGAAAATGTGTACTCATTTCCCCCCATCAATAGTACTTAGGCTAACACTGACCAAGTAAACTTTTGATGATTCTACTTTTGTAGAAGTGATATTTGTTGAGCAATTATTACATGATAGGTCAAGGAAATCTGACAGTGGACAAAATAGGAAAAAAATCTGCCTTTATGGAATGCAGTAGTCTTGTAGAAAATAAACAAAATACATATATGCTTAGGGAACTAAGCTAACAGAAGGAAAGATTCCAGTATTTAGCCACAGAACTGATAAAACTGTACCAATTAGGTACAAAGCAAGATAGGCAATTTTGAGAAGAATTTGTAAGTGTGAAAAACTCTCAAAGATCTGCTATTTACTGTAGCAGAAAGAGTATGCTGCAAGATCTGGCAAATGTGATTTAGGAGATATAGTAAATGGAATAAGCTTCTCAGAATAACTGTACATCATAAAGACCTCACCGTAATCCGTATTCTCTAAGCACTTGAAGTCCCTATTACCTTATTGAACTGTGGAATGTATACAAATTTATTTTGTAAATTGCTTCTCACTTCACAGAATTAGAGGCTCACCTACTAATTTTATATATTTTAGCACACGATAGAGTACACAGTTACAGGAGGTTCCTAATTGCTCTTATGTGTGACACAAAATCAGTAGAGTTTTAGTTGTTTTTAATTAGCTAAGGCTGTTCGATCTTTTATTCAAAATATTCTGGCCTGAAAGTAAGTTCTTATTATATTCCAGATGACCAACAAAGATGGTGATAAAAGTGACAAAAGGAGCAAATGAAAATGTTCATGAGAGTTTTATTAAATTTACTAACAGGGATACAATGCTTTCATTACCTGAAGACCAAGAAAATTACAGTTTGTTTCTTCTTTGCTGATAGCTGAACTAGCTACTCTATTACAGAAGAGGAGCTGATTTATGTGAGGCTGTTGAAAACACAATGAACCAGTCAGCACAGTTTTAACAAGTGTTGATGCTGGCATACTCACTTCAGATAGAGTCTATAATACTGTCATAGAAAAAGTTTACACTATACTACCCAAAGCAACGATGCTAGCTTTTTATTTGCTATGACAGCTATCACTGCTACAGTCCTGAGTTCTACCAGAGTGACAATGAAAATTCATGATTTCATGGTCTTTAAACAATGTCAAGGCATGTGTAGGAGGTTACTAACTTTTATGCTCCTTAAAGTAAGTTTTCTGCTATTTGGATAGGACTAAAGCAGAATTTGATTTGAAAGACACAATGAAGTTTTATCCTCTGTTAGTGCTATTCATTTCATGTTTTATATAGGAAAGCTATGAGCAGAGAAATTGCAAAAAGATTACAGCAACAGTTGGAAAAGGGGTCAAGTTCAGTCTCTACCCCAAGAATGTTACAGAATATCTGTAGTATATGTTTGAAAACAGTCAGAATAGATATAAACAAGGATCTACAATCAGTATGAGCTACCTATAAGAGAACAGA
Source organism: Cricetulus griseus (assembly GCF_003668045.3). Classification (NCBI taxonomy): domain Eukaryota; kingdom Metazoa; phylum Chordata; class Mammalia; order Rodentia; family Cricetidae; genus Cricetulus; species Cricetulus griseus. The sequence continues at coordinate 20,365,802 of NC_048604.1, read as the reverse complement.
TAAGTTAATTTGAATACAAAAGTACCTTCACAGGCACTCAAGCAATCAGATTAGACATTATAGCTGCTACCATAAAACAAAAAATTAAAAAGTGTCATTGGAGAGAATAAGAGTAACAGTATTAACACCACTGCCAATATCCTTCTCTTAAACCAGCTAACACAGAATGGAGAAAAGATACTATTTTTCTGGGGAAGGAGAGAGAATGGAGCACCACACTTTGCCCAAGATGCCAGCATCAAGACTGGCTCAGTAAAACTCATCATTGTGAAGTCCCCCAAAGAGCTACTCCAGTATCACTTTAAGTTCTAGTCATCAGCACAGCACTATAGGACACAGGATCCACAACTGCCCTGTGCCAGGTCAGTCTCTCTAAGATCCAGATGAGATTAGTCATAACCACTTTGGTCCCCAAATGTCCAGGTCTTTTACTTGCCTCGACATTAGTTCAACAGCTCACATATGCAGGAAATCAAACCATTAGCCTGGGCACACACATTAGGCCTGTGATACTCAGTGAGTCTTTGTTGTCCCACTTTCTGTGATAACATCTGCAGCCCAGAAATACAGAAACCCTAAATCTGTTCTAGTACACCTGGGGCAGAACCCATGATAGTAGACATCAGAGCTGGGACACAGACCAGGTTACAGACCATCTCACTGTTAAGCTAATTCCCCTGGACTCGGGATCTTGTTTGGACGTGGTTTATCAAAATACAAATATTATCACAATATCTAGCTGGTACTTTCAGAATCAAGTTAAAAATAACTCTAACATAAGGTGAAATTTGCATATTAAACTTTAGCCTAGGCACCACAGATAAAGGATAGAGGTCTAGTGGGACCAGGATTTGTCCCTGGTGCATGAGCCAGCGTTTTGGAGCCCATTACACATGATGGATGCCTTGCTCAGCCCTGATTCAGGGGAGAAGAGCTTGGTCCTGCCTCAACTTGATATGTCATGCTTTGTTGACTCCCCATGGGAGGCCTTACCCTTTCTGAAGAAGGGGGGCAGTTAAGAAGGCTGGGGGAGAGCAGGAGGAGAGGAGGGAGGGGAAACAGTGGTTGGTGTGTAAAATAAATTTTAAAAATCAATAATAAAAAAGGATAGACGTCTAACCACATGGGCTTAGCTTCAAAGATCACTCAAATGGCCTTAACTAAATGGTCTACCTCAAGGGGTCCAGGCTGTCAGCCCAATCTCAAAGATCCAGAAATCAAGATCATCAATCTGCTCACCTAGGTACCAAGGAAAACTGCCCGAGGACTCAAGCAATTGCATACATGAATCATACCAGGACCAGAATATTTGGACTGTTTGCTTGGTGAAGGTTGTCCAGGACAGCTCAAGTCCTTAAAAGTTATAATAAGGTTATTTTGCAAATATATAAACACTACCTCCTAGCCATACGATTAAGAAAAATCATGGAACTATGGCTTCTGTGAAAGGAAGAAAATAAAACTCCAGTACCTGACCATAAAGAAATGAAGAAATATAGTATATCCGGTGAACATTTTTAAATTATTGTTTTAAAACAGCTTTGAAGCATGAAAGAAAACACTGATACAAAATCAAATAGTGAAACAATAGATGAAACACAAAGATTTAACAAGGAGACTAAAATTACATATTTTGTAAGAACTTGAAGAGAGGCAGAGCAAGGTGAGTCCAGCTGATCCTTCCCTCTTGTGCTCTCTTCTCAACCCTAAGATAACCTGGGTCCCACATCACGTGTCCCAGCCTAGTCTGGCCACCCCTTTCTGTACTACTCTTAGCCTCTAGGCTTCCACCAGGAGCCACCATGTCTGCCTGCCTTGACCCACAGGCCCCTCCCATGCCATATCTAACCTATCCATACAGCCAGATGCTGCACATCCTTCTCCAGAGTTTAGCCAGGTGTATTCATCTGATTCCACCCTCCACATATTCTCACCAATCCCCATAGCTACCCTCAAACTCCAGATTTGGACCATGACTCACATCCTGTACATGAGCTCAGTCCCCTCTGTCCATCTGACTTCATTCTACCTAAACCATATCTAACCTGTAGCCCCAACCAGGCCTGAACATCCTCTCCTTCTGCTCCAAGCTGCTCTGCCCATATCAGACACAGGGTTAACAAAACTCCATGTGCCCAGATCTCATTTTTAAAAGTACAAACAATATGAAAGATCCAGGGAGTAACTTCCCTTTAAAATCATGACCTGACCTAGTGAGAGCACAAAGACCCTAGACGTAAAGCTGGGGAACCAGCATTGGACTCAACCAAGCCCTTTGAATGTGGGTGCCAGCTAGGAGGCCAGGGCAGTCTATGGGACCTCTAACAGTGGAGCCAGTCTTTATCCCTAGAGCACAAATGGGCTTTGGGAGCCCATTCCCTATGGAGGGATTACAGCCCAGATATGGGAAGGAGGGCCTGGGCCCTCCCCCAAATGATGTGAGGGACTCTGATGATCCCTATAGAGAACCTCATTATCCCTGGGGAGTGGGTGGGGGACAGGTTGTGGGTTCAGTGGAGAACATGGGTGGATGGGAGGGCAAGGGAATGGGGGGATGGATATGTAAATAAGAGTGCTTCTAAAATAAATAAAAATAATTAAAAAAAACACACCTGTAGAAACTTTTGCCAATAAGAATTACCTAGATTATATTTTCGGTTGTGAGCCATCTCTTGGGATATACTGTTGGAGAGAAGAATCTATTTTCAGTAATAATTAAAAAAACTTAAAAAGAATTTCCTAGATTAACCCTAAGAAACAGAATTAAAAAGAACAATCACATACTTCATCAAAAATTTCAAGGAGTTCAAAGAAAACACAAAGAAACAGCTAAAAGAAACAAAACAGGAAGAACATAAGGAGAACAAATGCCTGAATGATGCCCAATAAAACACAAACATAATGTGGATGGAAATGACAAAAAGAAAGAGATGAGAAAGACACTAAAAAATAGAAAGCTATCCAATGCTCAAGCATTGATATAATTAATATTTGAAAATTACCATTCTGCCTAAACTTATTTATAAATTCAATGTAATCCCAATCAAAATCCCCATCTCATTCTTCACAGAAATAGGAAAAAACTATCCTAAAATTTAAATGGAACCACAAAATACCATAGACAGCCAAACCAACCCTGAGCAAAAAGAACAGTACTGAAGGGATTATGATTCCAGATGCCAAGATACATTGCACAGTCATAGCAATAAAAAAATGTGTACTGGCAAAAAAAAAAAAAGTCATGTAGACCAATGGAACAATATCAAAGACCTGAGCAAGGGCACAAAACTTCAGCCACTTAATATTTGAAAAAGATGCTAAAAACATAAGTTGGAGAAAAGAAAGCATCTTGAACAAATGGTGCTAGGAAAACTGGATGTTTATGGGCAGAAAAGTGAAATTAGCCCCATATGTATCATCTTGCACAAAAACTAACTCCAAATGGGTCAAAGACAAATGTGACACCTGAAACACTGCTAGAAGATAACATAAGCAGCACCTTATATGATACAGATATAGAAAAAGACTTTCTGAATAGGACTCCATTTGCCCAATAATTAAGGCTAACTATTTACAAGTGAGACTTCATAAAACTAAAAAGCTTCTGTACACCTAAATAAGCAATCAATTGAATAAGAGGAATCCCAGAATGGGAGAAAATCTTTGTCAGGTATACTTCTGAGAGAGGATTAATGTCCATAATATATAAAGAACTCAAAAACAAGTTTAAAAAGAAAATGAAAAATCAAATGACCCATTGAAAAATTGGCCTGAGATCTCTAGACATAGTTCACAAAAGAAGAAACAAAAATAGCAAAAAATTCTCAAACAGTGTTGGTTGTCTCTAGCAGTTAAGGAAATTGACATCAAAACAATTTTGTGATTTCATGTTGCCAAGTCAGAATGGCAAATATTAATAAAACAACCAACAATAAATTTTGGAGAGGATGTGGAAAAAAGAGAAACTTCATTCACTCTTGTTAGGACTACAAACTGGGTCAGCAAATCTAGAAATTAGTGTGAAGAATTTTCAAAACCCTAAAAATAAATCTCCCACCTTGGCATGGGCCCAAAGGACTCGATGTTCTACTCCATGGATTCTTGTTCAGCCATGCTCATAGTTGCTCTATTCACAACATCCAAGAAATAGAAACAACCTAAAAGTCCTTCAAGTGATGGATAGATAAGGAAACACAGTACATATACACTAAGGAATACTATTTAGCTATAATGAAAATTTGAAATCATGCACTTTGTAGGAGAATGGATGGAACTAGCAAAGAAAATATTGAGTAAGGTGACCCAGACTCAGAAACAGTCATATGTTCTCTCTTGTTTGAGGCTCCTAGCTCCAAATCTTTAGATATGAATATATAACCACAGGAATATAAAAAGGAATATTGTCTGGTGGGGTAAGGGAGAATAGAGGGACAAATAGCAGGGTACAAGTGATCTGAAGGGGAAAATGGTTAAACGAGTAACTCTGATTAAGGAGAGAAAGGGAGGTAAATACAGAATAAGGAGGTAAGAGGAAGCAATAACAGTAAGGATGTTTGAAAAAATAATCATTAACTATCTACCTAAATATTGGTAATACATGTAAGTCTGTGTGTATGTAAATAAAAATTTCACATCTAGGCTGGCAGTGCTCAGCCAGTTAGTCCTACCCAGCTATGCCACCTATGAATCACAACAATGATCAGCATGGAATAAGGGTACAGTAGTGGCACACTTATCTTGGTGGCAATCAGTTGGACTTGGATCCACTCAATAAGAGGGAAATGATGTCTGGTACTGGAAATCTAGCCAATTACCAGGATGTGGTGAGGTCATGGATCTTAGAGGAGAAACTACATCTGCCACATTAACAAAAAATATGTTCATCTCAATAGACAGAAGAAAATTTGACAAAAAATCAATATCCTTTCAAGCTTGGAGGCCATTGGAGATTGACCGCCTCCCTCAAAATCAGTTTGCTCTTCCTTAGAATTTAAAATACCACCAACAAGTTCTGATTGGTCTTAAGTTCTGATCCACAGAAAGAAATGCATACCTTGTACTTATAAATATGGCCAAGAACCCATGAGTGGGGAGCTCACAGCCCCCAGAAATAAACTAAATATTATTATTCTGCTTCAGAAAATATTTCTCAAGAGAAAACATGAAATTTGCTTACTAACTTATGAAAAAAATGATCACTGTCATCAGCCAACTGGAAAATGTAAATTAAAATGACAACAAATTATAACCTCATACCTGTAATTATACCTAATTTCAAAAAAGATGAAATGTATTAGTCAGAATGTAAAAAGAAGGGAGTTCTTGCACACTGTTGGTGGTAATGCAAATTAGTATACTATTATGTAAAATAGTAGAGATTCCTCAAAAAAATTGAATTACTGCATAACCTAGCAATCCCCCTATTGTATCTATATACAAAGATAAGGAAATCAACACACACAATAAGTTCACTGTCGTGATCATTGAAGCACTAGTCATAATGGCCACAATGTGGAAATAACCTACATGTCCATTACTGGATAAATGTAGAAAAGAGATATAGTAACTATAAAACAATTTACCATACTTAATCTTCAAAATGAAGGAAATACTAAAATTGATTATTAGCATGAGTAATCTGGGAGGACATTATAGTGAGGCACATGAGGACAAATGCTGCATGATCTCACACATGCATTCTAAAACGGTAAAGTCATAGAAGCACAGACTTCAATGATGGCTACCAAGGGTGGGAGTGGGGTTGGGAGATTTTGTTCAAAGGATGCATTTTCAGTTTGAAAAAAAAATAGCAAGTTCAAGAAATCTATTGTTCAACATGGTTATCACAGTAACATTATATTATTGGAAGTAAGAGTACATTTTAAGTGTTTTTATCACACAAAAATTAATTAGCTCACTTTAGCCAGCAAACAATGGTTGTATATTATTTCAAAAGATTAAATATTTGTCCATTATAAATAATATCATTTAAAAATTAAATGATGACGTGACTAATTCTTGAAGGAAAGTCTTCATGTGTATGTCTTATGAGCTGCTCCTTCAAGAACTGGTAAAGCAGGTGAACGAAGGGGGAAGGGAGGGAGCACCACAGGTAAGAGGGACTACTGAAGCAAAGACACTGTCTAGAATGCTAACAGAAATTCAAGAAGCAAGTGTTCTTGTGGAGCTGAAATATACTGTAAAATGGTACTGATGAAATGATAGGAATTCCTATCCTATATTTTATAGTCAGATGTGGATGCCAGTTTCAGAATTACCTAGAATTGGATATTGGTTCCAGCATTACAAGTCTTACCAAAGAATATCACCACACTAAAGTTTAACACAAGCAGACTTTTGTCAAGTAGATAGAAGGGCAACACAGCTGTAAAATGAAAGAACTAGGAAAGTGCAAAGTACAGAAATCTCTAAATACAATGGGAGAGGGGAAGAAATGGAGAAATGAGGGGAGGGAAAGGGAGAAAGAGAGAGAGAGAGAGAGGAGAGAGAGAGAGAGAGAGAGAGAGAGAGAGAGAGAGAGAGAGAGAGAGAGAGAGAGAACAAGCACGCTAGTTATAAATTCCTAAGGGTACTGGTTTATATGTCAGATGCTGTTGATGGAAGAATCAAGGACACTTACATATCTGAAAAGCCCATATTCACACATTAAACCTTACTTCCTTATCAAAATGCAGGGCTGTGGATCCCAGTCCCAATTGATACATCTAAAACAACCTCTGCATCTACAGCTCAGGGATCATGTGGGGCAGGCAGAAAGATAAAAAGAGAAATTTTCCTGTGACATTGTGTTGATGCCCATGACATCTCTCCAACATGGTGAGTTTAACAACAATTAACAAGAATTAAAGAACAAGACACCATGAATTTGAAAGAGAGCAAGGGAGGGGCTACAAAGGGAAGGATTGCGAGGAGGAAAGGGACAGGAGAAATGGTATCATTCTATCAAAATCTCAAAAAATATTTCAAAATAAAATAAGAACCCTGTGAATTCTCTTTCCTCCAAAACAAGGAAATAAAATACTAGCCTATTGAAAAACGGAAACAATTTTTCCACCTTTGTTTTTGGAATACAAATCAACAACCTATGGCACCAGTACTCCAGAACAGTAGCCCCCTCTGGACATAAGTAGTATCCCCATGTCCACTTGCCTCTGTGATCCTCTACAACATGTCCTTCTTTTTACAACCTGATTTTTCTCTTAGCTTAGGCATTTCAAAAGCACCCAGGGGAAATGTTTGTAATTATCAAGGACTTCCAAGATTCATGTGGGACTGTAGATGTGGACTAAAAGCCTTTTGATGAGATACTGGTGCAACTCCTGAGCAAATCCACATGATCTGAAAATGGCGAAATTCTTAACAAAAGTCTGAAACCATAATTATATTTCCAAGTCACTCATCATTGTTTCAAATATCACACAACTTTGAAGTGGAATATATATTGCAGACCACATTACAGAATTTTCTCACTTTACATATGAAAAATGTGACAGATAAAAATCACAGGTCCAAGGTGTACAACTATCAATAAAGGAATTAACACTGAAATTTCTTAGGATACTATTTTCTTTTAGTTTAAAGGGAATATACTGATTTTTTGTTTGTATAACCACATTGAAAAAACACAAATAATATGAAAGCTAGTTTCTTAAAATTTTAAAACTTATTTTTGAACTGGCTAGATGGCTCAGTGGGTGAAACTGAGCACTACCAAGCCTGATAAACTGGGTTCAATCCCTGGAAACCACACAGTGGAAGTAGAGAACAGATTGCCACAAGTAGTCCTTTAACCTCTGCACATGTAGCATGACAAATGTGTGCACACCCATACATTGACTGACACACACACACACACACACACACACACACACACACACACACACACACACTAAAATACAATACTGCGAAGTGTATGTAGGTTTTCCATATCTTTATTTAGTTTTTATTTGAGGAGCAGTACTGGATATTGAACACAGGGCATTGCACATGTTAATATTTATATTTTTCTTTAATGGTTTGTTGAAGTTATTTTTTGCTGATGAAAACTCTTATACCTTTATAACCAACCTCCCAAGTTTATTTCTGTGAAATCGTGTTAGTATAATCTGCTGTCTTACTTCAAGTTGCTTCATTATATTTTAATGTGAAGTGTTGTAGGCTGTATGAGAATGTACTCTGTTCTACCCAGTTGTATACTTAAAGAATAAAGGCCTGTTCAACAAAGGAAGCATTAAGCTAAAATGCAAGCCGAGGAATATGAAATAGTATTTTCAAAGAATAAGGGATTAATATGCAGAGTAGATAATTCTTTCATGTCAATAAGAAAAAGGACTACAACCAAACAGAATAAAGGAAAAGGAGATGCTCAATAAACACACAGAATGATACTAAACTTCACTAATAAATAGGAAATGTACATCAGAACACAGCGACTAATTATTTCTTACCCACAACATTGAAAAGGTTTTTTTATCTTACAATACCGAGGACTATAGTACGTGGAGAACTGGAGTCTTAATATACACTACTTGTGGGGGCATGGAGTAGAACAAGAGCTTGGAGAGCTAGTCGAATTGAAACTGCATATGCCACAACCCAGCAATAATACTTCAAAATGAAAGACACCTCACACACATTCAAGAGACAGTTAAGAACTTCTTATGACAGTGAAAAAACAGAAACATTCTAAAAATATCTCATTGAAAGAAAATGAATAAAAACATTGAGAAGCTGTTATTTATCAAATGAAGGATTTTTGCAGTTTTAAAAATGGAAAGGAAAGAATAAGCATGCAATACAGGTAAGTATGAAAAATACAGTGGTGAATGGAAAGGCAAGATGCTTCATGAGACAGTGAATTACAAGTCTACTGAGGGAAAGCTCCGCATCATGTTCTCTAATTTGAATTTTTATTATGCAATGTTTTATTAAAGAATAGAGAAATGCATCTTCTCTACAACCATCAATGACCCACATTACAAAACCACAGACATTATGTCAACCATCTATTTATTTCATACAAACTGTAGAGCTTTGATGTCTTTTAGAAGTCCCACAAAAGGCTGGAGAGATGGCTCAGTTGTTAAAATCTAGGTTCTCAACAAAAAGACAAAAGAAAGTCTCACAGGGATGTGGAAACAAGCTCAGAAGTAATGTGTTTGTCTGGCAAGCATGAAAACCTACGTTTAATCCCCAAAGAAGTCACTCAGCTTGCTTGTTGTCCTGGGAGGCTTGGCCCTTGGGTTATGGAGTTGGGGATTGTTATAACCTGAAGAGTGGGAGGAGGATCCCTGGGATGCACAGGTGATGGGAACAGAGAAGCACGAAAGGCAGCCACCAATATTCTGATGCAGAGCTGGGGGATTCGAGCTGGGGGAACAGAGGGAGATGCAGCAGGCAAGCTGCCTGGTTTTCTGGCAGGCTTGGCCTTGGGTTAGTAGAGTGTGTGTGCTGGAGTTGGGGGCTGGGATAAAGTGAGGAGGAGGAGGGAGGCTAGGAGGGAGTGGTCTGTGGGATTCATTGGAGATGTCAGCAGGGTGGGGGATGAAAGGCTGCAGCTGGTGTTCTATTGCAGCATTAGGGATGAGACTGGGAGATTGGATTTGGAGGAGAAGAGGAAGTGGTGAAGGTCTTCAGTTAGTTTACCCATTTCCCTGTACTGCTCAGCTGGTGTGTTCCCAGGGAATGCCTGCTGGTGTTGGAGGCTGGGATAATGGGAAGAGTTGGGGGAGGGAAAGTTGGAGGAGACAATCTTTGTGATCCATTGGGGATGGGGTTTGAGAGAAAAAGACCACAGTAGCTGTTCTGCTACAAAGGTAGGGATGAGACTGGGGGCTGCGGGGTTGGATCTGGAGGGGCAGAAGGAGAGGTGTGGATCTATCTTCAGCCTACTTGTTGCCCTCCAAAAAAATGCCCCACAAAACATAAACATATGTAATTACACAGTATACATTTTCATCATATACTGTCAAGTGCATATGTTCATATAGCAAACCATTCATTTTCTGTTACCCAGAAGTGATAGCCTCTACAGACATTAGCTCAATAGTCCAGTTAGTGATAGGACTCAGCATAGCCCTTTGTTAATTACACCCCCAAATCTTTACAAACCAGGTGAACTTGCCTTTGTTTGAATAGGGCCCAGGCATTAATTTGAAGGTTAAACAATTTTAGGTTAAGGAAAACAGAAGACGGTGGCTTGATGCTTTGAAAATGGTACGGGAAAATTCTTTCAAGTCAACAAGAAATAGTTTTAACATTTAATTGGAAGACTTTTGGTAACTAGAGCTTAATGAATAAGAAAATCCTAGAAATCTGGGGGAGAAAATGATTTTAATCTGTTTTAGAACGTGGACTACATGGTCTTTTGCATGGTCTTAAAATAGTGCAAAAATAAATGGTCACTGCCCTAATCACACAGATCATTGGTTTATGAGACTAGGTTAATATGAGTAAATTACACATGCTTGCTGAGCTTATAGAGATAAAAGTACTTTGTGTGTTGATGGACACAACTCTCCATTAACAGAGTAATTAACCCAGCTAAAATGCAGAAACTTATTAAAAGCATAGAAATTTGTTAAATGCAAATGTGGAATTATCTGTGGTTGTAATAAGAAAAATAAACAGTTTTCAGAATTATCACAAGAAAGACTTATATAATAAGATTGAAACCTTGATTTTTAGGAAGCAGAAAATCAATTAATGAAGAAAATCAATTCATATCCAAGATGCTTTTCATTCATTCAGGGAAACTAGACAAAGAGCAAGTAACCCACAAGGTTTGAAAAGTTATGAGCTTCCTTCTAATTTAGCCAGAGTCACAGTTACCTACAAATAAGCCGGTTTCTAAACATGACCAGAAACACACAGTGATATGGTCCCCTCTGGATGTCCTTCCCCACACTTCTTTGCTGGGTTACAATGACTCACTCTTTAAGCCTCAGCATGAACACCAATTCCCTGACTTGCCTTTCTACAGTTTCTTCCTCTCAGGTTCTTTGTTCTTTGGAGATATTCTCTCCCCCCCCCCCCGACAACTACCCTTACAGGACTTAAAGTTCTTCATTAGTTTTCTTATTTTCCTCACTCAGTCATAAGCTTGTGAACCAAAAATCTGTTTAATCTTGATTACTGTAATTGTTCCTCAGCACAGAATGGTACCTGGCATATTAGTATGAGCTTGATAAATAACCGTTGGCTGTTTACCAAACTTATGGCTTGAATCATTAATGGTCATATATAAGTACATTAATGTCAGGTTTTCCATGATAGAAAGTACCCATTTTTAAAAGTTGAGGAAAATGTACATTAGGTAACATGAGGACTCATGTATGCTTGTCTTTTGAAAATTCACAATAAGAGAATGAATTATGCATGTGTTGATGGGAATGGGGGGGGTCCGAAGAACACAACTGTCAGTATAATCAAGTCCAGAGGAATAATAATTCCTAACTTATAAATTTATGCTCAAACTGCTTCTAGCCATGTTTCATTTACTTTTACAAATTCAGACTAAAATGCATAAGGGCAGATATTATCACTGTCATTTTCTGCAGGGGAAATGGATTGAGAACTGAAATGAACTTTCCCATCTGCAAATGGTATCCCAATATCCGACTTGATGCTCCAGCCACTAGAGCAGTGTACCCTGGTAAGATCACAATTATAATCACAACCTTTTAGAGTGAGAGGAACAGATAAGAGCAAATATCTGATACAGAAAGCCCATAATTCATACTGACGAATATGTTTTGCTTTAGTAAAAGTAATTTAGCTTCTGGGTTCAAATTACTGACTTCACAAGCACATATAAGGGTAAATTAGGGCTGGTATGGGCATTTACTTTCCATTTGGAATTGATAAAATTTTGCATTAACATTAGTCATTCAGTTAACTAGGAAAAATTAACAGACTAATAAAATGAAATGCATTTAACAAAAGTGACCAAGGTTTCAGCTACAGTAATTAAATATAACATTTTTCTAAAATGCAATTAAGAAGAAAAAACACACTTTTGGTCTAATTTGTATTTGTAATTAATACCATGTGAAAAGTAACATTGCAATGAAAACACCTATATTAATTTGGATCATTTTTAGCCTGATATGATGAAGTTTAACACTATCCAAAAGCATTTAAATGAGGAACATATTCCCATAATGATCTTTTTTATTAATTCATTTTCTTTTATATGTGTGTGTGTGTGTGTGTGTGTGTGTGTGTGTGTGTGTGTGTGTGAATACAGGTCCCTGGGGAGTCCAAAAGAAGGCATCAGATTCAACACAGCTGGAGTTCCAGGCATTTGTGAACCATCTAGCATCGGTGCTGGGAACTGACCTTGGTCACTTTGCAAGAGCAATACATGCTCTTAACCACTGAGCTATGCTTCATCACAATAACTATCTTGCTTAAAAATAAACAAACAACTCCCCTGTCCCCCTCTGTCCCCCCCAAAAAAAAACAGGCAACAAAGAAACCCAAACTTAACAACTTGGGAAGGTGTTTTCATACTCATGTAGCAATAAGTACTGCTCCCACTACAGTTTTTAAAAATTACATTAAAAAATACTTTATTTGCCCAGGTCCTCTGCCCTGCTCGGGGACACCTGAGGCCAGGAGACTGCTCACGGCAGCGGGCCCCAATTCAGTGGGATCCAGGCCACCCAGAGACTGCCAAAGCCCCATACCAGTCCCACCTCCATCCAGGGAACTAGGAAGAGGAGAGACATCTGAGTATTGGATCTGTTTGCACCTACCGTAAGGGAACCTTGTTCCGTACCCACCAGGAGAGGAAGAGATCACTTCTATACCCACTGGAAGAAGCGATGGGAAGAAGACAATATAAAAACACATTCAACAACAGAAAAAACAGTATGACACCACCGGAGTCTAGGGACCCTACACCAACAAGACCTGAACATCACAATGCAGATGAAGCAGAAGAGAATGACCTTAAAACCATCTCTATGAAAATGACAGAAGGCCTCAAAGAGGATATGAGAAAATCCCTTAAAGAAAGAAAAAAAAAAACAAAAAATACTAGAAATCAACAAATCTCTTAAGGCCATGAAAATACAATCAAACAGCTGAAAGAAACAATTCAGACAGTTCAAGATTTGAAAACTGAAATAGAAACAATAAAGAAAACACAAAATGAGGGACTGCTGAAAATAGAAAAGCTGAGTAAAAGATCAGGAACTACAGATGCAAGCATAACCAACAGAATACAAGAGATGGAAGAGAGAATCTCAGGAGTTGAAGATACACTAAGAGAAATAGATTCATCGACCAAAGAAAATCTTAAATCCAACAAATCCCTAACACAAAACATCCAGGAAATATGGGACACTGTGAAAAGACCAAAGCTAAGAATAAGGAGTATAGAAGAAGGTGAAGAAACCCAACTCAAAGGTGCAGAAAACATATTCAACAAAATCATAGAAGAAAACTTTCCCAACCTAAAGAAAGACATGCCAATGAAAGTACAAGAAGCCTACAGAACACCAAATAGAGTGGACCACAAAGAAAAAAGGAGGGGAGGGAGAGGGAACTGGGATTGACATGTAAAATAATCTTGTTTCTAATTTAAATAAAAATACTTTATTCATTTCACATACCAAGCACAGTTCTCACCTCCCCCTCCCCCACTGCCACCCACTCTTCAGAAAGGGTAAGGTCTCCCATGGAGAGTCAACAAAACCTAGCATATCAAGGTGAGGCAGGACCAAGCCCCTCCCACCTACATCAAAGTTGAGCATGGTATCCCACCATAGGGAGTGGGCTTCAAAAAGGCAGCTCATGCACCAGGGATAAAACCTGTTCCCACTGCCAGGGGCCCCTCAAACAGACCAAGCTATACAACTGTCATCTAAATGCAGAGGGCTAGGTCAGTCCCATGCAGGTTCTCCAGTTGTTGGTCCAGAGTCCATGACTCCTACCAGTTGGGGTCAGCTGTCTCTGTGGGTTTCCGCATCATGCTCTTGACCCCCATTGTTGATATGATCCCTCCTCCCTCTATGTGATTGGACTTCAGTAGCTCAGCCCAGTGCTTGGCTCTGGATCACGGCATCTGCTTCCATCAATTACTGGATGAAGGCTGTATGATGACAATTAGGATAGTCATCATTCTGATTACAGGGGAAGGCCAGTTCAGGCACTCTCTCCACTAGTGCTTGGAGTCTTAGCTGGGTCATCCTTACGGATTCCTGGGAATTTTCTAGCACCAGGTTTCTCCCTAACCCTATAATGGCTCTCTATATCAAGATATCTCTTTCTTTGCTCTCCCTCTTCGTCCCTTCCCCAACTTGACCATCCCGTTTTCTCATGTTTTTAGCCCTCTTCTCCTCCCTTCTTTTCCCATGCCTCCCCCCCCAGTTTACCCAGGAAATCTCATCTATTTCCCTTTCCCAGGGAGATGCATGGCTGTCCCTCCTAGGGTCCCCCTTGTTACCTAGCTTCTCTAGGACTTTATTCAGCCTTTTAACTCTATGCTAGCCTCTAACTACTAGCTGTTCTTGCTTGATTTTTTTAGGTCATTTTCTCTGACTGGGCTATTTGTTGCTTCTCTGTGTTCCAGGATAAATATGAGAACAACAGAAGTCATTTGTTCCCCAACAGCTGATATAAAAAGGGTAATTCAACAGTAATAATTGCTTTAATTAAACACACACTCCATAAATCCTACAGTATCCCATTCTGTACTTGTATTATCTCATTTAATTTGCCAAACACATTATCAGATAACTGATACTATTGTCCTCGTTTTAGAAAAGAGGAATTTGAGTAGCAACTGGTTAATTTACTCAATATCTCAACACTATATAAATGGCTGACGGAGGATATAAATCAACATTGATTACATTTAAAATCTTTTTATCCCTAGTGCATGAATGGACTTTGGGAGCCTATTCCCATTGGCGGGATACTGTACTCAGTCTAGATGTAGACAGACTTTGATGATTTCCCCATGGAAGGCCTCTCCCTCCCTGGGGAGTGAATAGGGTGTGGGATCGGGGGGTTGTGGGGGACAGGGGAGGAGGGGAGAGAGAGGGAACTGCGATTGATATGTAAAAATTTATATAAAAATAAAATCTTTTTGTGTAAAGATGCCAGGAGGCTGGTGCCATAGGTCAGCGGGTAAAGGCACTTGTCATGGCAATCTGATAACCTGATTTTGATCCCAAGAACTAATAAAAAGTTGTCCTCTGGCTTCTACACATGCACTATGGCATGTGTACTCATGCACACACATATTACACACAGTAACAATAAAATAAAAGTAAACAATTAATTATGGTACCAGGTGGTATATGCTCATAAGTAGTAGAAAACTTTCAGTCCCTTTGTGACTTTTTATAGGTCACAAATGATGATGGCTATCATTTATTTATGAAATAGTACATGATGGGAACTATGTTAAAATTTTCACATACACTGACTCATTTTATCTTCATTATGATCTTCCTAAGGTATGTTCTGTTATTATGCCCACAGCAAAGAAGAAGAAACTCTTGTACTAAATGATGAAGTAACTTACTCAAGGTCACATGGCTTGGAAATCAGAGATAAAATCAAATCCAAGTGGTTTGGCTGCACAGCCTACACACTTAACCAAAACATGGTATTTATGAGAAACTGGTTGAAATCACAATCTTCCCCCCCAAAAAAACTAAACACAGGGTTTTAGGAAAAGTTTTAAAATTCAGTTTTTCTTATCTTCTTAGTGAGAAAAGTGAAGCAGTGCAAGGCTAATCAACTTGCCCAAGGTCATACGGTTTGTGAGCAGCTGAGCCTGTATCAGAGCCTCTGTCATCACACCATGTAGTCAAGTGTCTGTTCCATTCTGTCACACTATATTCTCTCAGAAACACTTACATGCCAAAATGGGGCTGAAATCAGTTAAATTGCCACTCCTGGGCCTGCATCTAAGTTACTGAAATATACTGGAGCAAGTTCCTATAGGTGAGCTGCTGGGCTTTACTTCCATTGGAAGTATCAACAACCATACCTCATCTGAGTACTCATCTTTACCCATCAAACTAGATTTCTCATACATCAAAGTAAATGGACCTTTACTGCTGTCCTCAATATCCCCAAATGTCATCCCCACACACTCCTACTTGCAGCCTTTAGCTACTAATCTTGCCTTCTACTATACCAAGAAAACAAAAGGCATATGGAGAAGGCACTCTCTCATCCTCCCATCACTACATCTACACACTTACCCATCTTTACATTCTTGTTTTCATCCTGAAGAATCAGAATCATTGAGTACCATTCTCTTTTCCCACTCAGATCTGCTCTTGAAGTCTGTGCAATTCTCCCTTTCCTATTGGTTCAGCTTGAGTTTCTCTATTCTTTCAATGGCAAGTACCATTTCCAGATCCTAACTTTTATTCAAACCCCCAAATAAATTTAAATCCCTTCATTTCTCTTCAACTTTGCTAATACCATCTAGGTTAGCATTCTTTCTTACCTAGACTCCGGCAATATATAAATACCCTTGTAATTGGTTGTGGGATTCCATTCTTGTTGACCTTTAACTTGCTCTAAAAAGAGCAAGCAACGTAGCTTTTATTTAAAAAAAACATTTTTAAAAATTATTCAAATATTTCTCTGCTTAACACTTTTCTATGGGGTCTCATTGCTCTTAGAACAGAATTGGAACATGTTGATGCCTGTATGTTCTGTGTGATGTGGTCCCCATTTACCTAGGTCAGCTTCAACTGATGCTGTCAGTGTTCACTCCACTATGCTGCCCTTTCCTCTGCTCCTGCAGAACACCAGTCTTTTCCTGTTCCAGGGATCTGGGTGTGCTTTCCCTAGCAAACCTGCATAATGAATGTCTTTTTATTTGCCAAGTCTCAACCTAAATTTATCTTCTCAGGGAAATAGTCCATGAGAAATAAGTAGGTTCTCTCCATTTCCCTCAACCACAGCTGTGCTGGCATGTCCTACAATCAGTAAGTCTTTTATATGTGTATTGATATATTTCTACGTGATCTGTCTATCTCAAAGTTCACTGAGGAGAGGGATCTTTGTATATCTCCCTACTGTACTTTTATGGCATCTAACAGAATGTCTGGCATGAAACAGGTATTCATTAAATAATTTCTGAATTAGGAATGGGCTAATTCTCAAATCTCACTGAATAGTATCTGAAACAATAGTCAAGTAGACAAAGACACAGTGCTCAGAATAATAAACCAAAAGGGATAGTCCATTAGTGCCAGTAAGCTATAACATTAAAAATCTTCACGTGAGGTGCTTCTTTTTAAGGTACTTTATAATCATTTACCACTAAACTACTACCTAAATATAGTCTGAACAAAGGAAAACAATTATGGCATTTTTAGGAACAGAATCTGGCTTATTTTTAGATTTCTAACTTTTGACAAATGGTAACTAGTATGTTCTTATTCACTTTCATGTTCATTTCTTCTCTAACAGAGAGAGACAAAGACAGAGAGACAGAGACACACACACAGAAAGAATATGAATCTTGAAAGTTAACCCAAATGATGGCAAGAACCTTGAGGGTTATAACCATTTAAAGGATCTTCTGATAGGGTCTTCTTCCTCTACAATCCACAGCTGAACAGAGAAAGCAGTAGATATATTTTACTTGGTTATTTTTACCTCAAGCCATTTATTCCTCTGCTAAGTAGTTTATCGATTGTTCAACATCAATTTAGAGCTCCAGTTTACAGCACTCTCATCAGAAACCTTATAGTGTTCAAAATAAACGACTTGCCCAAACAATACCATGTCAGTTGGTGGAGAAGTAACTCAAGAAAACA
This sequence comes from Cricetulus griseus, assembly GCF_003668045.3. Classification (NCBI taxonomy): domain Eukaryota; kingdom Metazoa; phylum Chordata; class Mammalia; order Rodentia; family Cricetidae; genus Cricetulus; species Cricetulus griseus. The sequence continues at coordinate 20,347,980 of NC_048604.1, read as the reverse complement.
AATGCACCGAAAGACAGAAACGAAATACAGACATATTACCTTGTACGCATGCGTGGACACACACACACACACACACACACACACACAGAGAGAGAGAGAGAGAGAGAGAGAGAGAGAGAGAGAGAGGAGAGAGAGAGAGAGAGAGTAGAGGGGGGGGGGGGAGGGAGGGAGGGAGGAAGAGAGAGGGGGGCTTTGTAAGAAGAAAAAGCAAAACTAAAACAGATAAAAATCTAAAGCATAAGAAAATTTAGGACTATGGAATCTGAGAAGAAAACCATTACAGTCCAGTATAGCTTACTGCCTCCCACTAGTGTTCCGTAAGAGTCATTTTACACAGCAAGCACAAAGCTGCCAGATGTCCTTGTTCTCCATTTCCTGTATTAGTTTTGTATCCTCCACATCTAACCTTATTATTAAAAATGGATCCATGGATGCTTATTTCCTGGCTTCTAGAGCAAGAAAGTCAGACTTACCTATAGTTTGACAGTCAAACTCCAAGTCTCATTCTAGAAAGCCAATTTGCCTTTATAGCACATTCCTTATTAAAAAAAAAAGTTGGTTAGGCACAAATATTTTGGGGTTAAAGCTCAGAAAAATCTTCCTTATATACTTAGGTATAGCTCCTATAGTTGGTGGGCCAGAGGACCTCAAAAAAGACACAAATGTTCTAATGATGTCACTTCAGGCATCAGTGTTCATGTACGATGACCCAGACATCAGTACTGTTTCTATCCCATGCTGCAGGACAGCAGTTGCTGAACTTGTCTGAGTCTTAGGCATCTGCACATTTGAAGTAACTATTTCACACAATGGAGCTGTAACTCATCAGAGACACAGAGGCGATTTCCCAAAGTCCATAGGTATCTGAGCACATATGAAATTGCAATTACTTCCATTCCTCGTCTCCAATTTCTCCATAATTGTTCTTCCTGATAAACTGGTGCAATATACTAGGTGTCCTTCTAAGGCACATGACCAGACCTGGTCATATATTCAACAGATACTTCTTTTTTATCATTTTTTATTTGAATTAGACACAAGATTGATTTACATGACAATCCCAGTTCCCTTCTCTCTCCCCTCCTCCCCTACCACCCCCAACTAAAACCCTACCTATCACATACCCTTTCTTCTATTCTTCCCCTGACTCAACCTTTCTGCTCCCTCATGTCCTCTGCATCCCTCCTCTTCTCCCCTTCTCATTCTCCTAACTCCCTCCCCCCTCTTCCCATGCTCTCAATTTGCTCAGGGGATCTTGACCCTTTCCCCTTCTCCAGGGGACAATGTTTGCCTCTTTTAACAACAGATTTTTCTTGAAAGCTTGTTTAGCACTGGGTGCTGTTCTGGGTGCTGGACTTAAAGGGCCACAGAATAGCTTCATAGGCTCCTGTAACAAAGAGAAGAGTTTCTGCTGTGTAAGAGGCTGTTCCTTTTGTTACTGTTTTTAATCATGTACCGGAACCGAAATGGCCACAGGCTGTTAGCAGCAGGTGAGATATCAGGAAAGGAGTCTCTTCTTCAGGGCTCCCTGATTTCAGCTTCCTTCCTTTTTAGTTCCAGCATAACATATCTCAGGCTCCAGTGACAGATATCTTAAAAGTAAAACCAATTTTGTGCCAAGTAAATGGAAAGAAATAAAACATTCTCTAAAGAATCCCAAACCACACTTGTCTCTCAGATCCTGATGACATAAATTTGATCAAAATCCCTGAGCCCAGATCCCTATTGATGCTTGGTGTACACAGTGGGTTTGGGTCTTTATCTTCTTCTCTTCACTCTAAAGCATACACAGAGGCAATGGGATAAATAAATTCATCTACTTTTAGAAGAAAGAAACCCCAAAGTAAGTTTCTACATAGATTATTCATAGATTTAGCAAATGTGCCCTTGGCCCATCTATAAACCACACACATGGCTGTTATTGATAATATCTATTAGGAAGCAAACAAAATAAGGCTGGCTGCCACAAAGCTTACATGTTAAAACAGGGATTGCTTAATTGAGTTATTAACAACTGCAATAATCATATAACCTAAAGCTAGTCTAAGTGAAACCATTCTTTTACACTACACTCACTAGCTTCTCAAGGCTCAATATAGGGAATATGTTTTTGTTTTGTTTTTTGATGTTTCTGAAATTCCTTCCAACCCCACACCTACCCTTAAAAACCTCTTTGAGCTAGCATCATCCCTCTCATCTCCCTCTAGTTGTGATTAGATCTAATGAAGAGAGCTGTCATTACAATGATACCCATGTCTCTCAGATTCTGGTGACATAAATTTGATCAAAATCCCTAAGGCACTAGTTTCTGTCTTCTGGTTTTGAGGATCTCTGATTAGCTGTTTCCTCAGCCTCCTAGGCAAGCTTCCAGATCTATAATTCTTGCCTCCCTTAACCCTAGAGCATTTATGCAATGTTTACTTTGTATATACTTCCTGATAAATACTTCTCAAACACAATGAAAATCAAGGATAGGTGGGAATATGAAATAGCATGGTCCAATTTCAAGGAATATATTTGTTACAAAATAAAATCTGTACTATCAAAGATGATTTGAAAAAGAAAGCCTCTGAGGCCAGGTACAATATCTTCACAAAACGCTGATCACACACACACACACACACACACACACACACACACACACAGTACCCCTGGGATTTCTATTTCTGCAAGATGTTCTTTAAAAACACTGCTTTGTGTGTTTCTGGGTTCTTTGGGGGTTTTAACATTTTGAAACTGCAGGGGCAAATAGGAAAACCTTAAAATGTCAATTCTCATTAGTCAAACAAAATATTACAAAAATTTTCTCCATTTACACATCCTTCATTGTTTTCCAACTCATCTAATTTTTTTATTCCAAAGGGTAATTTTATGAAAAAGATAAGCACCTAAGGAACAAAGGATTTTAATGAAATTGTGTCCCCCACCATACAGAAATACTAGTGTAATTCAGTAACATTCATAAAAATCATCCCTGCCAATCAAAATACAGAAAAAAACCCAATTTCCTGTTTGTAGAAACAGCAATACTTAACAGAACCAAATCAGGCTGCAATTAGCTTAGAAAATAAAACTACATACTAGATTTGGTTCAGTGAAAATGTTGCTGCTTTTCAATACATTTGCTTGCTAGTTTAATGAAAACCAAATTTTATTTTAAATCTAAATTAATATTTCCAAGAGAATTCTCATGATGGAAGATTGGAAAGTGGACAAAACTGAAGCTTGCATGCAAAAGTTAAATTGCACAGTGAGTTATCATGCACCAAATGTCGGCTATGTGAACGGCACTTTGAAAAGTGCTTCTCACTTAATATTCACAATCATTTAGAAAAATGGATATATAATACTCCTGTATAATATATAATACTCTTATTAGTTTAGTAAACAACTAAGAATCCAACACTAAATGAGGTGTAAACTCATATGATGATAAGCAGAATTCAGATCCAGCTCTGCTCTGAATTTCTAAGCTATAAGTTATATAACTTCTAAGATATAAGAAATATGTTTATCTAGCATATATCCTCACATTATATATGTACATACTTATAATAGATGGATTCTACATAAACTACCTCAGTAGGAAGTATCTTAATGCAGTAGACACAACACCCAAGTAAGAGCCCTGAGAACTGGGTTCAAATCTAGACTCTCAAGCTAACCACTGTATGGTACTGTGTGAGTCATTTAATGTCTCTTATTCCTCAGTTTTCCCACATATCAAACAAAGATATCAAGTTAAAGGTTTCAAAACATCCACTTTACTACCCTGTTAAGTAAGTTTCATCTCATGAATCACCATAAATGTTTAGCTGTTGGAGATAACTTATACCATAAGTAACTCAGGAACAAATTCTCCCACACAATATACACAGCAGATCTGCTGGAGAACGGGTTTCAAAAGGGAACCCTTTTGTGATAGCAAATGGAGCTGGCAGCAGTCTTTGAACTCTCCTTCACCATCAGCCAAAGAGAAACTTCACTTAATCTTCACTAAAATTGACAGTCTGCAAGGATTTTGGACCTCCGGGTCGAGGCTAAGTTGGCAAGAACTAAATGGAGAGAAAACCATTTTCCAGGGTCACTGCTAAGCCTAGAATCATGGGATTTCTGAAGAAAGTGTTTATGGGTGACTAAATCAAAGGCCTCAGTTAGGTCAATAAAAATGGTTCTAATAATGTAAAAGTCTCATATTGTTTCTGCAATACTGCTGGTGATTTAAGTAGAGCTGAACTGAAAGAAAAGCTATATGAAATGTAACTAGACTACAGAGAATTCTGTTTTCCAGGGAAAACCTCCACATTCACTTTGATAAGACATAGAATCACAACCAGCATATGCAGCCATGTCGAATTGATCAGTGAGTCATCAGAAAAAATGGACACATTTACAAGACTTACTTAGTCCCCTCTAGGGGCTCCAGTCAGTTCAATGAGCAACTGCTCAAGTCTTGAGATTTTACAGTGCTATCTCTCTAGAGCAGTTCCTGGCTTGCTTCCCTCAGCCTGTTGCCTTCCCAGGTGACTACCTATTGTCATGTTTGACATAGAAGCAATGATAAGCCACACTCCTAGCTGCTTTGTCAAAGCTCTAAAGAGCAACTGAGCAAAAGGAGGTTAATGATAGTGTCTCCTTGTGTTTGCCACTGACAGTGATGGAATTCCCAGAGCGCTCATTTTTCTCCTGAGTTACTTTATTTTAGTTTAGAAAAGTAGACAAAGAAAAATGGATAGAGGGCTACGGCAGCAGGAGAAAACAGTTAGCTATTTAGTTATATTCCTGTGTTATTTTTCTCATGGCATGCTCTTTATGTTTTTAAATTATATGAAACACGTATATTTTTGGGGAGTATGCTATATGACTTCATAGATGGCTTTTGTAACTGATCAATAATAAAAAGACACAAGTATCTGAATAAATCGATACATGACATTATTACAGGACTGGAAAAGGAAGAACCACATATGGCAGATTAATGCAAGTAATTATTAAGATAAAATGGGAGAGTTAGAGTTTAAAAATGGATACTTAATTCATTTTTATTATAAATTATTGTGATTAAAAGAGATAAGCCCAGAGGTTACTCAGTTTTCATCAGTGCATTTCTTTTGACCTTGTCCACCGCTTTTTCTATTTCTTCACATAACAAGTCTTTGGAATGGCTTCGTTTCATTAGTTTATGATTCTCTATGCCAAGAACTCATTTACAAACAAAATGAAATCTAAAACTGGTAATGTGGCACAGCAGATACAGTGCTTGCCTAGCACACACAAAACCCTAAATTGCATTCTAAGCACAGGCAAAAAGAGGTATGATACTATACACCTGGAACCTCAGCACTAGCACTAGGGAGGCAAAAGCAGGGGCATTAGGAGTTCAAAGTCTTCCTCAGCTATATAGAAAATTTGAAGCCAGTCTGGGACTTATGAAAGCCTGTCTTTAAAAAAATGAATTAGAAATGAAGCTGGTCTACAATGAGTCATTAGTGTTCAAGTAAATCCACAGGTTGGCCTTGAAAGAGCTCAAATGTTTACTAACATAGCAGGTATACCCAGCACACTCACACAACCTGAGTTAGAATTCTTGGACACTGTCTTACTTTTAACCTTGCTTTTCACAGCACGCCTGACAAAAGTACCAAGATGCTGCATAAATACATTCGGGTTGGGAATATTCCTACTTAGGACAAACTAAATAGTCTTTGGGAGGAGGCGGAGAGCTAAAACCCTGGACATCAACTTTTCTATGGCTGGGAGATAACTCCATGGGTAAAATGACTTGCGTTTGAACACCCAGCAATCACATAAAAATACAATTGTGGTGACACAAACCTGTAAAGTCTGCAGGGAGGCAGAGGCAAGCTGATCCTGAGGGTTCATTGCCCAGACAGTACAGCCAATCAATAAGTTCCAGGTTCCACAAGAGACCTTGACGCAAAAAATAAGACAGAGTGCCTTAGAGGAAGACACCCAGCATCAAACTCTTGGCTCCACACATTCATGCAAAGTACACATTCATGCACACAAGCATATACTATAACACACACACACACACACACACACACACACACACACACACACACACACTAGTTTTCTTTCCCTTTTTTGCTTCATATATTCATTTTATTCACACATATCAGTCATATTTCAGAACACAGATGAGTTCTGAGAAACACATTAAGAGATGCCATGTATCAGTATCATAGTGTGTGCCTCCATAAACCCAAATGGTGTAAATCAATGATTCAGTGTGGTCACGAAGCAGTCAAGAAACACAATGGCTGCTATCAAATTGAATGGACACCTGCCAGCACAACACAACCTACCCCCAACTCTTCCTTTTTCAAGGAGGTGCATATTTTCAATAAGAAAAATACAGCTTCAAATAGATACATTTAATATAAAATCAGTAATAGCATTAATTCGGGTTACCATTCCACTTTTTCTTATATGAAACCTGAAGATGCACTGCCCAAGAGAAACCCTAAGAATTAATGTTGCTATTTACAATTATTTTAAATTAATCCTGAAAATACAAAAAATTCCATGGATGTCTTTTGGCTTCTAACTTGGAAAACATAATATAAAATCATGGGGTATGAATTTTAGTATTTAGACACTTACAGTGGCATCACACAACTGTTTTACAAGAGAATGCAGTGCTCTTTCTCCATGAACTCACTCTTGGATGCCAAGAATGGTAAATCACACACACAATTGCAGAGAGGGAGTCCTGGTCTGTTTCGTAAGGTATGTCTATTTGTTTGCATCTATTACTCTATCAGACTAAAAAGGCAACAAATACAGAACAGATTCCCCTTTGTTCTAAATATTTGGCATTTGAAAGATAAACCCAAAACAATGGGAGAGGGAGACAACTTGGCTTAGAACAGTGTCCTTTAGGTTGGTACTTCAAAGGTTGGAAACATTTTCACTTGAGCTCACTTCCTGTCCTCAATTCACTCTAACATGACAATTGCTTCCATGCTGATGTATTTACCTGTAAATAATCTGTTCCAGGGCTGGAGAGGAGAGCACAGCAGTATTCACAAGGGCCTATGTCATTACTCAGCTTTCTCTAGGTAGGATCTTTGCTATTGTTTGTGATCTGTGACTGACACGCCACTGCACAACAGATGGTTAAAAAATGGAAGACTGGAGTTTAAGTTAATAACCATCACTAACCCACACTGAGCCTCCCTTTGAATCAACAGGAACTGTGAAATCTGAGTCCACATTTCTGTTGCAGGTCAACAAAGGAGGGCCTTCTTGGGAGAGGCAGCCTTTCTTAGCATATATACACCAAGCAAGAATACATCAAGCAGAAGGTAATAGTGCATCACTAATGCAGCAACTGCCATACGACTCTTTCCTTGGACTCAATTAAACAGTTAACAGGGAGCTGGGATTTGCACAAAGAAAGACATTCCTTGCTCCTCCTCCCCTCATTCCCAGTTTTATTTATGCATAGCCTCTGGAGACACAAATTATCGTTTTCACAGAACAAGAGCCCCAGGTGTTTGGGGGAAACCTATGACAAAGCTTAACTAAGGTTCACACAGGCAAACATAAAGCCCCCACGATTGCTAAACTTGGTATTACAAAGCTGGCTTCTCACTCTAGGGTCTAAGGCCAGCCTTATTGGCTCTCTTATCCAGACAGGCTAGCCTGAATATACATACTACAGTGCTAATTCAGCACACCCCAAGGCATTATGTATTCTGAGTAGACAAATGCCTTGAACAAAACTGATCCACAACTCACCATTTATTAATATTCAACATAAGCATTTGACATCTGTAAAAGTCCATTTCTTACACAGCTTACCTTTTTAATGGTAAAAAAAAATTAAGAAAATTTAGGGAGTTCAAAGAAATACTGAAAGAAATTCAGCGTGCTCTATACAGTTTTAAATTAACAAAAATCATCCCCACCCCCCAAACTCCACTCCCTTGGAAGCAGATGGCCCACACTGCCTATTACCACTTCCTCCCTCCTCATAATACGTCTTAAGGACTCCAGTCAGGATTCTGTCCACAGCATTTTACTGACACCCCTGTAAAGGTCATGCCACTTGCTTGCCATAGCCAGTTATCAACATTTGGGCTTTACCTTACACTTAACTGTGGCACCAAAGTCTATCTATTAGCCCCACTTTTGAGAAACTCTCTTCCCTCGCCTTTCTTACGACATTCTGACCCTTTGCTGCTTCTTTCTCAGTTTCTTTCATGGACATCATGTCTACCCATTTCTTATATAGTATTTCCCGGTGTTCCATTTCTATGGGCTTTTTATTCTTAGTCTACAACCAGAAGTTTTAGACATGGACATTATAAAGGTTTCTGGACATGCTTCAAGAAGTCTGTGGACTTGCTTGAAACTATGTAGAGAGTAGTGTATACAAATTTTATGGGGAGAGGGTCTACAGTTGTCAGGTTCATAAATGAGTGTGAAACAAAATAAGGAATAAGGGAAAGTGGTTTTCCAACTGACTAGGATTGGTCTCCAAAATCAAATCATCTCTCTATAAATGCTAGTAATTCCAAACTCGTATATTTAGTCACAATTATTCTCAATGGGAACCTCTTATTGTGTAGTGCCTCAACAATCCTTTGCTTGTGCTCTCTATATCTTCTATCCTCTACCTCTTTCTCCACATTCAATAACCAGACTCTGATGTTTACCTTCTATTTCAAATGTGGATCTTTCTCCCTGTAACCATCATCTCCATGAAGATGAACAACTTAATAAACCTCCTCACACATCTTTTTGTCAACAACCAACTCTCAGTTGTAGGCAGAGTGTCACTTCTAAAGCCAAAAATTGATCTTGTCACTTCAAAACTCTTAATTTATTTCTTGTTCTTGGAGTACAGACCCTCAAAGTCATTGGCATGGCAAAGAAGTGCCTTCATTGTCTATCTCCTTCTCATCTGTATAGTTTGTCCATCTCTGTAGCTTGTCAACCTCTTAATAGTCTACTCAGTCCTTAACTACTCTACATGCTCTAGCTGAATCCTTTCCCCCATTTGCTTCTTTGCTGGGAAGAATGCACCTGAGCCTTTCTTTGTTTTGACTTTTACCATGATATGTAGGGAAATATGTCAGTTGCCTGCTGTGCATTTAAATTCCAGGAATTGAGATACAATCTCAATCACATGAGCTTGAAACACCCTGTATACCTTGGTTTTGGAAACCTTTGCTAAGTTAAAGCCACCTCTAGATTCTAAGGTTCCACTATCGGTACATTTTATATACTCATATAATATATACATGTTTACTTGCTATGTAAACACCATTCTGTGTTGGCATTGCCTGTTCTTTTTATTCTTTCTGATCCCCACTAAAGTTTGGCAGTTTAACTATAGGCTCCTTGAGTTCAGGGATTATATGTTACAGAAACGCACAGCATAATGCTTAGCACATCATTGTTGGTCACCAAATATGAGATCAATAATTTCACTTTCATTTAATATTGGAAGGAAGTAAATAGATTCTAGAAGTCAATTGGCTTAGAAATGAAGTGGTGGGGCCTCATGGTCTTCATTTGTATGACTAAGGATAAGTTGACTATGTTCCCTCCTATCTTAGAAATTCTGTAATGTTCAATTTTCTTGCCATCTAAAAATTTCATCTCCTGAATCATGTCACTTCTTTTCCTACCCTGACTTTCTGTCATCCTAACAGCACTGTGATAATCTGGTTTAGATATTTGAAGAAAAGTTGAGTCAAGATCAAAACATAATATGTTTCTTTGTCTACGTAAGAGAGCAAAGGAAAGACAGGTATGAAAGAAGAGAGCAAGACTTGGAAGGAAAGACAGAGTTAGGTAAGGAAGGAAGAAGTATGTTTCATATCTGTTGCTGTGATCAAAAAAGCATCTCAGGAACAACGCTTCACTCAGTTTACAACTCCAGGTTATAGTCCTGAAATTACAGGGAAGTCAAGATAGAAATTACAAGCAGCTAGTCAGTTCACATCCACTCTCAAGAGCAGAAAGAAATTCATGCAGGCACTCATACTTATGCTCAGCTTTCTTTTTTAACTCTTAGACAGTTCAGAACCCAGCATATGAAATGGTACCACTCACATTCAGGGTGGGTCTTCCCATCTCAGTTAAACCAATTAGGAAAAATCCCTCACAGGCCAACGCGATCTTGACAATTCCTCATTGAGACCTTTCCCAGGTAATTCTAGATTGTAGCAGTTGACAATTAAAACTAATCATCGCAGGAATATGGGGGTAAAGACAGAGGGAAATGTCTTAAAAAACATTTCTATCTTTTTTAAAACTGAAGTTGAGGTTCAGATACAATAGTTCACAATGTTGAATTAGTTTATGATGTCGAAATTACTAAAACTATGTAAGAGCACTTCAGAACAGGTAAATTTTAAAGAAGTATAAGAAACAAGTGAATTTATTTACCCTTTAAAGTCTGAGTCGTAGTGAACTGGCAAAGGCTTACTGCAAGTTGCAAACAAAGAGAGACACTTCCATCAAAATGAGCTTTAATCTGGAGAAATTATAGTTACAGAACCACTTTCATAGTTACTGCAAACCTATGAAAACATAAAAACCAGCACGAGGGACAAAACAATGAAAGGACCAATCATATACTGGTCTCTGGGGTAGGAACCAGATGGCCTAAAAAAACCAATTCTCATCTCCTAATTTCCTTGATTGATAAGGAAAGATACACTTCCATTTAGTTTTCATAAACAGTGACCATTTTTCTCCTCTGTGGACAAAGTTGATATACAACTTCTTTCTCTTCCCATATTTAATGATATGTATGCTTGGTAATGTATGCATTCAAAAACTTATGCTGACAAAAATGGCCTTGCATTCATCTCTTTGTCTTTCAGTTGTGGCACGCAAATGCAGCAGGGACGTGGGAAATTTAAATGCACAGCAAACAACTGATGTATTTCTCCATGAACTCTTCCACATATCATGGTAAAAGTAGGAGCAAAGAAAGCCTCAGATGCATTCTTCCCCATAAAGAAGCAAGTGGGGCCAAGGGAACAAACAGTGAGGAGGAAAAGGAGAGGAAGAAATGAGATTAGCAGTGCATACCCCTTTAAAAGCAAATCACAAGAACCATTATCCTTTGCTAACACTGGAGATAGGTTACACTCTTTCAGTGTAAAAAAGAAAGATGAGTGTCACTTTATATTCTAAACAAAGCCAACAGAATTTTCAACATGGTTACACAGATGCTATTTTATTCTAGAAGTGATTATACCTAGTGGATACAGTAGTTAGCATGGTATGTAAAAGATTAAGAAACAAAATAAAAAAATGTTAAGAGGAAATAACAATATATAGAAGTATACCTTAGCAATGCATACTAAACCCATTGATCTTAGAAAGCACTGTATGGAAAGAAAAATACAAGTTTATGAGGCTCTTATACATTTTCTTTCTGTATTGCACATGTAAATGTATAATTATATTTTTATATATAATATACTGAACCTGAGCAGAGATCAGGAGTCAGGAAGATACACCTGAATCAGTGGGCTAATGAAGTAGAATGAAACCTCAAGAGATTAGGGGAGATACGACTAAGAAATGGGGCTTAACAGAGCCTTCATTCCTTTGAAATAGGAACTCTGTGTAGGTATACAGTGTGTCCTACTTTAAGGAGATTCATTATTCCTTTATTCAGTCTACAAACCAGATAATATAGGTGAGATTGTTTGTATTACAGACACATTCCACATGGCAGCCTTTTAAAATGTCAAGCTAATATTGTACTAAGTAAAATTTGTTTCTAAAAACATGGAATTTATATATTCAGTTTCTTAAAAACAGAGTTTTTGTCTGCAGTGAAGTATTCCTGAACCAACAAGCTTCATGTAGAATTGTATTTCACTTATCTTTTATAAATCTGAATTCTGGCATAGCAGTTCTGCTTAAAGTATATGTTTGTAATATAGAGGATGGTTGGATGGGGATTAAGCAGAGAGGAAAAGTCTATACTTCAAAACCAGCAAAATAAAACATACTTTAACCATTTCATAGGCTCAAGGCCAAATTTAGGATTTTTATAAGGAATAAGATGTAAGAAAGTACCCTAAAATCATTTAAGAAGGCTGTATCAGATTATCTGCTTGGGAAAAATATTTTTTACATGTACATTAAAAATAAGCTTTTGAGGGTTTAGAGAGAGATGACCCGGGTGCAGATCCTAGAAAATACATGGTGACTCCAGATCTAATTTGTAAAATTATAATTTTATATATTAGAATACCTAAGCATTAATTCAATTTCTGACAAATGTTGCTTTGAATCCAACTATTTAAAACATCTAAGTTGATGCATTAGCTGAGCAGTATCAATTAGTTAACCTCAATGAAAAAAAAACCTTCAGTAGATATAAGGTTCATGAAAATAATCAGGATGAAAATGTGCACAAAGTTGCAAGTCTTCTGTTTACCCAGAAACACATCAACCTCAAAAATAGTATAAACTCTGACCATTTACTTTAGAAAACCTTCATTCCTAAGAAAGTGCTATCAATATTTCTTCACTATACTATATGCAAACTGTTATTCTATGTTATATTCAAAGATTTTATTATGTGATTTACTCTAAGATCATTCAACATAAATCGTAGTTCTAGAATGATTCTAGGCTAGTAAATTAGCTTTCTGTTTATAAATTTTCAAGTTTCTAACTGACTTAGTCAAAGTTCTATGTGCTTAAATAGTATTTAATAACTACAGTTCTAATCATTCTCATATCTAGAAAAATGATTAAACTTGTCTTAGTTTGGGTTACTTTTGCTGTGATGAAACACCATGACAAAAAGCCAATTTGGGGAGGAAAGGTTTTCTTTGGCTTACACTTCCACATCCATACTTCATCACTGAAGGAAGTCAGGACAGGAAGTCAAACAGGACAGGAACCTGAAGGCAAGAGCTGATGCAGAGGTCATGGAAGGGTGCTGCTTACTGGCTTACTCTCCATTACTTTCTCAGCCTACTTTCTTATAGAACCCAGGATCACCAGTCCAGGGATGGCATTGCCAGCAATGGGCTGGACCTTCCCTCATAAATCCCTAATTAAGAAAATGCCCTAAAGGCATGTCTGCAGCCCAATCTAATGGAGGCATTTTCTTAAATGAGGCTTTATCCTCTCCAATGACTCTAGCTTGTGTCAAGTTGACATAAAATTAGTCAGTACAATGATTGTGGTTCTCTGGACCTCTGGAAATCAAAAATAACTATGTCAAAAAATAACCATTGTGTATATTATGTGTGTGTGTGTGTGTGTGTGTGTAAGCTGTTATGAACATACAAAACTATAATTTAATTTCTCAATATCATAAACTAAGATTAAAACCTACAGAAGACTGAATTAGAAACTCAATACATTATGGGCAGCACAAATTCGACTCCATGAATTGTTTTTTTTTTTTTTTAAGGATATGAAATTGGGAGGGGATGGGAAGGGAAAAGTGGATCTGAGAATTGGGGGAGGAATGAGGACAAATATGAACAAAATACATTGTATATAATTCTCAAAGAATTAATAAACTGTATTTTCAAAAGAAGTCACAATTCCTATAATCAAAATCTTTATCTTCATAATTACTATTACAAAAAATTCCACCTAGTTTAAAACAGCAGGCAATGATAGGACAGATTGAGTATTTGCTGTAACAAAAATATCTGGGTGGGAACAAAAAGCAGTAACAAAAATTCTGAAAGCAGTCTTAAAGATTGCAAACTTGGCATGAACTTTACAAGTGTAGGTCCTATTTTTGTTATCTAACTGGAAACAAGTTTCATCTTTGTATTCTAATACTTTTCTCTACTACTACAATGTGAATAGGAATGACATCATAGCATCCCCAATCAAGAATATGCTAGAAAACAAAATCTAATTTTGTCTCTTTACAGAGCCTATTTCCTTCCTCCTATTTCACTAGCAGAAGCATTAGCACCAGGGGCTAATGGCACTGCCCTCTCCCTAAAGCTGCCTTACATCTGTGTCAGAAAGAAAATATTCTGGCAAACTTTTCCTTGAGGATTCATCTGCAAGCTATGAGAAACTGCAATGTTAAAGTATATTCCCTTGAGGAAATCTCCAAAGTCCTTGTTAATAATAGGTAATCTAGACGTCAGAATTTTATCCAACTGTAACACAGAGAAGATTAGCAACAGGGGAAGGAAGAGGAAAACAACCAAACTAAAGGAGAAACCATATCAAAGAGCTAAAAGACTAAAATTAAATATCTGTAGAGACAAGGTGAGAATGTTAAGTCAAACTATAGCTCTATAATACTTAAAATACTATTTTATGTCTGAGAGACAAAGCACAAGTGTCATAGCAAGCCTGTGGAGGTCAAAGGACAACTTAACATGAGTAAGTTTATTCTCCCAACATGTGGGGCCCAGGAATCAAATCAGGATATCAAGACCGAGGACAGGCACTATGGTACTTTGAATGAGAATGGCCATCACAGTTTCATATAATTGAATGCTTAGTCACCAAGGAGTGGAAATATTTGGGAAGGATTAGGTGTGGCCTTGTTGTAGGGACTGTTGCAGTACTGGGCTCTGAGATGACTCAGTGGGTAAAGGCACTTGCTGTCAAGCCTGATAACTGGAGCTTGATTCATGGAACCTATATGGTGGGAGGGAATTAATTCCTAATCACAAGCTGCTCTCTGATCTCAACATATGCGCTGTGGCCTATGTACATACACACACACACACACACACACACACACACACACACACACACACACACACACACACACACACACACTAAAATAACAATTGTAAAGCACTTTACATAGTAGCTATGTCTAGAACTGCCTCCATATGTTCCGGTTCTATAATCTATGTTAAGGACTACAATCAGAAAACAAGAGTAAGAAACATATTTGAAGGCACAATGGGTTGAAAGAGATTATGATCACACAACAAAAAGGCTAAAGTACAGGTACAACAGCACAAGCATCACCACTAAACACTTAATGGTGCCACAGTCATTAGGTCCACAGCTTTCACACTTCTTCAGTTATGCCATCTATGTGGTAAACATGGTGCTGCTCAAGCAGTAATTAAAAATTAATACTCAACACAATGTCAAGGGAAAATACAAAATATTAATTTGAAGATTCAAGTTTTAGTTTTAAGAATATTATAAACTTTATCTCTGACCTTGGACAAATCACTCATATTCTTAAGGATACCTAAAAAATAGAGATGATGACATACAAATACTATGCTACTGGGTAGTCATCATACTGAAACAGGACTTGCACTCCCATGTTCACTGCAACGGTATTGATGACAGCTAAAATATACAACAAACATAAACACCAATGGATGAATAGATAATGATGTTGAACTGTTCAGCTTTTTTCCTTTTTTTTTTTTAGGTAGAGTATCACTGTGTGGGCTGGCCTGGCCTGGACCTTGCTAGGTAGAGTGAACTGGCCTTGAACTTACAGAGATCCACCAGCCTGTCTCATGTCTCTTTTGTTTTGTCCCTTTTTTATTATTTTAAATTATTTTACATATCTATACCCCCATTCCCTTGCCCTCCCATGCACCCCACCAACCCCCTCAACCCACCACCCCTTCCCCAGGGATAGTGAGGCCCTCCACAGGGGACCGTCAAAGTCTGTCATATTGTTTGGGGGAGGGCCCAGGCCCTCCTTGCTGTATCTGGCTGCAACAGTATCCCTCCATAGGGAATGAGCTCCCAAAGTACATTTGTGCTCTGGGGATAAAGACTGGCTCCACTGTTAGAGGTCCCATAGACTGTCTTGGCCTCCTAGCTGGCACCCACATTCAGAGGGCTTGGTTAGGTCAAAATTGTTTTTGTTTTTTGAAATAAGAAATTCCTTATGTCTAATAGAGTTAAAAAGGAAATATTAGGCTTGAGTCACAATGTCTTCATAACAATCTCATATCCCCTTCTCCTCCATTGGGACTCCACTTCTACCTAGAAACAGCCTGAAAGATACTTACACAGAGTGAGAATGCTGTTTGAAAATTTATTTGACACATAGTTTTTAAGATTCCTTCCAATACTCATATTCTACAAAGAACTAAAACTTTATTCACCTACATCTTCCAAAATCTTTGCTCTATCCACTCTGGTATTTGTTAAATATACAGTAGCAAAGAAAACATGAAATAAGACTTCTACCTTTAAGAGAGCTTTCTCTCTTATTAAAAAAAATCAAAATCAAGACTATGAGGAGGGACTTCAAAAGGAATTTTAAGGAACAGGATACTATCAAGGGCCCACTGGAGTAAAGGTCTAGTTCAATATCTTTTTTATTTTTTTATATTTTGCTGTTTTTGCCTGGGAAACAAGCACTCAAATAAATATTGAATAAGTAAATGAATGATCATCTACATTCCCTGAAATTCATCCAAAAATGTCAAGATTTTAAAGTACCTTCCAGGTTTTCTTGAATTTTTTTTCACATTTGCTCAGGGTGCCAGGAAAAATAAGCACATTTCCCCATTATTCAATCTAGTATACCAATTACAAATAAATGGTGATATTTATTAGAAAAACAATGCAAATCATACCCAATCATGTTATCCCCTCTATTTGAGTTATCAAAGTAAATAAATACAAAGTGCTTCCGTGCCATTTAAAATATTTTGTTGAAGCAAGCCATTAGACTAACTTTTGCTTTGACAGGAATTCCTTCATGCAATGTGCTTGTTATTTGGAAGTCATTCGGCTGATGCAAGTCTCCAAAGCAGGTAAATCAAGTTAGAAATGAGGAGTATTTTCTCTCTTCTCCTTCTCATCTCTATTGGCAGTTAGGAAGAAAGCAGGAAGGTCAAGAAGAAGGCAACTGTCTTTCTTTTCCTCTGATGCTTAAATTCTTCCCAATAATAACTTGTTTTTTTGTCTCTGGATTCAAAATCATCCAGCCAGAAATTAAATAAAATTAAAATAATAGCAGCAATGGCAGAGAATTTGATGGAGAGTTTACCAGAGACAGAGCATTTAAGTAAAAGCTTTTCCTGTTCAAAGCACAATGTCACTTCCGGAGGAAATCTTTTGGGAAAGGACCAGGAAGCTCTAAATGTTTATGGCTCAGGTGATATGTTATCCAAGAAAGGGCTGTACATAGTGTAATGTTCTCAAACCTCAACTGTGTTTTCCTTTAAGGCTACTATTTTGAAAGGAGATTAAGGCAAATTTAAATTCAATTTTTTTTGTTTCAGCATAGTGTTAGTATTTTAATACCTCATATAGATGGACATATTTTTTATAAACAGAGGATATAGGACAGTTCTGGTTTTTTAAAATCTATTATGCCTGTCTGGTAACAGAGGAATTTGGAGAGATATCAAATTAACAGATTAAATTAAAAATGTTCAACTCTTTCTTGTTTTTCTCCAAGGTCCAGTGCCATCTGAGAAAGCCTGCACTTCTGCATCTGTTGTGGCAAACACAGAGATTACAGTCTATGGAGATATCTATAGGTACCTGCTATGAAGTTATACTGGGGGAAAATAAAGAGGGTAGCCAAGTTCACAGATGACATCTATGAATCCTCTTATTAATCTTCACAGTGCCTCTGTAAAATACAAATACAATTCAAGGTCTTGGGCTTCGTCTGGGAGACTTACATTTGGAATGGTTCCAGCTACTCAAAGGATTGCATGAGTTATGGTGCATCTGCAGCAGCTGGCCAAATTGTTACATGCTTCTATCTTCTGAGCAAAATGTAGAAATTTCTGGCCAAGACTATTCAATAATACCAAGCATTGACAAATGAGATAGCATGACATTTAAAGAACCAAGTACAACAAAGGAATTAATCAAGAGAAGAGTTAGCTTGCAGAACAGGAGAAAATCTTTGTCAGATGTACACCTGATAGAATATCACTACCTAGAATATCTAAAGAATTCATAAAAGCTAAACAACACAAACTCAAACAGCACAATCAATGAATGTGCTCATGAAACAAACAAATAGTTCTTAATAGACAAGGAACGAAAAGTGAATTAACATATGAAAAAATTAAATATCCTTAACCATTACAGAAGTGCAAGTACTAATCATACTGAGATGTCATAATGCTCCATGGTCATCATCAAGGAAACAGCAACAACAAATGCTGGTAAGGATGTTGTGGAAAGGGAACTCATGCATTGCTCCTGGGAATGCAAATTGTTCAGCCATTGTGGAAATCAATATGGAGATTCTTCACATAAACAAAAATAGAATTATCATACAAACTGTAAGAAAAACTACCACAGAGATACCTGTACATCAATGTTGACTGCAGCAGTATTCTCAATAGCCACATTATGGAATCAGCTTATTTGTCTGCCAACAGATGAATAAAGAAACGTGGCACTGTAATAATTTGCTGTTTTTATGATATATACCATGACCCAAAACAACTTGGGGATGAAATGGATTTTTTTTGTTTTTTTATTTGTCTGATGTTGGGTTTTTTTACATCTTGCAGGTTAGTCCAAATCGAGGGAAGCCAGGGCAAAAGCTAAAGGTGAAACTGAAGCAGAGTTCATAGTGTAATGCTACTCTTTGCAGCGCCGGACCACATGTCTAGGGATAATACTGTCCACAATGGGCTGGCCCTCTCATATCAATCAACAATCAAGAAAATTCCCCCACAGACATGGCCACAGGCCAGTCAGAAGGAGACAGTTCTTCAACTGAGATCCCCTTCATAGGTGTGTTTCTAGGTCTGTGTCAAGTTGACAAAAACTAACTATAACCAGTAAGTAGGTGTGGTGGGAGCAGTGTAGTTTCATTATCCACAAAGAAGAATAAATTGATATAATTTGCTAGAAATTAGATAGAATTGGAGATAATACTAAGCAAATAAGCCATGTGCTGAAAGAAAAAATACTGTGTTTTCATTCATTTGTGTGTACTAGAATTCCTAATCTATAGGCAAAACCTATATACACATATAATAGGAAGGCAGAAGGAAGACTGGACAGCAGAAAGGGAAGAGGAGGAACTAAGGGAAACGAGTATAAGGGATGACTGTGGTCAAATTACATGGTACAACTGAAAGACTTTCTATAAAACCCCATATTATGTGCAATATATACCAATAAACTATTACATCTTCTCTCATACAATACATGCTGATCACAGCCTCCTCTCCATCCACTCCTCCAACTCCCTAACCACACATACATACTTCCCTTCTCCTTATACTTCTTAGTTTTTTTAAAACAGAATCTTTTGAGCTTTCGGGGGTTAGCCTCAAAATCATCATCATCATCATCATCATCATCATCATCATCATCATCAGTGATGCTTCCTTTGGCAGCAGATATAGAGCAAATGCAGAGACCCACAGGCAGACATTATGTGAACAGAATTGAAATGGGAGGTCTCCATCAAATCCCTCCCCACGGAGCTCGGGGAATCCCAAAGAAGAGGTGGAGGAAAAAGTGTAAGAGCCAGAGGGAATTAAGGATACCAGGAGAACAAGGCCTTCTGAAACGACTTCTCAAGGAGCTTAGGAGCTCACAGACACTAAAGCAGCATGCACAGGGCTTACATGGGTGAGCACCAGGTCCTCTGTGCATACACTATAGCTTTAGCTTAGTATATTAATGGGACCCCTGAGTGTGAGAACAAGTGGAACTCTGATTCTTGTGCCCACTCTTAGGGCTCTTTTCTTCTCTTGGATTGTTTTGTCCAGCCCCAATGTGATAGTTTTTATTTTATCTTACTATATTTTCTTTTTTCATGCTTGGTTATCTCTTAGCAGCCTCTTCTTTTCTAATGAGAGACAGAGAGTGAATATGGATGGAAGGGGAGGTGGGGAGGATTTGGGAGGAAGAGAGGAAGAGGAAACCATAATCAGGATATACTGTATGAGACAAGAATCTATTTTCAGTAACAGGGGAAAATGTGGAAAATTGTATCATATTCAAGGAGGGTTTGTTCCAGAGATGTAGGGTTGGTTCAATATTCAAAAATCAATCAATGGAGCCCATCATACTAAAAGGCGAAATGGGGAAAATCATATAATTATATTAATTGATGCAGGAAAAGCACTTGAAGAATTCAACAGTAATACATCATTTAAAAGCCTTGGAAAACACATAAACACTGAAGACATTTTCTCAACATGTTAAAGGGTATCTATAAAAAGCTCCTACTAACATCTTATATAAGTTTCCTCTTAATAACAGAAATTATATCTCTTGCCACCATAACCCACTGGAATAGTACCAGTGCAATAAGATGAAAAGATTAGAATTTGAGAGGAAGAAATAAAGGTATTTGTAGATGGTGGTACAATAGGTGAGTGCTGGGGAGAGACACTGGAGCAGTCACCCTAAATGGGGTATCTATATCACATCCATTCCCCGCAAGGCTCAGAATTTATGTGGAAGAGGGATAAGCTCCAAGAAAACAGTGTCTTCCAGACACAACAGGGAAGTTGCACCTATGAATTTGTAGAGGCCGTGACAGCACACATAGGACCTGCACATGTTAAAACCAGACAAAGTCCCTGCATGGAGGAAGGGGAGTGCTACCAAAGTCCCACTCCTGGATAAGAACTTATTGCTAAATGATAGCTGCTGGGAAAGGGAAAACTGGGTTCTTCAATGGAGTTTCAGTGAGTTTCTCAACTGCTCCAGGGCAGATCCCATATTCAAGAGTAACTGGCCAACACAAAAGACACAATTTCAAGAGAGAAAAAGACCATGAAGTTTGGTGGGTAGGAAGGTAGGGGAGGTTCTGAGGGGAGTAGGGGGAGGGGAGAGACTATGATCAAAATCAAAATGTACTATATGAAATTCCCAAAGAATATAGTCAAACAGTTTTAAAATACACCAAAATATATTTTTTAAGAAATAAAATTTTACTTATACATTCTTCCTTAACACAAATAATGAAGAGTTAAATCTCAAATATCTAAATTGAACATGGACCCCGAATGTTAAGGCTAGGACCCACCTGAGTGATCACCTAATTCAAAACTTCCTTTTTCACTTTTTATTTTCCTTTATGATATCAAATATGTCTGTATTTCCAAATGTAGGAACAGTTCAGGAGTACATCTCTTTTGAAATATGCGTACACAAATACATGCCCTAAAAATGTTCTACGAAATTTCTTCCTCACATTCAAACAGACAGGTTTTATGATTAATAAGAAACTTTTCCTTTAATCCTTTCCTTTCCTCTGTAGACAAGTATGGGGTTATATCTTTTAATTGGAATAAATGGGATATGGTTTGTGAATCTAAATTAATACCTATAATTTCTAGATTTAGAAAGAATAGCCTACCCCCCACAAAATTAATTTAGTTAACAATCAGATTTAAAGATCTGCTGAAAGACAGCATTGCTCTGCTTCCTTCTAAATTACCATCCCATCATCAGAAATGTGCATTTAATAATTCCAGTGATTAAGCTAAAATGTAACATAAGAGAAGGTAAAAGGAAAAGATAGGAACTGTGTATCTGTATAAAATTAGACTTTTTACAGGTTCACTCTACTTCTGTCTCTGCATTCAAATATCCACTAAAAGCAGCATGCAACGGATACATTTAACTGTGGTCTGTATCTTACTCCATTCTAACTTACATTAATTCAATAATAGTATTAAAATTTACATAGGGCTGCTGCTAATATCATTTGTGCTGTATTTGGGGGAATTGTAAGTACAGGAATAAATTAAAGATAATTTGACCTCTTTCAAATTCAGCTTTTCAGTTTCTTCTGAGTATTTTAGTAAATACCAGTTGCCTTTAAAGACTGTATACAGAACTTAGGCAGAGCTCTGTGTAATGCACTTACTGTCTAGCCTGCCTGGATCCTGCTGGTCAATTCCCAACACAGCAATAAAACAAAATAAAATATATAAATAAAAAGTCTGCCTATGTGTGATACATGTGTATCACACACACACACACACACACACACACACACACACACACACACACACGAGCTTCCAGTAATTTTCTAAGTTCTTTTTCCTTTATAGCAGATCATTCAACATTTCATGCTTCAGCACACAGGATATGGCCTGGTTTCATTACTAAAGATCCATAATAAAACCTATTATTTTGTATGCTAACTAAAAATGCAAAAGTTAAAATGGTTTAAAGGGAGATTTATTTAGCAAAAATAGGTCTGTGTCTTTTCTCATTCTAAAACTCTAGTTATATGCTTTAATGATAAATTTGTTGTCAACAAATCTGTAGAGAACAATTACTAAAGTGGTCCCCAATAATCCCCATCTCCTAATATTAATTAATCTTTGCTTCACTTCAAAGTGATGGTATATAATTTCTGGAACTAGATTTTTTAATTCCTCTGATTTAGTTGTCTTGGGTATTCTATCTTGGGCTTGGGTATTCTATCTTGCAATTTTTTGAGCAACCTTGTGGAAAAGTCCATGGACAAGGGACTGTGGTCTGAAGGAAACACAACTATGAGTTTTGAAAGTGGAGTCAGCTACCCCTCAAGGGGACATCAGAGCCACAATATTCAGTTTAGTTGGATGCTTGTGAGACATCATGAGGCATGGCCATCTAGCCAAACTCCTCCTAGATTCTTAAACCTTAAAAACACTGAAACAATATTTACTGCTTTAACATACTACATTTTGGCATAATTTGTTACAGGATGGTTGGTAGCTAATATAAAACCCTAGCTCAAAACACTAATTCTCCCAACTCATTTCTTCACTGACTTTGAAAGAACAATTCTCAACATTATATGGAAAAACAAAAGACCCAGGATAGCCAAAACAACCCTGTACAATAGAGGAACTTCTGAAGGCATCACCATCCCTAACTTTAAGCTCTATCACAGAGCTATAGTCCTGAAAACAGCTTGGTATTGGCACAAAAATAGACAGGTAGACCAATGGCATAGAGTTGAAAACCCTGAAATTAACCCACACCCTATGAACACCTAATTTTTGACAAACAATCAAAATATATACGCTGGAACAAAGAGAACATCTTCAACAAATGGTGCTGGCATAACTGGATGCAAATATGTAGAAGACTACAGATAGACCCAAGCCTTTTGCCCTGCACAAAACTTAAGTCAAAATGGATCAAAGACCTCAACATAAACCCAGCCACACTGAACCTACTAGAAGATAAAGTGGGAAATACCCTTGAATTAATTGGTACAGGAGACCGCTTCCTGAACATAACACCAGTAGCACAGACACTGAGATCAACAATTAATAAATGGGACCTCCTGAAACTTAGAAGCTTCTGTAAGACAAAGGACATAGTCAGCAAGAGAAAACGACACCCCACAGACTGGGAAAAAATGTTCACCAACCCCACATCTGACAGAGGGCTGATCTCCAAATTATACAAAGAACTCAAGAAGCTATTCTCCAAAACACCAAACAATCCAATTAAAAAATGGGGTAAAGAACTAAATAGACAATTCTCAATAGAGGAATCTAAAATGGCTGAAAGACACATAAGAAAGTGTTCAACATCCTTAGCTATCAGGGAAATGCAAATCTGAGATACCATCTTACTCCTGTCAGAATGGCTAAAATAAAAAATACCAATGACAGTTTATGCTGGAGAGGATGCGGAGAAAGAGGAACACTCCTCCACTGCTGGTGGGAGTGCCAACTTGTACAGCCACTTTGGAAATCAGTATGGCGACTCCTCAAGAAAATGGGAATGAGTCTACCACAAGATCCAGCAATTCCACTCCTAGGCATATACCCAAAAGAAGCACATTCATATAACAAGGATATATGTTCAACCATGTTCATAGCAGCACTATTTGTAATAGCCAGAAACTGGAAGCAGCCTAGATGCCCCTCAACTGAAGAATGGATACAGAAAATGTGGTACATTTACACAATGGAGTACTACTCAGCAGAAAAAAACAATGGAATCTTGAAATTTGCAGGAAAATGGATGGAACTCAAAGAAACCATTCTGAGCGAGGTAACCCAATCACAAAAAGACAAACATGATATGTACTCACTCATATGTGGACCTGCTTTATGATACATAATAGTGACCATGCTTTATCAGAGCTGTTTTTAATGATGTTGCTCAGAATGGTTTCCTTCCAGATGATGATTGAGAAGCTAATTTAAAAAAAAAGGTGCCAGGTACCACAAGAGTAACAGAACTGTGCTGTTTTTCTGGGATTTTGTTTTTTACTTTTTTTAAATGGAGAGTGCTGGATGTCTCTACAATTTTGTTCAAATGACTGCAGAACCTGGAAAAGCTGTTGCTGCTATTGATGCATAATATACTGCCATTATTGGTCTTATAATATAAAGAAATGTATATACATAGATAATTTGAATTTTTGGAAACTTTAGCTGTGCTATCAACTTTGGAAAAAAGTATCCCAGTTTACCGTGTTGAGTGGCATTGTACAAAAAATAACAGCCATATTCGTCTAGAAATGTTGAACTTAATTTTTTTCCATTTGTACAGGGGTAAACCACTGTATTAAATATGTAAGGTCTTAAAAAAAAGAAGGGATTTTGAGAGCCCATCCCTTGTGAAGGGATGCTCTCTTGACCTGGATACATGGGGAAGGGCCTAGGCCTGGCCCAGGATGATGTGGTAGACTTTGGGGAGCCCCTTTTGAGAGCCTTACCCTGCCTGGGGAGTGGAGGGCGGATGGCTAGGGGCAGGTGGGATGTTGGGGGAGGGGAGGGGAGGGAGAATGAGAAGGGATTGATATCTGAAGCAAACTTGTTCCTAATTTGAACTAATAAAATAAAAAAAAACACTAATTCTCATATCAATGGTTTATGAGAGAATAAAAAAAATGCCAGATAACTTCTGTTTTCTACTAAAAATCACTTACTTTTCTTTTCATATCTATTATGATTAATGATGTCAGGACTGAATTTTTTTAAAAAGTTAGACATTAGATTTTTAACCCAAGCAATGTACTGGTTTTCTGAAATATTTGCATCTAGAATTTATGAGCTAGTATCAAAATAAATTGAAGCTCAAATCAAATGTCTTAATGAATATAATTACAACCATTTAAACTCTAAGGCATTCTTCACTTTGATGTGGGATAATATATGCATAAGAACAGCATAAGAATGAGTTTATCTCCTACTCAGATGAAGAGCACAATTGAAAAGAACTAGAATGTAAGGCCACCAGCTGTGCTGTAGTCTGTGGGGTTTTGCAGTCATGTATCCTATTTTCCTGATGACCCTTATATATGAATCAGCAGAGCTGAATTGTCTATCTTATATTCACTGTGCATTTTAATAATACAGTTATGGATTACAATAATAGAGCCTGTAAGCAAACAGAAACAATCAATGTGTCTAGAAAGGATTACATCTGAAGATATTCTCCATTAATTAATTTTCTTTAATATGTTTATAAGGTTTGCTCAAAAATTTTAACATTTGGTAGCCAAGTATATTTATTTTCTCATTACCTTCCATGCTCCAAATCTACTCTCAAGAATTTTGGAAATATCAATGAGTAAAACAGAGGGCATAGTAAGACAACTTTCAGAGAACTTACATTATATATTAAACATTCTATTCCGTGTAGAACCTGGCAAATCTCATGCAATCTTCTTGAAACTCTCCTATTGGTGTATGCAATATAATATTATTTTGTTCTAAAAGTTTCCAATCGTGTCTTTAGCCTTCTTCACTGGATGACCCTATCAAAACCTAGTTAAGATAATGACTTATTTTGTAAGATCCTGATTTACATAATTTTCTCCTCATACAATTAATTCATTTTCTCAAATCCAATGTTACCTCTATGATTACTCTCTAAGCATCCATATTTCTATTAAGATAATCCCAGACTTTCAAAAAATAAAAAAAACCCAGTCATTAACTGCTTAAGATAAGTCTACCTATGTTCTTTTCATTTTTCATCAATTGCATCACTCAGTCAGCCTAAAATTAATCTTCTCCAATCAATCAAGTTCTGTCCGTTGTGCTATTCTAATATCTTTCATGTCCATTATTTCTTTTCCATTCCAACTACTAGGCCCTAATCATTGCATGTATACATGACTATAATATTGCCTTAACTTATTTCTAATCTTTCTCTTTACAATCTCACTTTTATGTTATTTATGGATTAATTTTCATAAAATGTCATCTTCATGGTACCCTCATGCAGAATCACATAATTTCAAAACTTAATCTCTTATCTTGGCATTTAAACTTTTTAATAATCTGGCTTCATACTCTTTATCCAACTAAAGTATCAGTATTCACCAACATAAACTATTTATTCCATCAGAGACACTCTACTTGCTCTTCCTTACAAGTGCTGTATTTAACTTAATATCTTGTTCATACTGGTCATGCTTGAAACATACCCTCCCCTATCTTGTGCTACAAAATCCTAGATATGTTCAAGTCTGTATTTCTAAATCTCTTAACCACTCTAGTCCACACTATTTTCTACTTTAGTGCTAACTGTCTGAGTATAGTGATATTTTTCCACATTCTGATTTTCCATTGTCTCCATTCCTTTATAGAAAATCAGGCTGCCTAACAATGAAACAGCTTGATCACTTATTTTCCTCACTACTTTTAGCACTCTATAACAACAGTGTACTTCCAAAACGATTTTGTACTGAGCCCCCTTTCAAGAACATGAAAGATCCCCAAAAGTGTGTTTGTGAGAGCCAGTAAGATAGCCCAGTGGGTATCTGTTGAGAAGCGTGATGACCTGAGTTCAATTCCTGGGACCCACACAGTAAAAGGCAAGAGACTCCTGCAAGTTGCCCTTTGACCTCCAAATTTCTGCTGTGTCACATCCTGCTCCAATATATTTTTTAAAATATTTTGTGTTTTAGTGGTTATATTTATTACTACTTAGTCTATATGAATTATAACAAAGAAATTTTAAGTATTAATTTATGTAAAATATAAAATAATCCAGGTACATGTTAACATAAATTGCTTATAAATATAACCATCTTTTCCAAAACAAATAAAGACAAATTTGTCGATTTTATAGAAAACGGTTAGATTCTCTTTTAATGATTCTTAAAAAAGTTTTATTAGTATACATTAATTATACCTAATATTGGTTTATTATGACATTACATATATGTATTTAATGCATTGGAATCCAATATGTTGCATGATCTTTGGTTGACATATACAAAAGAAATCTAGCCTCATACAAATATATAATTAGAAAATGAAGGACTATTTGAGTAGTTTTTCAGATAATTTTAGTATTCTTTGCTACATTAAAACTTGACAATAGTAGTTTCTTTTAGAGCAATGGGGAATCTGAATCTATGTTAATAAACTTTTAAGGCTTCATTGTATTGAAGTCATTGGTCATCTCTGCACTTTAATAGATTTCCCCAAGCATGATTTTATATCATCATGTATTGATCATTTGTCAAATATTGATTTGCTGAGTTATGAAAATGTTCCAGATGGTGACACATTTAATTATACAAGATTTGAAAATCATATTAGTTAATATTACCACTGGCCTCATCAAAAAACCATGGAGTATTGGGAAGCTCTCAAGTTCATGATAGAAGATACAAGTGATACAAATCTAATTTGTACTTAAAAGTTTATATTTGTCATTGGCAAGAAATAAATACTGTAAGTTGTTAGCCTTAAAATAACATTCCCAGTTTATTTTGGGTTTGATACCTGCCAAATACCCAGTAACAAAGAATAACCATGCTTTGTCAGTTTTAAGTGAAGCTAGAGTCCCATATAAAAAGCCATAAGCCGAGTTTCCAATTCAACCATGCAAGTGATTTACACTCAGGGACACCATCATATTCTAGTAAGCATCAAAAGCATGAGAAGTACTTCCCCTTTTTATATACAGGATATTAAAACTATACAAAGTTAAAATTAATAACATCAGTATCTGTTGATTATAAAAAAGCAATATTCTAAGTGAGCATAGCTTTGTTTTCCTAACTTTGAGTATGTGATAGCCAAGAATAAAATTACTAAATAATGTAGTTTTGATTCTTGCTAGGTCACCAGCAATTTCATTCACATGTACTTTTGCACCATCAGTGAATTATAAACAGAGTAAATAAGGCAAGAAGCACCTTAAAATTATTTTTAAAATTGTTCTGACATTTCAAAGCCTGTGGGACAATCTTGGGGAGCCCCAGGGAAGCCATGAACCACACTTTTGAGAACAAATGGTCTATATTATGTATGACATTCTTTCTTCATTCAGCATTACCTCTGGGTACTTCACTTACTGAGCTCAAACTGCTCCTCCATTGTAAATATAAGTTGTGTGTGTGTTGCTTTTCTTACTGTGGTGATAAAGCACCTGAAAGAACGTAAAGAAGGAAGAATTTATTTGGCTCATTGTTTAATATGGTACAGCCCATCATAGTAGGTAGTTCATGATGATGGTAGCAAGCGGCTTCTATTTATTTATTTATTCATATATTTATGTTTATATCTACTCATTCATTTATATATTTATTTATGTTTTACATCCATTCATTCATTTATATATTTATGTATCGTTTTTCATCCCAACCAGTTTCCCCTCTCCTCCCAGTCTCCCCATCACCACCTACCAACTACCCCTCCTCCGCATCTCTTCATAAAGGGTCAGGCCTCCCATGGATATCAACCACCCACAACACATCAAAGTAGAGTTTTAATTTGCATTTGTAGGATTCATTTTTTAAGCACTCTGGAAATGTCATACACATATAGAGTACATCTTGATCATATCTATCCTCTCTATTCCTTCCCTACAGCTACCCCTATCCAGACCCCAGTACATTTCCCTCTCAATATTACATCCTCTTTTTCATCCTGGGGGCATTCTTAATTTTTTCTTCTCCCTCTCTCACAAAAGGGCTAGCCAGGCATTGCGAATCTGTAATTTAATAAAAAGGGAACCTAGGTCAAACTGGAGAACATACATTCCATAGAAGGTTATTCAAACTGAAACACTCTAGGCCACATAAGACATATTTGCTACATTCCATTTAGACTTTGTACTTATCTTGCATTTCTACCAATGCTTTTCTGAGTTAGATCCTCCATCATCTTTTACATGGATGGCTACGAATAGCCTTATAACTGACCTCTCTGACTCCATTTTTCCAAATCTTTCTCCTTTATCTTCCTACCCAGATTTATATTTCAGAAGGTAAAACAGGATAGTCTTTCCAAAGTTCATGTCTGGACACATACTTCAAATCCTGAACAAAACTTCATAATCATTTTCCATCACCTAAAGGGAAAAATGCTCATCCTTAGCATAGTATAAGTAAATAATTTGCACACTATTTCCTTTAACTTAACATTTCTCCACTTTCCTAACCACATAACAAACAATAGTCATCAAAGTCATAAGAACTAAGATTTTCACATCATTTATCATGTATGAGGAACTATTCTAAACTACATATATTTGATCATTGTAAATACATATGACTGGTGCTGTTGTTATGTCTATTTGTAGATGAGGAAACTGAGACACGAAGGCAAACTGAATCATTGAGAGTTCAATAGTTTATCATATTGTTTTAGATTCTGGGTGTTTTATTCCTGATTGCTGTCTTTGGTGCTGTGATTGGAACTAGCCAAACAATCCTGGGTCCAACCCTCAGTGGGGGTGTGGGGATACAGGAAAACTAACAACCCAAAGGTGTTAAAGATGAGACAGAGACATTTGGTAATAACAGGAAAGCTCCCAGTAAATACTGAAGGCCACGGTTTATTGAAGCATCATCTTAAGTAACCATACAAAAGTGGGGGTTAGGGCAGAAGACATCCATTATCATGTATAAAAGGCTGATAGCAAATATTTCCTTTAATCTTAGAGACACTCCTTAGTAGCACTCAGATACCCCACACCAGCATGTCTCACTAGTCCTCAGGGTGGGTGTAGACTCACCCTGGCTGAAGTCTTTTGTTATTCAGAATATGAGCCATTCCCCACTGAGCCCAGACCATCCTGTGGTAATCAGCCAACATCTAAAAGACAATAGAACTTCTGGTAGGATGGAACGTATTTCCAAAATATTACAAGGGCCAAGACAGTTTTTGTATATGCTGTTTCTATTGGTTGGAATGCTTTTTTTTGCCTTTCCTAATGAACTTCTACCACCCTCCAAGAATTGGAGTAAATATTATCTCTTCTCTAGTACTACTTTCCTAAAACTAGGGATTCCTTATTGCTATTGGAGCATAAATTTCGTATTACAACTTACCTAAAGAAAACAACTACCTAATACTTAACACATGAGAACAGTGACTTAACAGTGTCCAGGAGGTCTTGCTACAAGCAATACAATGTATCAAGAACTACCTAGTCCGGGCTGGATAAAGGTCTCAGCAGTTAAGAATATGGACTATTCTTACAGTAGACCTGAGTTTGGTTCCCATTATTCATGTCAGGTAGCTTATAACTGTCTGTAAATCTGACTCCAGAGGAAGCCAAGACCTCTGGCCTCTGCAGACACTTATACTCATTTTGCACATACCCCTCCACCTATATACACACAATTAAATTTAATAAATCTTTTTAAAAAGAAAAAAAGGAACTACTTGCTCTGTCTAGCATGGCAAGGCACCCTGTCACTGAAAACAACAGAAAAACTTACATTTGAAAATCATTTTGACATATCTATAACACATGGTCACTTACAGGTAGTCCAAGTAAAAGCTGTAATTTCCACCTATGAAATAAATACCCCTATGTGGTGCCAAATAAAAACTTAACCCCACTTCATAATCCTCAATAAAATCATGTCTGCTTGGATAATTGGACCTGTGAAAAGCAATAAGAAAAGTTTAAAAACAGTCATGACAAGCTGCACTGAAATGAGGAAGAGACTCTAAGTCACTGATTACTATGATTTTTACTGAGAAAGTTACATAGTCTTTCCTAAATTGAGCATTAAGATATAAAAGCTCCTTATTCTCTAACACATTTAGAGTGTGAACACATGTAATCGAGCATCTTCTACTAGGCAGGGATTCAAAGAACATTTTGTGAGAACATCTGTTTGTTATTTATCTTTGTCTCATTTTACACATCAGCAAATCCCTTTTTACCACCAGGACAGAATAAAAATCACCATTTCATTATACAACACTCATAATTTTAAACGTCAACTTGGGGGGAAGAGAAGCAGTTGTTAGCACTGTATTCTACCTGCTGTCACAAGGAAGAAGTACAAGGGTGGGGAAGGGCAGAGAAGAACTAATTAAATATATAAATCCCTTTAACACATGCTCCGCCAATGGAGCATTCCCTTACTGTGCTTCACTGCTCCACCAACTGCTGAAAACTAAAACCCGCTATATCTTTCTAGAAAGGTATTCTTATTTTGCTCTCTTGAATTTATAACAAAAAATTAAAATGATTCTATCGAAATTAACAGAGAATTTAAGGAACTAGTGTGCTTATAAATCTTAGAAATTTGAGAAACAAGAAAAGAGAGTGTTGCATTTCAGTGTCCCTGTGCCATTATATGAAGCTACTAGGTGGTCTTTCTAAGTGTTCCAAGTGGTCACTGTGAGGAGGAGCCAATAGCAAGGCCACAAGAAATGACTAGTAGCAGGAAAAGCTACCCACTTTACTACAAAAAGCTGTAATGAAGGGAGAAAAGAATGCTGCTAACTTAGGCAGTGACTACAGCCATTTGTTAACGCATACTCATCATAGCATCTACTTGCAAATGTAGTATGTTTTAAGGTGGATAACAGCATTGAATGAATTACATTAATTACAATAATAGTTTGTTGATTTTTCCATAGATCTAAATGTATTGATTAGCATGTTATAATGAATAACACAGCAGGAAATAAGAAAGATACCATTCTTGCTTACAGGAATTTACAATCATGTATCACTTCCAATCTACTGCAAGAGGAACTAGCTCTTGTAGACCAGGCTGTCAGGAGCCAGCCCTGGTCAGATATAAAATTCTCTTTTACAAGAGGCTTGGCGACCTCCATGCTAAACCACTAATTTAGTCAAGCACCCCACCCCTTAGGTTAGTGTTCAGAGATAAAGCACAGGAAAGTTCCGGGACACCTGCCCAGGCCTGAGGGCATTTAACACCCATTCCTCCCCCTCCCTTACTTCCTCTTTCTTTACTTCCTCCTTTCTCTTTAAAAACTCCTTGCTGAAGTTCAATAAACAGACCCTGACAGCCCATTGCTTGGTTTCGCTCTTTCTTTCTCGCCCATTTATTTTCAGGCTTAGTCCCCCTCGAGACCCACGAATTACCAGAACCCTGAGGGCCGGGGCACCAGGCTGGTCTCAAACTCACAGAGATCTGCCTGCCTCTGCTTCCCGAGTGCTGGGACTAAAGGCGTGCGCCGCGCACCACCACCACACACCACCACACCACCACCCCACCACCACCACCACCACCACCACCACCAGATTTTTATCTCATTTTATATTCCAACCACAGTCCTCCCTCCCATCCCTCCTCCCCCCAGCCCACACCCAGTCCACTCTTCCTCATGGGTAAGGGCTCTCATGAGGGATCAACATAGTCTGGCACAATAGATTGGGGCAGGGCCTAATCCCTCTCCCATGCATTAAGACTGAACATGGCATCCCACCATGGGTAATGGGCTCCAACAAGCTAGCGCATGTACCAGGGATTAATTATATCTTAGTCCTACTGTCACTGAGCATGACATCCAACCCTAAGAAATGGGCTCCAAGGGATACAATGGAAGAGCAATGAAAGAGATATCTTACCAGAGAGAGCCACTATGGGCTTAGCGAAAAACCTGGTGCTAGGGTAACTCCCAAGAATCCACAAGGAGGACCCCAGATAAGACTCCTAGCAATAGTTGAGAGGATTCCTGAATTGGCCTGCTCCTGTAATCAGATTGACGAATACCCCAACTATCAACATAGAGCCCTCATTCAGTAATTGATAGAACCAGACACAGGGATCCACAACCAAAGGTCAGACCAAGCTCCAGGAATCCAGTCAAAGAGAGTGAGGAGGAAATATATGAACGAGGAAGGTCAAGATCGTGATAGAGAAATCCACAGAGACAGCTGAATCAAGCTTGTAGAAACTCATGAACTCTATACCTACAACTGTGGAGACTCCAGGGGACCGCAACAGGCCCTCTGTATGTGGAGGGCAGTTGTGAAGCTTGGACTAGCTGAGGGGGCCCTGGTAATAGGACCTTGATACAAACCTGGTACATGATACAACAACTCTTAATTAAGGCCAGGCACTATGCCCAGCAGAAGATGCCCAACACAAAAGAGGTTCTTTGACTCATTATGCTTTGCCAGGGCTTTGTTCCCCTTTACACATCGTGTGTGTGTGTGTGTGTGTGTGTGTGTGTGTGTGTGTGTGTGTGTGTGTGTTATGGTTTCCAGCTTTGTGCTCTTTTATTTTTTCCATTTTTAATTTAAATTAGAAACAAGATTGTTTTACATGTCAATCCCAGTTCCCTCTCCCTCTTCTCCTCCCCTGCCCCCCACTAACACCCTACTTATCCCATACCATTTCTGCTCACCAGGGAGGGTGAGGCCTTCCATGGGGGATCTCAGGAGTCTGTCATATCCTTTGGGACAGTGCCTAGGCCCTCCCTCTTGTGTCTAGGCTGAGGGAGTATCCCTCTATGTGGAATGGGCTCCCAAAGTCCATTCCTATGCTAGAGATAAGTACTGATCTACTACCAGAGGCCCCCATAGATTTCTAAGGCCTCCTCACTGACACCCACATTCATGGGGTCTGGATCAGGCCTATGCTGGTTTCCCAGCTATCAGTCTGAGGTTCGCAGCTTTGTGTTCTTTTTTTTTTGGTTTTTCGAGACAGGGCTTCTCTGTGTAGCTTTGGAGCCTATCCTGGCACTGGCTCTGGAGACCAGGCTGGCCTTGAACTCACAGAGATCCGCCTGCCTCTGCCTCCCGAGTGCTGGGATTAAAGGTGTGTGCCACCAACGCCCAGCATTGTGTTCTTATGGTATTTCTATGTGTGCAAATGTGTATTTCTCTGTGGCTATATGTGTTTCTTGAGCCTTTTCTCCTGTTCTTTTTCTTCTGTTTGTTTGCTTTGTCCTATTCTGGTTTATTTGTCTTTACTTCATCCAATAATGTTTTATTATTTTTATGATGCTTGTTTGTATCCTAAGGAAAGAAACAAAGGGTGTGGATTTGGGTGGGTGGAGAAGTGGGCAGGATCTGGGAGGAGTTGAAAGAGAGGAAACCATAATCAGAAGATATTAAAAAATCTATTTTCAATTTAAAAAGAATGTACAATCATTTCACCAACAGCAAGTTACACTGCAAATCTACCATCAGTTGCACATAAAGGAGAACATGCTCAGCACATATTAGCCCACTAAAGGACAGGAGAATATAATACTTATTCAAACCCTGATTGGGGGCACAAACAGTAAACACTATTACAGTTCAGCAAAGGGGGGAATTAGAGTATCAGAAGAAAGGGAAACTTTTCTTCGATGTATAGGATTTGAGTTTGGTCAAGTCAGTTAGATTTGCAAAAACTGAAGAAAGTGTCCAATGAATCAAACTAAACAACATCACATACACTAACCCTATCTTAACTCTTGAGTTGTTGTTGTTGTGTGAGCCACCCCCCCTCTCTCTCTCTCTCTGTGGGGGGGGGGGGGGGGCAGAGATGGCTCAGCTGTCATTCCTCTCACTGGCCTGGAGGTCACCAAGTTTGCAGGCTGCCCAGCAAACCCCAGGGTTTCAGCAGCGGGATTACAAGTACATGCTTCCACATTGCATTTTCACATGGATTCTGGGAACAGAACTTGGGTCTTCGTGTTTGCATGGCAATTGCTTTACCAACTAGTCTCCCATCCCAAAATGAGTTCTTCACATCAGGAAGAATTCTCAAAGTCCCTACCCAATTACCATCCAACACATAAAGGAGAAAACAAGATGTGCAGTGTCCATTCTAACCTAATCGGGAACAGAAAACATTTATAGAAATTTATCTGCATATTTGATTAAAGGGATGTGCTAAAATATGATTGAGACTTAACCTTTCGGTGAGAACATTTGCATATTAGAGCAAGAACGAGATCAAAGTAGAGAGGGAAGGAGATCATCAACCAACTGGTATAATTGTGTGGGAAAAGAATCTGATGCTAGGGGAGGCCTCCCAATGCACTGTTCTGGTCTTTACCCATCTGAGGCAAGTGTGTTTCTTCCTTTATTTCATAGAACTAATGAAATACAAGGTCACATGCCTTTTCCTCTTATTTTAAGGAAATTTTAACTCGTCTGATATATCATAATTGGTAGATATTATTAATTGCAAAAGGTAGAAATGACCAAAATAGTTTTATTAGGCAAATGGATTTACAAGTGTATATTAGGCTATTGCATATTGCTAAAAATATAAAATTCTCATTGGTAATAGGAAGCCATTTTTATTTCTCTAAATGTTTCTCAACCAGGATGGCAAAGTACTCCCCAATGAGCGTATCAGAATCTTTAGGAAGTACTTTGCAAGCTATGTCTCCTCAACTTCTATTTTACCAAAGTGGCAGGTCTCCTCTACGTGATTTCAGCATTAGTCTAGAGTTAGTATTTGGAAGCTACTACGAACCTTCATTTCTCATCTTCCTCTGAATGGTAGATCCATTAGAAACTTTTGCTTTATAGTTTGATCATAAAAACTATTTTGGAATGGAAATGGGGCTATTTGGGAATCTGCCAACTGTAACATTTTAGCAGTCCAGCACCCATTCCCAAGGCAAAGTCCTATCCCTAGCAAATGAAGCCTAGTACACGCTGTTCAGCCCATGTGGGGGCAGCATTTGTGAAGGCAGATCCTCGGCCACCTAAAGCAATCACACCATAGTCTAATAGCTATGAGTACTCCCAGTCTCAGTGGTACACTGAGTCCTACACCATTGGTAGCTGTGATTTAAGCTGAAATACCAGTCTGTCCCATTAGATTAAAGTCTCTGCTTAGTGTCAGGTCCTTTCGTTAATACCTATCTAAGAGCACTTGGATGACAATAGCTATGTTGTCTGAGGTTGGAGGATTGGTTGGAGAGACACTTCAAATAGACATTTTTGTAATGGACCAATTTGTAACAAGCATGGAATTCAATCTGCACTACTAGAGTAACTTACACAAATACTTAGGCAGAGTAAGAGAAACAAAGAAAAGAACTACAACGAAGCTAGTAAACAAGTTTCATGATGAATGTAGCAAGACCTTATTTGTCAATAATTAACTGAATACAAATGGATTAAACACTCCAATTAAAATCATGAAATGACCAAATGGATAAAAACTGAAAGCCAATATATGTGGCTTGTAAGAAACTCACACTTCCTTGAAAGACTGAAAATCAACATGTACAAAGTGAATGGGTTGAATGATTCATGCAAATGGAAACTGAAAGAAAGGAAGAACAGCAGCCATACTAAGACAAAATAGAATTTATATCAAAAGTAATAAAGAGAGACTAGGAAGTTCAGTATATAATGGTAAGGGCTCAATATAGCAAGAGGAAATAAAAGTGTAAAGATGTATGTAACACATATAAGAGTATCAAAATAGTAATTCAAATATTAATGACCTACAGAACAAAATAATAGCTGGGAACTTTACCATTTCATGTTCAGCAATGAGCAGATTATCCAGACAGAAAAATCAACAAAGAAACATTAGAGTTAAATTACACCCCATCCAACAGCTGAAGAACATATTTTTCTCACATATGGAATATTATCCAGAAGAGATCATTTGATAGGACACAAAACAATCCTCAACAATTTTTTAAACACTAAGGCATGTGTCAGTTTCTACATTCAGTCCCCAGCAGTGTGTGTGTGTGTGTGTGTGTGTGTGTGTGTGTGTTAGAGAGAAAGACTTAGGGAGAGTGGGTGCCAACAGGGGAAATCACTGATTATA
Source organism: Cricetulus griseus (assembly GCF_003668045.3). Classification (NCBI taxonomy): domain Eukaryota; kingdom Metazoa; phylum Chordata; class Mammalia; order Rodentia; family Cricetidae; genus Cricetulus; species Cricetulus griseus. Next base: position 20,311,097 of record NC_048604.1, on the reverse strand, counting down.
TGAAATATATTTCTGACCACAATTCAATAAATCTAGAACAGAAGAAAAACAAAAACTATATGAATACATGTAAATTAGACAATGTACTTGAAAAAATATTTTGAAGTTATATCTATAGCTTTCTATAGTTTGAGAATTTCATACATAAATATCAATTCAACTTACTTTTGAACAACCAATGGATCAAGAAAGAAAACAATGAAGTTTAAAAATTGCCTTAAATGAATAGAAATGAAGATAAAATATACCAACACATGTGGAGCATAGCAAAGAAGTAATAAGAAGAAAATCTGTATAAATCAATGCCCACATCAAAAAAGTAAAAGATCTCGGATAAACTATCACAAGAAATATCAAAACAAAAATAAATTAAACCCAAAGTCAGCAGAAGGAAAAAATAGTAATGATCATGGAAGATATAAATCAAATAGAGGCTAAAAGAATAATATATAAGATCAAGGAAACATAGAGCTGGTCCTTTAAAAACAGACAAACTTTTAGCTAGTCGAACTAGAAAAAAATAAAGAGAAGATTTAAAGAAAACACTACAACTGATATCAGAAAATGTTAAAAAAATCATTAAGAGATTATTATGGTTAACTATGTGTCCACACATTTAATAATCTAGGATAAATGAAAAAATTCCTAGACATACATTCCTTAGCAAGACTGAATTGTGAAGAAACAGAAAACACAAATAGACCAGTCCCAAGTAATATTATTGATTTAGTAATGAAAAAATCACAATCAAAAGAAAGCCCAAGACTAGCTAACTTCACTACTGAATTCTACCAAATATTAAAGAAATGATACCCATTCTCCTTAATTTGTTCAAAAACAAAAAAAAAAAAAAAGAGGAAGGAATTCTTTCAAACACATTCTAGAAGTCTAACATCCCAATATCAGAACAAGAACTCAGCATAGAAGTAGTACTCTAAAAAGATAAACATAATAGATAAATCTCCATCTAGACAACTAAGGCCAAACATTCAAGGTAGCAGGGAGAAATAGAGGGTTGGGAGGTAATGGCTAAAAGGGATCAAAGTTTACTGATTTGGGCAATATTGAAAATGTTCAAAAAATAGCAGTTTGGGGACTCAGTGAAATGGGTTAGTAAGGTAAAGGAAATTTCTGCCAAGCCTGACAACTTTTTATTTTGTAGCAGTCTATATGTTGGAAGGAGAGAACTCCTGAAAGTTGTCCTGACATCCAACTATGCATCATGGCATGTTCACACATGTGCATGCACATACATGCCTCACAACACATACAAAAATAAATATATGAAAATAATTGTAGTGAAGGTTATTCAACTAAGAACACACTAAAGATCACTGACTAAATTATACAATTAAAAGGGTAAACTATGTGGTATGTAAATAATAGTTCAAAGCTTTCAACAATAGAAGAATCAGTAACTTGGAGAACACATTCATAATTCTTTCTCAACATTTGATGGAGGTCTTAGTTGCTTTTCCTGTTACTGCAAAGGCAACTTGAGGGGAAAGTTGCTTCTTCTAGCTCACAGTTCCAGAATACTGCCCATCACTGAAGGGAAGTCAAGGCAGTAGGAACTTCCACAGGCAAAAGGTAAAGCAACGAATGCCTGCTACTGCTTAACTCCATTGCTCCACTTAGAGCTTAGGATCCTAGTCAGGGAAGGGTGACACCCACAGTGGACAGGTCTTCCCAATTCAATGAAGACACGCTTTCCAACTCAACAATCAAGATAATTCCCCACAGACATGCCTAAAGGCCAAATTTCCAAGTGATTCTAGGGACCATCATGTTGACAATGCACACTAACCATCACAAAAGACGACCATATGGAATCATAACAGGGTTGTTTGGTGTAGTCCCAAGGGATAAGATGAAGCAGGGCTATACTACACTACACTACACTACACATCATAGTAACCAGTTCATATTGTATTTTGTGTGGCTTTTCCACTATGCCTAAGCAAAAGGAACGATTTTGGCTCATTTAAATGAATGCTCAATAACTAGAGCTACTCAAAAAAATCACATTTCTCATCTTGGAGTGGGGAAAACATAATTACTAGTAGTTTCCAGACATAAAGAGTATTAAACAATTAAGGATGAAGTAATGGGGTACATCCAACAGATTGTGTGTTTATATTGTAGATGGGGAGACATACTTGAAAAAATGTAAAGGTTTCTTAAAAAACCCTACAATCTTATTAAAATTCACATATTACAAAATCCATCAAAACTTACATCTATAAGGTTTTTCCCCATGTAATAATTTCAACATTAGCCACGATTCAATGAATATTTGCACATTTTGATATCAGTCATAAGTCTCAATAATGATTTCTTACAAAATAATAAAACTTGCTCTTGTAGTTTAGGCCATCTCCAATCTACACAAGTTGTCTTTGGGTCAGTCATTTCTTAAAGAACCTATGTATTCAACTACATGTATTTTTTAGTCTGCAGCTTTAAGGGTAACATGAATTTCAACAAGAAAAATATCTTACCACATACTTAATACTAATGACAGTTAATGAATGCAAAACACTCTGGATTCTGTCCGTCATACCATCTTCTGGCTTTTCCCCAGATATGGAATATGCAGGCTATTGATTTTTAGAAGTTGCTTCTAAAGTTCTAGAATGAACCATTTGGCTGAACATTTCAAATCTTTTGGCATAAAGCCATAAATGCCATAAGAAACTGGCATTTGGTCCTCCTGCAATGCTTTTATTACCTGTTGAGAACTTTAACTTCAGATCATGAAGGGAAATCATTTGGCAACTATGATCTAGACTTAAAACCTCATGGGGCAGCAGACCTTACCCTTTAAAAATCTTTGGAATTGTTCTCTATTAAGGAGATTCAAATCCAGATACAATGAGAAATCTGCTTATATATTTATGCTTTATAATACCAATGAACAGTTTAATATCCCAGTAGGAATCTTAATAATCGCACCTAAGGGGCTAGAAATGACAAACCAGCTTCAAGTATTACTTTCACTAGACTGGTCAAGGAGAGTCAACATATATAGCAGGTGCTAAGCAGTGCTGACTTATCCTGGCGCACTGACAACTTAGACATGCAGAAAAATTCTCTATCAAAATTTTGAAATGGAAAACATCTACAGTGAAATTGGACTCACTGTCAACCTTGAAGTTCATGCCTTGGAACTATGTTCTAATGTTCTGACATAGCCCTTCTCTTACTTCCAGTAATAAATCCCCATGGAGAAGGTCCAAGAAGGGTATTGCCTTAGATCATATTTCATGCTAGAGTGAGGATCTTCTCTACAGCTTATCTCTATGAGAGTCCAGCCAAAATAATGTTCTACAGAGCTTGTTGTTGGGTTAGTATTCTTTTCATTTTGAACAGATATACTTTTCACATTTTAATTGATAAAATTAAAGATAATACATTTTAATGTTAAACACATATATACATTGTAAAATGGTTAGATCAGAATATATACATTTAGGCCCTCAAATATTTATTACTCCTCTGTGTAAAAAACATTCCCAATTCAGGAAGCAGTCTCCTGTACAAATTTGCTCAAGGGTACTTCCTACTTTCTCTTCTGAGAGGTTCAGTGTGGCTTGATTTATGTTGAGGTCTTTGATCCATTTGGACTTAACTTTTGTACATAGTGATAGATATAGATCTATCTGCAGTCTTCTCCATGCCAGCATCCAGTTATGCCAACACCATTAGTTGAAGATGCTTTCTTTTTTCCATTGTGTAACTTTAGCTTCATTGTCGAAACTCAGGTGTTCATAGGCATGTAGGTTAATATCAGGGTTTTCAATTCAATTCCATTGGTCTACCTGTCTATTTTTGTGCCAATAACCATAACACCAGTAGCACAGATACTGAGATTGACAATTAATAAATGGGACCTGCTGAAACTGAGAAGCTTCTGTAAGGCAAAGAACACAGTCAACAAGACAAAATGGCAGCCTATAGAATGGAAAAAGATCTTCACCAACCCCACATCTGACCGAGGGCTGATTTCCAAAATATACAATGAACTCAAGAAGCTAGCCACCAAAACACCAAATAATTCAATTAAAAAGTAGGGCACAGAACTAAATAGAGAATTTTCAATAGAGATATCCTATAATGGCTGAAAGACACTTAAGAAAGTGTTCAACATCCTTAGCCATCAGGGAAATACAACTCAAAACTACTCTGAGATACCATCTTACATGGGCCAGAATGGCTAAAATCAAAAACACCAATGACAGTCCATGCTGGAGAGGATGTGGAGAAAGAGGAACACTCCTCCATTGCTGGTGGGAGTGCAAAATTGTGCGTACACTTTGGAAATCCGTATGGCAGTTTCTCAGAAAAATGGGAATCAGTCTACCTCAATCAAGATCTAGAAATTCCACTCTTGGGCATATACCCAAAGAATGCACATTCATACAACAAGGACATATGTTCAACTATGTTCATAGTAGCACTGTTTGTAGCCAGAACCTGGAAGGAAGCTAGATTTCTCTCAGCCGAAGAATGGATAGAGAAAATGTGGTACATTTACACAATGGAGTACTACTCAGTGGAAAAAAAATGAAATCTTGAAATTCGTAGGAAAATGGATGGACTAGAAGAAAACATCCTGAGTGAGGTAACCCAGTCACAGAAAGACAATCATGGTATGTACTCCCTCACATATGGATATTAGACATAGAGCAAAGGACTTCCAGCCTAGAATCCACACCACCAGATAAACTAAGAAACAAGGAGGACCCTAAGAAACACATGGTCCCCCCAAAGAAGTGGAAAGGGACAAGATCTCCTGAGCAAATTGGGAGCACAAGGGAAGAGGGGAGGGAGGTAGAAAAAAAGAGAAGGGGAGAAGAGGAGTGGGGAGGAGAACAAGAAAGATCAGGAAGACTGAGACAGGGGAGGAATATCGGAGAGCAAGAAAAGAGATTCCTTAATAGAAGGAGCCAGTATATATTTAAAGAGAAATCTGCCACGAGGGAAATGTTCAGAGATCCAAAAGGATGACCCCATCTAAGAATCTAGGCAGTAGTGGAGAGGCTGCCTTTGATGCCCTTCCCCTGAGATTGATGACCTTAATTGCCATCCTAGAGCCTTTATCCGGTAGCTGATCAAAGCAGAAGCAGGCACCCACAGCTAAGCACTGAGCCATATTCATGGAATCTAGTTGTAGACAGGGAGGAGGGATGAGCAAAGGAGCCAAGACCATGCTGGAGAAACCTACAGAAGCGGGTGATCTGAGAGCGCACAGACCCCAGTCATAAAGCTAGGGAACCAGCATTGGACTGAACCAAGCCCTCTGAATGTGGGTGCCAGTTAAGAGACCTGGGCAGGCTATGGGACCTCTAACAGTGGAGCCAGTGTTTACCCCTACTGCACAAATGGACTTCGGGAGCCCATTCCCAATGGAGGGATGCTATGGCAGCCCAGATACACAAAAGAAGGCCTAAGCCCTCCCCCAAATGATGTGACAGACTTTGATGATTCCCCCGTGGAAGGCCTCACTATCCTTGGTGAATGGGTGGGGGATGGTTTAGGGGTGGTAGGTGGGGGCATGGGAAGATGGGAGGGCAAGGGAATGGGGGGATTGATATGCAAAATAAGATATTTTATAAAATAAAAAAATTCCCAATTCGTTCTTGTATCTAATTTGAAACATACAGAACATGACTTACATACTCTCTCCCTACTGTGCAACAGTACCACAGAAAGCATATCCTGTCTATGAGGGTCAATTCTGGTATATTTAGTGATTTGTCAGGCTGCTCTTCAAGTGCCAGGGATAGAATCCAGGGCTCCTCACATGCTAGTCAAGCACTCTACCATTGAGCTACACTATCAGCCCTAGATATAAATACTTGACAAATAAGTATGTCTTTCTCATTTCAGTCCCAGACCATTTGTTTCCTTCTTGTTAAAACCCTCAAAGGAATAGTGGGTAGGGCACTCAGGGAACATTACTTGAGAGAGGGAAAGATATTATTGGAATCCTAGCCTTATTTTACCACTGATCATATTTCTGCCCAAGCAGATTTTTTTTGTGCCAGATTGTGCTCTTTATTGCTCACATCATTCAAAATAGCCATGAGCAGCAATATTCATGAATTACTCAGGCTATCTTTATTGTATTTACTCTGTGTCCCACCCCTGTAAACCACTCTCCCTAGATATCTTAAGCATTCTGATTGCTTTTTTCCATTTCAAGAATCACAATTGCAGAGAAAGCAAAGTTCAGCATGGCTTTATTACGATTTAAAACAGGATTCTCATTACTTGGCCCTAAGAAGTTGTCTATCTATGGCCATGTCACTTATTCAAATCCCTGTTGGCTTTTTAAAATGCTATATCATATTATATACCTCTAATATACTAAGCCCTGCTACCCACACACTTACTAAAAGCATCTTTTAATGACCTGTTTGAAATCAATGTATTTGATATTTTAATAAACAATATAAAACATAGCACAAAGAAAAACTTTTCCAGAAACTTACTTCTCTGAATAGTATTAACTTTATTAAATATGCATTGTCACAATTATTTCATATTCTCATTCTTTATCACAAACTGAAGTGAATTCAGACTGTACAACTTTCACTGAATAAGTTGTGCAAATTTCTAGAACTCAGTCAAGTATATAAAGGTTGATGATCTTTGTGGCTCTTCTTCCACCTCCAAACCCAAAGGTGACAGGGTTTGAGAAAAATTCCAGCCATGTTTGGTGGGAAGAGTTTCCAGTCTATGGCAGAGGGTCAGAGAAGCGACAGGGAAAAGATATAAAGAATCTAAAGGGAATGTTCTTCACAACCTCTCAGAGGCACTGACTGAACACACCCCAAGTCTGCTTCAGTGACAGCTATATAGAGTGGTTCTTCACATTTCTCTCTTTCAGTGATATGGGCTTTCTCTAAGGGGACACCTCCTCCTCCACTTCCTCCTCCTCCTCCTCTTCCTCCTCTTTCACCTGCCTCCTCCTTCCCCTCTTCCTCCTTCTCTCCCTTCCCCCTCTCTCCCCTTTTTCTCTTTCTCTTCCCCTACAAGGCATACACACAGTAGGGAGCACAAGCATTCACATTTAAACATGAGTGAGACATCTACAAAAAAACACAACAGATTTGGAGTTTAATTCCAGAGCTGTAAACAAGTTAGTGTTATAACAACCTTGAGTGAGAAGAACAACTCTTATTTGTTGGGAATGCTGAGAAGTGAATAAAAGTGATTTGTGAAAGAATCCTAGTAAAGCCCTATAGTATACCTTTAAGACACATTGCTTGTCCACTCCAGTTGAATCATGAAGGTGCTTTATCAGACACATTGTTTTAAAATAAAAGAACAAATGTTTTGTTTTCTTAACATAGATTCTTTTTTTTAAGCCACTGAAAATTAGCATTGTAGTATGGAGAAAGGGACAGAGAAGGGGTTAAAAATTTTCTTTAGATTCAAATGCATTTTGACTTTCCTTATTTCTCTCATACACAAGACTGGTCTCGAATTCACAGAGATCCACCTGCCTCTGCCTTTCGAGTGCTTGGATTAAACGTTTGTGCCACCACTGCCCATCCTTATTTCTCAAAACTGTAGCTGAGCTCCTGTCTCTTTAGTCCTAAACAAAGGAACTTATTTACTGAGTGCTGCAGGAGGTCTTGAGTGATGCTTTAATGCCTTAAGACCAACTAGTTTGAACTCCCCTAGGCAACCAAGTGAGGATAGATACAACAATGAATTCTGGGAATGAATTTCAATGTTACATAAAAAGGAGAGAGTGGTCTTCTGTCCGGTGAAAACTGAAAGCCCACAAAGAAAGTCAAGGGACAGAATGGGAATTTCAGGATGTACAAAATTTTTTGCAATTAAAAAGAATCCAAAGAACTAGAATCTGGGCAACAGAAGGCAGGTCAAGCAGGCATAAGTATCACCATATAGTTTAGGAGACAACAATACTGAAGTATATTATCCATGTTTGTAATACCATGGATTTTGAAGCTGGACTCTTTTTAAAAGCCCCCAAGAACAACTAATATGCATGAACTCACATAATAATAAAAACAGAGAGGCAGCATGTTTGAGCACAGACCACAGTGTATTTCTATTTCAAAGTCTTCCAAACTTTTAATGCTATTTTAAGTAGTGAAATTATCTGGAAAGGGCACACATGTTCTAGAAAGGTTTGTCAGGAAGAAATGGAACCAGGAAAGTAGTGAGTCAGGAGTGTCTGAAGGGTGGAATAATCTGAGAGGAAAGTGGAAGGGTCTATGAGAGCTAAAATGCATACACGTATCCATGATCTAAGCATGGGAGCTAGGAGATCTTTCTTCTGATTTACTGTATTTTGGCTTAGAAATCAAGGCTTACAGGCAGATATCAACAGCACCCAGTATGATGAGAAAAACAGTACTGATGAGAAATGCAGAATGTAGCTCTCATTTAAATTTAATTGAAATAACAATTTGTTAAATCACTTCTGAGAATAACTCATTTAGGCCATGTTTAAAATTTAAATTTTCAGTCAAGAGGAATGCAATTCCCTATACGTCAAAGGAACCAATATCCCTGTTTGATTTCCCATTGATAACAATCATCAACGGGGCCATCACCAAAAATTCTCCAGTTTCACTCATAATACTGTATCCAAAGGCCAGGTGTGACTGTTTACATTTCAATTGAATTAAAATCCAATAAAATAATGCATTCAGTTGAAACAGCATCTTTCCAAGTTCACTATCCACATGTAGCTTAGTGGCTACTGTGTTAGAAAGGGATGGGTCCGAATATTTTTGTCATCATAGACATTTTTCACAGATAGTACTGGGTTAGTTATCAGAACACTTGCAATGATAAACCAAAAATCAAACCATTTCAATTACAAGTTTAAACACTGTAATTAGTATTCATATTCATAGAGAATATAGATCTGCACTTAACACTTTATGTTTCACTTTGGAGTGGTTATCAAAAATCAATTGTGCAAAAAGAACCATTTGAAGGGTTTTATTAAATGGTTATTACTAAAAGAATGATTCTGTAGGTCTGGATCCAGGAATATGCTTTTAAAATATGTTCTAGATAATGCTGTCACAGGTAGTTCCTAAGCTGCATTTTGATAAATGTTATGATTACGCATCAAAATATTCCAACTGATTCTGTCACCTGATGAATGGATAAAGAAAATGTGGTACACAAATACAATGGAATACTACTCAGCCACAAACAAGAATAAAATGCCGTCATTTCCAATAACATGAACAAAACTGAAGATTGTTCCTTTCGTTAACCATAAAAATCCAGACAAAGAAAGACAAGTACTTCATAATCTCACTGATACGTAGAATCTGAAACAGTTAGTCTAACTGAAGTTTAGAATGGAATGTTGGCTACTAAAGGCTTCTAGGAAGAACAGAGAAAAGGACATGGAGGGCAGAGGTTGATCAATGAGTGCTAAGCAATAAGCAAGGGTGAAGACACTCAGTGTGCTGCTGCACAATAAGGAGGCCAAAGGTAACAACTATGTGCTAAAATGTCTGGAAGAAAACAAAGGAAGGAGTTTTCACCATACAGAAATGATAAATGAGCCAGGCATGGTGGCTAAACTGGTAATCCCAACATTTGGGACACATGAAAATAATGAATTACCAATCACTCTGGACTACATACCAAGTTACAGATCAACCTGGGCTATATAGCAACCCACTCTAGCCTCTGCCCAAATGGAAAGATATGATAAATATTTGTGGAGATTTTATATATATATATATATATATATATATATATATATATATATATATATATACACACACACACACACACACACACACACACACACACATATATATAATACAATGTATGGATATATTAACACTACTTATATAGTACCCCATTGGTAGCTAACATTTGATTGGGTTTTATATACTGTTTTAAAAATAAATGTAATTTAAATATTTAAAGTTTTTGCCTAACATAATAACATGAGGAAATTCTAATTATCATTATATATGTTTGTGTGTATATATTTGTCACTTCCTATATATATATTGATTTATTTTAATGTATATATACATAAATATATCTGCATGTATGTATACATATATATATATAAAACTGTGTATACATAGGGCAGACTTTCTCTTGATGTATAATTACAAAGTGTTCCCCCAAGGCAATAGAAACATTCAAGGTACAGTGGATCTATGCAAATATTGAGTATAGAGAAAAAAATCAAGCAGTAGGAACAAATCCGTTGAGCAGAGTATCCCAGAATATCTGTGCAAACCAGAAGCATCTATTTACCAACCTTCTGGAATTCTCAGCTCTGAAATGATTCTGAAACTCGAGGTAGTAGGAGATGAGAAAACCCTTGGTACAGCTGCAGGTGGCCTAATATGTCAATGCTTTTGTGTGAAACACCAGACTATGTGTTGAGACATGGGTAAAAATACAGTTAATGACTTCCAGAACTTAGTCTACCAGGGGAAGACAGAGCAAAGATAAATATTATAATATAGTAGCAGGTGTGATTTGAGCTAAGTTGCTGGAGATGTAAAAGGTGGTAATTTAAATGTAGACAACAGCATGGAAGAAGCACAAGAGCTTGAAAATATGGAGTGAATCAGGTGACCCAGTAGTCTAATTCATAAATAAACAGCGTATACATAGTTGTATGGTATAACATCAGGGTATAAAAGAATTCTGGGTGTCTGGGATGTGACTATAGATTACCCTAAATACTTCTTTGGTTGAAAAAAAAATTTAGCCAAAAAAATCGAGAAGCAAATGATAGTATTAGATCTGTATTTAGGGAAACACAGTAAGAGCTAGGCATACAAGGTACTGGGCACATAGGAGATGCTGAGATGATGTGCTATGATTGGTCATTTGGCTGCACTGAAGAACTATTAGACTCTACTTGGCAATGTTTCTTGTTGCAAAAGGCTAAATATTAAGAGAAAAGCAACAGAATATGAAAGATTTCTTAAAATAAAGCTGAAAATCATAGGAGAAACCATGAAGAGTGGCAACATCTAGAAAATGCTGGGAATTCAGTGACCCTTTGTGACTCTGTCAATAAAAAGTATCCATGATGGGGATCAGAAAGAAAGCAAAAACAAAGTTTTCAATGGTCTGGTGAGCAGATGGCTCTACACTGCCTAGACCTTCTAATGTCGTGTCCAATTTAGTATCAGCTTTTGACTGCACACTAGTGTACACATAGCTTCTTCCATGAAGTATACTCAGACTCCCTATATATTGCATGTGGTTAACAACATGGGCTCTGGGGCAAACTTTCAGTGATCAAATCTTGAGGCTAGTAATGACATATATAGTGGTGCCTACTGATAAGCCCTGTAGTTGAAAGGGGGAAGCAGGAGCATTGTAAGTTCTAGGCTAGTCTGTGTTACACAGAACATTTGAGGCAAGTCTGAGTTACATAGTGTCAAACAACAGCAATAAAAAAACAAAACAACAAAGCAAAGCCCAATTCTGATGCTTAGTAATTTTAAGACCTAATAGGCAGGTTACTAAAACATCTGTGCTGGGTTGCACTCAATTAAGTTTTTGGCCAAAAAAGTCTCATGGAAATCGCCAAACAACCCAAGAGTAGAAAAATGAAAAAAAAAAAAAAAGGTATGTGTCTCAGTTTTTAAACATTTAAATGGAAACAGTACTATCTACCTAAGGGGACTTTGTTTGATGACCCCATATATACAAACTATTTATTTAAAATAATAATCTGATACAGAATAAGCATTCAATAAATGTTAGCTCTTATGTGTATACATGAGTGGAGAACACACACTTAACTGTACTATGTACAGTAACCCTTAAAGACATGAGTGTTATATCTCTGGGATGCCATCAGTACTGTTCAGGAGTCCAAGAAGTATCTGTAGTATATTGTCCTGTATGAACAGCATGTCTTGGCTAGTATTCCTTTTTAAAATAACTAGCTCAGTCGGTAAAATGTGAGACTCTTAATCTCAGGGTCGTGGGTTCGAACCCTACGTTGAGTGCCAGATGAAGGTGTGGAAATTAGGATTCACCAGACCCAGCATAAATGATAGGTGGGGTTTTATTGGGGAAAGAACTTGCACAAAAAACAATTAGTGACTGTCGTGGCATTTCTGCCCCAAGGATGCAGACCCTGCCTCCCTGATGCTTTCCGAGACCCGAAGGGGACCCCGATTTTCGATCCTCTCCCTTTATCTGCTCACATCTGCACCTGTAACCATGCCCAAAAGGCATGGTCACTATTACAGGTACACAGGCAAATATATCACTACGGGGGGGGGGGGGGTGCCACATGAAGTAAGTGGAGATCAGAGGACTGCCTGCAGGGATAGGTGCAAGAATAGGTTCTCTCCTCCATCATAGATCCCAGGGATCAAACTCAAGTCAGCAGGCTTGGTGACAAGCACCTTCACCTGCTAAGTCATCTTGCCACCCCCTGAGTATTATTGTCAATGAGTATATTAGGTCTTTTCAATAAGTATTTACATTTGTAAATATTCTCAGTGATCTTCTTGAGTAAGCTAGGCCTGCCCTTTACGTCACTGAACACACTTAACAGGTGTACTGAAGTAATCCACAGACAACCCAGCCTTACAAGCCTGAGTAGCTGAAGCTCAGAAAATGACTTTTTAGTTTTTCTTGAACTCAGTGCAGGGAAGAGTTCCAAGATTCTTTTTCCTTCACCAATAAAAAAATATCAGTTTCTTTTAAAAGTCTCCAATAAGCTCCTTTTCACTTAAATTCAGTGGGCTTGTTACCACAAAAAGGAATCAGTATGTGTTGGGCTGGGAAAGGAGGTATTGTTCTAACTGAAGTGGAAAAAAAATCAAGATTTGTTTTAATATGGAGCTTCCAATCACATGCCTAAAAATCCCCAACTTTACTTGCTGTAAACTTGACCTATTACTCCTTTTTTAATTACCAAATCTCATTTAAGCTTAAAGAAAGATGAATAGGCTTCATATATTCCTCCTTTCCTTTAATCAGAGAAGTAATGTTTTACTTTACTCTACTTTAATATATATTAAAGACATAATCTTGGATGGAGATAAATTCTAACCACACACTGACCAAGGCAATACAGTCATTACCATCTTCATATGCCATTTTTCTAAAAGTTGAATGAATATACTACAACAATATTTGTCCTATCTCTGATTTATCCTCTTTTCTGTTGTTCGCTTAGTCATTGGGGAAGGGTCTCACTCTGTACTACAGGTTAACCTTGAACTTGTGGTGATCTTCCTGCCTCATGTCTGCCTCTATCTGTCTGCTTCTACCTCTGCCTCTGCTCTGCCTCTGCCTCATCCTCTGAAGAGCAGGGACTGCATGTGTGTGCCACCATGCCTGACTTGCTCACTTCCTTCATAATATTGTTGAATATTGTCAACTATTATGAAATTGTATGTGGCAAGTCATTTCCCCAGTACATACAATCTCCAATAAACTGATGTAATAATGATCCCTTGAACAATGTCTCCTGAAAGGGTTTTAAAGAAAAGTTTGATCAGAGAGCTACAGCTAGTGTGAATTACTCAATGTCTGGATCCCTTTGCTGAATTTATAACACAACTTTAAACAGCATTCCCTTCTTTGGTGGTACACAAAATTATGACTTTTCATTAAAAGGAACAAATTGAAAAATCCATTTGAGAACATTAAAAATATGGGAAGATTGATGAGATAAGAATGGAGAATGCAGGGAGGAAGGGAGGGAGGGAGGAGAGAAGGAGGAGGGGGAATGAGCTACATATTTTTTCTGTTGTCTGTGTAAAAACATTCTAACTTTGAAAATGTAGCACTTCGCATTCATAGCCGGGATATTTTGAAATATATACTTATGAAAACCATTTATAAGTCCACTGAGCATAATATTACAACAAATTATCTTATTAGATGGAAAAATATTTTACATTACCCTTTAACTCAGACAATATTTAGTCCTCAAAACTTCAAATTTTACTTTCATTCACATTGGTATATAAATTCATTAAAACACTAGTGTCTATGAAAGAATATACTATTTCTGCAAATAACTAAATGTAGTCTCAACTAGTAGCATATGTCCAATTTACCCAGGATCCATTATCAGAAAGGCAGTAAGGTATAAGAGAGAAAAAATAAACACAGATTTTTTTCAATCAGATGATTTAATCTATGAGTTCAGGCTCTGCCACTCAGTAGGTTAAGACCTCAGGCAAGTTACTTATCCTCTGAGTCTTGGTCTCAGTTTTCTTACCTATAAAATACAGATCACGTCACCACAGTTGCCATGTAGGATTGTTATGAGCTTTAACTGAGAGTAGGAGTTAAATCATTGTAGAAATGTTTTACACATCCAGTGTAATCCAACAACTGTATTATAACTTTAATAGAATAAAACCATTAAAGAATTAGACAGATCCATCACTAACACACAAACAAAATGTAGCCATTAAGTAGCCACCTGGTTGAATTTGACATTGTTCATGAGCTCACCTTGAATTGAGAGACAGCAAGGGGATGCCACCCTTTCTTTTAATGTAAACATTATATTAACACAAAGAAGTGCTTCCCAGATCCAGTCACTCCAGGAGCATAATAAAGTCCAATATTTTTCACTGCCAGACATCTAAGCCAGTATTATCAGCACACAAGAAACCTCTGTATATTGAACAAAGCAATGTTTTCTATGAGACTATATCTATTTAGTTTATGGTGACAAAATGAGACATCTCTGGATTTAACCAGAGGACAACAACCTCAGCAACTTGTCACATTAAAATGTACAGATACAGCTCTTCAGGAGTCACGCCTGCATCGGTATATGAAGCAAACATATAGCAAGCACAACTTTCCAACACTTACAGAAAAAAAAACAACAACAACTGATAGCCAGGAAGGAAACCAAAGCCATAAATTCAAAGCAATGGGCTGCAGGGAGACTACACAAACCTGCTGTTGCTTTAATTGCAGACAATTCAATTCAGCAGCTGTTGGTCCAAGGACCAAGGTTCACTGTGTGCTCTTCAATGCAACCTTGAAATACTGTCACTCAGCCCCTCTCCACATCATCTGCATGCTGCCCAATTAATGAGGATCAAAATCAACTGTCAAACCATGCATCAAAACAGAATACGATATTTTAGCTTTTTCAAACAGGAGAGCATTCTTTTAAGAATGAAATAAGAATGTAGATGAAAGTCCTTGCCAATAAATGATATCCCACGTTATCAAAAAACATGTGGCTAGTGGAACTAAGCTCCTGTTGTGTTCAGTGTGGAAAGTGAAACTTTCTGAAGGTTTGTTATTTGTCTAACAGCTAGGTGTATAACAAGCCTTTAAACAGCATGCATAAGTGGGTGACCAGAGCCCAAGAGTTTACATTATTATGTGACAATATTTTTCTGAAAGCTTAAGTGAAAACTTAAGGAACATATTAGATCCAATGATATGTCACAATACTGTGGCTTAGGGATGGCATTTTAGCCTTGCTGTTCCCAGAATCTTTTGGTTTCTACCATGAAAATAAACAATAATACATATTCATCAGCCAAAGTTCAATACTGAAAGGAAAATAAATTCACGTAAAAGATGTGCTCTGGAATGGTTCCCATTAGAAGTTTTCTCACTCTTAACTACATGGAAATCCACACAACCAATTAAAAAATATAGGAGCTTAGAAACTCAAGAGAGAAACAACACACTGAGAGTTTAAAAATTGTTCTTTGCTTCCAAAACACTGTCTTGTGTGCAAACACTGTAGGCATTATCACATACTACCAGTTGCAGACGTAGGACTTTGGAAATTCAATACAAGAATACAGCAGAGAAGCGTACACGATTAAGGGATCGCGACTACCAATTTAACAGAAAACCCACATTTCACACAGCAATCTACCACACGCATAGCTAGGGAGTTTTATGCAGCTATTTAGCTTATTAGAATCCCATTTGTCTTTCAGTCCAGTAGGACAGGAAGAGAAATAAGAGAAAGAAATTCACTTTGAAACCAAAGGGAAATTTCAGAGAAAATAAAACATACTATACCTGTATATTGTACCAGGAACATTGTGACACTCTTCGGGGAACTGTTTCACGTTGTATCCTACCGTGAGTTATTCTCTCCTGACCCTCTTCCCTCCTCAAAAAGAAAAGCCAAAACACCCTAAGCCCCCACTACACACTATCCCTAAGCCGCACCCCCCATTGGTAGAAAAAAAAACACACAGCCAGGATTCGGCTCAGATCCGATGCTTCTGTTAAGCTCGGCTCCAGCCGAGCAACTGAGCTCCAGCAAGGGAGCACGGGGACGTGGATTCTGATGCCAGTAGCACTCCCGTCCACTTCACTTACACAAAAGCAGGCAGTGGAAAATCCAGGATCCTTGAAGACAAGGGCTGGAACTGCCTTTTATGAATTGCTATTACTGCATGTGTCCCCATCCATCTCCAATGACGGACACTTAGAGGCTGAATTGGGAGTGGAGGGGGTGGGGTGGGGGAGGTTGGAGAGCAGGTGGGGAAGCAATTAGCAGTATGTGCATTGGAGAATTCGTTCGGGATTTCATACATCAGTGCCTAAAGAAACAGCATGCAGTTGACAAATCAGAACTTTACGATTTGCATGCCTTAAAAGAAATCTTAGCTCGCAGCTCCAAAGAAAATAACACTTGCCCACACTTCCAGGGTATGGAAAGTCACCTCGATACTTTCTCTTTCCTCTGGCTACACTTGTTCCTGACAAATCAACATTCTGAATTAATATTTGCTCATTTTCCCTAAAGAATTACATTTAAAAGGCTGAGAGCAACGGAAGTATAAAGAAATTAAATTCTATTGACCATGACATCTCTTAACAAAAACACGAGAAGCTAATTATTTTAAGCCAACTTTTCATCCTTCCTCCCATTCTCCAGGTGCAGCTTCCACGCCTCTAATCAATCGATCATACAACGTCTGTGCATCTATTTAACCCTGAAAATAAATGTCTATCTAAAAACTACTTCATTAAAAGGAAAGGTGAAAATCCAAGAGCTATGTGCAAGACTCATTTGATAAGTCACCTTAAGAAGTCACTGTATCTGAAAGTGGTTTAGTTTTCTTCATCTGCTAAAGTGAAGCACACTTCATTAGACTGATTTTTAAAATTATCCATGAATAGAAACAGTAAGGAAGTACATTCTTATGGAGAAAATATGATGTACTTAAAGGCATACCTAGGGCTGGGTTTCAAGGAACCTGGATTCCATTTTTACAGTTTTGTGACAGCAGATGAGGAACTTCTCTGAGCTTGAGCTTCTGTATACATCCTGACTGCTACATAGGACAGGAGTTATCATATGAAGCTAATGAGATAACAGATATGGCTCCTCTGTCAATTGTAAAGGGACAGACAACTGTATGAGGTTATAATTACTGCACCATGAACCGGCTCCTGCTTCAATGACTTAAGTGAATCACCTCTCCCACATAAGGAAACTAAAAGGAAAACACAACTATAATTTCTTAAATCATTGTTTAATTCTTCAAATTTTCAAATTGGAATCATTGTTTGTGCTTAGAAGTCTCCAGAAGGGGATTTTTTTCAAAAGAAATATTTTAAAATGTAATCCATAATACATCAGCAGTTTGTCAAAGAAACTGTAGTCCCCAATCTCTTTCTAGAAAGTCTGTCCATTTTCCATCATAGGATCTGAGTTTTATGTCCCATCTAGAATGCTAACTACTGGAAAATAAATATCTCCTTTTGCTCAATCTTTCTATTTATCTGGCTTACCCTCTATGCCCAGTGTGTAGGAAAAGATTTGACTTGATTAACCAAGTCTAAATCTACAAGGTAAAAATTCAGTCATGTTTTCTACAGCTCTGAGCTGCCTTGATACTATATATACAGTGACCAGCTGGCTTATACTGGGACACAATTTTAGCACATGAAGTCCTGGGGTGACCACACCTGGGGTACTAAATGATCCAGGCAATGTTTGGGGACCTCCAGTTCAGCTAAATCCCACATGTCCTGATTTCCATCTGTATGGTAGTTACCCAAGTGTGTGTCTGTCCACATGGGACAAATGTGAAACAGCCAAAAAATGCAGAAATATCAGATGTCAGCTCATCTTGGCCCCCTCCAGTGCCATCTGTGTCTTCAAACAAGTGTTTAGTCCGATCTTTTCAATAAGAAAGAAAACTTTCTAACTGCTCTTTCAAATACCTTTGCCATTGCTGAAAATGCCAGTAAAACATTTCTCTGAAATCTATTTTAAATCAATGGGGGAAGTAGCAACATGCATCACAAAGGGTTACTTGACTAGTAACTAAAACCAAATAAGCCATGTAAAGGGGAAGAGAAGGAGAAGCTAGAAGGAGATGAGAGGAAACAGCAGAGGAAGAGAGGAGGAGAATAAGTGAGTTTTCCTTCTAATTACACACTTGCAGGGTCATTGTGAATGGCACTTTTTAGAACCAGAGCTGTAACCTAGCCTTCCATCTGCTTATGTGGATAAACAAGAGTGCAGAGTTTACTTCCCCTGGCATACAGAAAGCCAAGCACGTGGGGTACCAATCTCTAGAGGCCTCCCAACTACAACTGTCCACCACAGCCTCACCTCTGGCTGCCAGAACCCAACTTCAGCTTCCACAAAGGGACAAGAAAGAATGTCTGCATTTCAGAATCAGGGTGTTCCACATTTGAGCATCATAAATAACTTCCACAAATTCAAGTTTGAAATTCAAATCCCTCAAGTTCCTCAGAAGGCCGCACAAGTAAAAGGGAAAGGATTGGGAAAATGATTTGTCAGCATTGTTTCTTCAGTCAAAATATAAAGACCCTAACTATAAGATGACTGACAGACTATCCCAAAAGCAATGAGGTGAGGGGCAGCACATTTAACCCACACAGCAAGAAAAGAAATGAAACAATCAAAGCATCCTGACAAGAAGAAATAGCAAAAGCTACTGTTAAGCTTCCCTTACCCTGATTTGACGTTTTAAATGGCATCCTAAAGTGCTTCCCCTCAGTTGTCACCCCTAAACCTCATTGTTCTTTTCAAATAAATTAGGGTCATTAGTCATTTGGGATTCCAGGAATATTTGTCAAAAACAAAAGTCCCAGTGGAAGATTTCAAAGAACCAAGAATTGAACCAAACAATGGACTTCAATAGGGAGAAACATCACTAATTTGCTAAACCTTAAAATGAAAATATTAGGAGTGTAATTGCAGCTGGGGGTTGGTGTGTTAAGAGTATAATTGAAGCTGGAGGCTGGTGGCGCATGCCTTTAATTCCAGCACTTGGAAGGCAGAGGCAGACGGATCTCTGTGAGTTTGAGGCCACCCTGGTCTACAGAGTGAGTGCCAGGACAGGCTACAAAGCAATACAGAGAAACCCTGTCTGGAAAAACAAACAAACAAAAAACAGTGCAATCGAAGTAAAAAGTAATGAACTAATTTGAACCAGGACAAAGTTTCGTGTTTTTTGAATCCATCACACTTCACCAAAACCCTGAGAGAACAAACAGCTCATGTTTCCTGTAAAGAGCACCCTTTAAAGGCTGACTGACTTACTTAAAAACTCGAAAAGGAAGCAAAGAAGCAAAAACAAACAAACAAACAAATGATAATCAGAATGGACTCTGCCATTTTATTTTTTTAATTGTTTGACCTTGTTCAAGTCACTTCTGTTCTCTTAGCCTTACTTTGCTGGCTTGGAAATGGATGTGCTGAGATTGCCAATATTTCAAGCCTAATAGTTGCTGCCAATTGTAAAATTTAGTCTAGCAGAAAAAAATTAAATGACATCACAATTTGGCCCTAATAGCTAAGAAGCAGAGATACTGATCACAACTTCCTATGAGTTTACCTCTCTGGCTTGTTTTGAAATGTTAAACATGTTATACATGACAGTTAGTAGCTGGCCTAGTTCAGACTCAAGCAAAAAAAAAAAAAAAAAACCTATCCCAGCAGCAGTCTTTTTTTAAAAGATGTCTTCTCTAAAAAATGTTTTAGGAACACTTTGCTATCCTCATGTCAAAGTTATAGGTGAACAGTATGGTCCCCACAAAAAAATATGAAGGGAGGAAAATAATCTAAAATAAGGTGATCACCGATTGTATGCTAGACATGGCACGGTATTTTACATCATTGCATTAGTCAGTCCCCACAATACAGTGTTGTTTACGTATTATGTACATTTTACTAAGCAAAGAAAACTGGACAACTTATATTAAACGAGTGCTTAGTCACTCAACTGCATTGATAAGATTTTCAGCTCAAGCTACCAGAATTCATTATTATTCCAATATCACAGTGATTACGGCTCACTTCCTAAGTCAATCACACAATTGAAATTACTCGATAAATAAATCACATGCTGAGTCTATCCAGTCAAGGTAGATTTCCTTGTTTTTCTATTTGTCTTTTTAACCTTTGTTTATTGTCGTGTGGGGGGAGGGGGAGTAGAAGAGAAAGGGAGGGAGGAAGGCAAGGAGGGAGGGAGGGAGGAGGGAGGAGGGAGGAGGGAGGGAGGGAGAGGGAGGGAGGGAGGGAGGAAGGGAGGGAGGATGAACATAAATACCATGGCACAAGTGGAGATAAGAGGGAGTTGGTTCTCTCATTCCACTATGTAGGTTCCAGGAACTGAACTCAAGTCATCACTACTGGCAGAGAGTACCTTTACCCCTTAAGCCATTTTTCTGGTCCCTTGTTTCCTTGTTTCATTTCTGCTTTAAAATGTCATCTGATGATACACTGTAATGGTGGGGGCTATTAGGTTCTCCAGGCAGACAGATTTGAGTTTCTTGTTCTGGCTTAGGGACCTGACAGAGCTAAGTATCAAGTTTCCTTGGCTGGCAAATGGAGAAAATAGTGTGTCCTCAGGTTTTTGTAAAGTGTCACTGATGTGATGGCAGCTAGCACAATACTGGGCACAAAATTTCTGCTCAATACAAGCAGATTCAAGGTCTCTTTGTATTTTAAGTGACACAGCAAAAGAAGGAAATGTTTGGTATAAAGAAAAAGAAAACTAGACTTAAAGAGCTCATGTGCTCTTAGGCATAGCACAGATAGAATTAGAAAGCACCCCACCAACAACCTCCAAAATTAAGTTACACTATATGATAAATGAGAGCAAAATGAATGATTTAATTGGTGATTTTTAAGCAACAACAAGAAGACTTGCTATGTGCTACAACTAAGCAATAATTGTGTCTAGTTTCCTAGAACGACTGCTTCTAAATTGAGAGGTAAGAAAATAAAGGCACTGCTTGAGTGCTTAGGGAAATTTAGCATCCTTTTCCCATAATACTTCAAGTCCAGACTGACTACCTCCCATTCAACTGTGGCCTTCTCATACACTCCTTTCCCCCTCCCTTCCTATGTGTATTCTAACTTCTAGTATTCCTTGCCCTGGTCTAGCTCTGTCTCTGCTCAACAACTTCAAGTGGTATTTATGGACTATGTATCTGGCACTGCACTGGATGAAACAAGGGAACATATCAAAATTAATTAAAGAGATACATGCTTCATTGAAACACAGATCTAAGACACCCAGGCCGATTAGAGTTTTGGCAATGTGGCAAATGCATGTGTAATTGAAGGTTTGATTGATTTCAGAGCACAGAAACCTTTCTTAATGTAGCTAATGATATAACACTGAAGAATTTAGAAAATCTGTACTGATGGCTAAACTTAGTTTGAAAGGGATGGGTAATGAAGATACTAAAAAGAAATACAGGGACTGGCAAGATGGCTGAGCAGGTAAAAGGCACTTACCACCAAACCTGATGATCTGAGTATGATCTCTGGAATCCGCATGGTGCAAGAAGAGAACAGTCGCTCACAAGCTGTCCTCTGACCTGTGTACATTGCAGTGGCACACACATGCACACGCACACGCACACACACACACACAATTTAAGTTCAAAAGCCAAAAACATGATTAATTAGTATATGAGTGCTCACTGTATAGCTTTTCCAACTTTCCTGTTACATTTGAAATTTTTCATAATTAGAGGTTAAGGATAAAGAGTGTGGCTTATTAAACTTCAAATTTCCAAAAGGAAATAGTCATACATTACAAAAGCATGAGGCAATTAGGGCAAAATTGGTGATTCTGAATGAATGGTATGTAAGACCTATTATACAACTACTTTTTTCAATACTTAAAAGTGCCTTAAAGGACTAGAGAGATGGTTGTGTCAGGGGCCATAGCTTTGGGAGTGGGGTAAAAATTAGAGGCACAATGGGGCTTTCTGCCTACAGGTCTAGGTGGAAAATGTGAATTCCAAGAAAAAGGAGACCCTGCCTGAAAGTAATAAGGCAAAGAGTGATACAAGAGAACAACAGGTACCTTCCTCTGGCCTCTACCCATGCAAATATAAGCATGCTTACCAGTATAAACATATTTGTATAACACACACACACACACAAAACAAAGTTTAAAGGCAGTTTGTAGAGCAATGACTCCTTTCATTCAGTATCTCACTTGTCATTTGAAAAATTTTATTCATGTATTTATTGGTTGATTGCTTTGCTTTTTTTTTTTTTTGAGACAGTATCTCATTATGCACCCCAAGCTGGCCATAGAACTCACTATTTAACCCGGGCTGGCCCTTGAAGTCATGACGATCATTATGCTTCTATCTCCCAAATGCTAAAAGCACAGATATATGACACTTGCCTGTTTCAGTAGCCATTTCTAGAAGAGGCCTATGGTGGTAGACAGTGAAAAGAATGGAGGAAAGGCAGGAGAATAACAACAATCAACCAATAGAAGGGCCGTGGATGCGCTAGTATATTTAAGACACTAGAGGGGACTCGGAGTTTTCTTTTTTTAAAATTAGTCACTGCCTGGAGCAGGCTAACAGTATAGATGAAGAAATGCCAAAGTGCTGTCTGAAAGGCTAACTGGCTGGAACAGAGTTCTGTTAAGAGAGAAGTATAAATATTGGAAACAGACTGGAGCCAAATTGCAGAGAACGCCAGGCTGAAGAATCTGGCCTTCCTCCTAAGGATAACAGGAAGCTATTTATGGTTTCTGAGTCAGGGAAAGAAAATTAACTAAAACTGATTAGCTAAATAGTACAATTTGTTTAAGCAAATGTACCTTCAACATGCACTCGGCTTAAATCTATATACATCTGGCCCTTGTATTTCCCACATCTGAACATGGGCTATAGAGATTCCCAGCATCATGGACACTGATGGCTTTTCAAGCTGCCTCTTCCTTACATATATTCAGCTTATGTCCCTCTCCCTCCTTGTGCCCTCAACTTGCCTGTCTTGCTGACTCAGCAAGCAATAAATAAGCTTCACATAATGTTTTTGAAATGAAGCTGCTGGGCTCTGAAACTGATTTCCTTTGTGATAATCAAACCCCAATTGCTGCAAGGATCACTGATTTGAGGTGGAAAAACTAAAAATTCAACCAAGTGACATACAAAGGGATACAGGAATATATGTCCTGTGTGTGCAAGGCAACAATATTATTCTCTGTATATTGAAAGAAAGCTTAATGGAGGTGACACTGCTTGACAGTGGTCAGTGATTAGAATACTTCTTTAAAACTGCCAAATCACAAAGCGGACTTTTTTCTGTCTCCTTCCCAGCCTCTAATCCAGTCATGTTACTCCCCTACTTAAAACCCTGTGCTATCTCACCCCTTCGTGCCTATGAGACAATGACCACACTTAGTAGCAACCCATTTCCCTCATTAACTTGCCACAGCACACCTTCTAAAACTCCTAGTCTGCATCTGTCTGTCACATCCCTCGTAGATTACATACATTATCATACCTTTGCTGCAACCTTCCATGTTCACCGAAACTTCTTTTCATGTGATGGTCTTCCTGCTAAGACTCCTTGCTAGCCACTTCTTTTCTACTTAGACTCTAGGCAAATCCTGCCATCCATTCATTATGACTCAGCAAAGTCAGAGCTTTGGTCGACAGGTTGCCCATACCCAGCAGTAATCCCTTTCACTGTGTTTCTAGGGAGCATTGTGTACATCTCTCTTTTTGAGCATACTGTGTATAATAGAATATAACCACTGCTTTGAGTTCTATCACCTCTGCTAGATGGTGAGCTCATTAAGATGGGCAGAGATTATATATAATTCCACATTATATTTCCAGTGCTTAGCAGGAGGTCCAAACCTTTATAAGTGATCAAATGTTCATCAAATGAATAAGTCTGAATAGCCAAAGTTCTTTGATTTCAAATCAGCATCTTTTCAAAAACTAATATTTGGCTAGCAGAAAAAGAAATGAATGGTTATTACTGTGGCATTTTCATACATGTATATTATTATACTTTATTCTTTGCTCATTAGCTGGCTTCTCTCCCACCCATTCTTGCCAGTCCCCTTCCTCATGTCCCCAAATAGTCCCCCTTTTGCTTTCATGACACATTTATTCCACTGCCGTCGGCATCCCCTGAAAGGTGAAAATTAGAATACTATGCGACCAATATAGTACCAGGGAAGTGTGTCTGAGGGCACAACTAAAGAGGAAAAAGGAGGACTATCATCAGGTCTTCTTGTGGGGTTGTTTCTATCCCAGGAAATTCTCACTGGCAGTTGTTGTTGCTAAAAGGAGCAGCTGGAGCAGATGAGAGGGGGCCTTACCAGGGAGTTCCCCATCTTTGTTTTTCTCAGTATGCCACTGAAACAATATCGTTTATATACCATTCTCCCTTTAATGCTTCAGCTTCTCTGAATTATAGCCAAACTTTCATTTGTGCTCTGCCAACAGATGTCTTTGGACCAGCCCTGTTAATGGATAGTCATTGAATGTTGTCCAATTTTTATTCTCACCTATCATTATTATGCCAAGGAGCAATATTTTGAAGGGACCACTAAAGAAAAACATCACATATAGAAGGGGAACAGAGCTTTAAAAACAGTCTTTGTTCCTCCTGTATCACCAGTGCCTTTCACTGTATCTCCATCTTACAATGTTTTATATGCTGTTACCGGGCAAGTTTAAAAAAGGAAAACTGAGGCCAGCAAAGCATCATACATTGTAGGCAAGAAATAGAAGAAACAAAGCTGAAGACTGGAATATAAATCTTTAGGTATATGATCAGTAGCCACTTCTGAAAAGTAAACATTGGAGCTGTTTCTTAAAACTTAGCACAAAGTAATTAGCCTTTTTTAAAACTAAACTGAGGTGGTTTGCTAAACTTAAAAAAAAAAAAGAAAGAAAAACAACTGAGTCTGTTTTGATCTTCAAAAATGTCAAACTGGTAAACACTTGACTTAGATATAAATCTAAGGGCCAAGTCTTGCTTGAGGAAGATTTAAGACACATAAAATTTGTCTGAGGTGTCTGCCAAATCTGTGCAGCAGAGACAGGAACCCTGGAAAAGCTGACACAATCATAATTCTCACAATACCAGCAAGCTTGTGCTGGGCTGGAGCCACAAAAACTCACCCTTCCTTAGGTAATACTGTTTATAAACAGACAAGTACAGCATTTGCTTATCAGCTATCTGGTAGCTCACTTTTACCTAGATATCCCTCAGAGGGAAGTGAAGGGAAAAGAAAATTGACCCCCCTTCTAGCATACGGCCCAATTTTCAGCTGGGTAAATTTTCATTTAGGTGATGTGCTTGCTTGTTAAGTATTCTCTTCCAATAGTTATTGAACATTCATTCTATAATACCTCTGTCTCTTTGTCTGTCTGTCTGTCTCTGTCTCTAACACACACACACACACACACACACACACACACACACACACACACACACACACACACACACACACACCTACCTCCAAAGACATCAAAAGGAGTATTTATGAGTATCTGGTGCAGAGCCTAGCACCGTCATTCAAAATAATAAGCCTGCGATAAGTCACTGAATAATATGAAACCCTAAATGCAATTTCAATGCTGAACTAGAGAATTACAGATTCTTTTTTACTAGTATATAGGCATATTAATTGTAAAACTAATGGGCTTAAAAGGGATATTGTAGTCTATGCAAAGCAATATTATTTCATTCCCAAATGATTTGTACTCATAACTTTTGTCCTCTAAAGATCATTCATTTTTACATAATGGTTATTATTTGTAAAACAATGAAGGAGAAATCATGCAGCAAGATACTAAGTGACTATATGGCAACTAACATACTTTTGTACAGAAAAATTGATATCCAACATTCATGCAATTGTATGTCATTATGGTAATCCCCTACATATGTCCAAGATCACTTAACACAAGAATATAGTGCATGAATGGGCTATATTCTGTAAATAGGATTAACTGTAAAATTCAACCAAGATCTTCCCTAGGGATAGATTACTGAAAAATGCATTTAAAATGACGCTTAAAAATTATAACCAATAACATTGGTCCCCATGACATGCACTGCTTATTGTACACTCAATTCTATCACATTTTTCTCTAGCTTTCTGCTGGTATCCCCATTCCCAAAGACAGACTTTCAAGAAAGAAACAGAGGAATTGGAACTATTCCAACTCCCTTCCATGAAGTGTTAGGTGAGTAAGAAAAGATTTCTATATATTAACTATATAGAGAACCATTACATAGCGAAAGTGTCAGTTTGAGACTGTTGTTGCTATGCTGTGATCCCATATAAGGATCTGCAAGAAGTCTATGTAGAGTGGCAAATCAGAAGGTACTTCAGGATAGTGCAAAGGGGGATTAATGGGTTTTCTTAACAAAGTTTCTTCTTATAAGAACTTTTCTTCTATCAATTATTGAAACTAGTCTTCCCTATCTGTAAAATAGTACTAATTTTTTTTGAGACAGAGTCTCACAGTTTAGCTCCAGCTGGCCTGGGACTTATATGTAGATCAGGCTGGACTCTAACTCACAGAATTCTTCCTGCTCCTGTTACATCCAGCTTAAAATAGTAATACCCATTGAACGTATTAAATATGCTTGCTCTGAGGCTAAAATACCAGTATTTTGTGTGTTATACAACAATTAGCCTATAGAATCCACATCAGCATTTGGTCAACTATAAACATTTCACATCTGCCTGACAGTGGCCTACAATCCCAAGAAAAACGTAAGTTATAGGAAGAAAAAGTGATGCTAGTGCAGCTGATTTGCAAAGCTTTCATCAGCCAGCCTGAAGAAATTTGGATAGTATCCTAAAGAAAATGAGCAGCCTTTGAACTATTTATATGGAGGCTAAAAAGAATTAGATTTGTGATGTATAAAAAAAATAAATCTTTTATCTGTACAACAGATGGGAAGAGAGTTGGTGTGGAGGCAGTAGAAATCCAGGCTAGAAATCCTGTGTTTGTGTTGGCTGGTAAGCACACCCACACTAAAGCAATGGAAACAGTGGTAGACAAGAAACAACTATTTTAAAATAAGTTTACAAAATTAAAAAATAAAGTATGATGAAATTATCTTTAAAAATAAAAAAAACAAATGTATCCCTGGAAAATATAGGACAATAAACATATACAAAGTAGAAGTTATATGTAATCTTATCATTTGTAGCAAGCCCCTATTTCTGTATATTTAACGGCACAGTCATTTTCCTGTGTGTGCACACAAAGATTTATGCAGCATGTATAACATATTACGTATGTTTAAGTTGGAATCTGCTACACTACAGTGGGTGTTTTATGGCCTAAATTTTCTCTGGATGTATCACAAACAAGTTTGCACATCATACAAAGTACTTTGGCACCATCCAATGATGTGGCTACTTAATGATCCACAATTGATTTCATTCAAACTTCCAGTACTGGGTATTTATGGTGTGATTTCTTTCCTCTATTTGTCATGATAAACAGCTCTAGGGTAGCTTAGAGCTAAATTTAAGGAAACATGGTTGCTTCCTCCGAATACAGCACTAGGACTTGATGACTTGTTAAAGACTATGTTCAGTTTTAGGATTTCTAACTCAATACTGACAAGTTACTTTTTAAAAAGGGCTGAATAAAATTATCACCCCACTACCAATGTGTCTGACCAAGAGAAGCTGCATTTAAAACTAATGCCAAAGATAAGTCAAATGGACTTGGCAGCTAAAGAAGATGTTTCTTAGGAAAGTAACAAGAAAGGAGAAATGTAAACCCTGTCAATAGAAGTAAAGCAGGTGTAAAACAGGGTTAAACTATGACAGAGACCAAGATAACAAAAATGTCTAAAAATGAAGCAATAGTGAAAGTATGAGAATCTGAATTGTTATATTCAATAAAAGTAGCACAGGCAGCAAACTGCTCTGTCTGTTTACAGTTTTTAAATATCCTGTACTACTGAGGTCCATAGTTGCATCTATGTGAAGATTTGTTACTTTTTGTTATATAATAACCACTTGTTAGATGTCTACTGTTCCAAGTTTCCAAGTATAGAGATGAATGACATGTTATTCCTGCCCTTGAAGAGCTCACAATCTATTGAGAAAGAAACATCCACAGAACAGCACACTACAGTATGATCTCATCTCAAATAGAAGTAGTATGAGTCCTACAGAAGTGAGAATACTAGCCTTGCCTTGTGTATGCATTCATGCATATGTGGAGTGTTTATTGGAAAGGCTTCTCAGAGACACTCATGTTTTAATTGAATTTTGAGGGTTCTCGGTAACACTCAGCGAGGCAAGAGGAGTGCTTTTGCCTAACCCAAATCCACTCTCTTGAACAGTAACAATCCCCCTACACTGTTACCTTAAGGCACGAAATAGCATGCTCTGGCAATGTTACACTCATCATAAAATATAAAGAACATGCAAGTGGAAACACTAATAGAACAATATTTACATGTACCAATTCCTACTAATTCTAACCAGGAACTATGTCTCAAGCTTGTTTCCTCCTCTCCTATGTCACTCCTTATGATCTCTCTGAAGGAAAGCGTCCTACTTTTTTTTTTTTTTTTTTTTTTTTTTGGTTTTTCGAGACAGGGTTTCTCTGCGTAGCTTTGGAGCCTGTCCTGGCACTCACTCTGGAAACCAGGCTGGCCTCAAACTCACAGAGATCCACTTGCCTATGCCTCCTGAGTGCTAGGATTAAAGGTGTGCACCACCAACACCTGGCTTGAAAGCATCCTACATGTATACTGATCATGTCCACCTCCAGTACATCCTTTCCACTGTCACCTTACAAATGGGAAAGCCCTCTCATGGTTCTCCTTTCCTGAAAATGTTGAGGATTTTGTCTATTGCAACTTTATTACAACTTTATTTCTTTTTTATTTAAATTAAAAACAATCCTCTGTTATATGTCAATCCCAGTTCCCTCTCCCTCCTGTCCTCCCATGCCCCCCACCATCTCCCCATCCCACACTCCCATCCACTCCTCAGAGAGGGTGAGGCCTCCCATGGGGAATCATCAAAGTCTGTCACATCACAACTTTATTTCTTACATCCAATAGTAAGAGGTTATAACTTGGCCATAGTTAATTATTCATACTATTACTAAGTATTTGTCTTGAAATCAACTTGAGACTAGTGTATATTCTTTTATTAAATCCTATGTAACTAGGGATTGATGAATAATCTAGTTTTTTTATCAGATACATTCAAATATGCAACTAATGAAATTTAGTATGTGTGTGGAAGCACAATGTAACTACCACTGATCAATGCACGGCATTTCAAGTCAGTGGGCCTGTGGGAACACTTTCATATTTCTTAGTATTGCAGTTGAGTCTCCAAAAATCACTCTCAAAATTCTGTAGCATACAGAATTTTGCTTGAACCTACCTTGTCCCAATCTCCGTACCTGCTATGATGAACTGTTCATATTGGAAAAAACACACACCCCACTCTTACAGAGACACATGTCTTTCACTAACTGATTCCTTTATCTCCATGGTTCCTTTCTACCTTTCTTTGCCTGGAAAATTCATTACCCTCCAAGACCCATCATGTCACCTCCTCACAAAAGCCCCAGCACACACACTCTCTCTCCTCTCTCTCTCCCTCTCCTCTGGTTAGCAATTCATTCTTCTATCCCACCCCAATGCTTTGTGCCTGTTTCTATTCTCACACATTTTTTTTTTACTCTATTGTATCTCAGAATTGTGGTCACCTAGCTCCCCTAGACCCAGCCAGGGTTCACACCTTGCATTTTCTTGCATCTTCTATACTTCATGTGTGCTCAGGTCACAGAGGACATCTAGTATCCTGGCTCTCTTTTTAAAAGCTGAAATGAAATAAAACCCCCAAAACTGTCTAGATCTAAATGGCTTAGAGGTAGGACATATTTTTTTGTACAGAATCACCTAATTCAGAAAAAGATATACTGACTATAATTTTGGCAGACATAATCAACTATGGTTATAATAGCAGTTAAGCTAATTTGGTATTGGCAACTACTTTACAGCAGACACGCTCTAAAATAGAAATGCAAAATGACTCATTTGGGTTTCTTCCAGGATGATCAATTGTACCTTACAGTAATATTTCCTTGCCACAAGTGGGAAATCAAGAACAAAACTTCACAACAGGACTAGGAAATCATGGGAGGAAAGAGCGTAGGGCTTCAAGCCAGAATTCTGTACACTGAAACTCTACCTCAATTATCTCCAATCTATGTGACTTCAGGTATTTGCTTAAAATCTGCATTTTTAGTTTCTTCTGGAGAAATCATGGAAATAACAGTATATATGTTATAAGACACCTCAGATAATGTCACGAAGTGCTTGTGAAGAAGCCTGGGATATTATGTTGGCTCAATAACTAGGAGTGATCAGTATCACCTAATTGGATGACTACAATGCAGGTAACCTGCTGTACAAGGACAACAGACTCATTTCTTAAGAAAATATGTTCATTGCACTTTGCTTTCTAATTGACAAGTACAGGTTGTGGCTAGGAATAGCCACAAAAAAAATCTACAAGACAAAAGTTTCTCCTTATATTTAAATTAAACTCACACCTGGAACATACCACCACACTTCTTTGTGTTCTCCAAGAATTGATCTCAAATCAGGTTCCCCTAGGATGAAAAGGAAAATCACCCAGTCTTAATTTTTTGTTCTTAATTTTATTCACTAGAGTAAAATTCAAACTTTGTGTATTCTTCAACCTGCCATGTTACTACAATCCCAAGCATTAATTCCTAGTATTTCCCAGCTGATACCTCTTCTATAATCAGATGTGCCCCTGCCACACAGCCCTCTTTTGTATGCCTTCTTGTTAATGGCTGACCCCTGCATCAGAAAGCATGCTCTTCCTCCTTCGCTCATCTCAAATTTCCTTTATTCCATTGGAGCCCAGATTAAAGGTGACCTCCTCCACACAGCCTTTTAGGATTGCTCTAAAAGAAGGGTAAATTTCAAGACTTCTGCAAGTTCTGAGTTAGGCTAGAACTTTCACAAATCAGCTTCTCCCTCCTATCTATATGCCCTTCCACTAAGCCCTGAGCACTTCTGCACACATTTGTAATAAGCAATAATTAATGCAATGTGTTTCACGGTCTACTGTGTTCTGTAGACATTGTGCCCTTTAAAAGTTTATCAACATTGGTGCTAACTAGTCTTTTCTGGAAGCTGTTTAATGGGTCCAATTTCCCGTCTACTCTCACCAAAACACGGTACTGAACCTTAATTACATATTTCTAAAGGAAAGATTTCTTTCTTCTGCTCACTATGCCTTCTAGAAATTGAAAAACACCCTTTCCACTCCAATGACTAGTTGAAAAGGCCAGTAAGAAAGATGAGCTTATTTTTTTTTTAATTTCATCATCATGAAGCAGAAATGGAAATTTGACAGAAAGTGTGTGTGTGTGTGTGTGTGTGTGTGTGTGTGTGTGTGTGTGTGTGTGTGTGTGTGTGTGTGTGTGTGTGTGTGTGTGTGTGTGTGTGTTAGATTTTAGTGGCTGGTGTTCAAACCTGAACTGTAAATTGAGTGAAAGAGAAAACAGAGCACCTAACTCCTGCATAAAGGAATGAGTCCCGATGCCACTTAATGAAGACTCTCTCAGCCCTAACATTATGAAGTAGCACGTGCTGGATGATGTGGGGAGATGGGCGAGTTGTGGTAGGAAATAAAACAAAAGAGTTGTTTTGTGCATGCTTGTGTTCTGGATGTTCCGGCAACTGATGCCCACCCCGTGACTCCCAGGGACACCCCCACCCGTGAAGTGGCGGAGTTGGGCGGAGTTAGGCGCCAAAGACAGCAGCCCCGGAAGCACCCTCCTCCCAAGGCCCTCTCGGTCCCACAGTCCCCAGCCTCTGCCACTCGGGCTTTCTGCCTCGCTGACCTCCAGCTCCCCGGCTACCGGCTACCGAAGCTCTACTCCTTAAACAGCCGCGGAAAGTCGGGCCCGCTTGGAAGCTCCTGGACCCGCAGTACCCTTGCAGCACCACATGCCCCCACAACTGTCTTCCCAACTCCGAACCTTCTGCTAGCCGGCCTAGGCCAAGCAATGGGGCCCAATGGCTGCACTTTAACCTACAGGGTGGCTACCTTTCCCATTGGCTAATGGTCACCCGGGAAGCCCAAGGCCTCAGCGCATGTCCTCATGGGAAATGTAGTTTGAAGTAACTGGAGCCTGGTCTTCCTTGGAACTATCCAATACTGACATTGGTGGAGAGACTCAAAGGATGCGAGTGGATTGTGGGAGATGAAGTCAAGATAGTTCTTCTAAATACCCATGATTCTTCTAACACCAAGATTCCGATAATCCCTTGAGTTCAGCTACAGGAGAGTATTCTGGGTATTGTAGTTTAGTGTGTACAAGCCCTCAAACTAGTTTAGAGTACAAAGAGTTTGCTGAGGCAAACTGACATTCTAGAGTCTTTGGAATGCTTTAAAAAAATACTTGTGTTTTGAGAAAACCATGTTTACATTGTGTTATGATTTGACATTCTCATTGAAGTCTGAGTATGGTTGATTTTTTTTGTTTTGTTTTTCAGGCAAAAAGCCGCTATCTAGCATAAAACTGGCCTTGAGTAAAAGATCCTACTGCTTAAGCGTCTTGAAACACAAAACTACACAAATGTGATATATATATATATATATATTATATATTTATATATAATATATATATTTATTATTCTGCTAAGCTAAAATTTTTACTGAAACGATCCAAAAGCACAGATTAAAGCCAATTCATCTATGATAGGTGACCTCACTACCCAACACGCAGCAATAGACAGGTCGTCTGGACAAAAACTAAACAGAAGAATTCTAGGACTTAAATGACATCATAAATCAAATAGACCTAACAGACACCTACAAAACTTTACAGATACTAAAAAGTACAAGTTCTTCTCAGCAACCCATGGAAATTTCTCCAAAATTAACATGTTAGAACATGTTAACAAGTTGAAACAAATAAAGGAAAATTGAAATAACATCCTGCATTTTATTGAACCACGGTGGAATAAAGCTAGATACTAATAGCAATAGAAACTATAGAAAGTACACAAACTCATGGAAACTATTGAGTAAGACAAAATTCATGAAAAAATGGAAATTCTTACAATTGATTGAAAATGAAAAGAGAACATACCAAAATCTATAGCACAAAATGACGGGAGGCTTA
Source organism: Cricetulus griseus (assembly GCF_003668045.3). Classification (NCBI taxonomy): domain Eukaryota; kingdom Metazoa; phylum Chordata; class Mammalia; order Rodentia; family Cricetidae; genus Cricetulus; species Cricetulus griseus. The sequence goes on along the minus strand of NC_048604.1, from coordinate 20,277,632 downwards.
AGAGGCAGTGATGTGGAATTGGTGAAGATCTTTTCCCAGTATGCAGGAAACCATTTTGTCTTGTTGACCATGTTCTTTGCCTTACAGAAGCTTCTCAGTTTCAGGAGGTCCCATTTATCAATTGTTGCTCTCAGTGTCTGTGCTACTGGTTTATTTAGGAGCTGGTCTCCTGTGCCTATGTGTTCAAGTGTATTTCCCACTTTCACTTCTATGAGGGTCAGTGTTGATGGATTTATATTGAGGTCTTTGATCCATTTGGACTTGAGTTTTGATTACAGTGATAGATATGGTTCTATTTGTATTCGTCTACATGTTGACAGCCAGTTATACCAGTACCATTTGTTGAATATTGTTTCTTTTTTCCATTTCATATTTTTAGCTTCTTTGAAAAAAACCTTAGGTATTCATAGGTGTGGGGGTTGACACTGGGGTCTTCAATTTGATTCCATTAGTCCACCTGCCTGTTTTTATGCTAACTATTACTATAGTTCTACAGTAGAATCTGAAGTCAGAGATGGTGATGCCCTCAGATGATCCTTTATTGTACAGGATTGTTTTGGTTACCCAAACAGGTTTTTTGTTTTTCCATATGAAGTTGAGTATTGTTCTTTTGAGTTCTGTGAAGAATTGTGCTGCGATTTTGATGGGGATTGCATTGAATCTGTAGATTATTTTTGGTAGGCTTCCCATTTTAACTATGTTGATCCTACCTATGTAAGAGCATGGAGATAGTTCCATTTTCTAATATCTTCTTTAATTTCTTTCTTTAAAGATTTGAAGTTCTTGTCATACAGGTCTTTCACTTGTTTGGTTGGTGTTACCCCAAGATATTTTATGTTGTTTGTGGCTATTGTAAAGGGTGATGTTTCTCTGATTTCCTTCTCAGCCTGTTTGTCATCTGTTTATAGGAGGGCTACTGATTTTTTAAAGTTAATCTTGTATCCTGTTAGACATGGTTTAATGAGCTCACAGTTTGGGATGCTTAATTCTATGATCAACCAGCATATTCATTAAGTAGTTGGAGCTCTTATTGGCATGGTAAGAGACACCCCAAGCCAGGAAACAGAGATAGGGGATGGACAGTGTTCCATGATTCCTTTTGAGGTCAGACCTCACCAAAGACCTTACATAATGCCTCAACTCCCTGTACTATCACTTTGGAGAATCACACCTTTACACTTGGATTTTTAGATAACAAATTATACCAAAGCCAAAGAAGTGCCATGGAGTTTTTAAGCCACAGCTAACATTTTACATATGGAAGACATGAATTTGTGGCCAGGATTTCAACTGTAAATATGAGTAGAATCCAAGGTGCATATTTGGCTAAGTTCAAATTATGATTTCTGAAATTAGTCAGTGTTAAGATGTTACAACCATTGGGAATGGTGTTTCAGTGGCTAGCATTGGTATTCATCCAGTGGACAAATTTTGACTCTGTAACTATGACCTCTGTTACTATTTCTATTTTGTCTTTGTATCAGTTTCTTTTTCTGTTGCTCTGATAAAAGCAACTCAAGAGTGTTGTGGGCAAGTATTTTAAGGTATGTTACATTTGTTTATGCTGTAGAGCATTTGTTTTAATGATGCAAAGAGGTTTTGCATTATTTTATGTTGCATTTGTTTAACTCTGTGAAGCTGTGTTACTTTGCCTGTCTCAAACACCTGATGGTCTAGTAAAGGGCTGATCAACCAATACAAGACAAGAGAAGGATAGTCTTTGAAGAATGAAATTGAAGACATCAGAAAACAGAAAGATCTCCCATGCTCTTGGGTAGGTAGGATTAGCATAGCAAAAGTGGCAATCTTATCAAAAGCAGTCTACAGATTCAATTCAATACTCATCAAAACCCTAGCAAAATTTTTCACAGACCTCGAAAGGACAATACTCAACTTCACATGGAGAAACAAAAGACCAAGGATAGCCAACACAATCCTGTACAATAAGAGAACTTCTGGAGGCATCACCATCCCTGATTTCAAACTCTACTATAGAGCTATAGTAATCAAAACAGCTTGGTATTATCATAAAAAACAGACAGGTAGAACAATGGAATTGAATTGAAGACCCTGATATTAACACACCTATGAACATCTGATCTTTGACAAAGAAGTGAAAACTATACAATGGAAAAAAGAAAGCATCTTCAACAAATGGTTCTGGCATAACTGGATGCTGGTGTGTAGAAGACTGCAGATAGATCCGTATCTATCGCCATGCACAAAACCTAAGTCCAAAATGGATCAAAGACCTCAACATAAAACAAACCACACTGAACTTCATAGAAGAGAAAATTGGAAGTAACCTTGAACACGTTGGCAGAGGACACCACTTCCTGAACATAACAACAGTAGCACAGACTCTGAGAGCAACAATCAATAAATGGGACCTCCTGAAACTGAGGAACTTCTGTAATACAAAGGATATGGTCAGTAAAACAAAACGGCAGCCTACAGAATGGGAAAAGATCTTCACCAACCCCCCCTTCTGACAGAGGGCTGACCTCCAAAATATACAAAGAACTCAAGATACTAGACACCAAAATACCAAATAATCCAATGAAAAATGGGGTACAGATCTAAAAGGAGAACTCTTTACAGAGGAATCTCAAATGGCCAAAAGACACCTAAGGAAATGCTCAACATTTTTAGTCATCATAAAAATGCAAATTGTAACAACTCTGAGATAGCACCTTACACCTGTCAGAATGGCCAAGATCAAAAACACCAATGACAATTTATGCTGGAGAGGATGTGGAGAAAGGGGAACACTCCTCCATTGCTGGTGGGAGTGCAAACTCATACAGCCACTTTGGAAATCAGTATGGCGATTCCTCAGTAAAATGGGAATCAGTGTACCTCAAGACCCAGCAACACCACTAATTGGGCATGTGCCCAAAAGACACATACTCACACCACAAGGACATTTGCTCAACTATGTTCATAGCAGCATTATTAATGATAGCCAGAAACTGGAAACAACCTAAATGCCCCTCAACCAAAGAATGGATAAGGAAAATGTGACACAATGGAGTACTACTAAGTGATTAAAAAAAAACACACACATCTTGAAATTTGCAGGCAAATGGATGGAACTAGAATAGGCCATCCTGAGTGAGGTGTCCCAGACCCAGTAAGACAAATATAATATAAACTCACTCACAAGTGGATATTAGACTTAAAGCAAAGGACAAGCAGACTACAGGCCACAACCCTGGAGAACCTAGGTAACAAAGAGAGACGTACATGGATTCACTTAAGAAGGGTGAAAAGACAAGAGTTCCTGAGTAAATTGGGTGTATAGAGGCAGGGGGAGGGTGGAAGGGAAGACAGGAGGAGGGAAGTCGAGTGGGGGAAAAGTGTATAGCTCAGTAAAAATAATTGGCAAAAAAAGAAATGCTGGCAAGAAACAAGCCAGGCTAAGTTGGGGGGCATTCATAGTAAGAACAAAATTCCATATGTGTGTATTTATTTGGGAGTTGTGTAGTGGGCCCCCAACAGATAAAAGTAAAAAACCAACAAAGCAAGGGAGAAAGGCATTTATATTTTGGCTTACTGTTCAAAGTACAGTCCATTATGACAGGCGAAGTCAAGACAGCAAGGTGCTCAAAGCTCCTGATCATATCACATTAACAACCAGGAAGCAGAGATGAATGAAAGAAAGCAGGCATAGTGCTCAACCCCCTTTCTCCACCTATATGTATTGTTTCAGAACCCAGCCAGGGAATAGTGCCACCCATAGTAGGCAGGTCTTTCCATTTCAACTAACATAAATAAGATAATCCATCACAGGTATAGGACCTCATTCTGTCAAGTTGACAATTCTAACCATCACAGTGCCCTAGAATTAAATCCGGAGGTACTGGTTCCCCTTTGACCTTGTTTGTAGTTTTGTTTACTAAATGCTAGAAGTCATCCTATCTATTTAAACTTTCACCAGAATTTTGAAATTGACAAGAGTCAAGGTAAGGCGTATATGAAGACTTTAAGAGCTAAAGGAGTCAACAGTTTTTTGGTTTTTTCAGACTGACGTTTCATATCAGTCTATTGATAAGGCTGGAAAAATAATTTAAAACTCATAGGATACAGCTTGAATTCAACTCGAGGAACTTTGCTATAGAATGTTTGGGAATAAGCCTACTGACTTGGTTAGAGTTCAGAGTGTTCATGCCCTGTTGTCAGTCAGAAACTTAGGCTCTCATCAGTGTAGCAGGAATGCGGGTATCAGTATTAGAGTTCAGTCTGTGCTGATGGTTGTCATGACTGCTTCTATCTCCAATTTAAGAATAGGTTTGCAGCCAGATGGATTGCTCAATCTTTAGCTAGTGCTAGAACTCAGTCTGTGGCTACGAATAGGGTGAATTTTATGTACAGGCTTAAAACTCTATGAAGAATATAAGTAGTCAGTTTGGGGCATTTTAATAATTGAAGCAGATGTTTTGATATAGACTACTAGTGTTAGGAAATCATTCTTTAGCCACCATTGGAGCTTGGTTTTTAGATCTCCAATGGTGATCAGGGTGTACAGGCTTCATATCCAGTCAGTGCTGTGGATGTGGCCAGTGACAGAGCTCAGCCCTTGACTATGGTGAATTTAGTCTTTGTTCAGGTACAGAACTTAATCTGTTGGTAAGTTTCCAGCTCAGAATATGACATGTATTTGTGTATCTTTACAAGGTTTGTCCTTAATTCATGTTTAAAGTTTTGGTACAGTCCCATCCAAGTTTTGGCAAGTGGTTTATATTCTGCTGCTATTTTTTCTACAGCTATGGTCTAGGTTAAAGCTGTGGTTTGTTGGAGTTCAGATCTACCATGGAACTAATATTTAGCCAGAAATAGGGTTCATTCTATCTTAAAGAGACAAGATTGCTCATTTGTTATTTTGCTGCATGTGGGGGTGGGTGAGAGGGGGAGTTAGACTTATTTTCAGGTTGAAAGATCAGGTTGGAGATTAAGATTATAAATTCAGTCTTAGGTAAGAGTTACATGTTCAGTCTGTGGTTATAAATTGGGATCCAATGTATGAGAAGTTTGAGACTTTAAAGTTTAGGAGTCAATCAGTGGCCAATGATAGGGCTCAATCTACTCTAAGGATATTATTTCATGGTCAGATTTCCTAGCTCCTTCCTAGCTAGTTTTGAATTTTGTCTTTGAATAAGGCTAACTCTCAGTATGCAGCTGTATTCAAGCTCCTGTGAGTCAGAATATATCCTCAGATTTTATAGAAGATTGGGTTACACTTCGTGGCCATAAACACAGCAGTCTTAAGCCAAGATTAGAGTTTGGTTTCTGTGCATGTTTTCATCTCTGCCTGAGTCCAAGTTTAGTAGTCATTCTCTTGCCAAGGTTGGGGTTATGTTCTGGTTAGTGCTAAGTCTGTGGAAATTGTAGCTGGTTTAGTTTCCAAGATCAGATCTCAGGTTGTGACTGAGTTAGAAAGTCAGTGTGTGCTCAGGGGTGCAGCTCTCAGTACTATGTTGAGTCCTCATTTTGTGTTTTGTGTGTGTGTGTGTGTGTGTGTGTGTGTGTGTGTGTGTGTGTGTGTGTGTGATGCTAAGTACATTCCACAGTTAAGTCAATCTGTAGCTTAATTTAGTCATTTAGTCTGGGGACAAGTTTAGGGACTATGGTAATATCTATTTGGTAAAATAGTTAGATTACAGTAGTGGTTAAGATTAGAGATTTTGCCTGGACCAGTTATAGGTGTTTATATTTGGGACATTTTGGTAGTTTGTATGTGAATAGGTCTAGGAACTCAATTTTCCCAGGGTTAAGAATTTGGAGTGTGACCAAAAAAGACTTAGTTTGTGGCTAGAGTTAAGGTTTGTATCTTTGGCCAGGTTGAGAGATTTGTCCAAAATTAAATTAAATCTCTAAGTCCAGAGTTAGGAGTCTACATCTAGAACCCAATCAAAGATATTAGACTCTGTATATAGTTGGTGAGCAGTGTTAAATAGAGGGCCTCTATTCGGCGTTGCCTGGGTGATCTATGATCCAGCTTAGGAAACGCATTGCTTTATCTGTAGTGCTATATGAATTGCATTTCAGTAAGGTTCTCATGGAAATATTTTAAGAAACAGATTTCTACAACTTAAATAGTATGATGATTCCTACTTCTTCTCTTCCCCCCTACCTTCCTTTTTGCTTTTCTTTCAGTGTCTCATTCTGTATTTCAGGCTGCTCTGAACTATGCAATATAGCCCAAGCTGGCCTGGAATCAGCAACCCACCTACCTTAGCTTCCCAAGTGCTGGTATTACAGTCATGTGCCAACATGTCCTACTGAGGCTGATTTATGAATCTGGACCACCAATGTCTTGGGTGTGTCAGATATGTATGCTAAAGTAGTAATAAGGCACACAGAATGTTGAGGGAGAAATCAAAGAACTGGTGAGTAGAGAATATCCACCCTGGGAAAGTGGATGGATGCTTTTGAAGGACAGAAACTCTCTACACATCGTCTAGGTAGGAGTAATGTAAATTGGAAACAGAATTGTAATGGATGGAAACTCCTGCTTGTCAAGTGCTCTTCCCATGATCTTTGTGCCAGTAATGGACTTTCCTGAGATGCCTTTCTTGCTTCTTTCTGGTGTCTCTCCATGCTACACTGATCTGCACCAGCGGAAATAAACTCAACTGGTGCTCTTGCTGCTACTGTTCATCAAGATGTGTGTTTTACCTGTGATGGGGAATGTACTTCTTTGTATGTTTATCTTATTGATTGTTAAATAAAATATTGTTTGGCCAATGAGACAGCAAGTTAGACGGGACTAGGAGTCAAAGAGGATTCTGGGAAATGTAGTAGAGAAGTGGTGATCCAGGCAGGAAGTGACATAGCAAGGAGACTCATATATAAGTGAAGGAGAAACAAGAAGGGTCCTTTTTTCTGCTCTTCCTCCAGCGGCACGATGTGATCCACCGGCAAGGAGGGACACCAATAAGGTGTCCAATAAGATAAGTCTTATAACATATATAGATTTATGATAATTAAGACTGAGCTAGCAGATGAGAAGTTCTAGTCATTGGCCAAGCAGCTTTGAACCTAATACAAGTTTCTGTGTATTCATTTGGGCCCTAACTCAGGTGGGCAGCTGGCGTAAAGCTCACACATGGTGGTGGGTCTCAGGCGGCATTTGGCAGAAAGATTTATCGTAACATACCTATCATGAAACACCATGACCAAAAGCAACTTGGGGAAAAACAGATTAATTTGGTGTACGTTTCCATATCATTGCTTGTCATCCAAGGAAGTCAGGACAGGAACTCAAATAGGGAAGGAACCTGGAGGCAGGAAATGATGCAGAAGCCATGGGGGAATGCTGCTTACTGGCTTGCTCCCCTTGGCTTGTTAGACCTGCTTTCTTATAGAACCCAGGACTACCTGACCAGGGATAGCCCCACCCACAATGGGCTGGGCTGTTGTTTTCCTCTTTTTAATCACTGGGTAGGGGGGAGCTGCCACCCAGCTCCCAAATAATAACAGATACATATTTTTTTCTTATAAATGCATTGCCTTAGCTTGACTTATTTCTAGACAGCTTTTCTTGGGGGGGCAGTTAAACACTGAAAGATCAGAGAAGCAGAGCATCCAGCCACTAGTTCTTACCTCTATTGAGTCCTTAGACCAAATGGGCAATCCTGTCTCTAGGAATCCTGACTGAATGCTCCAAGTTCTTCTCTCCTCCAGCCTTCTATTCCTTTCTCTGCCCAGCCATATCACTCCTGTCTCCACCTCCCTAGTGCTGGGATTAAAGTCTAGCCAGCTTTTAACTTAAATTATCCCATCTACCTTTTACCTATGGGATTTTTACCTTTGTCTATTTCTGTATGTATCTTTTCTTTCCTTCTTATTCCATGCCTGGCTGGGTGGCTGAGCCCTGGCATCCACCTCCTCTCCTCATTTTCTTGCTCCCCCCTCTTCTCTTTTTCTCCTTCTATTTATTCTCCCTGCTTGGCAGCCTCATCTATCCCTCTCCTGTCTAGCTATTGGCTGTTCAGCTATTTATTAGACCAATCATGTGTTTTACACAGGCAAAGTAACACAGCTTCACAGAGTTAAACAAATGCAACATAAAAGAATGCAACACGCCAGGAGTGGTGTTGCATGCCTTTGATCCCAGCACTAGGAAGACAGAGACAGGCGAATCTCTATGAGTTTGAGGCCAGCCTGGTCTACAAAGTGAGTTCTGGGACAGGCTCCAAAGCTACAGAGAAACCAGGTCTCAAGAAACCAAAAAGAGAAAGAACAAAACACATCTTTGCATCATTAAACAAACGTTCCAGAGCAAAAACAAATGTAACGCAACCTCACCTAATATTCTACAATACTGGGCCCTCCCCCATCAATCACTAATTTAAAAATGCCTTACAATCCAATCTTATGGAGGCATTTTTCCAATCGAGGCTCTCATTCTCAGATAATTTTAGCTCGTGTCAAGTCTACATAGACTAGACAATACAGCACACATGCTTGTTTCTTTTCTTGCTTGGTTGTTCTCATTTTGTGAGATGGGGTTTCATGTTGCAGCCAGGCTAGCCTTGCAATGATAATCCTCTGTTTCAGCCTCCCAAGTGCCAGGGTTTCGTGCACAGAACCCACTCTGCTGGCTCCTATTTTCACTCATGTTCTCCCATTGTACCTTCATGACATTTACTTGACTGGCATTATCTCCTTCCTACAGATAAGAAAACCTGTTAATCTGGCTAAGAAGCTTGAAGGGGTTGATAAAGAACCAGAATGAAAATCCGGTGCTATTTAGACTCCAACCCTCCATGTTTTGTATGATATTATTTTGTCTGCATTGTATATGTGAGATTTATATCTTACTTTGAGTTTATCGTGTCTCATTTTATTTTTACAACTTTGAAAAATGGCCTGTATTATTATTATCCCCCTTATACAATTGGAGAAACATGTTCAGGGAGATAATTTTTAAAGTATTTTATTGGTTCTTTGAGAATTTCACATCATGCACCAACACATGCATTTTCCCTGCCCTTCCATGCCTTCCCCACCTTTGTTGTTAGGATAAAGTGCGAGGGGAACCTTGGCAGATTCCATGGCAGACAAGGGTGACCGAGGTGGGGACAAACAAGCCAGGCAGACAGAGCTTAGTGAGAAATTTTATTAGAAAGGGAAAGGGGGAAGGAAAGATAAAAGAGGTAAAGAGACAAAGAGACACAGAGACAGAAAGAGTCTGGCAAGCTAAAGATGGAAAGACTTACAGACAGCAGAACTGGGGGTAAATTTGGAAGTACTCAGCCTGCTTCAAGCCCGCATGTTATCCTCACATCTTCCACCACTATGCTCACAATATGGCCGGCAGCTGGTATTGGGGATTAGAGGACAGTGACCCTATTTTACTGGAAGGGTGTTGAGTTTTCGGTCTGCTACACAACATGCTAGTTGGCTAGAAACCACAGTTCTTGTCCTCGAAAAACATAAAGTCTCTGAAAGAAGCACACATGCTAACTCCATGTCTGTGAGCAAGCCCCCTCCTCTGTCTGGGTTGAAGTAGTTTTCTTTTCTGTAAAATGGTGGTTTGCCACTTAGACCTTCAAATGTTTTGTTTCTCATTGTCCTGAAGAAACAACCATTATGTCATAGAAAGCAGTGCATGACAGAGTGATAGAGGGAGGCAACAAACACTGTAGCTATCTTGGAAAGCTCTAGAAAGGTACAGTAGCCTGAGCTACAAGCAAGAAGGAAGGGGAGCTAGGATAAAGCATTGATTCTCAACCCAGGGGTCACAACCCCTTGGAGTTCCATATCAGATATTTACATTATAATTCATGACAGTAGCAAAATTGCAAATATGAAGTAGCAATAAAATAATTTTATGGTTGCTAGGGGGTCACTACAACAGGAGGAATTTTATTACAGGGTCACAGCATTGGGAAGGGTGAGAACCACTATCTAGACCATCAACATGAGGAACTGTGTTAAAGGGTCACAGCATTAGGAAGGATGAGAACCACTGTCTAGACCATCAACATGAGGAACTGTATTAAAGGGTCACAGCATTAGGAAGGGTGAGAACCAGTCTAGACCATCCACATGAGGAACTGTATTAAAGGGTCACAGCATTAGGAAGGTTGAGAACCACTGTCTAGACCATCCACATGAGGAACTGTATTAAAGGGTCACAGCATTAGGAAGGGTGAGAACCACTGTCTAGACCATCCACATGAGGAACTGTATTAAAGGGTCACAGCATTAGGAAGGGTGAGAACCACTGTCTAGACCATCCACATGAGGAACTGTATTAAAGGGTCACAGCATTAGGAAGGGTGAGAACCACTGTCTAGACCATCAACATGAGGAACTGTATTAAAGGGTCACAGCATTAGGAAGGGTGAGAACCACTGTCTAGACCATCAACATGAGGAACTGTATTAAAGGGTCACAGCATTAGGAAGGGTGAGAGCCACTGTCTAGACCATCAACATGAGGAACTGTATTAAAGGGTCACAGCATTAGGAAGGTTGGGAACCACTGTCTAGACCATCAACATGAGGAACTGTATTAAAGGGTCACAGCATTAGGAAGGGTGAGAAGCCCTGGGATGGGGGTAAGTGGATTTGTTGCTGTGTGTAAAACTTTCCCATTTTGACATGTCTTGTGCCAGCCTCTCAGTAGTATGGGTTGTCTCTTGCAGACACACCTCTGCTCATTCAGCACTCTCTGTCTTGCTGCTAATCAATTTTAGTTAAGAATTTATCAACAGGAACAACTTGGAGGGTACTATCTCCCATCCTGAGATGTTTCAAGGGGAATTCAGTAATACCTGGGAGAGCAAAGACAGTGAAGGCCAAAAAAGGAATAGCTTCCCAAAACATCCTGTCCATAGGGCCTCGGGGTAATAAAAGTCTCCTAATGGCAAGAAGATTGTAGCATTGCTGTTAGAGAATGGAGGACAACATTTGCTACACACCAGGCACTGTTACAAGTGCCTTACAAGTAATATCATTTTTCTTTATAATAATCTTACATGGCTGGAACTACGAGGGTCTCCATTGTGCCGCTGTGGAAATGGAAACGCATGAAACATGGTCTGTATAACCCTTTCTCTCAGTGTTCTCTGTCTTCCTGGGGCCTTTCTAAAGATGGATCCCATATTTGGATAGTATTTTTTTAAAAAAAAATCCTCTTGTGTATCAGATAAAACACTCATTCTAGTATTTTGAGGACTTGAGAGTCTGGCACCCTACAAACCTATCCAACCAAGGCCATGGATGATCTTTCTCAAAGAGTCTTTCCCCCGCCCCACGCAGCCAGCCGTGGCTTAGGGAAAGAGGAAAGGTTGTTAGAAGTGCAGGTAGAATAGCGGGGTCCTGAGGAAAGTAGTTTAACAGGAATTTAAGGGTGAATTTAGGCAGCGTTTGAAAGCATTCGGGAGCGAGGGGGCTTGTTTTAAAAGAAAGGCCTCTCTGGACCCAAGAACGTGAAAAGGAAGCAACATGAATTAATAGTCCTGGCAGGGAAGAAACATAACTTATGAGCTAAGATGGTCCACTTTAAACAAAAGTCCTAAAATACCGTTATGGAAGAAAGTACTATTTGCTCTCCAGGAAGCCCACCTCCGAATTCCCAACCTTCTGCAAAGTTTCACGCAAAGCTGATGGGCGTCTAACATTCTCTGGCGCCACCTGGTGGACAGAAGAGGCAGTGCCAGGATACAGACAAATGGGCAGTTAAGTTTGGAGGGGGAAGGTGGGATATGAGTGAGCAGTCAGGCATCAGGCACTGAGGGGAGTTAGTGAGTGTTAGGACTATCTAGGGGCCCAAAAAGACAGGAGGATAAGGCAAACAACCCAAAGAATGCGGAATATGTCTGGTCTACAGGCTAGTCTGTAACCACATCCAATAGTTCATATTTACTTCTTAAACCATACCAATGTTGTGCTAAGAACTTTATATACATTTCTTCCAATTTGAGTCTAACAACCGCTTATCACACCATCTCCATTTTTCAAATATGTAAACTGAGACTCAGAATGTTTAACTTTCAGAACTATTTAGTAGCAGGTTGTTCAAGCTTTTAATCACTACGCTGTAAATCTTAGCTGCTGTCCATCACACTTGTGATGACATGATGAAATTTGAAATCCCAAGAAGGTGCCTTGTGTACTTGGAGTGTGAGTCAAGGAGGCTATGGTGCCAGTGGTGGGAAAGGGAGGGAGAAGTTTGACACATACCACTGACTTGGACATCTCTACCTTCAAACATAGGACCAAAGGAAAAGGTGATCCAGTGTCGAGCCACCTCACTCTTTACCAAGACAGTACATTTTAATCACCTACTTTACCCAGGGCTGGTGTGACATCGGGCATCGACATCCCATAGCACAGAACGAGCATATTCGTGTTATGGTGTCTTTTCAAACTACATAGTGCATCCTCTCAAGCCCTTAGGTAGGAGAGTACACTGGGATACATTGTAGAACACAGTGCTCCATAGGAAACAAAAGAGCAACTGGAGAACTAGGCAAGAGACGGGGGGGGGGACCAGGCAGTTAGTCAGGATTGAGCTGCTGATGTATTCCACCTGGATACATTGATAAGTTGAGTTCGGAAAGGCAGAGTCTTACAGGATTGTACTAGATTTGGAAGCAAGCTGTGTAAGTAGTGCCGTTTTTAGAGGATGCATGGAGACGAGTAGGCTAGGCAACTGTTTGTTCTCTTTAGTCACAAAGCTGATCAGGAGAAGGGTCTCTGTGTCCACAAAGGCCTGCGTTTTTTTCAAGTAATGAAAGGTGAATAATTTTTATTATGGAAAAGCTTCACTTAAATGACAAGTGAAGATAATATAATGAATTTTTTTACTCATCATCAAGTTGCAATTATCATTCACACAGAGTCAATCTTATTTTATGTGTCCTCTCATCCACTCCCTCCCATCAAACTGGATTATTTTAAGCAAATCCATGAATTCAAGAAGGCATTTTTAAAAAATACAGAATTTTAACACAACAATGCTTTTCATCAGATCTATAAAATTAATTCCAATATTTTTATATTCCTACTTATACAGTTTCTATCCAAACTTCTCTATCATCTCATATAACTCCTCTCTTCTCATTTCTTAATATGTATCTTATTTATGGAAAATGGGCACATTTCATAGTTCACATATAATCCTTCACAGATTTGTTACATGGGTACTCAGCTGTATAACCAAAATCTATTCTAATGTGGTCATATCAAGCCTTCATTACTGCCTACGTGTATTAGACTTTAAATGGTTTCATGTCTGTAGCGACAGGTCTATTAAAGTTAGTTTTAGCTATTCTAATGCTGTGGGTGGCAGTAGAGTATATGCAGCACTTCGTGGTTCACATTTATCTGATGAATAGAGATATTGAAGAACATCGTTTTGCAGAGCAAATTGGGATGTCCGCCTTTCCCTTGTTTATATTTTGTCTTTCTATGTTCTGGATACATAGCACATTATATGTCTTCTCCTAGTTTAGGGATAGACCTTTTGGCCTTTATGTTTTAAAGGCTTTAATTTTTCTAGTCAAGGCAAAAAGTCATAAAAATACTCATATTGACGGGATACTGGGTAATATTTTGTATATGCACACACTGTGTAATGCTGAAACCAGGCTAAACATATTCATCTCCTCAAATGTTTGGTCACTCTTTTTAGTGAGAATGCCTAACACCCTTTCTTCTGTTTTTTTTTTATGTTTATTCGTAATTGTCACCTGTAGCCACTGATTGTGCCGTTGTACACTAGAACTTCTTGCTCCTAACTGTAACTTATTCATTCGTTCATCATCTTTGCCTATCCTCTCCCAACTGTATTTTCCACAACCTCTGAGAACCCCATTCTACTCTTAGCATCCACAGAACCTCCATTTTTTGGCCCCACGATACTTGTCTTTCTGTGCCTGGTTAATGTCACTTAGCATAATGATTCCCTATTTGTAGCCATGTTGTTACGATTTTGTTCCCTTCAGCCAGGAAACCCATAACACCATATAGGTTATGTTCAAGTTTATAAATCATGATGTCTGCATTTTTTTATTCTTGCATTTCTTAACTGCAGTCTGTTGTAAAACAGTTTTTTGATAAGGTTGTTAAGCTTAAATAACAACTTGGTGTTTTTATTTTTTCTTTGAATTAAAAAGTGTGCTTAGCTGAAATGAAGCTGAATTCTTCCTTATTTTTTTAAAAGGTTTATTTATTTTTATTTTATGTGTACTGGTATTTATTTGTTCTTTGTGAATGTCTGGATACCATGTGCATGCAGTGCCCATAGAGTCCAGAAGAGGGCAGTAAATCCTCTGGAACTGGAGTTGCAAACCCCTGTGAGCCCCTTTTACAGAAAATTGAACCCAGGTTCCCTGGAAGAGCAACAAGTGCTTTTAAACAGAACCATCTCTCCAGCAGATATTTAACTTTTGTTGGAACTTTATGTGTTCTTCTTAAGAAATATGTTTCCTTAAATAAAATGAAAATATTATTCTACTTTTCCTAGAATTAATTGATGTTTGTTTATTATGAAAGGTGGCTGCTATGGTTATTTTTTCCATATGTGGGTTCACTTGGCCTAGCATTATCTTTTCACCACTGAGTGGCAGTAGTGTCTGTAACAAACATGTTACTGTATGAGTAGACATGTTTCTTAGGCTCTATTTTAATGTTCATTATAACATTAACATCAAATTTTCAGATCTTGACTGGTGTGAATAAAATGGGAAATAATTTATACATTTGCAATTTGTGTCTTCCCATGCACTCAACTGGAATATTTTTACATTCATTTAGGTCTGCTTTAGTTTCTCTTCCAATGTTTTATACTTTTCACTGTATAGATCCTGTAAAATATTTTTATAACATACATTCCTGTTTTTCCATATTTTCAGATACTATTGTAAATGGAATTGTTTCCAAGATCACTTCTACATTTTCATTGTTATTATCCAGAATTAAAAAGTTAATATTTTCATATTGGCATTTTATATGTTGACCTTGCTACATTCACATAAATATTTTTAGTAGCTTTTTGCTGTAGATGGCTTCAAATTTTTCTGTAACCATAATCATAATATGTGCAAATAACATCTTATTTTCTAATATATATTCCTTTTATTTCATATTGTTGTCACTCTCTGTCAGAGACTTCCAGTACAATATTCAACAAAACTATGGTGGTAAAATCAGTGCTTTTTTCCTAATAATAGGAAGGAAGTATTTATTCTTTCATTAAAAACTGTTTCTCTCTCTCTCTCTCTCTCTCTCTCTCTCTCTCTGTGTGTGTGTGTGTGTGTGTGTGTGTGTGTGTATACCCTTCATCAAGTTAAAGAAATTGTCTTCTCTGAATTTCTCAGGTAAGTTTGCCAAGTTTCATCAAGTATGTTTTCTGTAAATGTTTATATGGATTTTATTTAGATTTTCTGTTTTATTCCGCTGCCTCTCCAATGGTAAAATACTCTTGTACTTATGGGCTAAACCCCCTGTGCTGGTTCGACTGAGAGTGCCCTGCCCTGCCTGTGCTTGGTTGTTGTCTCAGCTGCCGCTCCAATGTCATACCTGCCTGCTGCCACATCCCCCACCATGGAAGTATTGGACTATAACCCTCTGCAACTGTGAGCCCTAAATTAAATGCTTTCTTTTAGAAGTTGATTTTGTCATGGTGCTTTGTTACAGCAATTGAAAAGAAACTAAGACACCCCACTTAGTCATATATATATATTATATTTAATGTGTTCTTTGAGAAATTTTCACATATATGCAAAATAGTTGTAGATATCCACCACCTACACCCTTCAACTTCAAGACCTCCCCACGCCCCACTCCCAATTTGACATCCTCTTTTTTATCTTGACAACCCACTGATTTCAATAAGAGCTTTGCATATGTGCTTGTGTTTGGGTGTAGGACCATCCACTGGAGCATGGGAGGCCACACCCCTGAGAATTTGTTTATATCTTGCTAGACTCATATTTTGAAGACTTTGCTAAGAATAATGTTCTAATATTTTTCTTACATTCTCCTTTTTGTTGTTGCTGCTTTTTAAAAGAAGAGTCCTATTTAGTTCAAGCTGACCTCACCATTCTCCTATTTTAGCCTACCAACTTCTGGAATTACAGGCATATATCTCTATGCCTGTATGCTGATAATACAGTGGTTCTCAACCTGGGGGTCACGACCCTCACCACAGGTTGTATATCAGATATCTTACATATCAGATATTTACATCATAATTCATAACAGAGACAAAAGGACAGTTATGAAGTAGCAATGATATCATTTTATGGTTGGGGTCATCACAACATTATTAAAAGGTTGCAGCATAAGGAAAGTTGAGAGCCACTTGTATAATATATAAATCTGCTTAGAGTATTAGGATAATACTGACTTTATAATGTGAATCAGGAAATGTTACTTCCTCCTCTGGCTTTGGAGAGAATGTGTTTTAAAATGATATTTCCTTCAGCATATGAATACCCATAGAGGTCAACCTAAAATTAAAATTATGTACAAAACCATCTGGGACTGGAAATTTCCTGCAGAAAGCACTTTTATAACAGAATTACTTAATAGAAAAGACTAAAAATATTTCTCATTTCTTCTAACACCATTATTAGTGAGTAATGTTTTTCAAAGACTTTTCCATTTATCTAACTTAAATTTATTAAATAGTGTTTATTAAATATTAAATTTATTAAATTTTTCATAATTTTCTTCATTTCAGAGCAATTCAATCATGTTTTAAAAATCCTGTGTAACAGTTTATTGTACCAGGCTTCTTATTTTGGGCCACCAACCAGCTCCCAAATCATGACACAGAGACTTATTATTATATTAGTTTTGAATGCTTGGTCTAGCTTAGGCTCTTTTCTGGCTAGGTCTTTAACTTAAATTAAGCTTTTTCTTTTTATATACCTTTTGCCTCAGGGCTTATTGCTTTTCTTTTGTATATCTTACTTTCACTGCTTCTCATGTCTGGCTGGCATCTGCCTGGCTTCTTGCCCAGGGTGTGTCCCTCCTTCTCCCCTCCTTCTCCCCTCCTTCTCCTGTCCTTCCTTTCTTTCTTCTTTTCTCTTCCTTCCATTTTCTCTTCCTATTTATTCTCTCTGTCCTCCTGCCCTGCCTATCCCTCCAGTGCATAGCTATTGGAAGTTCAGCTCTTTATTAGACTGATCAGGTGCCTTAGGCAGGAAATGTGAAACAGATGCAACACATCTTTACATGAATTAAAAAGAAATGCAGCAAATACAAAAGTAGCACACCTTTACACAGTTAAAGGAATATTCTGCAGCATAAACAAAATGCAACACATTTTTGCCTGGCTGAACAAATATTCCAAAACAGTCTATCATATGATTTTAACATTTGTCCCATCTACTGTTAATATGTTAACGGAATGTCTCTTGTCTTCAGTTTGAGACTCTTATGAGTAGAGCAACTGAAACACTTTTTGTATACGTAATTTTATATGTGAATTCATTTCATTTAAAGGTGTATTTATTTTTTCACCATTTCATACGGATATAATGTTAATTGACTGTAGTCACTGCATTATTATATCTTATCCCTGTCCATTGAACCCTCCTCTTCTTTACAAGTCCCCCTCAAATTTCCATTGTGTGTGTGTGTGTGTTGCCTCATGTTTAATTAGGGTTGCCTGCATGAACATAGGTGGGTGGTTATTTATTTGAATGAGAGCAATGTACCTGTCTTCATTTTTCCCGGAAAATCTATTAGAAGTGTAATTACTGCATCATGGTGCAGGCTTATTTTAGAGCATTTTACCAAATGCTTTTCTGAAGTGGAGGAAATAGCTCACACTCACACAAACAATCGATTAAAGTTCCAGTTCTCCCACTTGTATCGTGTTCCAGCTGATACTTGCTCTTGTGATTTTTCTTAATTGAGCCAAATGTTAATGCTTTTAGTTTTGAGAATTTCATATACTATATTTCAGTCCCTCAACTCTTCCCCCATTCTCCCCACCTCCTTTCCTACCTAATCTCATGTTCTTTTGTGATCTTTAAAAAAAAAATCAAATCACAACAACGAAAAGAAGCACAAAGAAACATGGGGCCTGTTCTGAAGTGTGGTTGATATATCCAGTGTCACTTCACGGAAGAAAATTGATTTTCCTTCTGTTACAACTATCGATTGCAAATAGCTTCTTGGCTAGGAGCGGGCCATTGAGCTCATCTCCTCTTCTTATTCCCACATGGAGTTGGCTGGGTCTTGTTCATGCTGTCATAGTCTCTGTGAGTTCATGTGTGTATCAGCCTCCATAACAAGTTTCTTCAATGCCCATCCTCCTTGCTGATGTAATTGGAGTGCCAGGAGCAGTTGTGTCTCACTGCCAAGAAAAACCCTAAACCATTTAAATGCCATATTTCTGTAGGTCTTTGAAAGGTTTGAAGAATACCTAACCATCTCAAATACATCTCTGTATATCTAGAAAACCTAAGTAACCTAATTATAAGTTCTGACTATTATAGGTGATTATATAACCTTATTTAATTATGCATATCATTTTAAAAGATCTGTATAAATACAATACCTAAACAAGAGGAGACATATACCTATCACAAAATTGACCTTAAAGTTGTATCAATAAATGAAAATCTATGCCAATGCAAAGTATTCATTCCTATATCCTATCCCCCTTTTTTTCTTAAAAAAAGAGACTGACTATGCTCATTATCATTTATAACTAACCCCATTTAAATGAAAACAAACATTTATAAACAATATTTGGGGATATGGGTGTTGTTCTTTCTAAACTGCTTCCTGTTGATTTGGGGCGATGTTCATAAAACATAGAAACCTGACCAAGTCCTTGTTTTTGTAGTCTGTAAGGCTGTATCATCTCAGCTTCAGGGGGTCTTGCTTGATCAAACCATATTAATCTGGAAAGAATCAACAGCTTTTCATTTTCTGTGGAAATACAAGCAAAACCTTTATTTCTAAGTACCCTGTCCTTAAACTTAAATTTTGAAGTCACAGCATGTTTAAAATGTAGAAGTTAGATTAATTTAGCAGCATTTATAATCAAATGTATTTTAGCAGCAGTAATTCTTTCCTCCACAATCAAACAATTTAAAGACAACAGTATGCCATATAGTATACAGATTCTCTGTGTATTTTTCATTTCAAGGTGGCTTTTGTACTATTATACTTTTACTTCCTTTTGTTTCTTTTTTTTTCTGAGACAGGGTTTCTCTGTGGAAATCCACCTGCCTCTGCTTCCTTCAGCAAATCCTACCTGCGTTGGCCACCACAACCAGCTACTCTATTTCCTCCTGTTACTTTTTCTCTCACAAGCCTAAATTTTTAGAGGTTTTTCTTTATCTGGATCTGTCTTTATCATCTCAGAAGTGCCGAGTACAATGCCCAAGAGCGCTGGCACGGCACGAGCATATGGAAGCTGCTCCTATGCCTCTCAGAGGCCCAACAGGGCTGGCTGTGGTGGCAGGTTTCCCTCTTTCTCTGGGAATCTTGGGGCATGGAGTCATCCTGCTCACTGACACCATTCTGTTACGATAAATCTTTCTGCCAAAAGCCGCCGAGCCCCACTGCCAGCCGCCTGCCCGAGTTAGGCCCAAATGAATACACAGAAACTTGTATTACATACAAAGCTGCTTGGCCAATGACTAGGATTCTCATCTGTTAGCTCAGTCTTAATTATCATAAATCTATATATTTTATAAGACTTATCTTATCAGACACCTTATTGGCATCCCTTCTTGCTGGTGGATCACACTGTGCTGCTGGAGCAGGAGTGGAGGGGAAAAGAGGGCCACTTCCTGTTTCTCCTTCTTTAAATATGAGTCTCCTTGCTATCTCACTTCCTGCCTGGATCACCACTTCTCTACTACATTTCCCAGAATCCTCTTTGACTCCTAGTCCCGTCTAACTTGCTGTCTCATTGGCCAAACAGTATTTTATTTAACAATCAATAAGATAAACATACACAGCACATTCCCCATCAACACTATTTCTTTTTCATGTCCAGAATGGAAGGTCCCCCCCAATTGCTTATCAAATATCACCTGATCCATCCTGAGATCATATACACACAAGCAATCTTATTTGGACTGAGCAGGTGTGTGTGTGTGTGTGTGTGTGTGTGTGTGTGTGTGTGTGTGTGTGTGTGTTTTATGTGTTTTATGTATGTGTCTGTGTATTATAACAGCAATTAAAGAACAAGAGGTCATGAATTTGAGAGAGAGTAAGGCATATGAATGACAGGGGGTAGAGGGAGGAAAATGAGATAATTATAATTTCAAAGACAAAAGTGTCTCTAATTTATTATGCAAAATCATGTTATTTTAAAGCAATGGTGTGCTCTTAATGATGTCCAATGGGTTGTATTTTTCCAAATCAATAAAACACTTGACATGTAGAAAATAAACATCTGTCATATAACCAGGAATCACACTCCTGGGCATATCATAAAAAGAAACTTATTGCCACACAGAAACAACTGCATAAATATTCATAAAAACTTTGGCATGACTAAATGGAAACAACTGAGATGTCAGTCAAGAGTGAATTTTTAAGTTAGTATATATGCAAGAAAATAATAAAATAGTAAAGAACAAACTGTAGATATACACAACAAACTTCATGAAAAATTCCAAATAATTATACTAAACCAGTCAAAATTACATGGCACTTCATTCCATTTACTTAATACTCATTCATCTAAATATATACAGATTAGGGACTGGGAAGGACTGCCAATGGGGTGGTGGGAGAGAAGTGAATGTGAATACAAAAGTCCAACATGAGCCATCATCACGATGGTGCAATTGTTGTGGCCGTTGACTGGGTCTATGTCACTATACTAATTATTCTGTTTTCAGTACTGGGTAAAGGGCACACAGGATTCTTCATTGCTACTCCTTACACATGCATATGAAAGTACATTTATCTCAAAATGCAAATTTCATTACAATGTTCTTGGGACCACAGGAAGAAGCTTCATGAAACTCCTACTTCCGGGAAACTGTGACAAGCCAAAGGGACAAGGACATTTTAGAGACTGCTGAAGGGAAGAACGATGTGCTGGGGAGAGATTTAAGCTGCAGAAAGAACAAAAGCAGAGTAACTTAAAAATACATAAACATCAAGAAGCTCATCGCCATCAGCTCTAGCCAAAATATCTCACTTTTGGTGCAGCACAATGAGGATCATTTTTCAATCGAGAAACTGAATTAGCCTCCACATCCTGTTATTTATTTACTTTTTATACAGAACTAATGCCAATTCTTTCATTTTAAATGTTTCAAATATGTTTCAATCGTATTCTTTCCTCTCCCCGACACTTCTCATCCTCCCTCAACTTCATGTTCTTCTTGTTCTAAGAAAAAAAAAAAGCAAAGCAATAGTGGAGAGGCTACCTTAAATGCCCTTCCCCAATAAAGAGATTGATGAGTACTTTAAATGTCATCCTAGAGCCTTTATCCAGCAGCTGATGGAAGCAGAAGCAGACACCCACACCTAAACACTGAGCTGAACTCCTGGAATTCAGTTGTGGAGAGAGAGAGCATTGATGAGCAAAGAGGTCAAGACCAGGCTGAAGAAACCCACAGAAACAGCTGACCTGAACAAGGGGGAGCTCATGGACCCCAGACTGATAGCTGGGAAACCAGCATAGGACTGATCCAGACCCCCTGAATGTGGGTTTCAGTTAGGAGGCCTGGGCAGTCTATGGGGTCTCTGGTAGTAGATCAGTACTTATCCCTAGCATAGGAATGGACTTTGGGAGCCCATTCCACATAGAGGCATACTCCCTCAGCCTAGACACATGGCGGAGGGTCTAGGCCCTGCTCCAAATGATGTGACAGACTTTGAAGATCCCCCATGGAAGGCCTCACCCCCCCTGGGGATCAGAAAGAGGATGGGATGGGTTGGGGGGGCAGGGTAGCAGGGGAGGGAGAGGGAACTGAGATTGACATGTAAAAGAAGATTGTTTCTAATTTAAAGGAAAAAGAAAAAAGCAAAGCAAACCACCCCAATATTTCTCTCTCTCTTTCTCTCTTTCTCTCTCTCTCTCTCTCTCTCTCTCTCTCTCTCTCTCTCTCTCTCTCTCTCTCACACACACACACACACACACACACGCACCAAAAGGCACAGAAAAAAAAAAAACCATGAAGTTCGTTCTGTATTGTTTAACTGCTCCTGAGCATGAGACCTGCTTTGGAGTGTGGTTGCCACTCTATTAGAGAAAAATGATTATTTTCTTAGGGCACCTATCAGTTTCAAATAGCTTCTTGGTTGGGGGCATGCTATTGTGTCCACTTATCCTTCTTAGGGCTGGGATTCTGTCTGGTTTGAACCTGTGCAAGCTCTACACATGCTGTCAGTTACTGTGATTTTATAGGGCATCCCTGTTGTCTTGGAGTTGTCCATTACCTCTGGCTTTTACAAATTATTATGACTCCTCTTCTGCATACATCCCTTGGCCTTGAGGGGATCCTGGTTTGGATCCCAATATCCATATGGTAGCTTATGACCAGCTGTAACTCCAGTTCCAGGGAGACCTAATGCCCTCTTGTGTCCTCTAAGTGCAACAGGGACACATGTGGACGACTGAACATGAGTAACATTTGTATAGCACGTATTTCAGGCATAACATGTAAATTTAAAAAATAAAGTGTATGTTGAAACATGCGTTTGCTGTGTGTCTCAGGCTAGCATTAAATTCATGATCCTCCATTCTCTAGCTTCAGCTTCATAAGTATTGGGACGACAGATGCTTACATGCCCTATTTCTTGAAAAAAATCTTTTCATTGCACTTTTAAATATTAATTTTCTTTTCTTATTGCATATTGCATACATGCATCAAGGATAACAAACACTGAGTCTGAAAATTCGTGTAATAGAAGGTTAAGCAGGGGAAAGAAGAGCAGGGCATTCCAGAAGGTGCTAGCACCAAGGTATCCACTGGTACAAAATGAAAAATCAGCTTAAATACAAAGATGGGATCCTAGTAAATAGACACAGTAAATACAACATAGGCAGAGTATGATTGTGATGTGTCAATTTGGATAATCTGCAGTCCCATTGTTCTTCCAAACACTAATTTAGATGTTCTTGCTAAGAAAAAAATCCTTCTTTTGCAATTAAACTTCTAACTCACTGACTTCCAATACAGGAGATTACTGTGGATAAATGCAGTGGACCTAACTAAAATTATTTAGGAACCTAAGTGAAGCTTGAAATCTCCCCAAGAAACAAGAAGCTATGCCTCTGAGCATCTGCATCAGCTTCTACCTGCCTGCCATTGCTCTTCTCCTTATGATTTATTGATGTAAGAATTCTTGGACTGCTTCTAGCCTTCACAGCTGCAGAGGCCGTGTTTTGAAGCAAAGGTATATGCACGCTCCCATGTGCCCCATTTTTTTCCTCCTTTGGTTTTTCTTGGCTGATACACACATGAAATGCAAAATAAAATTACATGACAGAGTCGACAATAAAAATTCCATATCAATAACATGAGTGGGATAACTTAACATTTAAAAATGGTTCGAGGAAAGTGCAAGATGAATGTGAAGTATATTGTAGTACCAGAAATGAAGGAAGTTAAACAAAAGAGCTCATATCAAAGAACTATACAGACAAATAACAACTAACTTCCAATTGGCCAGAGATGGAAAATTCTGAGCAAAAAAATACTAAGGACTAGATAATTATTAAAAATACAAAGTATATATATTTGTGCCTTTACTTGTATAAATAATCAAAAATTTAAGTAAATGAGTAGGAGAATGGGGACAATTCACGTTTGTAAAGTAGTTCTATGTAATTTAATTTTGATGGACTCACTCTTGCAGGAGACAGAACTGTTATCGCCGCCTCTATCCTCTCAAGTGTGGATAAGTCTTAGTGAACACCACCTAAATGGGGCCAATCAACTCTAGAGAGCAGAAGGCTCCACAAAGCACTACAGCCGATGGCAGAATCCCTATGTCAAGTCCCCCTCACACACATTTCAGATCCCCTTACCTTCCAATTCTCCCACCAGCCTGAAAAAAACTCACTGCTTCCAAAAGTGCTTATAAGACTTTTTTAGGTTCACCTGAATAATCTTGCGATTTTAAGATCATCTGTGTCATATAGAGTTGGATATAACCATGATAAATATGTCTCACCCTACTTTATGTATTGACACAGGTTCTAGGATTAAAACATTGATATTTTAGGGACCACTTAAAAACTTACCTAGGACATCACTTCATACATATATATTTATACATACATAGTTAAATTCAAACTTAAAGAAAACTGATTCATATGAAGAACTAGATCTTTACAGACTAGATCTGTGATGGGCGTTGTGACTCACAATTGTAATCCCAGTGCTTAGGGATCCAGGACAGGCACATTACTATGAGTTTGAGGCCAGCCTGGGATCTGAAGCAATCTCTACTTCAAACTATTGTCTTGGGTTGAGGAGATAGGACTGGCTACAAAATGCTTTTCGTACAAGCATGTAGACCAGAACTTCATTCTCAGGACCTATAGAGAAAAGGTGGATATGGTGACATATGCTTGCAATCCAAGTACTGAGGGGGCAGATCCTTGGCTCTCCAGCTAGCCAGCCTAGTTCACATCGTGAACTCCAGGCCATTCATAGACCCTGTCTCAACAAACAAGGTGAATGTTTCCTGAGAAATGGCACTTGATGTTGACCTCTGACCTCCACACATGTGTTCACACACATCTGCATACATATGTATGGTCACATGCACATACACATGTACAAGTACACAGACCAACATATAGCCACACACAAATTTTTCTGCAAGAATTATCATTTATATTTCAAAATAATATATCAGAAATGTATCCCAAAATTATTATGGCCTAGAAATACATGTTGTTTTCATTGTATCAACTGAAAATGTGGTTGTCAGCATAGGGCCAACTCAGGTCTGTCGCAGGTGTATATATTATAGATTATATATAATAGCTTTCCATTTATTATTTTTATGAGAATACTGAGTGTGTGAGCAAATGTTTCTCAGATTCTTGTGCCTGTGCTTGGGCTCTGTTCCTTCTGTTAGTTTGCCTTGTCCAACTTTGATATGAAGGTTTTTGTTAAAACTTACTACATTTTATTTTGTCATGTTTGGTTATTATCTCTTAGAAGCTTGTTCTTTTCTAATTAGAGACAGAAAGAAAATAGATCCAGATGGTAGGGGAGGTGGGGAGGAATTGAGAGAAGTAGAGGGAGGCCAAACTATAATCAGAATATATTATATGAGAAGTCTATTTTCAATAAAAGGGGAAGAAAGAATAAAAATATTTTAATTATCAAAAGATAATGCGGTTGCCAAAAGTACACATTTTGACAATCCAATAAATGATTTTTCAGAAGAGTAAGTTAGAAACATAACCAAAAGAAGAGAGAGAAGTAGGTTTGGTGTAATTCCATGGCACACCTGTAATTCCTGCATTTAAGAAACTGAGGCAGAAAGACTGAGTTTGAAGCTACACTTCATTGCATAGCAATACCCTCACTAAAAATGAACTGTCATGATTGATCAATGTATCACAATTAAAAGATGTCATATAAACATTTTACAAGCACTTTTACTTTGTAAGCTTATATTATTATTTATGAATCTTTAATATCTTTATTATTAATGTTTTATGTGTAATATAATATTTTAAAGGGTAATGTTGATATCTTAGTATCTTTCATTGCTTTCTGAACAGAAACTGTTTTATTAGTGCTCTATTTCACAAATTATGCATCAAAGCTTTGATTTGGCATGAGCATTACAAGAGTTATAAATTTCAAACCAGCATCCATCATGAACACCACACAAAAGTGACTGTAATGAAATATTATTAAACTGAATCCAAGAAGTATACTACAAAAAATATGTCATGAACCAAAGGCATTTAGCTCAAGAACTTAATGAGTTCAAGGCTGGTCTGGACTGTATAGTAAGATTCTGTCTCCATGATCTACAAACAGCGACCAAATAACTGGCTTATGGGTGACATCCTGGAGCTGTAAAAGGCCCAGAAAGATGTTCAAAAATATTAGCCCTTGAGTTAAAACAATAATTAGAGGCTTCTACACACATAAAGATAGATATTACTAAAACATTGCCAGTACCAAATATTTCAGAGATTGTAGAGATACTGTATCTCATACATTGCTGGTGAAAGTGAAATACGGTTGAAATTCTTTTTTGTTCTTACAACTCTAGACATATGTGTTATCATTCTCCAGGGAAAAAGAGCCAGTAGGACATATTTGTAAATAAGTAGGAGTGTGACTTTTTATGAGAACTAGCTCATGTACTGTAGGAGGTCCAGAAGTCCTACAGTATGCCATCTGCAAACTGGATAACTACCAGAGTTGCTGATCTAATTCCATCTCAGACTAGAGGCCCGAGACTTGTAGAAATGGGCAGAGAAAAGTGGTCTGCTGATGCATTCTAAAGGCCTGAGATTGAAGAGATCCCATGAAGAATAGGAGGTGACAAATGTCTTAAGTCAAAGAGAGAGAGAGAGGAGAAAATTAACCGTTCCTCTATCTTTTCATTCTATTTGGGTCCTCAGCATATGGTTTGGGGCTCAGTCTTACTGATGGTGAGGCTTTACTCAAACGATTGATGCAAATGCTGCTCTGATTTATAGATGTCCCCAGAAAAAATAGTTAGAAGAGATGTTTAGATAAATATATCGCCAACTTGTAATCTAGCCAAATTGGCACATCACAAAGACCAATGTATTATTTACCAATCCACTACTAGGTAATTATTACATGAAAGCATATAACCTCAAGATATCTTAAGAGCAGCCACTAAAGCATTGTTCAGAATAACTGAACATGAATAACAATTTATCTATCAAAAGTGTAATTTAGCTAAGCATGATGGTTCATGTCTGTGACCCTGTCTCAAAAATGTATCATGCACAAGGAACCTATGGCATATTTACATAATTGGATATGACTCAGGATTTTGATTATATCTGGCTGAAAGTAGGTTACAACTATAGTAGAAGTTGAAGGAAACTCGTTGGTGTTTGGTTTTGATGGCACTTGTTAAAATTCATCAAAACTGTGAAATGTTGCTTCCCAAACTATAACTTTATTTAAAAGACATTTTCATTAAAACTTATGAACACTATTAAAACAGTATTTATGGTAAACTATATATAAAACATATATGTGTACTCATATATATGTTATATATCAAGCACGCAAATATTTGCATGTAAAAGAAAATAACAACATGCCCATTTATAAAGTGACAAAACGAACTGATAAATCCCCAGCATGACTTATAAAGTAAATAAAGAGAAAATTGTCAATTTCATGAATAAAAGAACAGGTAATCACTATATGCACTCTATATTAAAAATATAATGGGACATAACAAAGAATTCTATTCTAATAACTAAATTTTTATAGAAAGCAGAAAAAATAATTTAAAATATAATTTATGTCAACCAACACAATAAAATTAGAAAACTACTGAAGAGTCCTATTCAGTATTAAGTAAATACAAAAGCATTATTAAAACTCTTGCCACAAGTCTAGGAATGGATAAGTAGCAGAGAACTGTCAACAAGATGAAAATATGTTTGGCCAAGGTTCAGCCCTATATTTTGGAGCCAAATCTAGAAGAGGAGTGTTTAAAGACAAAAGCCCATATTTTAATAACTGGAACAATTATAACCAGAAAAATAAGCCTTTAGACTGAATAACTGTTTGCCATTTGTAAAGATTTAAATAATCCATTTGAAATGACAACCACCATTTACCAGTGTCTTTATAATGTTCTAGGAACCTAAATGCTAAATGTTATGCATAACAAATTTCATTCAGTTTTCATGGTGATCTTAAGTATTATTAACCCTGGGGTGGCTGTTTTTAGTTGTCAACTTGACTACATCTGGAATCTGCGAAAATCCAAGTTTCTGAGCATTTCTGTGAAGGATTTTCTTAATCAGATTATGTGAAGCCAGAAGACCCATGTTACATCTGAACCACAGCTTCTGGTGCAATCTATATAAAAAGACATGGAAGAAGGAAGCTTTCTTTTTTTTTTACCTGCTTGCCCTCACTCTCATTGGCAAATTCATCTATCCTATTGCCGAGCCATTCCTCCACTGATGTTAGAACTTTTCTATGGAATTATAACATGAACTGAAGCCTACAAGCTCTTTAGGAATCCTCCAGGATTCCTGTGCCAAATGAGTATTCCTGAGACATCAGCCTTCTGAACTGAACAACTACGGGTTCTTGGCCTTTGGAACTCAAGAGAATCATTTTTAGACCACCTGGACCATATCCTATAAGCAAGCCTAATAAATCTATCTATCTATCTATCTATCTATCTATCTATCTATCTATCTATCTATCTATCTATCTATCTATCTATTTTTTCTTTAGGGAACCCCGAATAGTACAACCTCCATTTCACATAACAATAATGATAAGTAGAATTAAAAGAAAAAAATCTTTTACTTAAAAGGTGTAGGAGAAATTATAAAGGATAATTACAAACCAACATATGTTCAGACATAAATAGAAAAATCCTAAAACTTTTCAGCCAATCAAATCCAGCAATGTGTAGACTATCATTCTATAAATACATAGTTTAATTTGTCTTAATAGAAACATTGTTTCTGTATTCATGAATTCATTGTAAAATGTAACTTTATAGACCTTAAAATTGATTATAAATTTTTATAACCACACTGCACATTTTCATCAGTTCAGGTGAACTGTAGACAATTTGCTTCTAGTTTGTCCCTGGGTCTTCCTTAATTTATGACATAATTATCTTTGTATTATTGCTGATGTGCAAATAATGGGCCTTATTGTAGTGTTTTCATAGGTGTATATTATGTACTTTTGTTTTGTTTCTTTTAAAGATTTATTTATTATGTATACAGTGTTCTGCCTGCATATGACTGCATGTCAGAATATGGCACCATATTTCATCACAGATGATTGTGAGCCACCATGTGGTTGCTGGGAATTGAACTCAGGACCTCTGGAAGAACAGGCAGTGCTCTTAACCTCTGAGCATCTCTCCAGTCCCCTATTTTGTGTACTTTGATCATATTTAACCCCCAATACCTTCTGTTGGTACTTCATTCCTATTGTTGGTCTATTTCTTTACTCTGGTATATAATTGTTATGTATAATTGTTATAATTTTATGTACATTTACAGTTCTTTTAGTCAGTTATAAATTTTCCACCACATGTTACACATATTTAAAAGTTAAAAGTAATAAGAAAAATCTCTTGTGGTTTTCTTGTTGATTTTCCAAAATATTTCTCTCTGTCATTTCCTCTTCCACTTAACGAACTTTTAAACATTGCTCTTTTAGGGTGGTTCTGATACATTAAATTGGAAGGTAAAGGCTTTGTGATCAAAAGTGAACACTGCTTTTGTAGAGGACCCAGGTATGGTTTCCAGAACCAACATTAGTCAGCTCACAACCGTCTGTAACTCCACTCCAGGGATCAGACACCATTCAAGCTCCACAAACACCTGCATGGACACGCGCGCGTACCCACACATATATACACAGGCAATTAACAAGAAAATAATTATTAAAAATGTTTTTTTTAATTTTCTTATTCATTTTACATACCAACCACAGTCCACCTTCCCCTTCCCCTCAATCCCCTCCCCACAACTGACCCCCATGCATCCCTTCCAAAATTTAAGGCCTCCCATGAGGAGTCAACAAAGACTGGCACATTCATTCAATTGTGACAGAACCAAGCTCCCCTCTTAATCAAGGCTGAGCAAGGCATCCCACTATACGAAATGGTCTTCAAAAATCCAGCTTATGAATCAGGAATAGATCCTGGTCCCACTGCCAGGGGCCCACAAACAGGTAAGACTATACACATGCAGAGTGCCCAGTTCGGTCCCATGCAGACTTCCAGCTGTCTGTACAGAGTCCATGAGCTCCTATGAGCTCAGGTCAGCAGTTTCTGTGGGTTTCCCTGTCATGATTTTGACCTCCTTGCTTATATAATCCCTCCTCCCTGTCTTCCCTGGACTCCCTCATGTAGAGGGAAGTTTTTCTGTGCAGCCATGTCCTGCCGCCCTTCAGTCCCAAATAAACACACAAAGACTTATACTTTTGGTTTATTGATACAAATTTAAAGTGAATTTTGTTATATTATATTTCTACTCTTGTTTAGGTATTGTGTTTATATAGCTCTTTTAAAATGTAGTATATAATTAAATATAGATTATGGATAGTCACCTATAATAGACAAAACTTAGTTATTTTAGTTAAGTTTTCTACATATACAGAAATGTATTTCATATGGAAAGGTATTCTTCAAAACCTCTCAAAGACCTACAGAATATGGCATTTAAAATGGTTTATTAGGGGTTTTCGTGACAATGTGACATAACTGCTCCTGAAAACACCAATTATATCAGAGAGGAAGATGGGCAACGAAGAAACTTGTTACAGAGTTTGCCTTTTTACATGCAGGAATAGCCATTTGAACAAGAAACTGCTCTTGCCTGGACAGCTTGACATCATGCTGTTCAAACTGGACAAGCAGGTTACAGAGAAAAGTGACTGTTGAACTTGCCAAAGGACAGGATGGTCCTTCAAGTTTCCTACTTCATCAAAAAGTCTGGCATACATTCTGGGTCTATAGGCTGAAGATGGATGCCAAAACGTTACAGAGGAATGTTGGGTAACTATCTAGGCAGCTAGATGTCTCTGTCAATTCTAGAGTTTATGTATTATCTTTCTGAGGTCTTTGGTGGAGTTGAAGACAGATAGTTATTGTTATGGTTTTCCTTAGTTATGATAAAAGATAAATTACATATAAAACTTTAGACTCACAAAGATAGGATAGATGATAGAGTATTTTATTTAAATTTTACCAAATGTTAATAGACTAAATACTGTTAACTTCAGTTCTTGCTTGATAACTCTTTTGTTCTATATAATCTTACTATGTTAAAGTTACAACTTTCCTTTTTATTTAGACAGAAAAGAGGAGTAGATGGGGGATGTACTTCTGTATGCTGTGAATAGATGTTTCTCTTATTGGTTGATGAATAAATGTCGATTGGCCAGTAGCCAGGCAGGAAGAATAGGCATGGCTATAAGACTAGGATAATTAAGAGAATAGGAAAGGCAGAGAGGGGTCTCGAGAGAGATGCCAAGTAGCCTTGAAGGAGTAACATGTAGGAAGCCTTTTGGGTAAGCCACAGCCTCATGGCAATATATAGTTTAATAGAAATGGGTTAATAATTAAGAAAGACCTAGCTCTGCCGTCCCCTGTAAAAATATCTCGATTTTTCTTTAACTGAGACATGTTTCCTATAGATATAGGATCCCAAGACAACAGTTCTTTTGCTTCAGGGGGGAAAGAATGTCATGCCTTTCCCTTCTGTCTTTCTTGAGGAAGTCCAAGTGTATACACAGTTGTGTAGACAGTGCAGGATCCTGGGGTGTGATCACCACTGAACACAGAAGATGAAAGTCTCAGCCTTCTCTGGTGCTTCCACGATGGTTGAGTTTGGACAGCTTCATGATAACCTGGCAAGGGTGGAAGTGTTTTTTTTTAATATTTTGAGAATTTCATACATGAGTATTATACTTAAATCATCTCCACCCTTCATCTTCCTCTCTAAGTCCACCCATATTCTCCTAACTCTATCTCAAATTCATTTTTATTGTTTTACACAACACACACACACACACACACACACACACACACACACACACACACACACACACTTTACTGAGTTCACTTAATGTTGCTCTTATGTGCAAGTGTTTATGGCTGAGCACTTGAGATTAGCCATCATCTCTGGACCCATCCCTGGAGAAAACAAATTCTCCCTTTCATAGAAGCCAATGATTGCCTATAGTTCTTCATTTAAGTGTGTGGTCTTGTGAATTTCCCCAATTCATATTGGCACATGGAGTGGTGTTGTCATTATACAGGTCTTGTTTAGTCAACCATACTGTTGAGATCTCATGGATACAGAATCCCTGTTATATTTAGCAGACACCATGTAATAGCAAATACCCAGCTTTTTGTGAAATGTTATTTTAAGGTGTGTTATATTTGCTTATGCTGTGCAACATTTGTTTTAATGATGCAAAGATATATTGCATTTATTTATGCTGCATTTGTTTAACTCTGTATAGCTGCTACTCTTTGCCTGTCTAAAATACCTGATGGTCTAATAGAGTTGAACAGCCAATAGCAAGGCAGGAGAAAGGATAGATAGGACAGGCAGGCAGAGAGAATAAATAGGAGAAATATGGGAGGACAGGGAGGAACAAGATAGTAGAAGGAGAGAGGACATCAGGGGCCATCCACCCAGTCAGCCTGTCATGGAGTAAGAGTGAAAGTAACATAAAAAAATAGAGAAAGGAAAAAGCCCAAAGACAAAAGGTAGTCAGGATAATTTAAGTTAAGAAAATCTGGCTAGAAATAAGCCAAGCTAAGGTCAGGCATGTATAAGTAAGAATAAGACACTACACGTGTGATTTATTTGGGAGTTTGGTGTTGCTCCCCCAACAGATCAAAAGAGTAAAGAGAGAAAAAAGATCACCTCCTGTTCTTCTAGCTAAGGCTATAGATTTTGAGTGAAGTCTGGCTGGAACTGAGCATATATTGTCTTATTAACTCAAAACTTTGATAGTAAATTTTTATTTACTTTATCCTAAAACATTCATGCTAGTGTTATGATTGACAAATTATATTCTGTGAAACCCATATGTTGAAATATGAATCTCCATTGAGATGGCTTTTGTAGATAATTAGACCATGTTAGTGAAGTTTTAAAAATAGGATGAGCTGAGATGGGTGGGTTACTCCCATCCCCCCTCAGGGCAGAGGTGAGCTGCTTCGGCCCCTGCCTTGGGCCCAACTTCCATCTGCCCATTCTGAGAACTCTTGTCCTGGGGTCTGCAGGCAGGTTGACTCAGCCACTGAGGACCAAGTAACCCAGAGTCTGCTGACATCTCTGTGCTAGTCCTACTCCCACCCACCTGGAGAGCTAGTGCCTCAGACCTGTCTGCACCCACATTGAGACCCATCAGAGTATCAGAACATGTTGCACCCACCGGAAGAGAACCTTGACCCATACACACCAGGAAAGGAAGAGACACCACCTGCACCCACAGGAAGAAGAGATAGGAAGGCGAAAATATAAGAACACATCCAACAACAGGAAAACCAATATGACACCACCAGAGTCTAGGGACTCTA
The DNA here is from genome assembly GCF_003668045.3 of Cricetulus griseus. NCBI lineage: Eukaryota > Metazoa > Chordata > Mammalia > Rodentia > Cricetidae > Cricetulus > Cricetulus griseus. Next base: position 20,244,399 of record NC_048604.1, on the reverse strand, counting down.
CACTAGCAAGACCTGAACATCTCAACACAGAAGAAGCAGAAGAGAGCAACCTTAAAAACAACTTCATGCAGATGATAGAGACTCTAAGAGAGGAAATGAGAAAATCCTTCAAAGAAATGAAAGAAAAGACAACCCGAAAGATGCAAGAAATCAATAAATCTTTTAAGGAAAGGCAAACCTATCAGAATTACACTGGACTTCTCCATGGAAACTCTGAAAGCCAGACCTGGATAGATATTCTACAAACTGTAAGAGAACACAGATGCCAGCCCAGACTACTATACCCAGCAAAGCTTTCAATCACTATAAATGGAGAAAACAAGATATTCCATGACAAAACCAGATTTAAACAATATGTAACCACTAATCCAGCCCTACAGAAAGTACTGGAAGGAAAACTCCAAACTAAGGAAGTTAACTACACTCACAAAAACATAGGCAATAGATAATCCCACTTTACCAAAAGCCAAAAGAAAAAGCAGGATAAATCCACATACAATACCACAACCAAAAACAAATCAAAAACAAACAAGAATAAGCACTCAATGGTCCTTAATTTCACTCAATATTAATGGTCTTAACTCACCTATAAAAAGACACAGGTTAACAGAATGGATAGAAAAACAGAATCCATCATTCTGCTGCATACAAGAAACACACCTCAACTTCAAAGACAGACATTACCTCAGAGTAAAAGGTTGGGGGTAAGATACTCCAATCAAATGAACAGAAGAAACAAGCTGGGGTAGCTATCCTAGTATCTAACAAGTTAGACATCAAATTAAAATTAATTATAAGAGATGAAGAAGGTCATTTCATATTCATCACAGGAAAAATCCATCAGGAAGAAGTCTCAATTCTAAACATCTATGCCCCAAACACAAAGGCACCCACATTCATAAAAGAAACATTAAAACTCAAATCACAAATAAGTCCTCACACAGTTATAGTGGGAGACTTCAACACCCCACTCTCAACACTGGACAGGGCCACCAGACAGAAAATTAACAAAGAGACAAAGGAACTAACAGAAGTTATGACACAATTGGAATTAACAGACATCTATAGAACATTCCATCTAAACACAAAAAATATACCTTCTTTTCAGTACCACATACTCTGCAACATAGCAAACCTCAACAGGTACAAAAAAATTGAAATAATCCCCTGAATCTTATCAGACCATCATGCTTTAAAGTTAGAATTCAAACACAACACAAATAGCAGAAAACCTACCAACACATGGAAATTGAACTATGTGTAATTGCACCCTTCCTGGGTCAAGGAAGAAATAAAGAAAGAAATTAAAGACTTCCTAGAATTCCATGAAAATGAAGACACAACAAACCTAAACTTAAGAGACACTTCGAAAGCAGTACTAAGAGGAAAGTTCATAGCTCTAAGTGCTCACATGAAGAAGCTAGAGAATAGTCACACCAGAGAGTTGACATCACAACTGAAAGCTCTAGAACAAATGGAAGCAAATTCACCCTGGAGGAGTAGATGCCAGGAAATAATCAACTGAGGGCAGAAATCAATGAAGTCAAAACAAAGAAAACAATTCAAAGAATCAATGTAACAAAGAGTTGGTTCTTTGAGAAAATCAACAAGATAGACAAACCTTTATCCAAACTAACCAAAAGGCAGAGAGAGAACATGCAAATTAACAAAATCAGAAATGAAAAGGGGGACATAACAATGGACACTGAGGAAATCCAGAGAATCATCAGGTCATACTTTGAAAACCTGTACTCCACAAAATTCAAAAATTTAAAGGAAATGGACAATTTTCTGGACAGATATCACTTACCAAAGTTGAATCAAGAACAGATAAGCAACTTAGACAGACCTATAACCCCTAAGGAAATAGAAGCAGTCATCAAAAGTCTCCCAACCAAAGAAAAGCCCAGGACCAGTTGGCTTCAGTGCAGAATTCTACCAGAAATTCAAAGAAGAGCTAATACAAATACTCCTCAAATTGTTCCACACAATAGAAGCAGAAGGTTCATTGCCAAACTCTTTTTATAAGGCTAACATTACCTTGGTACACAAGCCAAACAAAGACACAACTAAGAAAGAGAAGTACAGACCAATATCTCTCATGAACATTGATGCAAAAATACTCAATAAAATACTGGCAAACTGAATCCAAGAACATATCAGAAAAATCATCCACCATGATCAAGTAGGCTTCATACCTGGGATGCAGGGTTGGTTCAACATAGGAAAATCCATCAATGTAATCCACCATATAAACAAACTGAAAAAGAAAAACCACATGATCTTCTCACTAGATGCTGAAAAAGCCTTTGACAAAATCCAACACCCCTTCATGATAAAGGTCCTGGAGAGATCAGGGATAACAGGAACATACCTGAACATAATAAAATCAATATACAGTAAACCAACAGCCACCATCAAACTAAATGGAGAGAAACAATGTTTGTCCTCTAAAATCAGGAACGAGACAAGGCTGTCCACTCTCTCCATATCTCTTCAATATTGTACTTGAAGTGCTAATTAGAGCAATAAGACAACAAAAGGATATCAGGGGATACAAATTGTTAAGGAAGAACTCAAACTTTCACTGTTTTTGGATGATATGATAGTTTACATAAGTGACCCAAAGAACTCTACCAGGGAGCTCCTACAGCTGATAAACACTGTCAGCAAAGTGGCAGGATACAAGATTAACTCAAAAAATCAGTAGCCCTCCTATATACAGATGATAATCTGTCTGAGAAAGAAATCAGAGGAACATCACCCTTTACAATTGCCACAAACAACATAAAATATCTTGGGGTAACACTAACCAAACAAGTGAAAGACCTGTATAGCAAGAACTTTGAGTCTTTAAAGAAAGAAATTAAAGAAGATACCAGAAAATAGAAAGATTTCCCATGCTCTTTGATAGGTAGGATCAACATAGTAAAAATGGCAATCTTGCCAAAAGCAATCTACAGATTCAATGCAATCCCCATCAAAATCCCAGCACAATTCTTCACAGACCTTGAAAGAACAATTCTCAACTTTATATGGAGAAACACAAGACCCAGGATAGCCAAAACAGCCCTGTACAATAGAGGAACTTCCAGAGGCATCACCATCCCTGATTTCAAGCTCTATTATAGAGCTATAATCTTGAAAACAGCTTGGTATTGGCACAAAAATAAGCATGTAGACCAATGGAATTGAACTGAAAACCCTGATATTAACCCACATACCTACAAACACCTGATTTTTGGCAAAGAACCTAAAATTATACAATGGGAAAAATAAAGTATCTTCAACAAATGGTGCTGGCATAACTGGATGCTGGCATATAGAAGACTGCAGATAGATCCATGTCTATCGCTGTGCACAAAACTTAAGTCCAAATGGATGAAAGACCTCAACATAAATCCAGCCACACTGAACCTCTTGGAAGAGAAAGTGGGAAGTACCCTTGAACGAATTGGTACAGGAGACAGCTTCCTGAACATTGCACCTGTAGCACAGACACTGAAATTGACAATTAATAAATGGGACCTCCTGAAACTAAGAAGCTTCTGTAAGGCAAAGGACACAGCAAGACAAAATGGCAGCCCACAGAATGGGAAAAGATATTCACCAACCCCATATCTGACAGAGGGCTGATTTCCAAAATTTACAAGAACTCAAGAAGCTAGTTTCCAAAACACCAAATAATCCAATTAAAAAGTAGGGTACAGAACTAAATAGAAAATTCTCTGCAGAGGAATCTAAAATGGCTGAAATACACGTAAGAAAGTGCTCAACATCCTTAGCTATCAGGGAAATGCAAATCAAAACAACTCTGAGATACCATCTTACTCCTGTCAGAATGGCTAAATTCAAAAACAGCAACATCAGTTTATGCTGGAGAGGATGTGGAGAAAGGAGAACACTCTTCCACTGCTGGTAGGAGTGCAAACTTGTACAGCCACTTTGGAAATTAGTATGGAGATTCCTCAGGAAAATGGGAATCAGTCTACCTCAAGATCCAGCAATTCCTCTCTTGGGCATATACCCAAAAATGCACATTCCTACAACAAGGACATCTGTTCAACTATGTTCATAGCAACATTATGTGTAATAGCCAGAACCTGGAAGCAACCTAGATGCCCCTCAAATGAAGAATGGATGGAGAAATGTGGTACATTTATACAATGGAGTACTACTCAGTGGAAAAAGACAAAACAAAACAATGGAATCTTGAAATTTGCATGCAAATGGATGGAACTAGAAGAAACCATTCTGAGTGAGGTAACACAGTCACACAAAGACAAACAGGGTATGTACTCACTCATATATGGATTTTAGACAAAGAAGTAGCAGACTAAAATCTACACCACCAGGGAAGACAGGAAGCAAGGAGGACTCTAAGAGATATACATGGTCCACTGGAGAAGGGGAAAGGGACAAGCTCTCCTAAGCTAATTGGCAGCATGGGGGGACGGGATAAGGAGTTAGAAGAAAGAGAAGTAGGGGAGAGGAGGAAATGAGACAGCAGGAAGATCAAGGCAGGGGAAGAATAAAGGAGAGCAAGAAAAGAGATCCCATAATAGAGGGAGCCTTATACATTTAAAAAGAAATCTGGCACTAGGGAAATGTCCAAAGATCTACAAGGTTGACTCCAACTAACAATCTAAACAATAGTTGAGAAGCTACCTTAAAAGCCCTTCTCCGGTACAACAAATATTTATTATCTCAAAACAACTTCTGCCTGCCTCTGCCTCCTGAGTGCTGGGATTAAAGGTGTGTTTCACCACCACTTGGTTGAAATGATTCTCTTTACATGAATAAGGTAGGTTTCCATCTCAGTATACAATTAATTATATTGATTTTATTTTTTTAATTGCAGTTATTGCATTGATATTTTGTTTCATTTAAAATCTTGATAATTCATATGAGAGCTACAATGCTCCAAAGACAATCACGCAAATGAGTTATGTTTATATTAGTAAAAGCTCCTCTCTCTATTTTAAAACTAGTCTCTCTTTACTTTTACAGGCAGCCATTTTAGCTTATCTTTTCCAATTAGAAAAAAATAATTCAACACTTCTATTCTTAACTTTCTCCCGTCCCAGAAAATAGGATATTGTAAGCACTATTCTGAACTATTTTTTAACCCAACATTAGGTCCTGGAATCTAATTAATAATGATTTCTAATCCCTTTATATTGCTACATACTTACTCACTTTGTGACTAAAAGTTGGTTTAATCTGTAACCCAAGAAAGTTCTTTACAAGAAACAGTGTCATACAGCAGGCCTAGGAATTTGGCAAGAAAGAATTAAGGGGAAAAAATGCCCATTTCAAATTATGGGCAGCACCACATGAAAATTGCTCAAATGGTGAATTCATCATTTCAGGACTGATCTGTTTGCAGCAAGGAACTGACTGCTCAAACCTAAATAGAAAGGAATTAATATGACGGGGAACGTCACAACTATTTGAAGAGTTTATGTTTTTGTACATTAGGAGGAAAAATCTTTGCTTTGACATAATAATAGCTAGTTACAGAACTGTAAAATTGGGGAGGATTGAATGGAAAACTCTGTTGTATTAAATTATATTAAAACTACAGCAGAGTCTAATTCTATGTACCAATATAGAAATTAATAATAATAATAATAATAATAATAATAATAATAATAATAATAATATATCTTTAAAAATTCAGGAGATGCTGTTCACAAAGCTGTGAAGGAGAAGGACAACACAAGTGTTAGAGGAAATTTGATGTTGTCCCGACTTTGTTTATTCTGCCACCAGTTATCACCTCATTTCAGTAGGTAGGAAAGATATTAGTTTGCTTGTTGGAGATATGAGAATGTTCCAGGATATGAAATGACTTATCTAAGATCATTCAGATATCAAGTGCAGTGAACACAGTTGCCATTCCTAGTCCAGTGGTCTACATCATAGCATAGTAATTAAAATAACAACTAAATAATCTTATGTAAGCCTTTTAGTCAGATTTTGAACCATACTTACTGCATATGCTCAGTTTCAACTCAGAAGTCCACTAAAGAAGGCCTAGAGATAGAGCAAACAGTAATGATTAATAATAAGGTAAACCAACAATATCATTTAATGTCTATATTAATAGTCTATTGTTATTATAAGAAAACATTTTAAAACTTAGTGGCCCAAACAACAAATATTTATTATCTCAAAACAACTTCTGGAAGTCAGGACATGATATGTGATATAGCCATTAATGTTTTTTCTCAAGAGTTAATTACCCAAGGGAAATAGCCAAGATAACTGAGAGTACCCAGGATAAAAGATGAAGTCTTTCATAAGCTGTCTCAGAAGGGGCATGCATGACTTCTAGCTTCTGTCACAGACCAAATGCTATGTAATATCATATAGCCGGAATGGCTACCTTAGATCCTGGCACCACAAGAGCTAGCACTGACAGAAAGCCTTATGTTGCAGACTCTATGCTGAGAACTTCACAGATACTAGCATACAACTCTTTGAGGCAGACATTGTTGCTATTACTATGTCATGGACAAGGAACCTGATGCTAAGTTTGGTTAAATAACTTGCCAAAGTCACTGCAGTAGTGTCTTCAAATAGAAAAAGAATTCCACATTCCTGTTCCCCAACCCCAGAATAAAGGGAGTGTAGTGTAAACACTATTCTGAACTTTGGTTTTTAGCCCAACAACAAGTCCTGGAATCCAATTAATAGCAGTACACAAAATAATTTCTAATCCTTTAATACAGCTACATAGCTCTTATATGTAGAATAAGATCATATAAGGCTCATATGTATGCTTAGTTCCCAGTTGAATTGTTTGAGAAGGTTTAGGAGGCGTGTCCTTTTGAAGTATGTCCTTGTTGGAGGAGGTGTGTTATTTCGGGTTGGTTTTGAGGTTTTCAAATGCCACACCAGACTCATTCTTTCTTTGCCTGTTTCCTGAAGATCGGGATGTAAAGCTCTCAGCTACTGCTCCAATACCACTCCTGTATGCTTCTCACCCTGATGATCATGGATTAACCCTCTAAAACTGCACACAAGCCCCAAATTAAATGCTTTATTTTATGGGTTGCTGTGGTCATAGTATCTCTTTACCACAATAGAACAGTAACTGAGATAGTCATTAGTAATGGACAGAAACAGGATTTAAACCTAGTCCATTTAGTACTATCCAACTAAACTCTATTGTCTCTATGTTTAGGTATTGGTAATTATCATGAGAAAAATAAAATGATCAGATAGAATGACTAGAATAGACACAACATATAATTTTTATTTGGTTTTATTTAAAATTGAATTGTCAGGGAAAGTCACTCTTTAGAAATTATATTTAAGCTGTCACCAAAGGGATAATAGGAAAATTGAAGTTATGAAGAACTTCCAAAGACACACTGTAAATGAGAGAATACAATATACAAAGTACCCAAGGTTCCAAGTACTTGGTGTGTTCAAGGAAAACACACACAAAAAAAATCAGTGTTTTGAGTGTATTAAATGAGAAAGGATATTAGTTTTGAGATGGGTTTAACAGATAAACAGAGGCCAGATTATTTTTTATCACCTCTGGAACCCTGTGAATTCATCAATATCCTCATTTTAGAGAGAATGAAAGATGAAAATGAAAAGTTAAATGTCTTGTACAAGATCACAGTGTTCTAAGGGACCAAGGATGAGCCTTGGACACACACTCACACACACACACACACACACACACACACACACACACACACACACACACACACACACACACATCAAAGTCCTAACCTAATTCTTGTTTTGCCTTATTATTTCATCTCATCTGCTCTATGCAACATGGACTCATACCGTTTATTGCTCAAGGTGGTTTCCAATGCCATACTTTAGCAAAGTGGGGAAATATCCCCCAAACACCAGACTTAGTAATTGCTAAGGCCTTTTCCTCCTCCCAGTGTTGTCAGGAAAGTATTCATTCCCAGTACCTTTAGTGAGGGAGAGGGAGTGAATACAAAGGAAGCATGCTGCTTCAGAGTAGACACATGCTATGTGAGTTGGACGGGTTATAAGTCTGTTCTCAGATATACAAACAGCCATTTGTGACATCTTGTGAAGTTAAAATAGATTTAAATCCAGCCCCAGGATGGTTAAAACACATATATTTTGCATGGCATGGCTGAATTTTCTTCCTGTCTGCTTCTCTATTGATCCAGACTATTAATGATGACAGCTTTGACTTTCTCTACCCAGCCTTTGTTCTGGTTCTCAATCACAAGATCTCAACTGTGATTTTGGTTTCAGACTTACATAAGAAGTTTGCACAATTCCTTCCCTAGCACGAATAGTTCAAATAATCTATTCCTTCAGAGATAGCACTGCTAAACTAGTTAAAATTACCAAACAAAATACTTTCAACTCTTTGGGGATGAACCAAAATTAGGAGACATCTATTCCATAGCTTCTGAGGAGCCAGAGATGGCATCCACCACACCCTGAATGCTGTCTCATATTTTTCCAAGTTCCCTAGTATGGAAGATCTATTAGCATACTGGAAAAGTAATAGAATTTGTTTAACACCAGCAGATCCTCTTTTCCCATCTCCATGCTGCAGAAATTTCACTGATGAGTAGTAGTATCCCGAAACCTACAACATTCACTCCATAGGAAGTGTAGAGTAGTAGTTGCAGTGTCCTGGAAGTAAGGTTATTCCTGAGAGAAGTGGTACTGATGTAAAGAATGATGGGGAAGATGTTTTGGATTAGACACTAGAGGAACTCATGCCCTGGAATGTTTTTGAACACACACACACCACACCACACACAGTAACTAGTATTAGGAAGAAAATTGCTCAGAGATACTGATAAAGATAAATCTTAAAATATGAGGGAAAAGACTGCTTAAAAGGGCCCTGCTAAATTTATGCTCACCTCAGATGAAAAGGAAGAATCCCATGCCACTGAATACACTTAACTTAGAAACAATTAGAGAATTAAAATACTATTTCTTAAATAAACAGTTTTCCATTGACCTAGAAAGGCAATCTCCCAGCTACATATACATTCAAAGCTAAGGGTGAAAACCTTAAAACATGCAGCTTATAACCAGTTAGTCTCTAACCACTATACTATGTTGACCAAATGATGATCAATCTTAAAGGTAAACATAATGGAAAATGACCTCAGCAGGTACATCTGAAGCTGTAGACTATAAAGTTAATAATTCACCCAAAGTCACATAACTAGTTCAGTCTAGTCACTAAATAAAGTGTCAACACCAAGATCCAGAGAAGAGATACATCTCTCGAATTGCTATGATAATTTATTTAAAATGTCAAGCTTTCAGTGAAAAAAACAAATAAAATATGCCGAAACAAGAAAAAATACCAAATACCTACATACCAAAAAGGCAGCCAATGAAAACTCTCTCTGCATGGGCTCTGCCTAACCTAAGCAGACCAACTTCAAAGCAATTATTATAAGTATGTTCAAAGAACTGAACAAAACTGTTTTTGAAAGCTAATTACAACTCTCAAAATGATTTCTCATCAAATAAAATAAATCAGTAAAGAAATATTATTAAAAAGGACATAATAGAAATTTGGCAGTTGAAAAGCATGATCACTGAAATGAAACAATTAGTGGAGTGGCTCAACAGAAAACTCAAAGATAGATAAATATTGTGTTAGTCTGATAGACAGAAATAAGGTGCTAAAAGAAAAAAGCCCCAGAGACTAGTGAAATATCCATACATGCATCACTATGTGTTGGCAGACTTTTTATGTGTCTTGGCAGCCATTCCCAAATAACCATTCAGAGACTTAATGCTTGGCCAATAGCTCAGGCTTATTATTAACTAGCTCTTACAGCTTAAAATTAACCCGTTTCTGTGAATATGCATTCTGCAACATGGCATTACCTCTCTTTCCTTTTATATCTCCTGTTTCCTCTATGTGTCTTGATGTTGACCCTCTGACTCCATCCTTCTTCTTCCCAGTGTCCTTAGTCTGGTTCTCCTACCTAACCTTATTCTCTCCATCTATTGGGAAGTCAGCTTCTTTATAAAACTAATCACAGTGACATATATTCACACAGTATACAGGAATATTACACAACTATATGCATAATAGGAGTCCTCTGAAGAGGAGAGAGAAATGAGGTGACTCCACAAATTTGATTAAAAAAATTTGGGGCTGGAGATGGCTTACTGGTTAGGAGTACAGGCTGCTCTTTCAGAAGACCTGGGTTTGATTTCCAGCATCCCCATAGTGGCTCACAACCACTTGCAAATCCAGTTCCAGAGTAACTAATATCCTTTTCTAGCCTCTTTGGGTACCAGGCACTCATGGTATACAGACACACATCCAGATGAAACACCCATATACATAAAATTAGTAAATCCTTAAAAACAGTCACGTATATATTGAAGAAACTTAAACCTCTCTCTAGTTAATGTCTTCAGCCCCCTGAGATAGGAAGGAATCTACTGAGTACAGTGTAGAGAGAGTCTTTTGTGTAGAGTCAAGGAGGTTGGGCTTTGCACAGTATAAGGCTAAAGAAGTTCACATTCAACAGAGCATTTTGAAATGTTTCAGTGGTCCCAGGCCACAGACACCAAGGATGGTGAGCCAGATTGATAGGCAGAAAGATTGGCTATCCAAAAATCTGTCCCTGTCTAAGCCTACTCTCTCTTCTACTCTCATAACTCACTGGTATCATTAGGTTTGAGTATTGAAACCACACTGAAGAAAGAAATTCCTTCCCTCATTCACGTTACCAATATTGACAGCTTATGCTCTCACCACTGGAAATAGCTCCTGTTTCCATCTTAGCCCACTCCTTGCTTTGTTTCTCACTGAGCAACATTCTCATTCTCTGTGAAACTAATTGGCTTAGAGCTCAGATCGCCTCACCAGGGGCCTAGGAAACTGAGTCTTTGCCTTTAGCTTTCATTACTTTTCCAGGCATGGCAGGGCAGCAATGGGAGACAGCTATGTCCCCAAATGTTCCGATCCTCTTCTCTTCCTCCCTCCTTTCTACTCCCCCATGTGGTCCTGTCCAGAAGTGACAGGTGTTATGGGAACAGTGCCAATTTGTTTGAATCTCCCAATACCAACACATTAAACATCGCTATATGTGCTTCATACAGAGGGCACATCAGTTTTGCTTGATGAGCTTGCCCTAATTGGGTTCCCCAAAGAGAATTCTAATACAAGTGTGGAGAATTAAGAATGAGTCAACAGATGGGGTTAGAAACTTGATGGAGAGGGTGGCAGTCAGGGTCATGTCTCTTGGAGTCTCTTATCAAATATAAGACTGACAGGCTGGACCTGGGGAAGCAAGCAAGCCCTCAGTGGAAAGACGTGCTCAGGTGGCATAGTGAAGTCATTCTTTATACAGTATTTACTGGAAAATTTCTGGCCTTGTACACTTTTACATTGTGAAATGGCAGCCACTTTGGATCTGCTTTGTTTGCTGGGAAATGGGGAATAGTTTCCTCTTAGATTTGTTGGATGTGACATGATCTTAAGTCCCGAGGTTCTTGCTCCCCAAGACACTACCTGCAGATTGACAATGCCTTTTATATCAGGTAGATTGGGAGCTATCTGAACTTGCAACACTCCCATAATGGAGTTGCAAAGTTTGAGGGATATATTTTGGAGGCCAGTCTTTGAGAGTCTTTCTTGGAGTCTTTAGTTTCTTTTAAATCTTTTTTTGTCTTCATTTGTAAATTTGAGATATTAACCAGGCCTCACATCTTAACATCTTAACCTCTCTCCCTCTTGCCCTCCTTCTAAACCTTCTCCACCAGCAGACACCTCCAGCTTCAAACTCTAATGCTACTCCTTTTCTTATATCCTGTATGCAGCCCTCATAAAAATTTGTCAGTTCTGTTTCCAAAATCCTTTCCCTTTAAAATCCAAGCATCTCTCATTGTCTCTGCTGCTACAATTCTAACTCTTCTCCCTGCTTACATTTTGGCCACTTAATTTTTTGACTGAAGAGTTTCATAATGGTTTTTTAAAATAAATTTGCTTATTATGGCAGTTGTAGCTCAGTTGTTAGAAATAAGCCATAGGCTCACTGACGCTTTTGCTCAGTTTCCTAAATGGTAAAATTGTGAGAAAATAAACCATAATACTACAACATGTAATTCACTGATTTGATCATAACTTCAGTTTTATTTATACTTACATGTTTTAAGCCCTATACAATTACATTATGTGTGTATATTTATATGTTCAGGATCTCAATAAAGATTCAGAACATTTTCAAAGGATCCATTTGTTTTCCTCTTTTGTGACTATATTCATCATCTTCCTGCCCTATTCATGATCCCTGCCCAAAACATAACCTGCATTCTATTTCTAAGATTTAGCATTTCAAAACTACTGCATAAATAGGATTATACATGTAATCTTTGAGGCCTGGACTTTTAATTTTTATGTATTTTATTTGATCTGTATTTGTGTGATGGCTAATACTGTCAATCTGACAGGATTTAGAGTCACTATGGAAACAAAACCTTTGGGCTTGTCTGTGAGGGATATTCTAGATTATGTGAATTGAGGTGGAAAGATTCACCTGAAATGTGGTAGTACCATTCCATGGGCTGGGGTACTGGACAGGATAAAAAGGGCAAAGGGAATTAAGCAGATGTCATCTTCATTCTCTCCTTCCTGACTGCAGCTGCCCTGTGACCATCCACTGTTTGCTCATGCAGCCATTTCTGTTATAATGGATGGCAACCTCAAACTATGAGCCAAAACAAACTCATGCTTCCTTCAGTTTTCTTGTTATAGTTTTTTTTTAATGCATCAAGACAAGAGACACTGAAAAGTGGATTCATTTTTGCAATCAACCTGGCCTGTGCTTCTTAAGTCTTCAGGATGGGAGTGATGTGGAAGGATTTGGAACTTTGGACTAGAAAAACTCTAATAGACTGTAATAGAAAAATCCATATAGGAGTTTGGAAGACCAAAATGCCTATAGAAAAGTAGTCTGGCTTATGAAGTTTGGGAGGGGGTGGGAAGAGACTCTATTGAGAACTGGGTCATGGAATCTTGTATGGAAGTTCCAAAGAACCATTGAGACAAAGCACTGTGTAGCAGGGTTGAAGTTTCTGCAAGGAGGCCATTAGATGGGCACAGTATGAAGAGGTGAAGATAAAGTCTAAGTGGCAGTGGGAGTCATAAGGTATGGGAGATAGCAAGATTGGAGGGTATCCTCTGAGGAAAGCTACATCAAAGTACTGGCACCAGGATTTGTGTGTTGCAGGAAGCAGACCTGGAGGGAAGGGGATGGTTCTATAATTTTCCTTACATACCAGGCTTAGCCATTTAGAAGCTGGTGTTTCCTATGTTGGTTTTCAGTCTTGCTTTGATATGATTATTCCTTATTATGTCCAAATTCCTCCCTTTTGGAATGGGAATGTTTATTCTGTGTCACTGTATATCAGGAATATTGTATTAGTTACTTTTCTGTTGCTATGACAAAACTTGACAATCAAAGGCAACTTATAGAAGGAAGTGTCTGTATATTTGGGCTTGTTGTTTGTTTAGTTACATTTCAATCACTGTGCAAAAAAACATCATGAGCAAGCTGCTTATAAAAGACGGCATTTAACTGGGGACTGTCTTACATTTTCAGAGGGTGAGTCCATGATCATCAATCACAGTGGGAGCATGACAACAGGCTGGCAGACATGGCACTGGAGCAGTAGCTGAGAGCTTGTATCTTGATCCCCATCTATGAGGCAGAAAGAGAGAGACAGAGAGAGGGGGCTTGGGCTTTAGAAATTTCAAACAACTCCAGCATTCCAGAGAAGATAGGAAACCATCACAGCAGGGATGCAGAGGAGCAGCCGAGCAGGCGAGCATGGCAGCTATTGCAGGAAACTGAGAGATCACACCCTCAACCAAAATAACATGAAACAAAGAGAGAAAACTGGAAGCAGGAGAGGCTGTGTGCTCTCAGAGCTTACCCCTAGAAACATACTTTCTCTAACAAGGTTGCACATCTTAACCCTTGTCAAACAGTGCCATCCAGGGATCACATGTTCAAATGCCTGATCATATAGGGATATTTCTCATTCAAACAACCACATATATGTAACTTGTTGGGATTTTTTCTTAATTTTGTGGAGCTCACAGCTGAGATTTTAACTGTGGACATTTAAACAGTGTTGGCGCTATGAAAATCTTGAGGATTTTCAAGTTGGGTAAGTGGATTTTGTATTATGAGATGGCCATGAGCCTGCAGGGTCAAGGTGGAATGTTATGGCTTTAAAGTAATATGTTCAGTTGTCAAGTTGACAGAAGGTAGAGTTGTGATGGTTGTTACCTTGACAGGATTTAGACTCACCATGGAAACAAATCTCAGGTCATGTCTTTGAGAGATTTTCTAAGTTAGGTTGATTGAAGTGGAGAGAGCCATCCTAAATGTAAGAAGCTCTATTCTATAGGTTAGAGTCTCTGACTGAAGAAAATGAGCTGAACACCAACATTTATTACTCCCTGCTTTCTGACAGCAGATACACTGTGACCTTATGCTCTTTCCTCTCGAGATGGATATATCCTCAAATTCTGAACCCAAACAAACCACTCTATCCTACTTTCATCCTGTTGCTGTGACACAAGATCCAGGAAAACCAACATAGTGGAGAAAGGGTTTCTCTTAACTCAAAATCCCAGATTACAGTCCATCGTTGTGGGGAAGCAAAGGCAAGGAACCTCAAACAATGGACAATGATATGGAGGTAGAAGCCAAATAATCAGTTTCCTCCCCAACTTGCTTTGGTCATGCAGTTTTATCACAGCTATAGTAACCCTAACTAAGACATGCACTTCTCTTGTTATCAGTATTCCATGACACATTAACCTGATAGGATTGGGATAACAAAGTACCAGACTGGCTTGTTCATAGTTTTAGAGACGTGACATCCAAAGTCCAAGTGTCAGCTCCCTCTGACACTCTGATTTAGTAGAAATCAGTTTACTTTCTCAAGCATCTGGTGGTCACTTGACATTTTTGGCCTGCAACTGTCTTTACTCCAGTTCCCACCTACATCATCAAGGGCCCATTGTTACATCTTTTCTATACATGTGTCCATCTCCATGAACAAATTTACCCTTGTATTAAGAGGAGATGGAGGCAGGTTACTATCGTGACCCGGCATGTGTCGGCTCCAAGCCACGACAGCCTTGAGGTCCGACCTGAGTGGGTGAACGTGGAAACTCCTAGAAACCCAGCAGCGATAATGGCCAAACACAGGCATCTTGTCATCTTTAGAGAGCTCTCAGTTCCATGTTGTAAGACTAGAGTCTTTTCTTTATTTACCATCTTTTTGGCTGTTTCTTAACCGTGCTTCCATGGCCATGAGGAGATCACGTTTGTCCTCTTGTTCTCCTCTCTGCTCAATGGTCCCTAACTCTCTCCTTACTTGTTACTTACACACCTCACACCTCTGCCCAGGTGCAGGCCTATTCAGGTGCTTAGGCCCATAGAGATGCAAACTAGGAGACATTCCCCACTGAGGCCATGTCATTCAATAGCAAATCAGTTAACATCCTTTACTCAATGCAGACAGGAGCTCCTGGTTCCTGGAACCCCTGGAAATCTCTCCCCACAGGTTACATAGCTCAATGTGTAGAGATGTTAGCAATCAAGCCTGGTACCTGAATTCCATCCATGGAACACATATGGTGTAAGTAGAGAACTGATTCCCACGAGTTGTCTTCTGACCTCCACATGTGTGTCATAGCACAACTCCCCCTTAGGTAGGTAGGTAGGTAGGTAGGTAGGTAGATAGATAGATAGATGGATGACAGATAGATGGATACATACATGACACACAATAGATAGATGGGTACCTAGATAGATAAGAGCTTTTTTATTTTAAAGAGGAAATAATAATAGACATTCCCTGAAAAGACAGGTTTTAGAGAGGGAGGTTAAATGTCTAGGGAATGTCAGTCAATATTAGGGAAGTGTCTCTGATTCAAAATACTTAAAAAGGCAACAGTTGCTTAGGGTCTTTACAGCTCCATGGCTTATCTTACCCATAGTTAGCAGATGTTGGAGGCAGTTTTGTGGAATAGTTACAACAGGCAAGGCTCTTAATAGATAAAAATGTGCCTTTTCTGTGCTACATTGAAAACAATAGTATATGTAAAAACCTGAGATGGATGCTGGAGGGCTTTGCTAACATGTTCTGGCCTGCTGTGAAGAAGTACACAACAGAGGGCTAATAAAAGAAGGTATTTGGCCTATTTGTATAACAATGGACCACACAGAAACTAGATTTGACATTGGAGAAACCAAGAAACTTTTCCATGGGAGCCATATAGTTTTACATTGCCATCTGTAATGTTGAAGGGACCAGCTTCCCTTTCGGCAGCCATAACAGCCGAACACGTGCTCTATGACCTTGTCCTGGACACTAGAAAGTCAGATGCCTGCCTCGTGACAAGGAACCAATCAGAAGTTAGCTGGTGGCGCTATGCTTTACGACCCTGGGTATACTTTACGGACAAGCACACAGCAATGATGCAAAGCATAGCAACCACCCTGGGAGGGCCTATGGGCCATAACAACCAGTTGGCCAATCAACACAGGGCAATCCCTCCAAGGCTGGAGGCACACCAATAGTGAGCCTGTGCGTACCCCTAGACACTCCCCTTACGCTGCCCTATAAGATCTAGGTCCTGTGGCTTCTCAGAGTCTTTTGCGAGCCATCTGCCATGGTGGGTGGGTGAAAGACCCGAGCTAACATGGGGTTAGCTCGTTAAATTACAATAAAGCCTCGTGCAGTTTGCTTCAAGCTCTCGAATCCGCCTGGTGATTGGGGTGACCAAGGTCGTGGCCTGGGACCCCGGAAATCTGAGTTTTCTGGGGGTCTAACAATGTATGTGTGATCCAGTTTTCCAAATTTTCCTGGAGTTAGGTATCACTACTAGTTTTTTAAAAATTTTAGCTCTTCTGAACTCATTCTCGTTTTACTAGTAGCTAACAATGCTGAACATGTTCTTGTGTACCTTCTTGTCATCTATGTATTAATGAAATGTTTGTTCATTTTCTGATGGTCTGGATATGAGTTGTCCTCTCAGATTCTCATGTGTGGCTTGGATTTCGTTGTAGTAGTGTTGAAATTGTTGGAGTTTTGAGGGGATGTGATTGTATCATGTCTTTGGGCTCTTACAGTGGATTTGTCCAATTAAAGATGGCATTTCTGGGTGTTGTAGAGACTAAGAAGTAGGGACTACTTGAGGGGGAGAAGAATACTGGGGGCATGCCCTGGACAGGTCCTGTCCTTTGTCCCTTTGTGTCTCTGTTTCTTGGACACCATAAAGTAAGCAACGTTGTTCTGCCACGTGGTCTTTGTTACGATGTCCTGCCTCATGACAAGTCCAGAAATGATATATCCAAATGGCTCTGGACTGTAAATCTAGAAAACTTTAAGCAAAAAGAAATGTTTTTTTTTTGTTTGAAATAATTTCTCTCAGGTATTTGCCACACTGATGAAAAGCTGGCTAATACATGGAATATGTGCCCATTTTTTAATTGATATTTTAAAAATTATTTGGTTTGTTGAGGTACTCATATATATTAAATAGCATCCTTTGTCAGCTGTGCACTTTGCAAATATTATCTCCCATTCTGTAGCTTTGTTACAGCACCATTTTCAAAGCAATAGTATTTTTTATTTTGTTGAAATCTTACCAGTGTTTCATGGATTGTACTTTTGGTGTCAAGTCCAATATATCTCTGGACCCTGAATATTTTCTTCCATTAAAAAAAGTTTTATAGTTCCATGATCCATTTTGAAATATTAAAGTGAACTTTCAATGGCTCTACTACCATTTATTTAAAGTGTTTTCCTCTTCCTTTGAAACAGTTTGGTCAAAATATCAAAAATCAGGTGGACAGATGCGTGTGGGTTATTTCTGGCATCTTTACTTAGTTTTGTTGATCTGTGTGTCTATCCTGTCAATATTATATACTATTGATTACTGTGCTTATAGAATAACCTTTATTATTGGATAGACAGTATGGAGTTGGGGTATCTCTTCATTTTTCTTAAGATTGTATTAGCTGTTACACGGCCTGCTCCTTCTTAAATAAAGTTTAGAAAAAGTTCTTTTGTGTCTACAAGCTGCCTTGCAGATATTTTTATGGGGATTGAAGTACCCTACAAGTAATTTTGGAGGAGAATTGACATTTTTATTGTGTTGAATCTTCTAAAGTATATCTTTCCAATTCATTTTAAAAATATTGCTGTATTCACATTTAAAGGTTTATTCAGAATGCAGTTTCTGTTCAATTTTGCATATGTAAGCACTTCATTTTCTTTGGAGCTATTGCAAAATATATACTTTAAAAGATTTATTTCTGTTTTGTGTGTATGTATGAGTACCTGTATGTGCATGTGTGTGCCACCTGTATGCCCGGTGTCCAAAGAGGACAGAAGAGGAAATCTGATCCCCTGAACTGTAGTTCAAGGTAATGTGAGCCACCTGATGTGGCAAGAGCAGCAAGTGGGGCTGGAGGGATAAGTCAGTGGTTAAGAACACTGGCTATTCTTTTAGAGGACCAAGGTTTGATTCCCAGCATCCACATAGCAGCTCACAGCTGTCTATAACTCCAGTTCCAGAGGACTGGACACCCTCTTGTGGCCTCAAAGAGCCCTAAGTGTGCATGTGGTGCACAGACATACATGCAAGCAAAGCACCTATACTTGTAAAAGAATAATAAAAACAGAATTTAGAGGCAGGGCGTTGGTGGTGCACACCTTTAATCCCAGCATTCGGGAGGCAGAGGCAGGTGGATCTCTGTGAGTTCAAGGCTAGCCTGGTCTACAAGAGCTAGTTCCAGGACAGCCTCAAAAAGCCCCAGAGAAACCCTGTCTTAAAAAAAACAGAATTTAGAAAAAGAGCAGCAAGTGTTCTTAATTGCCAAGCCATCTCTTCTGCTCCACAAATGTTGTGTTTCAGATTTCAGCTTTGGTGAGTTTATTGTTAATATATAGAAATGCAGGTGACTTTCATCTTTTAGCCTGGAACCACCCTGAATTACCTACTAATTCTAAGAACTTGAAAGATAAATAGACCCCCTTGTGTTGAGTTAACAACATAGATGGATTTTTCTTTCAAATTTACTGAAATCTTATTTTATGTG
Organism: Cricetulus griseus; assembly: GCF_003668045.3. Taxonomy (NCBI): domain Eukaryota; kingdom Metazoa; phylum Chordata; class Mammalia; order Rodentia; family Cricetidae; genus Cricetulus; species Cricetulus griseus. The sequence continues at coordinate 20,225,263 of NC_048604.1, read as the reverse complement.
CCAAAATATGATCTATCTTGGCAAGTATTATACAGGACTTTGAAAAGAACATGTATTCTGATATTGTTGGATAGAATATTCTAAACATTTTGATTAGATCCAGTTAGTGAGCTGTGAGTTTTGAATTTGCCATGTCTTTAATTATATCTCTTTCTGTTTCTATTAGATGCTCACATAGTCAAGGATGGCCTCGAACTCCTCATTCCTCTACTTGTGTCTCCTAAGTGCTGGGATTACAGCATGTGCTCCTACACCTCACTTAGATGCTGTCTTTTCTTTTGCCACTAATTTTATTTGTCGTCAAGAGCGAAGAATTTTTAAATTCTAAGCTACCATTAGAGATTTGGTACTTAGCTCTGTCCATTTTTTGTTTCATAGATTTTTGAGATTCTGTACTTGGGTACATACAGAATATGGCTTCTCAATCCTAAGTTAGATAAAACTTCTCTGATCCAAAATCTAAATGAAGCTTTTTTCATTCAGAATAGATAGAGATTTGCTGCCAGACCCTTGGCAGGAAAAATTCGCTGATCTGTGGGTTTACCTAATAGTAAAGTGCTCAGATTTATTTATGTTCATCTAACAAATGGTACCAAACCTTTGTCTGCACACAACAAATAATTATTATCTTGAAGGCTTCTGTGTATTGGGTGGGCTCCAATGAGAAATGCTCATTTCATTTCTCTCATGAAACTACAATCAGATGGAGCTGAATTTACCATCATTGGCAGTACATGCTAGATTTCACATAGGAGTTGAGAAGGAACCTTGACTAAAATGTCTACATGAGCCCTCTACTGTTTGCTTGGGTTTCTGTTCATTGGCCACATGGTACCCACATGGAGCATTTGAAGAGGTTGGATTTGGTGTGATGAAACTTGTATTCTTTTCATTTGATTGAAGCACGTACAGGATAGTGCAGATTCAGGGGTGTTAGGAAAATAAATCCCCCCTCTGCATAAGGGAAGAACTACAGTGCACTTGGAAAGACACAATGTTGATAGTGTTAAGGATGTGCTACCACCATGGAGAAGCAATAGGAGGTGTTTGAGAATATAGCATGCTTTTGCTTTTTCTAGAAGGGACTCTCAGCTTGGCTGAAGCCCACAGTTTTCCATCCATGGTCATTTTATAAGGAATCACATTTATTTTTCCAGTATTTGCTATGGCCACTGAAAGTTAGCATCCATGCTATAGTACCGGCAAAGATGCTAACAAATTTGCTAATGGTTTGTGATTAACACTGAATGACCACTGATACAATGAAACAAGGGGTCATAGAACTGACATGAGGTAACTAACTGGGGGAGCCTGAGTCTTTAATTAATGCCCATTCTTTCACAAAGCCTTTCCTTATTCACCAGGGATTATTCAGGTGTGATGGCTACTTGAAAATATGCAAGCCTTACAGATATCTGAGATCCCTGACACCATACCATGTAGACTTCTGATAACTTTTATGTATCTACTCAAAACATTCCAGACAAATCCTAAACACCTTGAAGACAGGGAACAAGTCTGTAATTTTTACTCACTTCTTCTGGCCTTGAAATATCTCATTCAGTTGCTATATGCACTGCATATGACTACAACAACAACAACAAAACTGACACTATTCAAATGTCTTCTAATTTCTCAATATACCCCATACAGGTGGAATTCCATGGTGTAGTCCCTGAACCCTGTGCCAACTGCATCTTTAAATGTAATCTATATGTGAGTGAGTGTGTGTGTGTGTGTGTGTGTGTGTGTGTGTGTGTGTGTGTGTGTGTGTAAGAGAGAGAGGGGGGAAGAGAGAGGGGGTTATCAGGCTTTCCTCCTTTCTGTTTCTGTCTGTCTTCCACCCCTCTGGCTTGATACATATGTTGCTCTTCCATGCTTAGAACATTCTTTCCTTCCATACTACCTTTGTTTGTGTACCTATCTGGTATGTTTCAGTGTACAATATCAGGGCATTGAAGGAAAGTATATTACCTGTAAAAACATATTAAAGACAGGGCAGAGTTTAAGGGGAATAATTGTGTCAGGTGTAAGAATGAATGCAGTAAAGTTTTTCAGTAGATGAGAAGGATTGGGTTCAACTTTAAATACAATGAGAATATTTAGGGGTATAGCCAAGGAATAGGGAGAATGCCAGTGGATTAAAACTTATTAGAAGGAAACGTCAGGGATGAGGGGCATTTTAACCAAAAGGGCTTAATGTGATTCTTCCTGAAGACAGACCAGGGCAGTCATTATCACTTGTGGATTATGAAGGATGAGGTATGTGATGAGAAATGGAGCATGGTGATCCTTGGTAAGTCAGTTAAGATCTTGGGCAAGTGTGATTACATAGAGACAGACATGGAAGTCAAGGTTAAGGCCTAGCTGTGAAGAGGATTCAGATGAGCCTAACTAGCATTGATTAAAAAGACTTTTTGTCAATCACTACTTCCTCAAAGAGATCCACCTTAATCTTCCAAGTTCAGAGCAGGGACTTCTTTTTTTGTGTTCTCAAGGCATGCTGTATTTACCCATTCATAGTTATTTTTCCAATGCCTTCTAATGTGCTTATGTATTTGTCTGTCCCCTGATCTCTCTCTAGCACTTTGGGGCATCTATTCTGTCTTGTTTCTTCCATACACTTATAAAAGGTTTGACATAACAAATGTTGTCTTCATTGATCTCTACTTTTTGGTTTTGTTGGAGCCAGTTGTATAATGGGTAGATATTGGGAGAGTAAATACAGAATGTATGCCTTCTAAAGAGCTGTAACTGGTGTGGTCCCATAATCCTGCTTGCAAAAACCAAGGGGCTTCTTGGTAAGGCTCCATGCATGCCCCGCTCCATTTTTCCAGCCTGCCACCATCAACTCTGTAAGAACTGCAAATCTAGAACACTTTTTCTTGCTCCAGCTCCTTCAGAGATGTAAGGACTAGCATACGATACTGCAGATTTTTGGTCAACTTATCTGGACTTTGTGAGAAAAGGAAACAGTACATTAACTCTGGGGTGCCATTCAGCTAATGTTCCTGGGACATGACTGGCCCCCTAAGGTCATTTGTCAAGCAGAATGATTATGACTAAATATAACTTTCCACCCTCTAAGTGGCTCTCAGCAGATAGGATCCAGCAGGACATTTCATGTTATGAAGCAGCCCCAGGGTAGTAGACGTCAACAGCTCTGTTCGATTAATCCTTGGAAACACAGTCAGAATTAATGGGGAACTTGCTGAAAGTTGATCGACACCTTTTGAAAGGTGAAGTTATTTTCTGTTCCCATTAAGTGTTGTTAAGGCCATTAGCAGAAATTGGAATAGAGAAATATGACCTTTTACGTGGTAGATTCAGAGACTGAGAAGATGGACGAGATGGAAGTGTTCTGGTAGCTTATAATAAGCACCTGGGTGGGAGTGATAACTAAAGATTGAAAATTGACAAATGAGTCAGACTGACAGTGATCAAAGACAGAAAGTGATGGGGTGCTGTTTGTATGGAGGGATGGATGATTCAGAAGAGGAAAGAGATCAGCAAGAATTCTGCGGGGTTGCCTTCCCTAGGGACCAGATATAGATGACTCAGACAGGGGCTAAAGTTACCTAAGTAGGGGCAAGTAGAACTTTTGGTGGAAGATGACGAGATTGCTTTCCAGCTGTTGAGAGCCATGGATTATATAGTGTTCTCAAAGGTACTGGAGTAACTGAGAGAAAAACAACAGGAGGGTAGTCAGGAGGGCCGAGACATCTGCTTATTGCTGTTACAAAGTTACTGAATAATTCCCACCCTCCTAGTCCCACAGTTGGTTTTATTCTTCCAAGCGACTAATATAAAATGTCTTTGAAAGCTATCAAGCTATAAGGAATTCTCATCATGGCCATTCAACTGAATCAAATGCAAAAGAATATTGCTCTAAGGAAGTATGTGAAATTTTAATTATTTCCTCTGATGGAGGTGAACTTGTTTGCAGACAATCTTAACAACAGTGCTCCAATGATTTATCGTGGACTTCAGAGACATACATCATAATTTTTTGATGAAGGAATGTGGAGGGAAATGGGAAGTTTATCAGCACAGAGAATGTGATTTGCGATTCCCTCTAACACTTTGGCTTGACTTAGGTCATGAAGCCCTGACAAATGGGAGGAAGGAGCCCACCAGGAAGTAGTGTGTTAAAGGCCAGTGGTATTGTCTACTGAAGGGACATCCAGAATCCCCAAGCCAGGAGTGATGCCTGAGAGTTGGCAGTATTCCTCCTATGGACCTGAGTTACTGTTAAAAGGTGGTTAATTTTTCAGGTCCTACCAGTAGATGAAGGGCTAGACCAGAGTTATCATTCTAATACTGACTCTTGGATAGGTACTATGCTAAGCATTTTACATGAACTGTCACTCAACCTTCCGGAACAGTCTGTAGAGTTTGATACTACGTTGTCTGCATTTTGTGGTTGAGAACAGGGTAAGGGAGATGTCCAACTTGGTCAAGGTCACAACTCTAAGTAATACATAAAACCTTGCATTAAAGTGTGACATTAACTCCAAGCACCTATACATGTGTCAGCACACAACATTTCTGTGTGCACGTATGAACGAATCTGAGGCTATGAGAAGGAAATGGATGTGAACCGATGTGCATACCATTTCTCTGTGAAGGAGATTCAGTATAGTCTCAAGGTGACTGGTCTATTAATTGACCAGTGGAAATTCCTTTACAGAGCTTGACTTTTCTCCATTTCCCTGACATTTTGTACGTTCCTCCCAAATTATCAAATGAGAATTCATCTGTTTAAATGTGCCCCCTCCAAAGCATGTGATGAGAACTTAATCCCCAGGATAGAGGTGCTGGGAGGTCGGACCTTATGCCATGAGGATGGTGTCCTTAAAATGGATTAATGACAATTAGAAAGGGACTTGAGGCTGAAAGTTTGATCTCTAGATCTCTCTTGCCCTTTAGACTTCTGCCATGGGTGGCACAGCAAAAATTCCCTCATCACACCATAGGCATTTCCTCAATTTTGGACTTTCTAGACTTCAAAAATATGAGGAAATAAATTTCTGTCCTTTGGAAATTATGCAATCAGTGATATCCTGCTTTATTTGTACCAGATGTACTTAACAAATATCTATCACACACTGTACATGACAAATTAACTCCAAAGAAATCAAATAACTAAATATTAGTAGCAGGAAACACAAAACTTTTAGAAGGAAATGCAAATGTAACCATCATCATTTTGAATGTGAGGGTCCAGTTGCCACAGCACCTCATGGAAAGTCTCTCATTGGTTTGCTTGGGTTCCCTTGCTTTAAATTTTTTTTCAAAAGCTTCTATGGACATCTCATTTTCCAGATTGAATTTCAAAGATCTTTTCATTAATCTACTGTCTGTTTGAGGTGTTTCATGGAGCAGCAAAAATAGTTGTGTGGAATCGTTTTTGACAAATGTTCTGAGGCAAAAGTCTTTTCACACTGACAGAACCCCGAGTCCATTTAAGCACAGACCACCTTCCAAAGGGACTGCTCCAAGGCAACAGCACACTGGCCAAGTAATGGCAGTGCTGTGGGAATCATTCCTCAAGGAGGTCCAGCCCCTTTCTGCTCCCTGCTGTCTTCCAGGAACAATTAACTTTCCTGTTTAATTGTCATTGTGAGTGCAGACTATGAGTTCTCAGGGCTACTTTGGAGCTAGAGTGTGCAGGGTCTCATGTGGGTTAGACATAACACCACAAATATCACTATCTTTCTTGAGATCTTGTATCATTTTGCTTGAATAATCAACCTAAGATCATTGTAAACCCTTGGTTTATTTCTGGTTAGAAGAATGTTGATTTGGGAAATTTTGCTAGTTTTCCCATTGCTTTTACTATGAAGAGGACTTGGGGAGGCTTCCCTGTTTCTCTTTTACTTCTTTGCACAGGGTTTCCAATGGCAGCTTTGAAGTCTTGGGCAAATCCAACACGGGAGTGCACTCCTGTTTTCTAGGTGCTCGCTTTGTTTCCTGCATATTCTTTCCTTGTCTCCTAATTCTTTTTGCTGAATATCGGGCATGCCATGTAATATATTGTATCAACTAGATATTGATTTCCGTCTCCCCTCTCCAAGGTTTACTTTTGCTGTAACTTTCCTGTTTTGTGGTTTAATTAAACTATTACAGCGAGACAGAATACTCCCTCAGTGTGAAGTCTTCACATTGATAAGCAGAGATCACAGCCTGGAGCGTGTACCATCACTGTGGGATAGCAGTGGCTTCCTCAGAGCTGTCTGTGACTTTCTTTTGCCCTGATCTTTCAGTTTAGCTGAAATGCGCATTTGCTGCAATCACACCCAGATGCTAGGCTTCGCCACATGCTGGGCAGGGACTGCTTTATTGTTTTTGAACATGTCCTGGGGCACCAATTGTTCAACAGTCAGATCCAATTAAATTTGGTACTCTTCCAACTTGTAGTATTTGAGGCAAATCTTTGAAGTTTGTTCAGATCTCAAGAGTGCTCATCATCATTGTCTCTTTCCTTAGCTCTCCTCAGGAAAGTCATTTATCTGTGGTTTGAACTGTGGCTCTTAATTAACAGACTTCTCAGCAGCTTCTTAATTGTTTACCACCAAATATGCCTTGTTACTGAGAATTACTACAGTCTGTTTGGATAAAGTCAGCTTCCTTAGGAAGAGCTTTGAAAATCTCTGTTGTAAGATCTACCCTTGTTGCTTAACCAAAACCTATCTGAGAATCATTGTTCCACAGTTGGGTGTTGAGACACTACTCCACTTTTCTTGGGATTGTGTTCATGCTTTCTGACCAGGTTAGTTGGAAAAGGCAGTAACCTGTGATCCTCTAGTCTTGTGTCTCCTAGGACTGGAACTCTGCCTTTGGGTCAAGAACATCTGGTGGACCAGCAGTACTCAGCTACCTCTGGGAGTAGACTCTCTTCTCTATGATGAAGTCTGATGGAAGGAAGACACATTTTACCATCCTTTTTGACCATACTTGTGGTCACCAGGAGCTTATCAGTAGTAAGGCAATGATGGTACAAGTGAATGGCTCATCCCTCTTGGTGATGTCCCCAGACTGGGGGATAAGGGAGGTGGCCTGTGTTTTCTGTCAGGCCTACTCAGAATGAAGTTTCCTTTTTAATTATTTTTTTATTATTATGTATATGCAAGATGCATGCATTCATTCAGACTCTGCTGGGGAAGGGTGGAGGAAGCTTATGCCTCGGGTGCATAGAGTTCTTTTGTTCTCACCCAGATTTAATAGGTTCATGTAACAAATATTACTTTACTTGATATCTTGCCTTTGCCAGTTTTGATAGGCTTCAGATTGTTGACAGTTTTTCACTGAAGTTATTAAATTTTAAAATTTTGCAAAGTCACCTACTCATTTTACCTATATTACATAAACTATAAGTTCATTGTCTTTTTCCTTACAATCATTTGTTTGGTGTGTGTGTGTGTGTGTGTGTGTGTGTGTGTGTGTGTGTGTGTGTGTGTACGTGCGTGTGTGCACACGTGTATGTGTACATGTATGTATATTAGAGTGCATGGAGAAGATACAGAAAAACTTGTGAGAAACAGTTCTGTTCTTCCCCCATGTGTGGACTGTATTCAGATTGTGAGGCCTGAAAGCAAGCATCTTTATTTACCAAGCCACCTTTACAGCCCTAGTGAATTTTAACAATTTGAACTCCATATAACATGGTCATTGCAATCATGAACATGCAGCCACTCTGGGCACTTACATGCAGTTGGGCCCTATAGCATCCTGTCAATGGATAGGGTTGCGATTTCATGAGGACAGTGTAGTAGCTATTGGTATTTAATAGTTTCTGGGAGAATGGTTGCCATTGCCTTCAGTTGTAGCCATCATCATTTTCCCTTGCTTTAGTAAATAGCCCCCTACCCATATTTGTAAAAGCAACCCTTGTAGTGAGATATCCACCCCGCCTGCACCTGTTGCACCGACCACGCCCATTTAGCATGGTCGCAGATGCCGAAGTCATGGGGGAAAGCTAAGTCTCGGTCCTGGACTCCGCTCACTCTCTGAGTTCAGGCTGGGTCACGGAGAACAGCCTGGGTGTGGATTTTCGGAGCGGGAACTTGCTGGTCATCGGTTTCTTATGCAAGGGACTTCTCCCTAAATAAAAATTAACCTATATTTAACCTCGTTCCACGTATCTTAATCTGTGCATCTATAAACCCTAATTCAACTCAGTGGTTAAAAAAGACATGAAAATGTTTCTTCTACTTAAAAGTAGATATCCTTGTGGTCATTGAATTTTTTTGATGTATTTCTCTGCAACCTAAAGAGGATTCTGAATTCCAAGAAAACATCTTTTACTTGCCAGTATCAACTTCGTACCTGCATTATACTCTTGATATGTGTTGAGAATGGCACTTGGCCTCTGAGTGCTACCTGACAAAAACAGTTTAACCATCAGGTAAACACCAGACACATCGTAGTTAAGGGATATTACATAAAAATACACCTAACACTTCTTCAAAACTGTTTAAAGTACTTTGCCATGAGGGTATATGCCTGCGATGTCAACACTAAGCAGGTAGAGACAGGATTTCTCCAAGTACAAGGCCAGCCTGAAAATAAAAAAAAGAAAAGCAGAACAACTTCACAAAACTTTTGAGGTGAAAAATAAAACAATCAGTCAAACAACCAAACAACATGAGAAGTCTGAGAAACAGCTGCAACCGCATAAGAAACCCAAGAGGATATTATGGATGGATAAACATCCTGAGGGATTCTGGATAAAGCCCTGGAAGAGAAAGGGGTATTAACCCAAAATTAATAATGTTTGAAGATTATGAAATATATTTAATTATATATTAGCAACATTAGTTCATTAATTGTAACAATGCATTATGCTAGTGTGAGATGCTAATAATGGGAAATTATTCATTGTGTGCCTGTGGGAACTCTGCTACTATTTAGAGCAGTTACAAAATTCAAAATTTGCCAATTTTAAGTTTAAGAAAGATCTTCCAGTTCAAGGAGGCAAAACTGGTCTGAGCATCAATAAACCTACTGTATTGAGTTTTTAGATTCAGATTGCACAATCAAAACTCTATTCATTTTTCCTTTCTGTTTTGAAGCAGGGTTTTGTGTATGCCATGCTGTCCTGTATGTCTATGACTTTGGTTATCAAACAGAAACATGGGGCTTTGTGAATGCTAGGGTCTACTCTGTAAATAAAGCAACGTATCAAGCCCCAGCACTCTATTTTTTTTGTTCAGTGCTTTCTTTATTCTGAATCTCTTCTAAGGAAAACAGCAGGTGTTTATAAAAGGGGAGAAAGAAAGAAGGAAAGGAGAGAGAGAAAAAGCAGCATTGTAAATGACCACCAGATGGCAGTATGTTCCTGTATTTGTTCTAGAGAGACTGGGTTCAATGTTTTGTGCCATAGACAAGAAACCGTGTATACCTTATCTCCTCGGGATTATATGTAAATGTTATACACAATGGTATAATAAGGCTCTGAGATCAGTCGTGCTGAAAACAAACTTGTAGAATTTTGCCAGAATAAGAGTTTGCTTCAGTTCACTATGGAACATTTTCTCAGTTTTTTTAAAAAACGAAATGATAATTGTGTACACATTTGGAAAATTGTTAATAGGAGTAGAGTTTAGAGTATATAGGTTATGAAATATATTTTATTGGAATATTACATAGTAGTTAGATATATCATGCTTTTTGAGAATAATTAAGGAAGTATTCATAATTTTAGACAAGAAATAAAAGCATATTTGTATATGCAACACAGCCACAGACCTTTATGTTTTGTATACCTTGAAAAACAACAGTAGAGAAACTACATAGCTAATAGTAGTTATTCCTGAGATTTGGCTTTAAAAGCGATTTTTAGTTTCTCCTTTATGGACCTATAGTTTCCTGATGGTTTACGCATAAAATGTATTATTAAACTAATCAGAGAATAGAAATCAGAGCCAGTATTTTATGAGTCAATATTATTATCCTTATGCATTCTAAATTTATTTAATTTTCACAAATATTTAAATTTTTTAATGCTAGGTTACTTGATCACTGAGAAGGGAATGGCAAGATGCCCTGGATGGGTGGATTTGGCTAGTTCTAAATGCAGAGCCTTGCTCTGCAGCAAGCTTCAAGGAGCTGGCTGCAGAAATATGAAAAAAAAAAAAAAACATAGCAGGCCAGGCTTCTGCTCTTCCTTTAGCTGATGCTGAACTGCAGGGTCTGAGGCAGCGTTTCCTAACAAATTAGTGTTTTTATTCCTCTTGCCACGAGAAGAAAATGGTTGGATAGGCCTTCAGCTAAATCCTCATGTCAAGGTGACCTCCCGAAGACAGATGTTTTATCTGTCTGTGTGTTTCCGGTACAGCTTCCGGTTTCCTCCTGCTAGGCAAGTACCTGGTACCTACTCATGCTGGAATTCCCACTCCTTCTCAGGAAACTAAGAGGAGACAGGCTGGCAGGGAAACTTTCAGTTCCCTCTGTACAGGCATGGTGGCACTTAGACACAGTGAGGGACAAAGGCAAGCACCAGCATGTTCCCAGAAAGGGTTACAAAAAAAATAGTAATCCGAAGTATCTTTCAGGTACTCAGTTCCATACAGGGCAGGCTGGAATACAGCCGCAAGCTTCAGCATGCTGGGGCAATGAGGGCAGCTTGATGTCAATCCCAGGTTTGTTCCTAAGTCTTTGTGCCATCTTGGGCACAAGCTTCCTCTCACTAGACCAGAGCTTCATTGCCCTATCTTAAAAAAAAAAAAACAAAAACCTAAAGAAAACAAATAAAAACAATAAGCAGTTGATCTAAGAAACTGGCTCTTTGCTGCACTTGTAATCAAACTTCAACTGTTGCTTGGAACGCGTGGGTGGCTCCAAATGATCAGGTCTCCACATTTCTCTCTTGCTATTGCTTCAGCTCTGCTTCCCTCTATTCCAGCTACACCGCGGGACCTGTGAACCCTTTCTGTCCTTTCTCGGGAAAGTTAGCTTCTAAAATCTGACTGTTTTGCACTCAGATTTCAGCTTAAGCATTGTCTTCACCATCAGGTGCAACAATGGTAGGCACATTCTCCCCACAACTCTGTTTCTACAATCTTGTGGGTTTTTTTTTTCTTGGAAATTGTAGTGTCTGTTTTATTTGGCTTATCATTGCCTTACTCACTATCTGTCTTCCTTAGCTGACTCTAAAATTCACAAAAGTAGAGAGTCTTGTAGAGTTGATTCATTTCTGCATTCTCATCGATTCAAGCCATGCCTGCCACGTTGGTTATGGAATGAATGGAGAAACTGACATTTACCAATTTAGCAAACAAATTCAGGGCACTTACTTGGTGGTCACATCTGTTCTAAGTGTCATCTCATTTAATTCTTACCACATCCCTCTGGTTGATACTGTTAGCCTTCCCATTTTAAAGACAAGAAAATCAAGGCAGATAAAGCTGACTAATTTGTCCAAGATTGTGTTATAGCTTCCAGAGATTGTTTTGAATGCTGCCAGTGATCCTGCAAAGCTAGATGCCATTTTACCATGACTTCCCATGTTTATAGAGAAGACCAAGACTCAGCCAAGTTAGGCAGCTTTCCCACTACCACATATGTCATATATGTGGCATAGACAGGTATGTGGCAAGGAGGATCTGGAAACCAGATTATCTGATGCCAAGAGTACTGCTCAATCAAGACTGCATGGTTATGGCTGACTCATATCAGGTAGGGCACACATAATCTTCCTATCCAAAAAGTCTGAAGGTCACAGAGGGCAGGTCTTGGGCCCTCATATGTCACTTAGCTGTATTCAAGTGTGTGGGGACCTAGGAAGAAACTATGGTTGAAGAAGAAGGAGTCCTATGGCCCAGCCTGCCTGGACCATGATGGAGTAGGTTGGGCCTCTCTGAAACTGGCTATGTTCCTGCTTCCCATTGAGACTATTTCTTTAAGGAGTCAGGTCAAACAAAAACTGATAAGGCCAAAGGAGTCTCAGAAGCAATTATTGAGATGCTCCCCATCTGTCCTTGTTCCAGGAGCAAGTAGAGTCACTCTTGGGTTGTATGTCCAGCTGGACAGGCATCAATACAGGCCTAGGAAAGGTCTTTGAGAAGTCCAGAGGTACAACCCACTGTCTGGGATGCCTAGGCGGATGTTCCTCTCTGGACACATTGACAGACTAGCAACACCGAGCACTAAGGAGATGGTAGAAAACCCTGACAGATGAAGGAGACACCTCTACCCATCATGCACACTCGTGAGCAAGTCTGGGCTGCCCTGGCCAATCCAGGCAAGCCATGCATTCTAAGTAATGAGCCATGCTCTTTCATGTGTTTATCTAGAAGCTCTTCCTTACCCTAAGTATGTGCAGGGCCACTACAATGTGTAAAGCCAGAGGGCGCTGTTCACTTCACAGCCTTTGGAAATGGTGATCCTTGGGTTGCTCAGAAGGTGTGCAGAGGCCCTCCCTGCTGCTGCTGCTTCGTGTGTGGGTCAAGGATTCACACTTTTTTAAAGACAGGGTTTCACTGTGTAGCCCAAGCTGGCATAGAGCTCTCAGAAATCCTCTTGCCTCAGACTCCTGAGTACTGGAATTGCAGAGGTTGGCCCAAACAACTAATGACTAGTCTTATATCTGGTGCTCAGCTGTGCTGACCACACTTTTCAATTCAGGGGTTCCCTGTAGGTCCAACTGTGATCACTGAGAGCCCCTGCGGCACCATTTGCTATCTTGTAGCATTCAAACAGTTGGCTGTGGTCCCTTAATGTTCATCTAGGCTAAATGATGAGGTTCTCACCATCTCTTCAGCCAATGTGTACCAAGTATCCAGTAACCATTAAAAAGAGGAAAAATTCCATTTATAAACACTGATAATGAAATATTGCAGATACAAGAATCTAGGCCTTTCTAACCATGTTCTATTGTTTAAAAGTCATTTGCAGGATCGTTAATATTCAATATTTAGTTTCAAATTTAAATGCACTGAATTTACTGTTTATTATTTTTCAGATCAGAAGGAGTATAAGAACATCATCTATTCCTCCATGTGCTTTCAGAGTGTTTCACAGGTATAGATGACAGACAGAAAGTGCCTATGCCTTCCCCAGCCCATGTTTTGTCATGGTAGACAACGCTCTCAAGAGGTTGATCACTCAGAAGTTTGATCATTAGGTTCACTCAGGATTGCATCTGAACAGGACAAGATTGCCAAACTGTGTTTACAATGAAGTGTCTGAATAAGTAAAATGGAACCGTTTAACATTTGATTAATACGTATTAAGAGCTGCTGAAACAGGATGTTATGCTGGGTACAGCTGGTTATGAGTAACAACAGCACATGTCTACCATGTGCAGGTGTACGCAAGAGAGCTTCATGCACATTAACTCTGCATTTAGTCAATGCCCATGAAACAAAGGATGGTCTCTGTTTCTAGATGTTCAGTCTGAGGCTAGGAAGTGAGTTGCCTAAGATACAATAGCTGGTGACTGGTAAATCAATGAGGTAAATATCTCAGGTTCATTTCTACTTGGAAAACTTAGGGACCTTATGAGTCCTGATAAAAATTATTGTGCTATAATAAACACTACGTCTTTGCTGAGACAAAGTCTTAATTTGTTGTCCTGTTGCAACCAAGTGGTTGACCTTGCTACAAAAGTGTTGCTCAAATCCCTGGGCAGTTACCCTCCTGTCGCTGTCTCCTGAGTGGCTGGGGCTGCAGGCAGGTACCTCAATGTCTGGCTTCATTAAAGTATTTTAATCTATTTTTTCCTGGCTTCTGAGTGACTTTGAAACACTATTTTTTCATCTCCTGACTTTGGGGTGTCAAGAGAGAAGCAACTCCAAAACAGCAGTCCTTAACATCACTAGACCCTAGAGCAGTGGTTCTCCACCTTCCTAACACTACAACCATTTAATACAGTTCCTCATGTTGTGGAAAATAAATTTATTTTCATTGCTACTCCATAACTGTCATGAATTGGGTTGTGACCCATAGATCGAGAGCCACCAGGCAAGAGCATCAAGAACATGCTGCAAACTAGAGGCTAAGTGAGTGGGTGGCATAGGGCTAGAGTGCTGGCCAGCAAAGCAGAGCCCTGAACATCTTGTCATCACCATCAACTGAGTATCAGAAACTTTCAAGAGAGCCTAGGAGCATCAGAGGCTGGTGTTCTGCCGTCAGGTTTCATTATGTAGCCCAGGTTGGCCTTGAAATTGTGGCTATTATTTTTGCTCTGCCTTTCCCATTGTTGGGATTACAGGCTGTGCCACTACACCCAGCTTGGTCTGATGCTTTTACTGGACAGAAGTGGCTTGGACTTTAATTCCATCTCTTTATGCATAGTTTCCTGTTAAGTACTTCATGTTTGCAGCATGAACTAGTATGGTATAGAAAAAAAACACAAGAACCCTGGAGAAACAGCCTTGGCTCCAGGCCCTTGCTTCCTCAATCCTGTAGCTTTATGAGCTCGAATATGTCATTTTATCTTTCTGGCCTTTTAGCTCCTGGTTTGGTGGGAAGATTAAATCAACATCTCATCGGTGTCTTGTTCACAATTAACTCTCAATAATGAATATAGGTCTTATTCATACTCGGCTCCCACATTTCTTCCCCAGACATCTTGACATTTTCTCATGACTCATCCTCCATGTTAAAAGAGACTGGTGCCTTGAGGAGTTGCTGTGTAGCTACCAAGTGGTGCTAACCTTGACCACTTTTTTAATGACGTATGGGTCTGTCTGACCCTTCCCCTGAGTCCCACCCACACAGGCACATATACAGAAATCCCTTTGCATCTATGGGGATTTGTGACAGAATCCCTGAGAAGTGAGAACCTGTGTGTGTGCCCTGTCCAAGTCCCACTTATAACACAGTATAGTGCTTTCACACATACCCCAACATACTTTCCAGATCTCTAAATTGCTTTCAATAAATAACATGAGGAAATGCTACAAAAGTAATTGCTACTGTATATTTTTTTTACAAATAACATGAAACAAAATGTTCTTATATGTTCTGAACAGGTATAATTAAAACAAATTTCAATCCTCAGCTGTAAAGGAGGTTAAGGCTGATAGTACTCTTATACCATGCATGAAAAAGGTGAAGAATGTCAACATAATGAGATCCCTGACCCAGAGTCACACCCTGCTAGCAGACCCTAAACACCAGTGAAAATCATTTAACTGAAGTCCAGTCTTCAGGTAAACATGTACAAAAGACACATGGCTCCACCATATTTTATACTGCACAAAAAGCAATTTTGTCATCCCCCAAAGTGGATAAAGTTCAATTTATATTATGAGTTTTTATCTAACACAAAGCATAACTAATAAATGCTGTTGTACTGTATTCTCTGTGTTTTGAGACAGAGTCTTGCTATGTAGACCAGACTGGCCTGTTACTTGCAATCCTCCTGTCTCAACAATAGCAAATTCTGAGATTTGAGGCAAATGTACCCTAGGCTCAGCTCATGAACAGATCCTAAATCATTACACACACACACACACACACACACACACACACACACACACACACACACACACACACACACACACACACACACACACACACACACACACACACACACACACACAGACCAGGCACTCTGATAACTGTGAGATGATGAGTGTGATGGTACCAATCATTTAAAAGTGATTATGTGTATAATAGATTGGCACATTGTATGTCTTGGATTTCTACAGTTTTATTTAACTCTATACCTTAAGAAAGCTGGGGAGTTGACTCTGGGATCAGACAAATTTCTGTTCAAACTGTGTCTTGGTTGTTCACTATTTTTGTCACTCCAGGAGAGGCATTTAGATTCTGCAAAAAATCATGTGCTTTACCAGTTAATGGCAATAATTCTAACCCCCATCTAATTCTCTTATTCAACTCTGTTTATTAAGCTCCCAACTTCATGACGAACGCTGTGCTCGGCCTGGGAATACAATAAAGAGCAGGGAGATTAGCATGAATCATCACACTATAAAGGTAAAATTGCCACTTTTTAAAGCAGTGACAAGGGTACACGGTCTTATGAGACAATATCTGGCTTAGACACGGAAGTAATATTGACAGAACTTACTTGGTGATAGATTGGAGTTAGAAGTTAAGGCAGAAGAATGAGTCACAAATCGTTGTTTGCTTGCTGGATGACAGCAGGTGTCATTCATCAAGGCCAGAAGTATTGGAAAGCTTAGGTTTAGGGAATAGTTATGGCCGGGGGAGGATACATGACATGTGTATCAACAGAAATTTTCCAGCTAGATCTTAGGGACATTTACATATGTTGTCTCATTCAATTAAATCACAATGGCAGTTTCCTTAGGAGAATTATCTTTCTCTTTGGAATGGAAGAAGACTCAGAGGATTGAAGTGACCTGTCCTGGATCTTACAGTTAGTTAGAGGCCGATCCCAGATTAACTTGCATTCTGTGGCTCAAGTGTAGGCTTTTTCCACTACTTCACCCTGTGGGCCCTGGCAAGGCCAGCAGAAGAAGGGAAGGCCAGCTGGGCCAAAGGCAAGGAGTCCAGAAAGGCCACAAGTGAGGTGGGAGTAGAAAGGGGGGAAGGGGCAGAGACAGCAAGAATTTGTAAAAAGAGGCAGGGGGATTCTCTTCAGTGGCTTGATTAAGATTTAGTATTTGGATATGGGTTGAACAGGACCACCTAAGGTTCACATTTCATAACCTCTCCCAGATTTTGGCCCTGATCTCTGAGGTGGTGGAGTGGGAAAGGATATGAGGAGGCAACTTATGAAGTGGCCCAAGGCCCAGGGCTAAATTTGAAGTTAGCATGGGGAACTCAGTTAGAAGAGTCAAGTTTCCAGGCCCATGGTATGTCCAGCAGCTGAGGCCCCACAGAGGGATGGAAAGCTGGCCCTTCCTGGCTAGCACTCTGGCCCCCACCTTCCTGTCACCTGCTTCATGCCATTGGCGTTCTAGGAAGCAACGACAGCCACTTTCTTGGCTTGAGGTTTCTCATACCATCATAAACAGGGCTCTGTGCAGCACTGTGAGGCCGAGGAAGAGCTGGGCAAACACAAGGCGGATCAGACTGTTGACAGCCTGCCTCCTTCAAGGTCTCTGCGGCTTCCTCACACCACAGGTCACCTCTCTCAAGTTCCCCACCTCACTCAATTCTAGTTTCTGCCCTGTAGGGCCTGATTGAGGCAAGCTCAAAGTTGGGGATCTCCAGTGGGGCTTCCATTGTCTACTACATCACCCTAGTGACTTTCTGAGTGTCAATTGAAGCCTCTGGAAGTATGGCATATTCTTAGAGGTTAGATTTTTGTGTGGCAATTGTAATCTTGGAATTCTTAAAACTTTGGTACATATTTAATCTGTACAATATGGATGCACACACCCCCCCACCCCCCCACACACAGTGAAATGATTACTGTAGTCAAACAAATAAACACTCCTGTATTCTCATAGCTCTTTTGTGATAAGAGCACCTTCAATTTACCATCTTACCAAATTTTCAGTGCACAATCCCTTATCACTAGCTATAGTACACAGGCTGTATATTGGATCTCTAGACTTACTTATCCCATGGAACTGAGATTTCATACCCCAGGACCTTATCACTGCCATTAGCCTCAGGCAGCCATCTTGTCTGCATGTTCCCTCCTACTTTCCATGTACTCACTTTTTTCAACAAAACAGTCTGGATAGAAGTGAGACTTCGCAGTACATGTCTTTTGTATCTGGGTTATTGACTTAGAATGATGAGCTTCATTTTCATCCCTTTTGTTGAAAATGGTAAACATCTTCATTTTTGGTAAAAAGGTAGAATAATATTCCTCTCAGTGTGTACAACAATTTCTATCTTTTTTTTAATCACTTGATGAATATTTAGATTGTTTCAACACTATAACTATGGCAAATAGTATAGCAATGAGCATGGGATGGCAGGTGAAACTGACTTCATTCTGGGTGAATCTATTTTTTTTTAGATAACTCCTATATTGTTCCTTATGATAGCTACAGCAATAAAACCTCTCTCTCTCTTTCACTCTCTCTAATTAATCAGTAAAACCTAAAGCAAATGCGGTAAGCTTAGTGTCTACCCTCTGAATGACCACATAAAAACTAAGGAGAGCTACAAGACTTCTGGGACCTCTTTTATATCTGTATCACTGTATTAGGATCATATTAGGTTGCCTGTGATCCCCAAATGATAAAACAACAGTGGCTGAAGCAACATAAATGACTTGTTTTGTAGGACCTCAACATTTGGAACTGGGATGCGCAGAATTGGTGGGATGGTTCCACGACCATGGTTAGTACCATAACTCCTCCCAGCTCTCTGCTGTGCCATTCTGTAAGTAGTTTTCCACCTTCATGATCTAAGTTGATTGTAATAGCCCCATTAATCCTTGTTCACTCTAAGTAGGAAGGTGGGACAAAGGAAAATGACAAGCCATCCCTGTCCCACTTTAGAGGATCTTCAAAAGACTCAAAATAACACTTTCATTTATATCTTGTTGAATTGGACCTTGCAGGATGGCTCCAAGGAAGGCCGTGGAGTAGGGATTTTTTTTATAGGTTGTGGACTTCAGTTAAGGGAGGTAGGGGTGTGCAGTGGGTTAGATAACTAGCAATCTCTGCTACATTCTGTGCAGAACTCATTAGCTTCACAATGTCCTGCTTGTATTGTCAAGGACTAATGAGAAAAGAACAGAGGAGGACTTAATACATAAATGATGGCTTAGTCTCCGGTGAAGGCCAAATGACGTCCCTGAGGGCTGTAAGAATGACAGTGTAGCAGTAGATCTAATAGGAAAAAAGTGGTGTGAGCGCTGAGTCACCGCCTGGCTCACAGTAATATCGCATGACGAACTCAAAAGAACCTGTATCCCAGTCGGCACCACAGTCACGATCTGAACAACAATTTAATTTTAGAAAAACAGCATCATCTACCTTGTTCCAATAACTATTGTTCATTTGATTTTTATTGGTCTTGTAGCTTTGTTTACATTTCATTTGGAAGTTTGTTTCAGCTTTAAAATTGTATCTCAGCCACAAGCATAAGAAGTTTGCAGTTTATTTTCTCTTAGTGCATAGTAGAGCACTGTAATGAGAATGAGTCAATAATTAGGAGATATACAGTACCTTTAAATGTGCATACATATACATTTTAAAGGAGATGCGCAACAGAAAAAAAAAAAACCTGTTTTGTGAAAGCACCAGGGACCACTGCAGTAGGCAAGAAAACTGTGGGTGTTGAAGCCCCCAAGAAAGGCATCTGACTTCACATTCAAGGTTCTCTTCACACACCCCCTCCCACATATGCACACAATGCAGGAGACAGGGAGAGAGGCCTGTGCTGCAAAACATAGCATGTGATCTGAGGAGTCCGGTACAGAGGCCACACGGTGTGCTTCCTGACTGAAGCCTGAGCCTCTCAAAGCCAAGGGCCTGGGTCAGTGGCAGATGATGACAGTGGCGGTTTAGTTTAGGGTGATGTAATAGAGCATCTGGCTGGAAAGCTGATTTGAACACCGTGTCCCTGACAACCAAGAGTCCTTAAGATAGGCCCTGAGTACATATGCTTATGTGAACATTTGACAAGCAGAAATGAGCTTGTGGCCAAATGTATGGAAATGTATCCCCTCCCTTGTTTCTGGTAACCTCCCACCTCCAACCATCTGCCACAGCCGCCTTGGCCTGTGGTGACACATGCCTAGTCACACTGTTTTCACTCTTCTGTAACCTGGAGGACAGGGGGGCTGTGACAGATGGTAGGGCCTCGTCTGAAGCTGAAGAATTGAGGTGGCAGGTGCTTCCAATGGACTTGTTTTAGTCTACTTATCCACAGGGGAAAGCAAGGCTCCTTCTCATTCCTTCTGAGGCAGATGTAAATCTTCCTCAGGCCTGGACAAGGCCAGTCACTTTGAACACTCTCTTACATTCTCCGTCTGTTGTAAGGGAATTCCACAGGGCTTCAGAGATTCCAAAAAAGGTCTCTCTTATTGAAGGGCGGACGTGGGACCCAAGCAAAAAGGAATGGACAGAAGGGAAGAAAAGAAGATAGAGAGGGGAAAGGTGAGAGCCGTGCTTGAAACGAACTTTGAAGATTCTGTATAAATGAAGTACTAGGAAAACAGGGCAACCAAGCCCCCGTCTCTCCTCAAGTAGTAGAACCAGGTTGCTACGCTGTCCACTCAGTGTGTGTGCTACGGTTCCTCCAAGGAGAGAACACTCCCAATCCCCTCTTCTGGAAACTTCCAGTGCTTAACAGACTGCCTCATAGCATGTGACACCTACAGATATCTGGAACCTGGCAGGAAGCTTTAGGGTAAGCCACAGCACACAAGATGTGTTGCACTGACCTCTGGGATAGGGTGGTTAGAAAGAGCAACAGTGTGTGCACAGACAGAATCGATGCTATTCCTCATCCAAGATGATTTTCTGCAGTAGCAGGTAATTTGTATAGTGCTGAGAAGGGAGGCCACAGGAAAAGCTAACAACTACAAGTGCAAGACAGATCCCCAGGTTCCTGCAACTTCTTTCCTAGAGCACCCCCCTAAAATTTTCTCACAGAGAGCCTGGAAGCTCCCACTTTGCCATACTCATAGCCCTTCTTTTCACACATCATCCCCACCCCACATTTTGTGACTGAGAAACAATAGCTGTATATATCTCTGAGGTACAATGAGGTGCTATGCTCTTCTACAGTGGTGAAACATGGCTAATTATGCATTAATATGCTAACAATCTAAAGGCTTATTGGTGGATGAATGGATATAGAAGTCTCACTGCATACCCACAATGAAATATAATTCAGCTCTAAAGAAGACAGACACTGCCATGCACTGGATAGCATTATGCTAAACTAAGTAAGTCAGGCACAGAAAGTCTAATGCCATGTGCTTTTGTTTATATTGTTTATATGTGAAATCAAAAAGAAAGCCATCAAATGTATATAAACAGAGTTGAGGGAGGTTACCAGGTTAATAGAGTAGGATGGGGACATTAAGGTCGAAGGGTACAAAACTGAGGCTAGAAAGGAAGAGAAAGTTTTGCTGCATAGCATGATCACTATCCAGCAATCCCTCTCTTGGGCATATACCCAAAGAATGCACATTCATACAATAAGGACATATGTTCATAGCAGCATTATTTGTAATAGCCAGAACCTGGAAGCAACCTAGATGCCCCTCAACTGAAGAATGGATAGAGAAAATGTGTTGCATCTATACAATGGAGTACTACTCAGCAGGGAAAAAAAAATGGAATCTTGAAATTCTCAGGCAAATGGGTGGAACTAGAAGAAACCATCCTGAGTGAGGTAACCCAGTCACAAAAAGACAAACATGGTATGTACTCACTCATATATGAATTTTAGACATAGAGCAAAGGATTACCAGTCTACAATCCACACTGCTAGAGGAGCTAGGAAACAATGAGGACCCCAAGAGAAGATTACATAGTCCCTTGAAGAAGGGGAGGGGGACAAGAACCCCTGAGCAAAGTGGGAGCACGGCGGAGGGGGGAGAGGAAGGGGGTAGAAAAGGGAGAAGGGGAGAGGGAGGAGAACAAGAGGACTGAGACAGGGGAGGAATAGAGGAGGGCAAGAAAGGAGATGCCTTGACAGAGGGAGACGGTACAGGTTGGAGAGAGGTCTGGCACAGGGGAAATGTTATGGGATCCACAGGGATGACCCCAACTAAGAATCCAAGCAGTGGTAGAGTGACTGCCTTTGATGCCCTTCCCCTATAATGAGATTGGTGTCTACCTTGGTTACCATTCCTAGAGCCTTCATCCAGTAGCTGTTTGAAGCAGAAACAGGCACCCACAGCTAAGCACTGAACCATACTCCTGGAATCCAGTTGTAGAGAGGGATGAGCAAAGGGGTCAAGACTGTGCTGCACAAACCCCCAGAAACAGTTTATCTGACCTAGTGAGAGCACAGAGACCCTAGTTGTAAAGCTTGGGAAACAGCATTGGACCAAACCAAGCCCTCTGAATGTAGGTGCCAGCTAGGAGGCCAAGACAGTCTATGGGACCTCTAACAGTGGAGCCAGTCTTTATCCCTAGAGCACAAATGGACTTTGGGAGCCTATTCCCTATGGAGGAATACTCTTGAGGCTCAGATACATCAAGGAGGGCCTAGGCCCTCCCCCAAATGATATGATAGACTTTCAAAGTTCCCTATGTAGGTCCTCACTATCCCTGGAGAGGAGGTGGGGGTGGGTTGGGCCGGTTGGTGGGGAACATGGGAGGATGAGAGGGCGAAGGAATGGGGGGGATGGATATGTAAATATGTGTGCCTCTAAAATAATAATAATAATAATAATAATAATAATAATAATAATAATAATAAAGATTTAATATTTCAAAATAACCAAGATAATACATTTTAAATGTCCCCTAACATCAAGCTAAGTAGATAAGGTGAAGCTATGTTTTTTAACCAGACTTAATCACACTGCATCTCCTTTTATTATTCTACTTTTCCTTTTCAGGCTCTAGTCTTCCTCCCATCTCCCCCTTCCACCCCACATGATAAATGGTCTGGACTCAGTACCTCAGACTCAGTAGTATCTGAGAAGAAATAGTAGAATATGTAGTAACTTTTCCATCACACAGAAATCTTTAAGCTGGTCAACATGATGACTATTTTAAAAATGGGTTATCATGATCAGAGATGTTTGGCAACATAGACAACACCACACAGAAAAGCAAAGGTTCAAAGTTAGAACTCCTTGGCTATTCAGCCCATTCTCCTTCCATTCTGCAGAGTGAATCCCAATGGTTGTAAATACAGTGTGCCCATTTGAGTCCCACTAAATCCAAAATCAGTGTGTGTGTGTGTGTGTGTGTGTGTGTGTGTGTGTGTGTGTGTGTAATGCAGTTCTTACGAGTCTCATAACTATATAGGTAATGAGCTTCATAGGCACATTAAATTTTCACCTAACACAGGTGCCTCCAATCAGGACCTAGGGACTGTGCAGATACTTCTTTAGGCCCTTCTCTCCTCAGCAACTACTACTTTTGTGCCCAAGTCACTTGACTCATATCACAGAGCAAGTAAGTAGCAGAGCTAGAATGTGGCCCACAGCAATGCATTCTAGGAAGCACACACCCCAAACAAATAACAGTGGTAGCAAAATAGAAGGAAAAAGTATGCTACTACAGTCCCACAACCAAAGGGGTATTAACACCCAGATTATCTGAAGTATAAGACCCCAATCTAGAGACACTTGTTCCCTAAGGATGACATGCATGAGCAACACACTGTGATGGAACAAACATTCCACTTTTATAAAGTTTGCCTCTGGTCTGGAGATGAAGTTCTGTTGCTAGAATGCTTGCCCAGAAGGCATGAAGCCCTGGATTTGATCTCTAGCACCACAAATACTGGGCCTACTGGACATGTCTGTGATCCCAGCACTCAGCAGGTAGAGGCAGGAGGATCAGGAGTTCAAGATTATTCAGCTACGTAAAAGGTTTGAGGGTAGCCTGGGACACATGGAACTGTGTCTCAAACAAACAAACAAGCAAACAAACAACCCAAACGATAACTTGCCACATCTCTTGTTGATCTCTAATATCATTTCCCATTTATTTCCCCATTTTGCATTTACTTGTTTGTTTAGTGTGTGTGTGTGTGTGTGTGTGTGTGTGTGTGTGTGTGTGTGTGTGTGTGCTCGCCTTGGCATGCAACTAGAGACTAGAGGACAATCCCTAGAGTTGATTCTTGACTTTCACCATGCAGATTCTTGGGATAGAACTCAAGTCATCAGATTTGGCAGCCAGTGCTTTTTATGACTGAACCATCTCTCTGGCCATATAACTTCATTTTCCTAAGCTTCTACATTAATTCATCTTTTTCCTCTGTGAGACCTGATCCAGCACAGGTGGGCACTATGTCATAAACCTGGACTATGGTCTTAGATTCTTGACTTAGGCTGCTTAGTTTTTGTCAACTTCACACAAGCTATAGTCATTCCATGAAGAAGGAATGTCAACTCTGGAATTGCCTCTATTTTTTGTCCTGTAGGTAAGTTTGTGGGGCATTTTCTTGATTGCTGGATGATGTGGAAGGGGCCAGAGCCCTGGAGGTGGTGGCAGCACTAGGAAGGTGGTCCTGAATTGTGTAAGAAAGCAGGCTGTGTAAGTAAGCTAGGAGGAACAGGCCAGTAAGCTGGTTCCTCTATGGCCTCTTCTTCAGTATCTGCCTCCAGGTTCAAGCCTTGACTTCTTCCTCAAGTCTCCGGGGAGTTGTAAGATGACATAAACACATTCTTTCCCTGAGCTGGTTCTGGTCACTGTTTAACCAAGCTACAGAGAAAACTAACTAGGACATAACAGAGCACACGATTTTCATTTGTGAACATCCTTCCATGTTGTAAAAAATATGAACATCCTCATGTTCTTTCCCATCGCTACTCAGGCTATTTCTGTATACTTGTGGGCTAAGAATAGTGGCCAATGAGAACACAGTACTTACTCAGGCTATGCACTGTGTTCATTGCTTTATATGGATGATCTTTTACTCCTCCACAGTCCTATGAGGTAGGTACTATTATTAATTCTATTGTACAGATGAAACATCAGAGGCCCAGGGAGCTACAGAAAATGTCACATGGCTGCTATGTGATGAGTCTAGAATTTGCCCCTTGGCCTAGGTGACTTCAAATCTGGGGTTGCTATTTTCAGGCAGAGTTTGTGAAGCAGCCAAGTGAGGGTTTCTTTTTTGTTGTTGTTGCTTTGTCATTAACTTTTCCTGTAAAAATTAATCTAAGTATATGTTGTGTGATAAGCATTCTCCCATTTCCCCTATTCTCCCCTTCTCAATTTCTTTGTCCTCTTTGTGTTCCTACAGAGTGTTACTTTCAGTTTCATAGCAGAGCTCTGTGACTATGTAAAACCTAGGAACCACAAAGGAGAGAAAGCATCCAGCATTAGCCTTTGTCATCTGACTCAGTTCCCTGAATATGGTTATCTCCAGTTGCACCGATATTCCCGCAGATGGCTTGACTTTATTCTTCATGGCTAAAAAGGTCCATTGTGTATGTAAACCACTTTTTCCTTTACCTCTTCCTCTACTATTGGATACCTATGTTGTTCTAATAACTTAGCTCATGTTACTAGTGCTGTAACAAACATTAATGTACAAGTGTCTCTGATATGTTGACTTTGATGAATACCCCGGAATGGTATAGCTGGGTCATATGTAAGGTCGATGCTAGTTTCCCACGGATACATCTCTGTGCTAATTTCAATTGTACCTGGACTAGTTTGCATTTCTACCCATAGTGTGTAAGGGTTTTCTTTTGCCCACATTCCCATCAACATTCGTCATCTATTTTCTTAAGGACTGCCATTCTGGTGGGGTGGAGAGGGAATCTTCCAGAGGTTTCCTTATAAAAGTGAGGGGACTGATGCTGAGCAATGTCCAGTGATTCACCCCAACGCTGTGGTGTTTGGTTCCTGACTGGAAGCTTCTACTGTTCTGTTGACGTCAGAGACTGAGGATTTTGAAGGCAGGGCTGTGTTTCATCTACTCATTTTTCCAGTGTCTAGCACATAGTAGGAGTGCACCTGATATGGTTTTAGTGGTTAAACAAATGTCTCTAATGACGTCTAAATCTGGTCCAGCTTTTGTCTCCTCTAAATGTCAGGTTTTTGCTGTATTCCAGGTCTGCTTCAACCTCCTCTAACAAATATGGAATATAGATGAGGGTCTGAGCCATCTGTGCTGTTCTGTTTGATTTAAGGTCATTTATAGCTTCATCATCCAGATTTCACCACTAGCATTTCATATATTCATTTCCTGACACTCTGCTTCCTACAGAAGTAAACACACAAAGGGACAGGCACAGTAAAGGAAGCCAAGGCTACAGGCATCAAAATAAAAAGTCACAAAATAGATTCATATTAATGAAAATAGCACCTTTACAGCTACAAAGGGTTTGCAAGATACTTGATACTGTGTTAAGAAATTTCTCTGCTCAGATTTGTTTACTGTTTATGACAGTCTAAACAGGTAGACACCATTATTGTCTGTGTATTGAAAGGGAACTGAGAGGCAGGGGTGACTAGTTCCACAGCTAACTCTAGGTTTTTGTCCAGACTCTGTTCCTAAACCTGACACTAAACCACTTCCTTTATTCCTTTAAGAGTGTTGATGAATTTGGCTATGGGGACTGAGCCAGAGGCAGGAGCAAGAACAGCTTTGGAGTGGGCTTTCTATTTGATGAAGTTACTCAGTAAGATGAGTGGAAGAGACCTAGTTTGGGATGACTGTGCTCTTAAATTGGCTTTTGGGGACATCAGGTTTCAGGTTTCATTGAGACATTTAGTTGAAGATGGTGAGAAGACAGATTGATATGTGGTCTGGAACTCTGGAGATTTTTTTGGGAGGGGGAACTCTTTGTTGCATAGATGAAAATGACTAGCATTCATTAAGTACTTACTGCATACCACTACTGACCTAACAGACTTGTGTGGATTAGGATTATAAGTTACTTGAAATGTAACCCCATGGCGTTGAAGACGAGGAAGCTGAGGTACAGAGAGGATAGCTGTCATATTCAGCAATATAGAGCTGGTGAATGAAGAGTCAAACAGTCTGAATCCTCTAAAAATCACCTTCCACAACTGTAGAGCAGAAAGAATAATTTGCACCACACTGGAGCCTAGTAGGAATTCCATCAACTGGAGCTCTTACTGTTCAGAACATGGAATATTATTTAATAGTTACCAATTGATTTCCAAGGACATATGATTATTATGGCAACAGGTGGTGGAGGCCTAATGCATTCCTGATCAACCTTTCCTCCTTCTGTGTTTTCTCAGTTTCCATAAGATACTGAGCTCAATCCCTTTGTTTCTGCCTCAACTCTCTTTCTGCATCATCGATTTTAAAGCACACTAGATGCCCCGGACCCTTGTCTACAGTCAGGCATCTTTTAAAGACTCTCATCAGCACATGATAATTCTATCCTTTACATCAACTATCTCTCCTGGGACTGTACATACTCGATGATACAACAAGAGTCCTGTGTCCAACCAGGCACTCAGAGCACAGAAATGGGCAAGAAAAAAAAAAAAAAAACTTGCAAAAAACAATCCTTTATTTACTTGCTGCACCACTCTACCCACAAGGGGGCACAACCTTGCATAAAATCCGTAGTTTTGTTTTGTGTTGTTTTTCTGCAGCAATACATCAAAATGGAAACCAAGGTAGAAAAGGACCTAAGATAAACAGAACCCCAAGTTTGTCTTAAGACCAAGCTCTTACCTTTCACTTCATTCTGCCCCTTATACCCTGTGTGGATTAGGATTATAAATTACTTGAAATGTAACCACATGGAAGACGAGGAAGCTGAGGTACAGAGAGGATAACTGTCATATTCAGGAATATACAGCTGGTGAATGAAGAGTCAAACAGTCTGAATCCTCTAAAAATCACCTCATCTATAAGAGCCAGATTTTGAGGACAGAATAGCTTAATGTTTAAGGGAGTGGGTTCTATTTTGACTCCTAACACTTGTAAGGTTTTTTTTTTTTTTTTTTTTTTTTTTTTGTGTGTGTGTGTGTGTGTGTGTGTGTGTGTGCACGTAGCTTCAGCTTTTTAACGGAAAGGAAGGGATGCTATTAGGAATTATTTGAGAAACAAGTCAGTGTTTGTAAAGAGTTTAACATGGTGCCTGGCACCTGGTACTGGCTCAGCAAATGTTTGCTGTTTATGAGCCCTTGTCTTAACCAACATATCTGGTCATATGCTGAGCTCTGAATTCCAGGTACTCTCCCTCAGTTGGTCACCTCACATTGCATGGTCCTGGGAATAACAATGGGGGAAGGTTCCATGAACCTGCATGCTCACTAAAGGTGACCCAGTTGGAGGTTCCTTGGTGCCTTTCCTCAGTATCTATCCTGGCTGGGGGCCTCATGTGTACACCCTTACGTATTCAGGCTATGGCTTCAGGTCAGTGTGCTAATTTTGGATTTCAGCTCTCCTGCTGGACTTGGCCTTGGAGGAAGGGTTAGATTACGTGTTTCTGCCCTGGAGAGCAACCCCTCTCCAAAGCAACTGGTACAGAAACACCACACACTGAGACATATGCACATTCTCACCCCCTTAAACGCATGCTCTCTCTCTCTCTCTCTCTCTCTCTCTCTCTCTCTCTCTCTCTCTAACACACACACACACACACACACACACACACACACACACACACACACACACACACATTGAAGCTTCTTCCACTCAAACTCCAGAAACAAATCCCTGCCCAGTAGGGAGGCAGTGAAACGTAACTGAGCCCTACAAGACAGCTGCGCAGCTGGCTCAGGCCCTGCCAGGCACTTTTCCTAGTAAGGGCATCTTTTGGGCGACAATATCCAATTGAAGAGAGAGACCATAGGGAACTTCATGACTGTTTCTTTTAGCCCCGCTAGCAATGTCCCCAGAACCCTTGAGGAGGATGTATTTAGAGATCTGTTCGTACTTGCTGACCGGGTCAACGAGCAGCTGGTGCCTGCCTGCCTGTCCTCTCTTGTCTCCTCCCACCCTGATTGGTGTATCTGCCCTCACAGAGATAAGTGAGTCTAATATATCCATGGTCCCTATGAGCCCCTGTGTGGCTTAGGAATCCCTTTCACCAATATTGTTGATAAACCCTGACTCTCCATGCCGAAACAACCTCCACACTACTTCCTTTGTTTCTCCCAAGGGGCTGGAAGAATTCTAGCTCTGCCATTGGAAGAATGTGTAGAGAATGGCTTTTCTTGGTGACTCCTAAAGATCCATGAGTCCATTTCACACATTTTTACTTTTTCCCTACTATGTGTCAAGCACAGTTCTCAATCTAATGCATATGGCTTAAAGAGAAAGGAAAGGAAAGGAAAGGAAAGGAAAGGAAAGGAAAGGAAAGGAAAAGAAAGGAAAGGAAAAACTAGAGACAGATTTCTGCAAGGAGCTTGGGGCTGAATGGAGCTAAAATGCCAGTGTTGAGCTTGCTACAGGCCAGGCATTGTTTTGCCATCTGTTAGCTTATTTCATCTCCTGAACCTCATCATAAAGATTATAAGGAACATTATCTCCATTAAACAGAGAGGGAAGCTGAGGCTCAGAGATGTGCATGGTAAGTTGGATAACAGTCCTGAAAATGTCCACCCACAGTCACACAATATGACTTTAGAAGGAAATAAAAGTCTTTGAATGTGATGATGAAACTAGTTAAGGATCTTGAAGTACTTAGTGTGGAAGCAAAGTTGTACATTTTCAGCAAAGGAGTATGGATACACAGAAACACCCAGAGGAAAGTGATGTCAAGATGGAGAGAATAAGACATGTGTATGTGTGGCAAGTGATGCAAAGCTGCTAGACAGTCAGTAGAAAGTCAGAGAAAGACAGTGTAAACTTTCTTCCATGAAGCCTCTAAAAGCACTTCAATATATATATATATATAATATATATATATATTATATATATGTATATATATATATATATATATATATTGAATATATCCCTTGATTTTTACCTCTGGTCTCCTGGCCATTGAGACAATAAATTTCCATTGTTTTAATTCAGCCAGTTCAGCCAGCTTGTGTAAATTGTTACACCAGCCCCAACAAACCAACACAGTTGACTTTCAGAGCTAAGATTTGAACCTAAAGAGCCAGGATCCCAAGTCTAGCCTCTTAACTCCCAGCTGTCTCCCATAGCAACCTAGAAAGGGCTCTTCCACTGGAGAAGCTGGAAGAATAATGCCTGTGTTGACCCCAAGTAAACAATAGCCAGATCACCTCTAGACCTCATCTTTACAGTTAAGGATGTGAGCTACAGTGGTATTTAAGCTTCCTCCCACTGCTGTCTTTTTTATAAGTTTTTGATTCATCGCTTTTGGATGAATAGTGAGAGCACTATTAGGGGGAGTAGTGAGAGCACATTGTGGATGCGGGAAGCAATAACAAACAGCATATGCAACTGACTGGTCTTTCAAAAGTCCTGTGGGTAAACACTTGATTAAAGAAAATGTTTTCACTATCTTCCATTTTCCATGTTGTTTTCTCTGTGTCTTCTATCAGGATCCTCCTTCTGCCCCTCTCCGTATGCATATGCATCCCCACACCTACACATGTACCCAGAGATTTCTCACTAACCCCGGAGAGGAAGCTCATATTTATGGATTTCAAGCTGGTACAGAAGGAAAGGGTCAAGGGATGAATGTCCAGCAGTTCCTGGCAAGGAGAAAGGCATTGTGGGGAGGGCTGGGGAGGGCTCTGGAGACTTGAGAATGGAAACAGTGTTATTAAGTATGTTCATTAATGAGCCCAAGAAGGAAATGACTAATAAATTGATGGAAGGAGGCTGATGGCACCGAACCACTTGGTTAATTAAAACCACAGAGGTCTTAGAGTGACTTCGAAAACTCCCTGAGGATGCAAGTGGTCGATAGGAGGCAAATAAGGAACCTAAGTGAGAAAGACCATTCTGGGAGTAATTGTTGAAAGGTTATCTCTTGCATGGAGAGGTATCCAAGACTGGGAAAAGACAAAAGGCCAAAATATTGCAGTTTAAAAATTTTTGCTGATGTGCTTCTCCTGAGTACTAAAAGTTACCCACACTTGAACATCTTTTTCACTGGTGTGATGCCTGGCCAGAGCTGTAGTTGCTAGGAATGGATATGGCACCTAGGTGTAGACCAAATGATACAGACTATGGCAGCTCATGAAGCCTTGGAGCTATGGATCAGGTGGCAGAGCACGCAAGACTCTTCTCTGTTGTTAAGAGCCAAGTGGCTCAGGCTATCCTAGGTTAAAAATACACTCCTTTAGACCAGTCCCCGGAAGATGTCTCCAATGGAATCTTATGAAATGACTTTGGAAACTGCCACAGCAACAAGTCAGGTTCTGGTTACCCACTTAGGGAGCACTATTAGGTACTTTCTAGGTTGGATGTAGAGTCTCTGCAGTACACTATTCTTATGTCTCTGTCTCTTTGTAGAATGGTAATGTACACCCACTGGAAGTCTGGAGTGAGACTAGTCTTGGCGTATCAATCTACCTTCATTTCACCATCTATAAAATAGGAGTAAGTACAGCACAGTATTGTCTTAAGGACTAAATTAGAGAAGATGATCATATGCTATACTTTGCACTCAGAAAACAAATCTTTGTCATTTCCAGCTAGATAGCTTTCATGTACCGCAAAATTATCATAACCCAGTGACTGTGGAGGTGGCTCAGTAGCAGCACTCTTCCTTACTATTATTGAGGACCCTACTTTAATCACTAAAGCTCAAAATGAAATAAATAAACAAGCCAAAACTTTCCATAACTCACTACTCCTTTGTCCTATGTTTCTTACCTCAGCTTATGGCATCACCCTTAACCTAGTTTCTTAAATTCTAATTTTAGAGTCATGTTCTCATTCCCTATTTTCCTTCAACCCTCAAATGAAATAGATAATCAAGTGCTAGTTCCTCTTCTTCATCCTCTTGGCTCCATGCTTCCCCTACTCTACTAAAAATCCTTGTTGTCATCCAGACTATTACAACAGCTCCCTCAGTGGTTTGGGTGGGTCAGTTTCTTCTGCAACAATTTCTCCACAGTGCAACCTTGTTCTTTTTCTGAAATGTGAATCTGATCAGGGCATTAAGCCCAAGTTTAAAACATTCCAGTAACTACTCATGATGCAGTTTTGGGATTTAAGCATCAGGCCTCATGCATATGGTGGCACTATCTTAGTGCTGAGCTATACTGCAATCGCAAAGTTAAGTTTTTCTCCAGTACTAGTGATTCAATGCAGAATCTTATATGTATGATAGGCAAATGATCTACCCCCCCACCCAAGTAACATCTCTAGGTCTTCCAGTTTCTAAATCTACTGTCTAAATTTTGTATTACAAAGAAACTCACTCTGTGTTTCCTACCTCAGCCTGTGTTTACTTGTCACATGATGAACTCAAGCCTTATTGAAGCTGTTTCCCATCATGGCAAGCTATTTTACTTTTCCACAGTTTTGTATGTGCTGTTTTCTTTTTCTGTTCTCAGCCAATGAATGAACCCTTTTCCAAAGTCAGATTCAATTGTGAAGCCTTTCCTGTACCTGCCAAGAGGATGTTTTGGTCCCTTGTCTATGCCCTCACAGCACATATCAAGGACCCATGTCTACCACTTCTCTTGTTATCTGAACATTGTCTAGCAACGTGCCCATTTGTCTCACTGATTTGAGTTCTACCCATCTCCCTACAGTGGTCAGGCTGAACTGCCTTAGTCAAAGTAGTAGAATCAAGGTACTCAGAGGTGGTCAAGCTGTGTGGGAGACTATGCTCTTCCTATTTCTGTGGTTAGTCCTGAACCAACACTGTCATGGTCCCCCA
Source organism: Cricetulus griseus (assembly GCF_003668045.3). Lineage (NCBI taxonomy): Eukaryota > Metazoa > Chordata > Mammalia > Rodentia > Cricetidae > Cricetulus > Cricetulus griseus. The sequence continues at coordinate 20,192,961 of NC_048604.1, read as the reverse complement.
GAGAACCAGAGAAATGTGGAAAATCCAGGTGACAGTAACTGATGCTGAATGCTGGTGTTAAAGGATAAAATCTCACAGAAAATTCCTATCAGCTTTCTGTCTTTAAGATAAATAACCCAATGCCAATGGCTCTGCAATTACAGCTCTTCTAATTGAATGTCAAAAGTCCTGCTTTGGGGAAGCTAGAAACTCAGGCCCTCCCTGTTAGCCTCTACTTCAGGGTCTGTTGTCTCTGGTCTTAATTCATAGAAAACAGGTATTGAATGACTATACTGTGTTAAGTGCTGTGGCAGGCAACTTATAATCATAACCTTGTTTAATTATCATAGCAAGTGGATATTTTCATCTCTATCTGTCAAAGAACCTGATGGTTTGACAGGAGAAAGAACTTCCTCCAGACTCTTCAGCTAATAAAAATAATGAATATCATTTAGTAAGTGCTTACTATGTCCCTGGCAATGTGTATAGTTCAAGACAGATATTATCCTATCTGGACAATTCTGAAAAAGACATAACACTGTCCCTATTTTAATTGGGTACCACTGGGCTCAGAGAAATAATCTGACAAATATATCAGTATTACGAAGTGGTGGAACTTGAACTATGAATCCATATCTGTCTGTCTTTACATCTACCAATTGTCCTAGTGATCTACATATTCTCTTTGTTACTGGTCAGACTAGAGTTCTGTATAGAAAGAATGTCACTCCCATGATAGGGCAGACAAGAATGGTATATCATCACATGGCACAGATAAACAAGGGAATGAAATCTATGAGTATATAGTTCAAACTTCAGGCCCATGTGCCAGTTTGATACAATGCTGGAGAGATCCAGGCCACTTTATAGCACACAACTGTCTCTTCGGCTCCCTGAGATTGCATCTTTAAAACACATAATCCCATCATATGTCCACTGTTTAAAGAATCAACTTTTGTCAAGCAAAGAGAGAAGGAGTAGAAGGTGGAACTTCAGCTACTGACATTTTCATATGGTCTTCCTGGGGAGAAACAGGGATGGTAAAGCCAGTATGCTTATCATCACCCTTCTAAGAGCCCCTAACTTGTGTGGCTGCTGGCTTCAGTTTCTACATGAGCTAAGTAAGATGACCAAACACAAATCCTTGAACATTCTTTAAGTTTGAATATTATGGAGTTTGAATCTCTTTAAGTTTGAATCTCTGGGTCCTCAGGAAGCCAAAGGAGGTTGGCAACTAACCTGTTGAGACTGAATTCCTTGGGCCAGATCCCAGGTTAGTGTCAGCAGGGCTACAGACCCAGTCTTGGAAATGATACAAAGTTGGGTGCTTCATTTTCTCCCGACAGGCTCTTAAAGTAAGTAGACTGATGGAATGTACAGGAAAACGATGACTCTGGCAAACTCAGTGAGACCATTTAGTCCACCCCCAACACCACCCAAAGCCAAAGCCAAATGAAATGGTTTTTGGAACAGGATTGGTTCAATCCATTAAGGAGATGAGGGTTTTTATTAATTGAGCAGAAAGTTTCAAAGACAGAAAGGTCAGTAGCCAAGGCCCATAGCTAAACACTGCAGTGTGTGGCAGAGAATAGGTGGGGGGCATTCCCCAAACTTGATGTTAGAGTCTGGAGAGAAATTAGGTGGATTGAATGCAGTGGAAAGTACCAGCCTAGCAAATGGCATTAGCACCAGTTGGGACTACTCTCTTCTATGCCTCATTGATACCACTTCAAAGTCTCTAAGGTGTTCCATGTGTTGTTTGCACAATCCAATCAACTTGCCACTCTTTTCTGAATTTGTTAGCACTGTTTATTTTTTTACCACCTATTGTCTTAGATGCCATAGAACACTTTAAGAGTTATACAAGGCCATCCTTGCTCCTTAGCAGTCAACACTTTTGTAAGAAGCTAACACTAGTTAAGATTCACTGAGGGCTTATTAAAACACAGATGACCTAGCTCCATGTTCATGGATTCTGATTCAATAGATCTTCATGTGGCCCACTCATTTTCATTGCTAACAGGTTCTCAGTGCTGTCAGGATTTTGAAAATAAATTTGTGTTTGACTTCTATTAGCACTGATCAGAGTCACTTCAACATATTTCTGCTGTTTTGTTCTACATTTTTATGTGAAACAACATTGACGATTATAATATTACAATATTGTTTCATCATGAAGAATATTAATAATGCTTTATGTCCTGAAGTATCAAATATTCAGCCAAGCTTTAAGTCTTTATAAAAATAAACAAGCATCTCCACCTCATTAGTATGCAAATTTGCTTTCATGTCTAGTCAATGGTAAAATTATATGTATGACAAAGAGTTTTATCATCAGCAAATATTTTATTTGTATACATATTTTATATTTTGATAAACATGTGGCTAAGTAAAATTTTCTCACATACCTATTTTATAACTGGGGATGGACAAGGTTAAGTAAATTTTTCTCTGGTGGGAAGAAGTTTCAAGTAAAAAAAAATAAAATTAAGAAAGAAGGAAGAAAGCCGGGTGTTGGTGGCACATGCCTTTAATCCCAGCACTCAGGAGGCAGAGGCAGGCAGATCTCTGTGAGTTCGAGGCCAGCCTGGTCTCCAGAGAGAGTGCCAGGATAGGCTCCCAAGCTACACAGAGAAACCCTGTCTCGAAAAACAAAAAAAAAAAAAAAGAAAGAAAGAAAGAATAAAGAGAAGGAGAAAAGAGGAGGCCATGAGAGACCTGGAAGATTTAGTTAGGAGAAGAATAGAGGAGAGAAGGAAAAGAGATACCATAATAGAGGGAGCCATTATAGGTTTAAAGAGAAATTTGGCATTAGGGAAATGTCCAGAGATCTACAAGGATGACCCCAACTAAGAATCTAAGTAATAGTTGAGAAGCTACCTTAAATGCTCTCCTCTGATAATGAGATTGATGACTACCTTATATACCATCCTAGAGCCTTCACCCAGTAGCTGATGAAAGCAGAGGCAGACCCTTCGCTAAACACTGAGCTGAACTCTGGGATCCAGTTGCAGAGAGGGAGGAGTGGTGAGCAAAGGGGTCAAGACAAGGCTAGAGAAATCCACAGAAACAGCTGACCTGACCAAGGGGATGCTCCTGGACCCCAAACTGATAGCTGGGAAACCGGCATAGGACTGTTCTAGACCCCCTGAATGTGGGTGTCAGTTTGGAGGTCTCGGCAGTCGATGAGGCCTCTGGTAGAGGATCAGTATTTATCTCTAGTACACTAATGGACTTTGGGAGCCCACTCCCAAAGTATCCACATACAGAGATACTCTCTCAGCCTAGACACACAGGGGAAGGCCTAGGCCCTGCTCCAAATGATATGAGAGACTTTAAAGATCCCCCATGGAAGGTTTCACCCTCCCTGGGGAGCAAAAAGGGGTTGTGTTAGGGGGTGGGGCCAGGGGAGGAGGGAACTGGGATTGACATGTAAAAGAAGCTTGTTTCTAATTTAAAATTGGCCTAATTACAATTATAAAAATAAAGAAAGAAAGAAAGAAAGAAAGAAAGAAAGAAAGAAAGGAAGGAAGGAAGAAAGAAAGAAGCCCTATGTCCTGGCTAGTTTGATGTCAACTTGACATAAGCTAGGGAAGAGGGAACCTCAACTGAGAAAATGCCCCCACTAGATTGGCCTGTGGTGCATTGTTTTGATTGATGGTTGAGGTCAGAGGGTCCATCTCACTGTGGGTGATGTCATGCCAGGGCTGCTGGTACTGGATGCTCTAAGAAAGAAGGCTGAGCATGCCAGGAAGAGCAGCACTCCTCTATGGCCTCTGCTTCAATTCATGCCTGCAGGTTCCTGCCTTGAATTCCTGCCTTGACTTCCATGGATGAATGAACTACAAGCTGTAAGATGAAAGAAACCCTTTTTCTCCAATTTGTTTTTGGTCATGGTGCTTTATCACAGCAATAGAAACTCATCTAAGTCATCCTGTTATAATAGGCCATAAGAAAGATTTTGGAGCTTATTCTAAATACAATCAGAATCCAATAAAAGGTTTATGAAGAGAAAGTTAGAATATGATTTAGGTTTTGAAAACATCAGTTTGGTTAATGGTTAGAGCTGTGGTTCTTATCATTTACTACACATTAGACTCACCTGGATACTTTTGAAAATTATGGATTTCATAAGGGAGTTGGTAAGAGATGGTAATTGGAACTGAATACAATCACAGTGTAAGATACAGATGTATGAAGCTGTAAAACACTTAAAAGAAAAAAAATTTTAAAATGCTGATTTATGAGTCTCGCCTCCCCAGTTCTTGATGTTTGGAGCAGATGCTTTACATTAAGACCAAAGACAGTGAGAACTAGACATAGTGTGAATGTGGAATACTGGGCTTGGAGAGTTTCTGTGGTCTAATATGAGAAGTAAGGAGGGAAGATATGGCCCACTATCTTTGGATTTATGGTACATAATAGTGTAATTCACTAAAGTGAAGAAAAATGAGGTAAGAGGAGTTGGTTAGGACTGGCACATTCCATTTTGGACATGTGTGAGGCCTGATCCCTACACAAAAACTACAAGTAACTGAGGAAATGTATGAGTAGCAGAGGTGGTCTTCTTCAGTGAGGAGCATGCCAATTGGTTGTCCAGTGCCAAACAGTCAGCCCTGAAAATACACATACAAGTGACATGATATAGACTCAACAGGTCATATTTAGGAATACATGCATATACACATATATGTGTGTGTGATAACAATCAGGGAAAATGGCAATAAATTTGAAGGAGAGTGGAGAAGGGCAAATGGGAGGGTTTGGAGGGAGAAAGGAAGGGAGAGATGGTGTAATGAAATTATAATCTCAAAAATTAAAAAAGTTATTAAGGAGAATGAAAGATAATAAAGAAAGAGATACAGAATTCCATAGTGCATTGGATACAGTATGTGGGGCAAGCCACGGAGGAGCCTCTCTTTTTAGAGCCCATATTTCATCCTTTCAATGTCTCTCATCTTGGAGTTGCCCACGTCTCAGGTTTGGATCTCATCACTTCTCTCTGGGTTCTAATAGACTATTTATATGTGAATGTGTTAACTTACTGTGTTCCACATGCCTTTATTCACCTTCCCCAAATACATACATCATATGGACCTTCAAAGCATAGTTCTTCAGGGAGGTAGCTCATGTTGACTAAAGGGAAAAGGCTGGGTGAAGCTATGCAACACTGTCCCCCAATTCCAGGGATGCGAGAACCTTCAAGATAAAGTGGGACAAGTCCTGACACCCTTTGTGAAAATGCAAACCCTAAGCTAAGAGTGTCCTATCCATTGTCTCCTGTAATGTCCCAAGTCACTGTTAGTATACCTATTCTAGAGTTAAAGAAACTAAAGCCCGGCAGGGATAGGCACTTGTATGAGTCCCTCATACAAGTAGTCAGATGCAAAGCCCAGATGCCCTTGCCTGCTATGAGTGTTTAACAATCATGATTCATTCATTTCTTCATTGTCACCAAGCACCAGAGTGTATGCCTCTGGCAGTCCAAGCGGGGCAGTCAGGGAATAAAGAGCTCTCTTTCACAGAACTGAGATTGACAGGTGGAGTGGAATAAAGTCCCCTTTTGTGAGCTAGATCTCCTGAGCTCTGTCTTACTAATAATTTGTTACCATCCCTGTCTCTGGAACAGATATCTAAAGAGGTGGAGGAGCCATTAAAGAACAAAGAAGCCTATCTCCAGAGGCAGGGAACGAGTGGAGGAAGGCCAGCTAGTTTGCTCAAAAGTCACAGTGTAAAGTAAAAGCAGAGGCAGGCTAAACCTAAACCCAAGCTTGCCTGGGGCTCTATTAGATCCTGGAGTTATGAGAAATTTCAGGGCAGCCTGACAAGTCCCAAATCTACCCTTACATGCTAGTGAAGTCTAAAAGAGTAAGTGGGGGCTGATGTACTCTCCTCGGGGGCAGGGTTTTCATATAGGTATATGTCTCCAGGAGGCAGTGGCTTTTAAAGAAACTGGTAAGGGTGAGAAGAACAGAATGAATCCTGAGGCAACAGTGGAGAGCTCTGTCCAGAACGGCTGCAGTCACATCCCACCCACTACTTGCTTTGTGACAGGAAGCCTTGTAGCCCTCAGCTCGGGGCTGGAAAAAGACATAGGACAGTGCTCTTTAATGAGAACATTTGGGAACCTGGGAAAGGTTAATGATCTGCAGCCTCAACCATCCGTCAGCTGCCCAGGCAGAGACAGTAAACACCCGTATTCATCTAATTAGCAGGAAAGGCTGAGCAGGGGCTGGAGATGGAGGCCCTGGGGAATTATAGACTAAGTGTCCACCCGCTTAAAACTGCTGAGGGTGGCGAGCAGAAGGCACAGCTTTCCATTCTGGGTGGCCGTTAGGAGGGGCCACGTTTCCAGCTGCTCCCCTGTACCTCTAGCTGCAGACTGTGGTAAAGATGTGGGAGGACGTCGATCTTTACCAAGGGCCACTCTGTGTCAGGTATTATGCTGGTTAGGTCTATGTGTGTCATCTTAATGCCCCCCTCCAACAACACCACAAAGTTTTTTTTTTACATCCATTGCACATCTGTTGATGATATTTTATACAAGTTGACACATTTCAATACATCTAAATGTCCTAGAAGGTAGTCAACATTTCCACCATTTTATAGGAGAGAACATTGAAGCTTAAAGAGTGCATAATTGGTTCATTTGCCAACTTGTTCAATAAAAGTGAATTGCATGTGTGCTCACTTTTCAACTAGCACTAGCTAGCCTCTGAGGCTATAAAAGTTGAAAGAGCAATATACACACTTTGTCCCTTTGGAGCATACTGCCCAAATGGGAAAAAACAGCACAAGCTCACACAAGTAGCAAACAAGTCTAGGAATGGCATATAGTGCAAGGAGAAACTATAGAAACTATGGTAAGAAGGCTGAGGTGATGATAAGAAGGCTGTGGGAACTAGACAAGCATGTCTTTGCTCATGACCATCCTAGTCTATCTCCCTGGAAAGGGCAGGTGTATGATGTGTTTTGGGGAGGGGCAGGAGAGACCTCTATAGGCACAAGTATTCATTGGACATTGGGTGTCACCTTTCCTTTTTAGCTGGCATGAGTGACCCTACTCCTAAGAAGAGGAGTTGGATTTAAGAATAGCTTTGGAGTTTGCTAACAGTCAATAGGTGACCCAAGGCAGGGGAATTGGATTGTTGATGTATGTTCAGTCCTGAGTCATGGGAAGTAGTGCTTGGGAGCAAAGCCCAAGGCTGGTCATCTTAGAAGACCCTTTGAGGGCTTCTGGAGGAAGATGGGGACGGAGAGGGAGACAGAGGACAGGGAAAGTGAGAGGGAGAAGGAAGGGAGGGAGGGAGACAGAAGTAGAGAGAAAGAAGACAGGAAAATGGCAGAGAAAAAGTGTGTCAATGAATGCAGTGACAGAAAGTGACCAATAAATGCTCAAGGAATGACAGGGGCTGGGGCTTACAGCTGGAGCAAATAATGATGTCATTTCTCATTCATTTTGAGATCCTACAGGCTGGAAATGGCTGTTGCATCCCAAAACATTTGTTTTTTTTTGAACTGATAATGAGTCTCATCTTATGGGCAACTAAGGTGAATATGTATTGTGTAAGTATGCATTAGTGCATGTAGATTTGACAGAAATGGATACATAGGCTACATAGGCATGCATTCTCCTTGTCCACACACCCTTCCTCTTATAAGCTTAGCTTCTGGTAAAATTGAATGCCACACTATTTATACAAGGGATCCAGCACCACCACCACTAAATGTCATTCTCCATTTATGAAAGGTTTCCACTGGGAAATGAAATTATGTCATTTCAGCAATGAGAAAATGGTGTACTCATACTAGGAATATCAGAAGACCCAAGCTTGCATGTAGGCTAAAACAGGATTTAGGCACTTATTAGCTCTGTGACCTTGAGGTGTTTCATTAACTTCTCTGAGTCTCAATTTTCTCCCTAACGATGAAGGGGTTGTATTTAGTCTTTGGCCACTTTCCCATTTGAGCACGTGCAAGGAACAGGTGTAGACTGGGCCCCCAAGGAAATCTATCTTGATGACCTTTCATTTGAAAGGGTAAGGGGAGAAGGGATCAACAGATCAGATCAGAAGGCAGTGTGGAATGAGGCAGGGGTATAAATAAAGTAATGTCTAAATAAGTCAGCTGAAATGGAATGGGCCCCTGGAAACTCAGCTCTTGGTTTGGCTCTCTTGGCCCAGTTGGCTGTCTCAAGGGAGGGACCTTCTACATCTCACACATCCCTTGCTTCCAGTTCACCTCCAATATATTTGATATATCTTCTCTTACTCTTCATTGCTGATAGGACTAATGTAGCCCCACATTGCAGTAGTTTAAATGCCCCCATACCTCAATTTTCTTTCCAGTGGGAAATTTCAGTTGTGTGGTGAAATATGCCAGAGTCGTGGACTTCATGAAATGTCAGGAAGGATTCATGAAAGCTCATGATGAAGAAAACAACAGGCATGATGACAGAAAGTGACATGGGCTGCAAGGCCTGATAATAGGGTAATCCAGGCCAGTTAACAGTATTTTGAGAAAAAGTGGTGACATATTATTTGACTGGCTCCCTTGTCCCAGACCAGCTGTTACCTCTGTGGTGACACTATGGTACTAGTCTCTTCTCAGGCTTCTTTACTGCCAGTTTCTTGCTCTATTCCATTTACCATCCTTCACTTTTGTCTTCCTATATACCAATGTTGATCATGTATCTTCTATACTTGACTATAAGCCTTGTGAGAGAAGGGGATGAGTCATCTTCTTAATTGGCTACTTCTCTGTGCCAAGTACCATGTTTTTTGTAAAAGAGGTGTTCAATAAATGTGTGATAGATGGAGACAGGAACAAATCAATATCACAGGCTAGTCACTGTGCTAATCACTAGAGGGTGGTCCTCTCCTGCCCTCCCATAGTCAACAGTGTTAGCCTTTGTCAATGAATTTATCCTACGGTTTCTAATTGCTTGTTTATTACACTGGGGATTTGTGCAGACATAGTGTACTTATCCTGAAAAACCCTTAACCCAGCACACAGCATTATGTTGAATGCACTAGCCATTCTTGCCCTAGGGATATAAATCTCCTTATATCTCTGCCTTTACATTCTGTAGTTGTTTATTGGACACCTAATATGTAAATTCACCATTCTAGGATTTAGAAATTTTGTAGTGAATGAGACAGGCAAAGCTCCCTCACACAGCCTGGATATGAGGGTTTGTGTCTACTCTTAATGTGTCTTGTTATGCCATGTTTGGTGAATATTTCTGGGAGGCCTGCTCTTTTCTGAAGAGAAACAGAGGAGGAATGGATCTGGGGGAGAGGGGAGGTGTGTGCGAGGGGATAAAAGGAGTGAAAGGAAGGAAAACTGTGGTTAGGATGTATTGAAAACAAAACAAAAACAAAAATTCCACCTATTAGTCATCCAACATTTGAACTGTACAAAAAAAAAGGACAGGCAAACCCCCATGATTCTAATTTAGCATGTGTCTTAGTGGAATAACAGTTTACCAATTGAAAAGAACAAATTTACATAAATGAATGCCAAGTCGTGATAAGTCCTAATAAGAAATAAAAAAGCAGGACAAAAAGATAGAGGATGTGGAGGAGATTCTTATTCTGTCTGAAGACTCTAGGGAGGACCTCTCTGGAGGAGGTGACACAGGGACTGGTCCTGAACTGGTGAAAGATGATGCATTCAGGAACTAAAAATGCACGTACTTTTCATGCACAGAATTGCACCAAATGTCCCTGGAATAGGAAGGAGAACAATATACCTAAAATATATTGGGCAAGGAAGTGGAGGTGATGGGGACAAGGCAGGGAGCAGAGCTTGCAGGATTGTGGAGACCATGCCAGAGAGCTGAGGTGTTATTCTCAGTGAAATGAAAAGCCAACAGAAGACTTTTAGGCAGGATTAGTACCAACAATTGATTTATGTTTTTAATAGATTTGTGAACACTGGTGAAGAAAGTCCTGGAGGCAAGATTAGGAGAGAATCTAGTTAGAACGCTAGTGCAATAGGCCACATGACAAACAAAAACTTAGTCCCCAGTGTTAATAGTAGAAGTGGGTGTGAGTAGTTGCATCAGTTTATGTTTAACATATAGAGCAACAGACTTGTGGATAATTTAGACACAGAGTAGGAGAGAAGAATGGAGTGGAAGAATCTGGAGTGAGTCTGAGGATTTTATGCAGTTTAAACCTTAGTTTTCATGTCTTGTTTCCAACTATGGCCTCTGGCAGACCTTCCAGATATTTTCTACTTTCCCACCAGAGAACTCAGTGTCTCCGTCTGATTGCCAGAATCACTTTGTAACTCTGTAACATAAATGACAGCATTCCAGTTTCTGGCAAAGCATAGACACATGTGCACATCTGTCTCCTCAACTGCACTACTGGGAGCACGTTGGGGATGCTGATAGGGTCATCTGTGCAGCTACTCACAGACCCAGTATAATGACTTGTACAGAAGACTTGACCAATAAAACTGGTACAATCGAATGAATTAACTAAATTGAAACTGTTTATTATTGCTTCCAGTGTATAGTGACAAAACTCTCCAGTCATTAGAAGGTAAATTGAAGAACTACTTCAACATCACCAGCTTTTAATTACTAATGTCCACTTGATGAATGCATCCGCTTGAATTATTGACAACATGTGGATTAAAATGTGGTGCCTTGATTAACAGAAAGCTCATTTGCTGAATGGGGGACATGGAGAATGCTGGAGAGAGGGTATTGTATGAAACCTCTCTTAGTTCAGGTTCAGTTAGAGAAACTATGAAATGTGAAACTGATCTAGAGAAGGACCAAACCATTACTTATACAAATGGCAAAATTGAGAAGAGCTGAGCATTTGGGAAGCAAGAGAACTGGCACTTACGGATCTGTGTTCAAATTGCATCCCTACCATTAACTATTTATGGAGCTCTGAGAATATCATTGGTTTTGGTTGTTCAATTTGCCCTTAATTGAAATAAATCTTATAAACAGAAATGTATATATATTTGAAGTGCACAACTAAGTAAAGCTTTCCAGATGTTTACATCCATGTGCCCATCTGTTGGAGAAGAATGCTGAGGGCTACATGCTTCAGACCAGTGGATACATGCAACAATTTAGCCACACAGGGTTTAATTCTCATGCAATTTGAATTTGCAAGTTATTTCAGTTCATTAAGTCTCACCTGTTTGTCTTTATAACAAGAACATCAACAGCACTTATACAGATGTTGATTTAGGAAGATAAAGCTAGAAAATATATCAGATACCCTGGAGTGGTGACACATACCTTTAATTCTCACACTCCAGAGGAAGAGGCAGGAACATATCTGTGAGTTCCAGATTAACCTGGGCTACCAGTAAGACCCTGTATCAAATCAAGCAAATTAACAGACAAAACCCAAGGAAACATCAACAAAAAGAAAATAACTAGATTTCATGTGGCATGGAATATAACAGATGAACATCAATCCTTTGTTTTCCTTCCTTCCCTTCCAAGATTTTACATGTATGCTAAGCACTATTGGGGAATAAGAGAAGTATAAATGGTAACTAATTCCCTTTCAGGGCTAATGACCCAATTATGGGGACAAGCTTACAGGGTTAAGTGTCAAAGGACAATACAATTATAAAATAGTAAGCTTGGGGCTGTAGATCTGTGGTAGATTGCTTGCCTAGTATGTGTACATCCCTGGCTTGCATCCCCTGCACTACATTTACAAAAGAGTGAATATAAGATACTATTAGTGTGGTGAATATAATAATATGAATTACTAATCCCAGTGCTGAAAGGAGAGGAGTCAGGCAATAAAGTAAATTGGTTATGAAAAGCTTGGGAGCATTCCAGCTTTGGTTCTAATTCGTTTCCCCATTTGCTTGAGGGTTTTATTTATTGTCTCCCAGCATCAGTCTCTTCATATGCAAATTGGGAATAATACTGTTATCTACTCATGAGATTTCTGAAACATTGGATGCAACATGTGTAGAGGACCAGGAATACTAGACCATGGAACAACGGTATTTGTCAATGGGGTTTTCTACTTTGGGATGCCAGGATTTAAAAAGACCCAGTGGTATAGATCAAGCAGAATTAGGTAAGTGGTTTGTAAGTCTTCCTTCCTCAACTAGCTGAATACTAGTTGCAGAGCTTCTGAGGTGACCATTGAGTTACTTCATAAGAGATCTCTCAACTTTTCCCTAGAAGACATCTTAGACAATCCCTGAACCCTTGAGCTAAAGAATTTCAGTCCTTCAATCTTGAACTTTCCTTGTTCACAAGGCTTAATATCCAATGTGACCCTGGCTCCAAGCTCAGATGCTGAGCAATCATTGCATTTTGGAGAAGCCATGTTGTGGTGACCCCAGCACAGGACTGGAGGATGCATTTGCCACAAGGAGTCAAAAAAGCTTCTGAAAATAAAGATAATTTTTTGTTTGGTTTTTCGAGACAGGGTTTCTCTGTGTAGCTTTGGAGCCTATCCTGGCACTCGCTCTGGACACCAGGCTCGCCTCGAACTCACAGAGATACTCCTGCCTCTGCCTCCTGAGTGCTGGGATTAAAGGCTTGTGCCACCAATGCCTGACTAAAGATAATTTTTAAAGCAGTTTTCATTTCACAGTAAAATAGACAAGGAAATTAGGAAATTTCTCATATGCCCCAATCTATGCACACTTCCCCCTAATCAACAACCTTCACTAGAGCGGCACATTTATTAAAACTGATAAAGTCATAATGACACATCATTATCAGTCATCTACCTTTATTTTAGCTTTGCCCTTGGGGTTATATATCCATGGGTTTGGACCAATGTATCATGACCTGTAAGTCTATTACAGCATCACACCAGGTGTTTTCACAGTCCTAAAAATCCCCTGTGCTCTGTGTCTGCATTACTCATTCCTCTCAACCTGTGGCAATCACTGATCCTTTCCCTCTATCTACACTTTGCCTGAGGAGTGCAATTTTTCACGGCCATTTTAGAGCCAATATTTGGAAATCTAAATTCTTGAAATAAAACTCAGCAGCACAATGTTTTTAGAAAACATTTTAAAAACTGTTTTGTGCGTTCTGTTTCCTACTGTTCAAAACAAAAGGTTTTTTTGAAAAAAAAAACAACTTAGAAATCAACGTGTCTTGAAAAATATTTTTCAAACCAAAACAAATGTTTGAAAAGGTTTTTGTAGATGTGATGATTAGTGAGATGATTCAGCCCCAAAGAATATTTTCTCTAGTGCTATTCTGATGATTGTATTTTCAAGACTTGATTTAGCTAGATTATTTTCTCAAAACCATATTTATTTTCTATACTGAGACTCAGCCAAGAGACCAAAAATTTTTGAAACCATAAAGGTTCAACAAAAACATTTGTTGAATAAATGAATCATCTTTTCATTTTTTTTGCTACCAGGATGTTCAGAGATATATTAAATGGAGGTAACTTTTTCATCTTTGCTTTTCCTTCTCTTTGTATGATTTTCCCATCATTATTTTGGTCTTATTTATCTGCTCTATTCTCCTTAAATATTATGTTACTGTTTCCAACAAATTTTCAATATAGAGTTGTGAATAACAAATGAAACATAAATATTTTAAGTATCATCAAATGAGGGGAGGGGATTTATCCAATAGAAAATGAAAACACCATTTGAGTCATCATTTGACACAATAGGAAATATATATATGCAGAAATGCCATATTAAGGAATTATGCATACAAATTTGAAAAACCATGATAGAGTGTTGAACACATATTCCAATAGGAAAATCGGAAAGTCAGACACTAATATGAACTGATGAATGTTGGGGAATCATTGTGTACTATTAGATGGTGTATGTATTGATAGAGCCCAGCCAGGGAGCAATCTGTAAGAGCTTAATAAAGTTATGTATAAACGTTATGACTGGATTTACAGTGAACAGGTGCACTAGGAACATGTGATAATGTTTATGAAATCATTATGATAACAATGAAAGCAACATGTATCCCTATCTCTATGGGAACATATAAGTAAACTGAGATATATGCATGTACTAGAAATACTGTTTAAATCCAGAAATCCAGTCTATCCTGATACATTAGTTCACTCTGGCTGCCATAATGTAATACAATACTCTGAATGGTTTCAACAGCGGAACTGCATTTCCCCACATTTCTGGATTTGAGAAGTCCAGGATGAAAGGATGACTGGGCTCTCTAGGTGGGAGTGGGAGTGGGAGTGAAGAAGCATCAGTGAGGTTTAGTATTGCTAATAACAAAGATATACATTTTATTATGATGTCCTTATACCCATGACCTTATCCAACCTTAATTAATTCCCAAAGACACCTCTCTAAATCTTTCTTAGCCACCAACATTGGTAGTTAATGTTTACACTTGTATATTTTGTAGTAACTCAGATTTCAGTCCATGTCATTTTACTGATAGCCTCCACAAACCCATCTTCCTCATATGTAAAACATACTTTACAAACAACAGCAACAAAAATGTATTAGCTTATTCTAAAACAAATTGTAAAAATTTAAGTTTCATCTAAAAGATTATATGAATTTGACATGATTGATATTTTGGGTCTAATTTATCCTGAGGCTAATTTCTCTCCAGTATGAATTTAGGCAAACAAGGAATTATGGTTATATCCACATAAAAGGTAATGATAAGCAAGTATATCTTGAATACTCCCATCCTTAAGGGAGAAAGAGGATTAAAGATCTGCCCTCTGGACCCATTGTGATGGACTACCCTCAGTGGTCCTACTTATGGAGATGATGCCCTCAAGGATACACTAAGAGGGGTACTGTCCTCAGTGCGCCAAGTATCCTGTCTCAGAGATTTTTTGATCATGTGTACTGGTAATACCAAGACGTTGCTACACACCTTTTGGAAGAAAGAGTTCTGAAAAATCTCTGAATCACCTCTGGGTTCTTTCTTCCCTTTCTTGAAAAACTATGCATTTACAATGAGATAGCCTTATTGTTTAATCCTGTAAAAGTTAGTTAAGTCTGGCAGACTCCCTTCATTCCATTTAAGCTTCTTGGTCCTCTTAGGGATGTAATCCCATCTCTATTACTTGCTTCTGTTGACATGACTGACTAAACTCATGACTCACACTCATGATCTCTTTATTGAATTATTGTTCACACATACCCTTAGTGCTCTGTTTAGAGGAAAATTTTTCTTTATGGATAGACGGAGGGTTTTCCAAATCTCCAAGTTCTAGTTCACTTTTGCTTAATGATTCCTTCAATTAATCTCTCTCACTTAATGTTTTAATATAAGCATCCAAGAAAAAAATCAAACTACTCCTTCAACTTCGGTTAGAAATAATTTCAACTAAGGAACTAATACCATATGTGTAAATTCTACCTCCCACCAAGCACTACACTTTATGTCAGTTCTTTCCCACTTTATAAAAGGATTGTCCATTCTCCAATTTTCAATACATGCTCATTATTTATATCTGCACAAGAATATACCAGAAATGCTCACAGTGTCCTTGCTTTAGATTGTACTTCAAAACTCTTCCAGTCTCTACTCATTGTGTATAATATTTCTAAATCAGCTTCCGTGTTATGTATTTGTTACAGCAATATTACATGCCTTGGTACCAAAATAGTTGTCAGATGAGAGTATCCACATATGAAATCTCTGCTGCTTTAACATCTAAATTTAAGAATGGCACAAACTATTCCATAATCAAAATTCACCATACTAATATGAATAGATATTTAAAATACAAAACGTTAAGTGCAAAGCAATGAAGTTTGTAGTGTATTATGTATGTAAAAACACTGAAAATTTAAGATAATATATAGGCATGCTCATTCTAATGGATATTTATTATGTACACTGGTATGAAAAATGTGAGAGAAGAAATAGGATTGGAGGTAGAGAATGATGGCAAAAGACTGAAATATGACAATAGAATAGGAGGCTCCCCATAATGAAAGATATGTGCTATGAATTAAAAATATGATTAAATTAAATCTGAGTCTTGAGGTCAATATAACTGATAGATATTTACAAGTTAAAGGAATCTATTGCTGCACATTAACACTAACACATACAACAATGTCTTGTGACCTTTAGTTATTTGTTTCTACAAAAACAATTCTGTGTAATTCTTAGTATCATATGAACGATGTACAAAGAGTCAAGATCACTTCAATGGCAATGAGGGTTTGGGTTATAAAACTTAAACTTTACTTTTAGAATAAAAATTAAGGGAGTGTAATTCTTTCAAAGACACAGTAATGGTAGAAGTTTTTATATAGGCAGAAAAGTGAATTCCAGAGAAGACAACTTGAAATTCAATTCCAGAGCATCTAGCCCACAAAAGACAGATAAATGGTGCACAACATGGATGTTAGCATCATGGCCATGACTTAGAGTAGAAGTGGAAAGAAGCAGGCATAGCTGAAAAAGAGTTCTTTGGTGCAGTGAGAAAGTTCTTCTTGAGGTGTGTGGCAGTCAGGGTACAGAATAAGTATGGGTAATCTTTCCTCTAGTCATCTATTAAGATTTGCAAAGAAACGTGTGTGGCTTGAAGAATATAATTCAATAGCTTGTGTTAGCACTATAGAAGGTTATAGGTAAAAGTTCATTGTCTGATAGGAAAAATATGTAACTGTTCTCACCCTTCAGGGAGAGAGGATGATTCTTTGGGAACCTGTCCACAAAGACTTCAGCATCTTCTTCTTGAATACCACCCTTCCAAGTTACTTTTGTTACTTTTGATCTGAAAAGAAGGCATTCTGCATCCTACATCCTGCATCCTACATCTAGCATTCTGCAACCGGAATCCTCAGGGCTGTTTTTCATCCCCTTTGCTGCTCTGACTTCATGACCCGGACCTCCTTCAATAGCTCTTGCTTCTTGCTCTTTTGTTTCAAACCCCACAAAGAGAAATCCCTGTGGATCTCCAGCAGAATCCACATTGTCACATTTCCCAAATACTGTTTCAATCTAGCTATGGGCAATGTCTTTGGCAAGTAACTCTGTCATAAATTAGAGACAGCATTAAAATGTAGCAGCTATACGGCCTCGGAATTTTGAAATTCTTGTGCCTTATCAATAAATGGAAACTTAAAACAAGAAAAAAGAGAAAAATTAGAATGGAAGCTATGTTGATCAGGGGACGACTTGGGCATTAGATTAGGGGTTTAGAGAGAGAAAGATGTTGCTTTTTCTATTTTTTTATTTAAAGATTTTTTTCATACAATATATTTGGAACATAGTCTTTCCCCTTCCTCAACCCAGTTTAAAAATGTGGTAATGAAGACAACAGAAAATTCTCAAATGATGACAAAATAAATGGCTGAGAAACACTTAAAACTGTTCAGCATCCTCAGCCACCAGGGAAGTGCAAATTAAACTGACTTTGACCAGATGGTCAGCTGTAAAAACATAAATACAAGTAACATTGTAAAGACTGAGTGCACACTGGTCCAGCCACTATAGAAATCTGTGTGGTGGTTCCTTGATTGGCTAATAATAGTTCCACCACAACATCCAGCTATACCGTGCTTGAGCATATACCCAAAGGACTCTACATCTTACTACAGAGATACTTGCTCATCTGTGTTCATTTCTTCTCTATTCTTAATAGTCAAGAATTGGAAACAGCCTAGATATCCATCAGCTGATAAATGGATAATAAAAATTATACAATGAATTATTATTCAGCTGATAAAAATGAGATTATGAAATTTGTAGGTAAAAGCATGAAACTTGAAATAATCTTCCTGAGTGAGTGACATACACCACACCCAGAAAGAAAAAGATAATATTTCATGCTTTCTTTTATATATGAATGCTAGATTTTAAGCTTTAGATATGTATGTTTGTTTTTCTATTAAAATAACTTTATGAATTTGTACAATATATTATGATCATACTCACCCCCATTACCCTGTCTTACCCTCCTTCTACTCCTAACCCCCTTTTCCCAAATTTTCCTCCTCCTCCTTAAATTGTCTTTTTTTTATCATATAGGTCTTGTACAGACAGCCAAAACTGCTGTGCAATCATCAATATAGTGGTCATGTCATATCCAGAGTACAGCATTTCATAACAACTCTTCCTTATCTTTCAGTTCTTAAAGTTTTCTAATCTGTCTTTCACAGTGTTTTCCGAGTCTTCATTGGGGTGACTTAGATTTCCCATTTGGGGACAATGACCCTACTATAACTTACGCGCAGGACTTCGAGTAGTTAGCAGTTGTCCAAACAAAAATAACCTTTGATGACTGAAAGTGGTAGAAGCAATAGTCTAATGGTATAAGCATATATATTTAGGAGGCTATATTTTCATTTAGCATAGCATCAGTGGTAAGCTTTCCACCCAGAGTCTGTGACCTCCCATCCACAGACAGGACTTTATCCAGATATACAATGCTAGATTTGTATTTCCTCCCATGTTCTAGACCTCAAATCCAACCAGAAAGAAGTTGATTGCCCCCACATCCAACCATGCCATTATTGCACCATAGCTACTTTTCTATATAGGAACCAAGAGTGTAACATTTCAATTATTTAATTCACAGTGTCCTCTCTCTAGGTACCCATCACTCTGATGACCTTTCTGCCTGTGATGCAACACACACACACACACACACACACACACACACACACACACACACACACACACACACACACTCCCTGATGCAGTGCTTGCACAAGCCTGGCAGACCTGACTTCCATACTAGTAGTGCACTTAAGATGGAAGGACCCCATAAAGTTGTTCTCAGATCACCACACCTGTGCCCGCCACCTGTGTCTTCTACAGACCATACAATAAAGATTGCATTTGAAAATGTTGGAGCTGATAGGGAATATTAACATTGTTGTTGTTGTCTTTCCAAGCTCACTGGATTTCATTTTAGTGGGCCTATGATAACAGCATGTACAGGATGTCAGGGAAGTTCTTGAATGATAATTTTGAGTGAAGATACTATTCAACTAACTTTAAATATTAAGCATACTTTGTTCCCAGTGAGTTTTACAGGTAACAGGAGTGCTCGTCTTAAGGGCAGGTTAGGGTGCCAAGATCAATTTCATTTTAAAGAGAATTATTGCATACCTATCCTCTGTATACCTAGAAATAAATTTAGAAGATTAAAAAAAATCCCCCATGATCCAAATTCTCAAAGAAGTCATAGCCAATAAATTTTCCAGACTATCAAAACTGAATCTAATATTGGTGTTTTGAAACCAGTCAATCAAAATATTGTCTATGCCATGTTTTTAGAGATTAGAACTGCAAGCAATTTCCAAGTGCACTGGCTAAGGCAAAGAAAATATGTTGAGAATTTACCATGCACCAGCACCAATGATGGACTTTTTATGTTTTCACTGGAATTTTGGAAATTTGGTCCTTGGAAAGATAGGGGAGAAATAAGAGATATTTTTTCCTAAGAATGAGGGATGTCTTTCCTGTCTCTTGATGTCTGAGCATTTGTTACTTGCAAAAACAGAACTGTAATTTTTAGCTTCAGAGCAAGACCCCTAGCTCATGGATAACATTGCTTTTTTGTTTTGTTTTTATTTTTTATTTAAATTAGAAACAAGCTTGTTTTTTTCATGTCAATCCCAGTTCCCTCTCCCTCTCCCTCTCCTCCTCCCCTGCCTCCCACCAACTCCCTATCCTATCCTCTTTCTGCTCCCTAGGGAGGGAGAGGCCTTCTATGGGGATCTTCAAAGTCTCTCATATCATTTGGAGCTGGGCCTAGACCCTCCCTTGTGTGTCCAAGCTGAGAGAGAGAGAGTATCCCTCTATGTGGAGTGGGCTCCCAAAGTCCATTCGTGTACTAGGGATAAACACTGATCCACTATCAGAGGCTCCATAGACTGCCCAGACCTCCAAACTGACATCCAAGTTCAGGGGGTCTGGAACAGTCCTGGTTTCCCAGTCTGGGGTCCATGAGCTCCCCCATGTTTAGGTCAGCTGTTTCTCTGGGTTTCTCCAGCCTGTCTTGACCCCTTTGCTCACCACTCCTTCCTCTCTGCAACTGGATCCCAGAGTTCAGCTCAGTGCTTAGCTGTGGGTGTCTGCTTCTGCTTCCATCAGCTACTGGATGAAGGCTCTAGGATGGCATTTAAGGTAGTCATCAATCTCATTATTGGAGAAGGGCATTTAAGGTAGCCTCTCTACTACTGCCTAGATTTTTAGTTGGGGTCATCCTTGTGGATCTCTGGACATTTCCCTAGTGCCAGATTTCTCTTTAAACCTATAATGACTCCCTCTATTATGGTATCTCTTTTCTTGCTCTCCTCTATTCTTCCCCTGACTCAACCTTCCTGCCCTCTCATGTTCTTCTCTCCCCTCCTTTTCTCCCCTTCTCTTTCACCTAACTCCCTCTCCCCTCACCCAATGCTCTCAATTAGCTTAGGAGATCTTATACCTTTCACCTTCTCCAGGGGACCATGTATAAGTCACTTAGGGTCCTCCTTGTTTCCTAGCTTCTCTGGCGGTGTGGATTGTAGACTGGTAATCCTTTGCTCTATGTCCAAAATCCATATATGAGTGAGTACATACCATGCCTATCTTTTTGTGACTGGGTTACCTCACTCAGGATGGTTTCTTCTAGTTCCATCCATTTGCCTGCAAATTTCAATGTTCCATTGTTTTTTTTGGGGGGGGGGAAATGTAAGTCACAACAACTCTGAGATACCATCTTGCTCCTGTCAGAATGGCTAAATCAAAAACACTGATGACAGTTTATGCTGGAGAGGATGTGGAGAAAGGGGAACACTCCTCTACTTCTGGTGGGAGTGCCAACTAGTACAGCTACTTTGGAAATCATTATGCAGTTTCTCAGGAAAATGGGAATTGGTCTACCATAAGATCCAGCAATTCCACTCTTAGGCGAATACCCAAAAGATGCACATCCATATAACAAGGACATCTATTCAAACATGTAATAGCATTATTTGTAATAGCCAGAACCTGGCAGCAATCTAGATGCCCCTCAACTGAAGAAAGGATAGAGAAAATGTGGTACATTTACAAAATGGAGTACTTACAATTCAGCAGATAACATCACTTAATTGGTAAAGTAAATAAAAATACAATAATATTAATAGTTACTGTTTCATGAGGTGATGTATTGTTTATGATTTATTGAAGCCATTGGAGATCAAAATAGCAAGGCAACCATACTAGTTAGCTATAGAAGCTAGGTAGTGGCGGTGCATACTTTTGATCCCAAGACTCAGAATTAAGAGGTAGACTGATCGTTGTTAGTTCAAGGCCACACTGATTACTTGAAATTGATCCAGTCCTAAAGGAAACAGCTCACACAAAAGTGATCTCAGAATGACTTTAATCTTGGCACTAGGGAGGTGGAAACAGGAGAATATGGCTGGGTGAAGAAAGGAATATAAGGAGGAGGAGGAAGGATTTCAGAGACTTTTTATCTCTGAGGACGATTGCCATTTCAGCTTGGAGGGGTAAGATCTACTGGCTTGGCTGCTTTGCCCTTCTGATCTTCATCTTGAAGCTTGAACTCCAGTATCAATCTTTGGATCTTTTATTTATTGTGCCACAGCTTCAATTTAGAGATCACTTATTAGGTGCCAGGCTCTGTGCTGAAGATTTTAAATCCATTATCTTAATTTGTTCTCACAGAGATGTGATGAGCTAAGTATTCAAACTCAGCTTTTTGAAAACTGGCATGAGAAAAATAAATTTGGCTGCATTGAAAAATTTTGACCCAACAGTTAATGAAATTAAAGCAAATCCTTTACAGTAGCAGCATTGCTTTTGTCCACAAGATAAGATAGCATAAATATTAATCAAAATATAGTATACTCTAATGTACACTGTCTGCCAGCATTATGATTATTATTTTTGATTATTTCTTGAACTCTTGATCACTGTTCCCCTTACTTTATTGTCCAACTCACAGACTTTCTCATCACTTCAAGTCCTGTTCTCAGGCTGAGTAGCATAGAAGACTGTATCAACACACTCTGGCATCATGCTTCTCTAATCTTTATTTCGCAGCACATCAAGCCACTTGTTATCTCTGGGCATGGCATCTCTGTAAGGCTCAACTTTGATGTCCCACAAAGACTCAAACATCCCAGGAATGTCTTTTTCTCCCATTTACTGTTGGTCTGAAAGGAAGTGTCCAGGGAACCAGTTTTTCAAGCTCCTTTTTCCCCTCTTGTATTTCCAGGATCTTGGAACATATAGATTTATCAATGATTACTTCATCATCCCATGAAACTAGACACATCATATTTGTATGGTTTAGTCTCAGCTTTATGTCCCTTCAGATATGGGATTATAGCATTCTCTTCTTGAACTCTTGGAGAAAGAAGCAGCCCCTAAAATGTTAGTACCTTTACCAGTGAGAATTTCCAGTTACATTTGGATCCTCTGGGTACTCAGCAATCCTTCACATCCCACTGGTCCTCACTTCCTCCCATTTGCACTCGTTTCATTGTCACTTCCCTCAAGTAAGGGCCCCTTTTAGTCTATCCTCTCTTAAATCCTCCAAAATTACCTAGATTATTATTTCCCAGAGGAAATTCAAGCCATTTCTAACTCCTTACCTTCAAATACTTTTTTGTATTTCTCCTGCAGTCTCAGAAGAACTGAGACTATATTCTATAGAATATATAACCAAAAATGAGGGAAAATCCTTACATTTCAGATGCTCTGTTTTTGCACTATTTTTCATCTATTTTTGAGAGTTTCATACAATGTAATGTAAACATATTTATCCCTCTCTTACAACTCCTCCCATAGCCATCTCTACCCTACCTTCCCTTCCCACTCAACTTTGAGATTTAGTTTCTCATTGGTTCCAGTTTTTGCTGTCCAGATAGCCTTAAGAATGGGGCCTATCCTGGTGTGTAGTCAGCCTACCAAGGGTCACATCATTAAGGAAACCTGACTTTTCATCTCCTAGAAGCTACCAGCTAGTGGTAGGATTTTTAAGTCTAACTTTCCATTTCTGTGATGGAATTTTGTCTGGCCTTGAGCTTGTGTAGGTCTTATACATGCTGCCACAATTGCTGTGTGTTTCTGTGTTCATATACCATGCTGTGTTTGGGAAATACTGTTTCCTTAATGGCTCTTATATTCCTTCTGCCATCTCTTCTGTAAACATTCCTGTCCCTGGGGAGGTGTGTGTGTGTGTGTGTGTGTGTGTGTGTGTGTGTGTGTGTGTGTGTGTGTGTGTGTAATGTGAAAGTCGGATTTAGTGCTGAGCTCTCCAGAGTTTTGCATTTTTTTTTTGCATGTGAACTAGTTGAGAGTCTCTGCATTAGTGCCATCTACTGCAAGGAGAAGCCTCTATAGTTGGGGTTGAGAGATTCTCTGATCTATGTAAATAGCAATAAGTCAATAGGAATCATTTTGATACAATGTCCATTGACTAAAATAATAGTATTGAATTCTCCCTAAGGCTCATCATGATCTATCAAGTGATAGGTTCTTGGACTATTTAACAGTGGCAGGTATAGGCTCCATCTCATGGTGTTGGCCTTAGATCCTGCTACAAAGTAGCTGGTTACTCCCATAGCATCCATGTAACTATTGTACCAATGAGGGCATCTTGTTGGGGAGTCATTGTTGTAGCTTGCAATGTTCTCAGTTTGGAGAGACTGAGGCTTAATTTCCTCCTTCCAGTGCGTAGCACCTCCCACAATAAAGTCTAGCAAGTAAGGATGAAGTTCCTATGTAAGTACCATCTTGAATTTTTCATGCCCAGTGACTCAAGAATGTGGAGTCTTTAACAGTAGGGTGTTACCATCAAGTTCTGGAGGTAGCCAGGAATTGGTAATAGCCGGTAATACTTGAGAGTCTATATAATTTCACCCGGCAACAACTTAAAAAGAGGTAACCCATCTTGGCATTGGGTTTTTATTTGCTAGTTGGGGTTTTGTTCCACAGGATAACTCAGTTTTTGTTCTGTACAACCTCCTATTGACTTCACCTTGACATCTTATCTTTAACTTGCTTTTTTTCATTTTACATACCAATCCCAGTTCCCCCTCCCTCCCCTTCTCCAGACCCCCAGCTGCCTCCATCCCAACCCATCCACTCCTCAGAGTGGGTAAGGCCTCCCTTGGGGAGTCAACAAAGTCTGGCATGCCAAGTTGAGGAAAGACCAAGCCCCTCCCCTCTGAACCAGGGTTGAACAAAGTATCCCATCATAGGGAATGGGCTAAAAATCCAGTATACCTTGCTTTTTAAAATCTCTTCTAATATCCCCTTATGAGTGAGTTTATACCATATTTGTCTTTCTGGGTATGGGTTGCCTTACTCAATGTGTTTTTCTAAATCTGTCCACTTGCCTGCAAATTTCAAGATGTCATTGTTTTTTTACACCTGAGTAGTACTCCATTGTGTATATGTACCACATTTTCCTTATCCATTCTTTAGTGGAGGGGCATCTAGATTGTTTCCAGGTTCTGGCTATTACAAATAATGCTGTGATGAACATAGTGGAGCAAATGTCCTTGTGGTATGAGTGTATATCCTTTGGGTATATGCCCAAGAGTGGTATTGCTGGGTCTTGTGGTAGATTGATTCCCATTTTCCTGAGAAGCTTCCAAACTGATTTCCAAAGTGGCTGTACAAGTTTGTAATACCTAGCAGCAATGGAGGAGTGTTCCCCTTTCTCCACATCCTCTCCAGCAGAAACTGTCATTGGTGTTTTCGATTTTAGCCATTCTGACAGGTGTAAGATGGTATCTCAGAGTTGTTTTCATTTGCATTTCCCTGATGGCTAAGGATGTTGAGCAATTCCTTAAAATTCTTTCAGCCATTTTAGTTTCTTCTGTTGAGAATTCTCTGTTTAGCTCTGCACCCCATTTTTAAATTCAGTTATTTAGTATTTTGGTGTACAGGTTTTTTTTAGTTCTTTGTGTATTTTGGAGATCAGCCCTCTGTCAGCTGTGGGGCCAGAGAAGATCTTTTCCTGTTCTATGGGCTGTCGTTTGTCTTATTTGTCATGTCCTTTGCCTTAGAGAAGCTTCTCAGTTGCTCTCAGTGTTGGTGTTACTGGTATCATATATAGGAAGTGGTCTTCTGTGCCAATATGATGGTGGACATAAAGCAGTGGGTAGCTAACCTACAGTCCACAACCCCAGAGAAACAAGGTTCCTAAGAGGGATATATATGGATCTGCCTAGAAAAGAGAAATAGACAAGGGTTCTTGAGCAAATTGGGAACATGGAGTGTGGGGAGAGAGGAAGAGGGAAGGGCAGTAGGGAGGAGAACATGATGATACAGGATGCCTGAGTTGGGGGAAGGACAGAGGAGAGCAAGGAAAGAAATATCTTGATGGAGGGAACCATTATGGGGTTAGCGGGAAACCTGGCACTAGGGAAACTCCCAGGAATACACAAGGATGACCCCAGATAAAACTCTAAACAATAGTGGAGAGGGTGCCTGAACTGCCTTCCCCTATAATCGGATTGATGACGACCCTAATTGTCACCATAGAACCTTCATCCAGTAACTGATGGAAGCAGATGCAGAGATCCACAACTAAACACTGGGCTGAGCTACTGGAGTCCAGTCAAGCACAGGGAGGATCGATAATACGAGCAAAGGGGTCAAGGCCATGATGGGAAAACCCACAGAAACAGCTGACCCGAGCTAGTTGGAGATCATTGACTCTGGATTGATAGCTGAGGAACCTGCATAGGTCCCAACTAGGTTCCTTTAATGCGGGTGACAGTAGGAAGCTTGAGAAGTTTGTGGGGCACTGGCAGTGGGAACAGGATCTATCCCTAGTGCATGAATTGGCTTTTTGGAGCCCATATCCTATGGAGAGATACCTTTCTCAGCCTAGACACAGGGTGGAGGTGCTCGGTTCTCCCTCAATGTGGTGATGGGACAGACTTCGTTGATTTCCCATGGGACACCTTACCTTCTTGGAGGAACAGATGAGGGGTGGCTCTTGGAGGAACAGATGAGGGGTGGCGGGCAGAGGTATAGAGAGCAGAAGGAGGGGAGGGATGGGGATCTGGAATTGTCATGTAATAAAAACAAATAAAGATTGCCAACTCACACACACACACACACACACACACACACACACACACACACACACACACACACACACACACCAAAACAAAGCAAAAAATACCACATCTGTTCTGTTTTGTAAATTCCTTCCCCAACTAGCTTTTTCTCCTATGTCATGTTAGGCTTTCTTCTTTAGAAATCTATTCTTTACGTCATTGCCTACTTCATCTACTATTATAACTTTCCCATCTTTTCGGTTTTAAAATCTAGTAATGTATAGCATGTACAAGACCTTATGTGTGGGGGAGTAGCTTATAACTCAATCTCCTCTTCCTCGTCTAATTCTCTTAAGTCAGTATGACCTGGCTTTAATCATTCCCCTCCATTACTGTCCATTTGTCAGGAGTATTTGTACTAAGATTAGGAGTAAAGTCCTAATCTTACTTTATTTAGGCATATAATAAACTGGGCATTTTAAAAATTTACATTTCAATGAAAATATCACCTCAACCAGGATGATGTATATCTACAACCACCAAAAGCTTTATGATACCCGCTTTGTATACAAATACCCCCTGGGCTGTCTCTAAGCAACCTTTGATCTGAATTTTGTTAGCATAGATTAATTCATATTTATAGAATTTATGTAAATTGATTCCAGCAATATGTAGTCTTTTTTAGAATTTTGACCTTTTATGCTCTGGGGGTTTGTAATTACTTCCGTTCAGTTTAGTTAAGTTTGAAAAATCAGTGATAACAATTCAATTCATCACCAGGCTCTTTTAAAAATAAAAAAGATCTCTAGTATATATTCACATACACTAGGTGCTGATTGTTCTTTTCTGAAACATCCCTCCTGAACTATCCATCTCCAACATTTACCGTTGACCTACTGTAATTCTCTGCCGAATTCTCTTTACTATAGTCATACTACTATTTTAGAAGCCTCATGGTTATCCTGTAAGTAACAAAATGGTCCTTTCCCTTCATAACTATGTCTTTCAACTGCCTACTGTGGAAGAACACTATAACTATTCTATTTGCCTTCCTCTCTCTCCTTCAACATTCCCACTGTCAGCTGAACTTTGAATTCAACACTGTTTGCATTCTACTTTGTAGCATAAGCATTCCTTCAGAAGATTAAAGGCTAGCATTAATGTCATTATGATTATTTAAAAGTTATATACTGACTAGCCAAGTGTTGCTCTATGACTGCATTCCCTTTTCTTTGACTCCAAGGTCTTTATGCATGATCTGTTCAGATACACTGAAAGACAACTCGTTTTCTTACAGTCCCATCATTTTTTGTTCAAGACAAGGTTTCCCTGTGTAGCCTTGGCTGTCTTGGAACTCACAGAGATCCACCTACCTCTGCATCCCCGAGTGCTGGGATTAAAGGTGTGTGCCTCCATCACCCGGCTACTCCCATCTTTATGTTCCTTTTAGTTTTTTTTCTACCTTGTTTCAGTTGTCATTATTTTTAGAATTACTCATATTTTTGTACATAAAGAGTTATGTATTAAATTTCTCAGGTGAATCTCATCATTAAAATATGAATACTTACAGTATTCAGATTAATTAAAATTGGGACTATTTAATCAAGGCTAAAATGAATATTTGTGGGTTGTTCAAACAAATACTTCGTTTTAGGGGTAAATACATAAGAGAGAAATGAGTAGATTGTAAAGCAAATATATGCTTAACTTTGATAAGAAAATGCCTATATATACATATATGTGTGCATGTATATAAAATGATAATAATTAAAGAAGATGGGATCATGGATTTGAGAGAGTAGAGGGACATGAAGGGAGTTGTGGGGTGAGAAGAAGCAGTGGGAAGGGTGTAGATACAGTACTCATGAATGAAATTCTCTAAAAACTATTTTAATGAATAAATACCAGTTTGCTTTCCCAAACGGTTGTAATTTTTCATATTCTGATACAAATGAAAGAGCTGTTTAAAATGCTCCCCGATAATATATGGTCAGTCTTCAGCATTTTAGACAGATTAATGGGTATGTAGTTGAAGCTCATTGTGGCTTTGATTTGCATTTCCTTACTGACTAATGATGTTGAGCATCTTTTCATGTGCAAATATTTGCCATCTGTTTTTCTTCTTTTGTGAAATGTCTGTTCTAATCTTTAGTCCATTTTTTAAAACTTTATTGTGTCTTCTTATAATTGAGTTCTAAGAATTCTTGATACATTATAAATACAAGTTCTTTATTGTTCATGACTTGCAAATATTTTCTTGTCTATGACTTGCCTTTTCATTGGAGTTCAATTATCTACTTCTATCCTTCAGGTTTATTATATCCTATTTAGAAAATCTTTAAAAAAATGCAAGGCCACTTAGAGTTTCTATTATGTATCTTGCTACAATTTTTATACTTTTGTATATATTGTGAAGTCCTTATCTCAGTATTTTTGTACATAATATTCCATTTTCAGCACTATTTATGGAGAGAGATTTCCTCTATTTAGTTACCATGTCACCTTTGTTGTAAATCAATGGTCTCTGTATATATGGCTTTATTTCAGACTGATTCTTTTGTTCTCTTAATATGTATAACTATCTACAGTAATGATATTCTGTCTTGATTATTGTATCTTTATAATAAATCATTAAATAAAATAGCTATTTGTTTCATATTTTAGGTGTTTTGATACATATGGGTCCCTTGAATTACCATGTAAATTTTAGAATCAGCTTATCAAGATTTACAAAGAAGCCTTCTGGGATTTTGAGTGGGAGTGTTATGATTCTATAAATCAATTTTGGGAGAACTAGTATCCTGACAATATTGAGCCTTCTGATCCATAAACACGATATATCTCTCCATTTATTTGGATCTTTTAAATTTTCTCCCAGTGAGGTTGTGTACAACTTTTCTACATCATTTGTCAAATTTATTTCTATCTATTTTGCATTGTTTGATGCTATTGGAAAAACTATTTTTAAAATTTCAATTTTCTTTTGTTGTTTTGCTTGGATCCAACAGTTGATTTCGAATATTTAACTTGTATCCTGCAACCTTGTTCAACTCACCTTTTGATGCTCAATGCTTTAGATGCCTTAAGATCTTCTGCAATGCTGAAGCAGAAGTTTAGGAACAAAATATATTTTTTGTAATCTGTATGTCTTTATTTTATTTTTTCACAACTCATCACAGTGATTATGGTCTCCAGTAAAATGTTGACAGGAAGAGATGAAAGTGTGCATCATTGCTGTATTCCTCCCGTAAGGGAAAAACATTGAGTCTTTCAATGTTCAGCATATTTGTTGTCAAGTGTTCGTATGTGCCTCTTGGGAGTTTGTGGGTGTTCTCTTCTACAGCAACTATGCATAACGATGTTTAATTAGCACCAGGAATAGGTATTGAATTTTATGGCATTCATTTTCCTTGTACTAAGATAATCACAATTTTATCATTTTTAGTTTCAGTTTTTCAAGATTTATTTTTGCATTTAATTATGTGTATGTATGTGTGTCTATGTGGAGGCTTCCCTTGGAACTAGAGTTACAGGTGATTGTGAGTTACCAGATGTGAGTACTGGGAACTGAACTTGGGTCCTCTAGAAAAACAGCAAGTGCTCTTAAGCCCTGAGCCATTGTCTCTAGCCCCATTTTTAGTTTCTTAATATGGTGAGATACTGATATTTGTGTTTGAATATAAATCCAAATATGTGATTGAATTACACTTAGTTATGACATAATACATTCTGATTATATATTTCTGGGGGTGGTTTGCCAAACAAAACTTACTGGGCATTTTTGTGAATATATTTGTGAGTTGTTTTGATCTATGGTTTTCTTTAGTTGGAATGATTTTGACTGGTTTTGTTCTCAGGGTAATGTTGACCAATAAGTTGAGTTTAAAGCACTCTTTCATCTTTTTCATATTTAATTCATTTTGATTTATTGTAATTAACAAAACTATACACATGGTATTCATTTTGGCATATGATGAAATATATGAATCCATGAATATATCAGGCATTCATCATGTCTACCCATTCTTCTAGTGTCTCTCTTCCTGCTTCCCTGTGGCTCCCTTTCCAGTCTCTAATAATACCTCTTACACTTTCAGGTCATTTTTTATTTTTATCTCCATATATGTGAGGAAACAGCAGGGACTTTTCTATAATTATTTAACTTGACATGATGCTCTCCAGTTCCACCCATTTTCCTGTAATTGACAAGATCTCCTTCTTCAAGGCTAAATAACACTTGTTGTTGACATACCATAATATTCTCCTGTTTTGAGACAGGATTTCTCTAACAGTCCTGGCTGCCCTGGAACTCACTCTGTAGACCAGGCTGGCTGCAAAGTCACAGATATCAGCCTGACTCTGCCACACCGATTAAAGCTGTTTGCCACTAGCGCCCATTATACCATATTCTTTATTCACTCATTGAGTGGTGCAAGGCCTGTTACACATCTTGGCTATTGTGAACAGTGTCATGACAAAACTTATGCATATTCGTGCTTGAGAATGCCAACTCTTTCATCCTTTTGTTTCTGGAAATTTTTTTTTTGTATAATTAGTATTATTTCCTTCTTCAGTGTTTGGTAAAATGTACCAGAAAAGCCCAAAATTTGCAGGACCAAAATTTTCTTTGTGGGAATGTTTCAACTACAAATTCAATATCTTCAATAGATCTGGGGAATTTCAAGCTATTATCCTTCTTGGATGAACTTGGACTTTAGGTCTGTTAAGGAATTTGTCTATGTCATTGAAGCCGCTGAACTTAGTGATGTAAAATGTTTAAGTAGTCCAGCATTCCTCTATACTGCTATCATATCTCTCCTTTCTTATGGCAGTAATTTGTGTCTCCTCCCCTTGTTTCCTGAATTGGAGACGTAACCAATTTCATTCATTTGTTCAAATTAACTAGATTTGTGCTTCATTGTTTTTCTGTTTTAGTTTTCATTGACTTTTGTCTTTATCTTTATTATTTCCTTTCTTACTTTTCCTTTTGGTTAATTGGCCTATATTTTATGGCTTTTAGGATGAAAGTTTCAACATTATGTAAGATTTTCTTCTTTACCATATGTCCATTTCATCATATGCACTACCTTCTAAGCAACCTACAAATATAGCTTGCTGCCACTATTCATTTCATTCAGTTCAAAATATCAACTTTTCTTTTTTAAT
The DNA here is from genome assembly GCF_003668045.3 of Cricetulus griseus. Classification (NCBI taxonomy): domain Eukaryota; kingdom Metazoa; phylum Chordata; class Mammalia; order Rodentia; family Cricetidae; genus Cricetulus; species Cricetulus griseus. The sequence goes on along the minus strand of NC_048604.1, from coordinate 20,161,851 downwards.
TTTTTACTTGATTCTTGAATTATAATGTATTACATTGGGGGATTTTTCAAATGCATTCCTGTTACTTATTTCTAATTCTATTGTATTCTTGTCAGAGAGCCTATTAGCATGCTTTTAATATTCATAAAATTATCCAAGGGGTTGGAGATATGGCTCAGTGATGAAGAGCACTTGTTACTCCTAGAAGGCCCTGAATTCAATCTCCAGTCCTCATATGGTAGCTTTCAATCATCCATAACTCCATTTCCAGAAGGTTTAATGCCCTCTTCTCACCTCCAAGGGCACCAGGCATGCACATGGCACAGAAACATACACACAAGAAAAATATTAATACATGTAATAAAAGTATTCAAGCTTGTTTTGTGTAGCATAGTATGATCAGCTATGATAAATGTTCTGTGTGCCCTTAAAATATATTTATTCTGATACTTTTGGTTATACTGTTCTATAAATGTTGCTTAGGTCACTTTCATTTGGGGTACTTTTCTCTTCTCTAATCTTAATGACTTCCTATTTGTTCTACAAACTAAGAGATGGATATTGAGATCCCCAGCTGTAATTTTAGAATTATCTAAGCTCTATTATTATTTCCACCATGTGTTTTTGGAGGGATGACAGCATCCTAAAAGTCAGGCTGTCCCAGCAATCACTGAAAGTCTCCTGCCTCAGTCTCCAAAGTACTGGGATAATGGAAATGAGCCACCATGTATCAAATAATTTTGAAATTTCATTATTAGATTGACTATATATAACATTGTCATGTGTGTTTGATGAATTAATGTCTTTAATGTTATGAAATGATTGTTATTGGACTGAAGTTTACTTTGCATATTGCCATACTATTTCTTCTCTATTGTTAGCATATTGTTTCCTGGTGTCTTCTGGTTCGGTTTTTAAGGAGAAATCTTGTTTTGTTCATATATTGATTTCTGTGCACTAGCTTAATATTTTAACTTTATAACTTATTTTGAGGCACTGCATTATGTTATGCTTTGGTATCATTTTTCAAGCCTTTTATGCTTGGGATATGTTGCAATTCTTAGACATGTGGATTCATATTTTTATCTAATTGGGAAAATATTCATCCATTATTCCTTCCAATATTTTTCTGTCCTCCTTCTTATTTTGAGGATTCTACATTAATTAGACTGATTAAAATTGCATCACAGCTTACTAACAATATGTTAATATTTTTTTCATCTTTTCATTCTATCTTCAATTTTCAGCAGTTTCTTGTGCTATTCTGTGTTCCTGTCATTCTTTATAACACATTTCTGCTTTTATTCTGCTACTTTCAGCTCTGTGAAGTAGTTCCTAGGTACCCACAGTAATAACTTCTTACTCTGAACCACCAAGGAATGTGGTATTTTTATTACATCATTTAGTACATTCTTTACTAAATATTTGTTTATGACAGTTCCCCTTTGTATACTTTGGGCTTTCTCAAGTCTTCATTATAATTTTAGTCATTCCCAAATCCCTTAATTTCCAACACGATGCTTTGTCTATGAAAAGTGCTTGGTATTACTTATTAGTATATACAGGTTTTTTCTTGTATTTAAGATTGGTATCATACATGATAAGATTCAGATTTTCAGAATTTAAATCCTTGCTTGAACCATTATATAATGCTATCTTAAATCAAATTTCTGAACTTCTCTAAAGCTCATATATTTTTGTCCAATTTTTCCACATATATTTTGTAGTACTAGACTTTGAAATCTGGAAATCTGTACAAGATACATGTTTTTATTCTCAAATGATAGTTACTGCAATATCACATATTCTATAACAAAGTCAACAAAGCTTCTCCTCCAACAAGAAGCAGTATATTTTCTACCTCTTTGAGTCCAGGTTGTACCCGTGACTGATTTGGCCAAAGAAATACAATATAATTGATGTTGTGACAGTTTTTGGAATAGATCCTAGTTGGTCTGGCAATTGCCATTTCCTCCTTATCAAAAGCTAGCCAGTGGATGACTAACCTGTGACTACCAAAACTTGGAAAGCTTGAACGATTTTGAAAGGCCTCAAAAGATAAAATGCCACATTGATAAGGAGAGATGAAAGCAAAGAGAATAAGATATTCGTGAAATAGAGAGGGTAAGGTGCAGGACATTGAGATGGCAAATGTGGAGGTGGAGAAATCTGTTTGAAAATTTGTTATCTAGCTCCAGCTCTCAGCTGACTCCATATGCATTAGATAAAGCACCAGTTAAGGTGTCTCCAAATTCTTGATCCATAAAATCATGAATTAAACTAAAATAAAAATTTAGTTTTAGGTCACTAAACTTTGAATGATTTATTATACAGCCATAGATAACCAGAATGGAGAAGAGAGGTGTGTGACAAACATGTTTATCATGGAAAGTTCAGAACAAAACATCTTCCCCTAAATCCTAAAAAGAAGGAAGTCAGAATGTAGGTTGGAAAGAAAGGTAAAGTCAAATAAAAAAGGCCTCATTAATTTTTCCATCAGGAAATAGCCATCGTCAGCATCAGAAATGATTTGCAAAAAGGTAAGAAAGAAAAGATTGTTTCCCAGTAGTATACATGACAAAAAGTAAGAAAAGGCAGCTACTATTTTGGAGGGTAAGGAGAATATTCTCCAGAGACATGAGAGGAAGGAATAAGGCATTGAATATAAAAGATAACATTTAGAAAGCATTAATGAAAAATGCAACTGAGTCCAACCCAAATATTTATAAAAGTAATTAGAATGACTGGAGAGATGATAATTTCAGTGTCAATAATTTTTCAGAAAGACAAAACTTTTAAAATCCTATTATTAGAGGTGCAAAATTCCAAAGGAGGTTAATAGCCCATTTCTATTCATAAAACACCTATAAGATTGTCCTCAAATCTGTGAGAAGTGAGAAAACACTGAGGCTCTAAACATGTGACATAGCACTTTTAGGTCCCGGTCAACCTGGAGAGCCTTGGAATTTAGATGTAGAGCCATTCTTGGACAATTCCTCAGTACCCTGTCCCAGCCTGGGTCCCCTGTAGTTTTATCCTTCAAACTTATCTGCATAATGACCTGACAAGATCTACAAAGCCTCTGGGCTTTCTCAGGGCAAGATGCGATGTAAGGGCTTCCAGGGAGGCTATGGTAGGTCTTGTTAGGAAGGCCTGCCTATGTGACAAACATGAAGGATTTCTAATATCCCTCTTAGAAAAAGGCAGCAGGGCCTGAGTTCAAGGTCAGTGGGACATGATGTCACCAAAATTTTGCCACTGTGTGCTTTGCTTTGTGAAGTACGACTCATCATAATTAAATTTTGAGCTAGATTAACTATAATTCTTGCATTTATTAAGTGATCAGGGTTTAAAGCCATTGTAAAGAGGATGAGCTGTTCATTCTGATAATGCAATTAACTACACAACAGAGCTAATATTTTACTTTAGGGAAGAGTAATTCTTGATTAATGATGCATTTTATTCCCCAAATCCCTGCAGCAGTGGGTCAAATTTTTGGTGAGACTGTCAAAGAGAAGGGTAAAATCAGAAAATAGAAATGTTTGGAGTTCACCACAGATAAAGTCATGGAGTATAAACTCTCCAGATTTTGTCTTCTCCCCTGGAGCCCTTTCCCAAGTCCTGAGCCTCCTGTTTCCTTGGGCACACATGTACCTCAGAAGTCTCCAACAGCATCTTTCACTTGGAAGACATTTCCTAAAACACTGACTCTATTGGCCTGAATACCACTTACTGAAGTAAGGGATAATATTAGCATTTCCCAAGTTCTTTGCCTATTTTGCACTAGTATTTCCTGTGTAGGATCTGTGTGAAGGGAAGACTGGCTTGGGGGGGGGCAGGAAATGCCTTTCTGGAAGAAGTGTTTTTTCTTTATTTAATTTTTTTGAGAATTTCATACATGAGTATTATATCTACATAATTTTACTCATCCCTCAATCCCTTTCAGCTACTCCCACCTGCATTCACTTCATCCTACAGTTAAGACCTCTTAATTGGAGCTGGAGAGATGGCTCAGCAGTTAAGAACACTGGCTGCTCTTTTAGAGGACCCAGGTTCAATTCCCGACACCCATATGGCAGCTCATAACTGTCTGTAACTCTAGTTCCAGGGGATCTGGCACATTTACACAGATATATATGCAGGCAGAACACCAATGTACATTAAAGATAGATCTTAAAAATGAATTAAAGAAGACCTCCTAATTATCATTGTTACACACACACACACACACACACACACACACACACACACACACACACACACACACACACCTTGCTGAGTCCATTCCCCGTTAGTATTATGTATACTAATTTAGTGCTGACCACTTGGGGTTAGATAACCTATCAGAGGGATTATCCTCGGAGAAGACTGAATTTCCTTCTTTAAGCAGCTATTGATTACCTATATGTGATTTATTTAGGGCAATGGCCTTGTAAGGTATCCCACATCTGTACTGGCATGCCAACTTGTGTCATTGTGCAGGTCTTGTTTAGGTGACCATACTGTCAAGATTCCATGGGTGCAGCTCCTTCTCATATCTCACAGCAGACAGCCTGGCCCTCTGATTTTTACAAGATTTTTGTCCTCTCTGGAATAGGTATTAATTGAGAAGTATTGACTCAGAGCTTGCATGAAAATTGTGGCACATGATTTGGAGTCCAGGTAATAAGCTATTAGTTTAGGAATCCCAATGAGATGGTAGCAGTGATAATGGAGATAAACTGACATCTTCAGCCAATATTAAAGAAACAAACTTGAGGATTTTATTGATTGATTGATTTGATGTTTAGGAAACAGTGATTGGGGAGAATTAGAGGTACATTCCCAAGTGTCTAATTTGACTCATAAGCTGTGTGATGGTAAATTAAGTGGGAAAACATTGCATTCAATGGTAGAATCATTCTATCTGGAATGACGGGACTGTTTCTGAGGTACAGTTATTTGTGAAGCATCAAAATAGAAATGTCAAACAGGTGAATTCATCTATGTGTCTTGGACTCCAAAGAGAGGAGATGTAGACTTACAGACATTGAACATTGTAGCTGCAGAACTGAGTGTTAACCGTGTGGTCCAGAAATGTCATGTTAATTAGACTTCGATAGACAAGAAATAATTTAATTCACACCTATAAGTAAGTGAGCTAAGGAGTAGCCAAGTAAGAGACAGAGCAGAAATGGGTATCCATGACTTTATCTGTGGAAAACTAAGCATCACTGAAGCAAAAGACAGAGAGAAAAATCTCCAAAAATGTCAATTAACAGGTTTAACAGACAGATCTAATGGGAGAGTGGCTAAGAAAGACACTAGAGATTTCAAGCTTCACACAAGTAAAGGCGAACTTGGGGAGTATCTAGGGCAAAGATTTCAGTGCAAATAAAAGAGAGAAGTGTTTCCTCCTAACGAAGTTTGCCATTACTACTCACCCTGCAAAAGAAGCTGGTTTATCCCTTTGTGGAGCCCATGCAGACATCACCTTCTTTTCTTTGATCTCCTGATTTCATGGAGAAACAGCCATGCATTGTGCCTTTTCCAAATGTTTCCCTGAGCAGCCACTGCTGCTGGCTGCTAAGAAAGACAGAAGCTGAGGCTGGGCCCGCAGTATTAGACATTTCCCACAGTCTAGCCCAAAGCATATCTTCTCATTTTATTTTATTTTTCTTTCTTGTATACAATCCCAGTGCCATCAAAATAAAATTATCTGCTGACTCTCATCTAATGTATCTGGTGTTTTCCTTCTGTTCCTACGTCATCTTGCTCTCTTTTCCTGGCAGCTCCCCACCCGACTCATTTCCTATTTCTTTAATTTCTACTGAGTCTTCATAGATTGATCTCATAAACCATGAAGTCATTTCCAAAAGATCAGAATCTTCCCTTTAGACTACCAAAGCAGTTTGCTCTCTCGGGCCATAAGTCCTATTTTTCCATGTATTCAGGATAAGCCATGATTGTTTCTAGTTTTTCCTCTTAGGCTAGCATGGGCTCTTTAAAGGTTTGAACCATGTCCTGCCATTTCTTGTATCATATCCACTATACTAAAAACAGTAATTTACACAGACAAAATGGTCAATAGTAGCCAATAATAGTTTATGGAATAAATGAGTTAGTGGATAAGGATAGAATAAGTGGTTTGTGGAAGAATCCAGTGCTATTCATGCATTTACACACACACACACACACACACACACACACACACACACACACACAGAGAGAGAGAGAGAGAGAGAGAGAGAGAGAGAGAGAGAGAGAGAGAGAGAGAGAGAGAGATGAGAGAGAGACTGACTTCCCATTTGGTCCTTAGGGTCTAAATTGAATCTCAGAGTTGTGTTTGTTTTCTTATTCTAGTTCCAAGAAGGTTTAACTGTATAGCATGCTATATTTCTACATGGTTAAGTATATAAGTTTCACATACTTCATTTTTACACACCCAGTGATGAGGAACTGCCCTTTTATAATATAAAACGAATGGTTTGGGTGCAGAGTCAGTTGGGTTGAAATACTAATATTTGATGTTCAGTCTTTTGACTCCAAGACTTGTCATTTACCCTTTCTGTGCTCTGTAAACAATAATTTCCATTCCTACTTTGCCTCCTGCCCAGTATTCAAAAAATGTGGTGTGTACATGTTATTATAGCAATAGAGTGGACACAGGTCAGGGAATGTCATTAATGAGATAATTAATTTGGCTTAGAATAATACGATTCAGATCCTGTCCTTGTTGGACAGATTGTTTTTAATCACTGTGTTCACTGTTGCACAGCCCCGGGACATGACTTTGAATTATGTAGATAACACTTGGTAATGACATAACAATCTATGGGGAGAAGAGCTTAGAAAACGTGGCACAATGTAGTTAGCTCGGCTAGTGACATGCAGAGAGCACGCTTTGCATCAAGTTAGTAATAATATCATCAGGGAAATAATGAAAGGGAAAGGGTGAGAAAGTTGAGACAAAGTGTGGATTTTCAAGCAGTTTGGGAAAGTTGTGTGTACATATATATTCAGGCATATGCAGGAAAAACAGGGTCCTTAATTATAACTCTTGTCATTTCCATAATAACCCTTGACAACTTCCACAGGATTCTCATAGCCACCCTCCCCAAAGTCAGAAACCAATACCTCTGCTTTTACAGGACCACATCAAATAAAACTGGAAATGCATCTTAATTTCAACTTTTGCCTTTCCTGACCTCTCTGCTCTCATGGTCACCAATATCCTCTGTCACCAAGTCTTAGGACCATGAGGACAGTTTTAGAAACTAAGTCTCAGATTGCAAAGCACCTTATACAAAGGATAAGGTTGGGACTTTAATTTTGGGCTGATCTCTACTTTTCTTTTATGTTTTCATTGTTTACTACAGTAAGTGATACCCATCATAACATATATGAGGTGAAATCCAAGTATAGAAATACATTTCCTTCGCATACAACCTCCCAAGGATAACTCAATATTGGATCTGCATTTCCTTTTAGACTCCTTTTTTTTGTGAAACTGAGCTACTTGATATTACCAGGTATAGAATTATGCATAGCAGTATAGCTTTTCTTGCAGTGTGAGCTGTATAGGTCTCTTCTCTACTAGAAGGTAAAGGTTTCCCCAAATTCCTGTAGCCTTCCAATTTGTATGTATTCTTAGCAATGTTCCTTTGGCCTTTTATAGCTGAAGTAAGGATACTTTGTGATTCTAAAGGCAAAGGGACTTTGGAAACCACAGCATGTGATTGATGAAGAGAGTCTCAAGTGCAAAGCTTTAGACTGAGTTAGTAAGAGGCAACTCTGGCTCCTTTTCTAGAAGGCTCTTTTTCATGAACTAGAGACCAACATTTTGTACAACTTCCCCACTGAGCACTTGTATGGGCAATCTTGTTATGCCCCTCCCTCCCACTCCTTCCTACTTGATCTAATTTCTTGTTTCAAACTAGCAGGTGAGTCTGAAACAATACCATGCATGGGTGTTAGGATTTGATGATCTTAAGTATGACTTGAGGGACTGAGCAAGTCATCCTGGGTTGTCAAGCTGTTTCAAATGACAACACTTTCCCTTTCTTAATTGTTATTTTCCATATTGGGCTAACTCTTGGTTTTCAATTGTTATTTGGATTAGAAACTTATCACTGCTGGGGGACGGGTTCCAGTCATAAGAGTTCCAATTTCTATGGAAGTTGATTTTATTTTAAACCTATGCTGAGCATATAGTTTTGGTGATGGTACAGTTCTTCATTGAGGGAGATACAATGGTGCAGTGGTCACTGTTGGCTTAGTCCCTTGGGAACTTAGATCTCTGGGTACCCAGAGAAGAATTTCATTGAGCAGTGAAGTTGGCTATATTTACTAAGTAGCCTGCAGAGAGAAAGAGAAGAAATGTTTCTCTCCTCCACGTATTCATGCCTAGAACTGGGCTTTCTCCCATTATTTTCATTCCCACTTTCTGCATCAAATATTAATCTCATAGCAGACAGTAGTAGTTCTCAATGTGTGGTACATGAACTCCTTACACTGGAAGCATTTTAGTTGAGGTCTGAGAATTTGCATTTGAAAAGCATCCAAAATAATTCAGATTCATGCCCAAATCTAGTACCCGATGCTTCAGATCTTCAAATGTTATATGAGAAAGAAAAAGATTAATTGATTTTAGAAGTTTTGGTGATACTAACCACTGTATTCTATTACTAAAATCACTTCATTCTTTTCTTCCCAGCTCTAACATAAACATCTCTTCCCCACAAACGCTCAGGGAACTTTTAAAAAGAGGAAACAGAAGACTTGAAGAGCTAGAGGTGGTGGATGACTTCAAGGAAATAGTGTTTTCCAGATACAGCAAACAGCTGAACATATGAACAAAATCACAGCATGGAGCAAGGGAGGTGGGTATGACATTTTACACCTAGCTGAGGAGGTATTGGCATTTGACAACTGTTGGGAAGGGCAAAGAGATGTTTTATAAGTGGGACAGGAACCACTTGCATTAATAGTTGGGGAACACAAACTGGACTCTATAGGAAAAAAAGAAAACTGAAAGTTGGGTGGGTAGGAAGGTCAGTATGGATATGGAAGGTGTGGGAGTGAATATGCTCAAAATACAGTGTATGAAATTCTCAGAACCACTTTATTCTAATTAATTCACATTATACAGTGACATACACTTGCCTTCTCTCAAATGCTACACATCTCATTGTACTCTTATAGTGGCCATTCTAAAGCAATGGAACTTTGTTTAGGGGTTTGCAAATTAACCACCAATTATATTATGTACATATGCATATATATATATATACATATGTATGGTTTTGCTATATCGATAGCAAGAAAGGTAAACTAACTTATCTAGATCATTTTTTAAATAAGGGGAAATTGTGACAGAGTTCAAACTAGAAGAAAAATAGCTTTTTATTCTCTTGGGATATTCATAATCCACATTAGCATATTAAGTCTAAGAAATCCTTCAATAGAGAAATGATCTTGTGCCCAGAAATGCAAGACTAATTGTATAAATTATGATTCAGATACAGGAAATTTCTGTGTTGTGTTGTCATTTTAACACAAAATAGCACTCAGTGTCCTGAAAGGGGTCTTGGTATAGATGTTAAATGTGTGCACTATGGAACCAGAGTGACCCAAGCTCAAGTTCAACATGCATTAGTTAATAGGTGTGTGATCTTGAGAAAGTTCTGTGTATTCTATTTTCTTGTATCTACAATGTGAAGAATAGTTGGGCTCATCTTTTTGAGTTAATGTGAGTTATAGATATAAGAAAACCTGAAATACTTCTAGACTAGTGCTTGACACGTGGAAAATGCTTTCATGCTTTTCATGATCATTGACACTAAAAAAATGTCCATGACATACTGTTTATATATAAACAGCGCGCGCACACACACACACACACACACACACACACACAATTTGTGTTAAAAGATTTTGTATAATAAATAATTGCTTAGAAAAACATGTGTGAAGGAGGACTTACTATTTCAACAGATCAAGGGGTGAAGTGATTGAGATCACTGATTTTTAATGCATAGACTTTGGTGAATTTCTTTTCCATCCAAGTTTTATCAAGGTTTATTTGACAAATCAACAGTATGTATTTCCAGTGTACAGTGTGTTCTTCTGATATGTATATACATTTAAAAATTATTAACTCTATCTAGCTGGTTAACATATCTGTCACCTCACATACTGGTTTTTATATGTGCTGAGAACATGTAAAACCTCTTTCTGCAATTTTAACTGTACACTATTACTAACTGCAGTCACCCTGCCATGCAACAGACCCCGAAAATTTCAGCCTCTTGTCTAACCAAACGTTTGTACCTTTTGACCAAAGACCCCTCCATCTTCTTTTGTTTTTGGAAATGATCTTTTTAAATCTGATAAGTAAAAAAATAATCATTTCTAGAACTAAATCTCTGTGTGGCCTGAAGAATACAGCCTGAGCAGGTGGATGCGTGGTTCTTTCTCCTCTTTCTGGAGCGGTATATTTATTTAACTATTTCCCCTGCCACAAGTCTCACTGTACTTCTGACTCATCAAGCTGTCGCCTGCTGACTCCTCTGCCTTCTGTACCCTGACAGCTGCTCTGTATATAAACTTGTGTTTGTACATGTGAATTTCCAAGTCCTGGCATTGGTTATTGCATTTCACAGAGGTCAATCAGTGCTCCAGCCTACTGAGATTGTTTTGGATACTAACTCTCACTTCCAATTTTTTAGCTGGATCCTTTGGGTTCCCAGCATCCTCAGCCTTAGACAGCATGAGTTATGTCTTGATTTTTCACATGAGCTGATGGAAAAAAAAGTAATTTGATTGGAATTGATACAGAGACCTATGACCTGTCTCCAGAGACCATGATTCACATTATTGGCAGCCACTTGCTAGCTAGGCATCTCACCTGTAGTCTTTATTTCTTCACCTGATCTATAAAGGGATCACAAGAGCCCTAGTCAAAGGTCTTGTTAAAATCCAGATGCATGCTGTCTACAGCATTCTCCTGATCTACAAGCCTTGTAACCTTATCAGAAGAGTAAATTAAGTTAGTTCTGCCATGACTTGTTTTCCTAAAGGCCCTACTTAGTGTTATTACTAAAATAGATTTGATTTGATCCCAATTGTGGTTTCAATTTAGACATATTTACTGTATTTCTCTACCTGCTCAGTGTCCTTCCCTGTCCCTTCAAGGCCTGCCTGGTGGCTGGAGGAAATTAGATATATAAATTCATGCAAAAGGACTAAGAAAAAAGGAAAAAGGAGCTAATATACACTGCAGCAAGAATGCTGTTCAAACTAGAAATATTGATGTGTTTGTGAATTTTGAGTTCCTAACATTCAGTTGTTGCAACATGGCCGACCACATATTTGGGCCACAGAAGGATTTTGAAGTTTGGGAACCCCACATTAGATTGTGTATTTCACAGCTTCAGAATGCCTAGTCCAACTGTGTAAAAGCTTGTTGAGATGTATAAACTTTGGCCTGGTTACTTTTAGTGTGTGGTGGTTTTTTATTTGTCAAGTAAATTAAAAGAAGATTTTGATATTATTTATACAATGATAGGAAGTTATCATTACATTTGCCAAGAGACATAGTGATAGAAGAGTGGGTTAGTTCTTTATAGGTCTGTGACCACAAATTCCTACCAACTTTGTGACTTAACACAATGGACATATATTATCTCAGTCTGGAAGCCAGAAATATAATTAAATTTAACTGAGAATTGACAAAATTAACTCCCCTCTGGAGTCCATGAGAGAATACATTCTTTGCCTCTTCTATCTTCTAGTGGTGGTGGGCATGTCTTGGTTTGTGGCTACATCACTCTAAGCTATGTCTTTACAATCACATCACCTTCTCCCCTTCACCTGCAATTTCCCTCTGACTCATTCTTGTAAGGGCACTTTTAACTGCATTTAGGACTATGCTGGACAATCCAAGCTAATCTCCCCATCTCAAAATACTTACTGAATTAATTATATCTACAATGTCCCATAAAATGCCACAGTTACAGATTCTGGGGAATGAACACATAGTTTTGGGAGGGACATTATTTAGGACCTATACCAAGTGATTAACGCATTCCCTTGCCATACTCTCCCTAGTCCCTTTTGTTTGTCTTCAGGGTGAGCTGGGACAGAGAGAAGCAAAGTCTTGCAGATGAAGGCCAATTAAAAGCCTTAATTCTTTTGGACCCTGTGGTATGTCCACTTGTAGATCTGTATTGAAAGGTCCTTACTCTGCACACCAAACTGGGAAGCAACCTGGTATAACCTACTCCTAAAATTCATCTTTGCCAGTTTGCACTTATTTGGGTGGCTTTCGACCTCCAGAGCATAATTGCTGACACAGGCTGAAACTTTGATGTGGAGGGATGAGATGGGGGAAGATTGATTGGCTCACCAATAACATTTGTCTCTTGGGCTGGCAGTGAGCACAGAGGAGCCATTTATGCAATCTAATTATTACGTCAGTTGGGGGATGGAGTAATGTTTCCCAGATGCCATTTGGCACCTGGAGAGCTACCATTCAGCATGCTCATATAGGAAACATTAATATGGATCATTGATTGGATTCATTGATCCTGTCCCCTCTTTTGACTTTCTTATTTTGGTTTACCTTTTTAGCTACCATGTCCAGACAGGGAACTCACATTGATTAGATGCCTTTTACAATTAAGTGTACTTAAGAAATGATGTGCAGTGCTAAATCGCTCTCACTTTTCCTGACCTTGCATCATTCAAAATATCAGGGGCCAGGAAGATGGACATCTGGGCTATAAAAGATGCCTGAAACAAGCAGGGTGGGGGGAGAGAGCAATAAGCGAAGATGTTGTTGTAAATGCAGTGTCCTGAGCCTAGGAAATAGCTGCTCAGAGATTTTACCGGCCCTTTATAGTGTTGCAATAATTCCTTGGTGCTCAAGAGTTATAAGCCCCCAAATCAGATTTATTTCTATCTTTTCTTTTCATTAGTACCTAAATAACCTGTTGGGATTAGTCTCAACTGATAGCAGGGTCATGCAGCCTGAGGGGGGGGATGTGAAGTTTCCTGGGGAAGTTCCCTTTCTTCCTTGTCCTTTCACAAATCTCCCTCTTTACTCAGTGACAAAGCATTTCAGAATCGACTGGAGACAACACTTCAAACGAGGCTAAGCCCACAGGGGAGGAGTGTGGCTAGTTAAATTTCTACCAAGGACTAAATTCTCTTATACTGTCTATTAAATTAGAAAAGGACCTCACTGTCTTGTGTCTAACTCCTTATTACAAGGAAGAGAACGGAGAAATGACTCATCCAAATCTTTTTGTTGCAAATTCTTTTCTGAAACAGTTTAAATTGAGAGCATCTTCGGAGCTCTTACCAGTCTTTAACCAAAGGTCACTTCTTATTACTACAAGTCAATCAATCACTAAAAGAATTAAAGATGGTCTATCACCAAGACCCAAAGCACACACTTTCCTTGGCTCTGGCCTGGTAACACTTACAAAAGTCCACATGTGTTATATTTCTGTCCACTTAGTATCTAGCACGGTGCTTGCCTCACAGAAAGCAGTCAGCAAATGTTTCCTGAGTGCCTGAATCACCCCCAGAAACATGGAAGGCTTTCCATGGCTGCTTTCATGCTCCCCTACCCTTATTCATGTGTGTACATTGCTTAGAAAGCTTACTTGTTAGGTCTAGCACGGGACTAACAATTCTATCAGTTCTCAGAGATGCAAATTACTCCAACAGAGTAACTTACAGTGGAAACCTTAAACCTAGCATTTTCTGAAGCATAATCAGGGGTACCCAGAGTAAGCAAAGATTTTAGAAGAGAAGACCATGAATTCAATATGTCTTTGGAGTCCAGCTACACCAACTTCTATCACTATGTATTATGGGCAACTTAAGATGGGGGATGCAGGTTCTGGTAAGGGACTAGCACATCTTTCACTCTCTTAGGAAGAATCATCTGGCTGTGGGCACACAGGGTAAGAATACAGAAGACACTATAGGATTTTGAATAGGCCCCTTGAACCTTTATAACTTGTGGGAAGGAAGTAATAACAATGTAGCCTGTCAAGATCTGCCTTTGGCATAACAGTATTTACTCCCACCAGTGCTGCCTCCTTCCTTTTTTCCTTTGCTGATATGCCTGCACTCACCTGCAGGGGCTGGGCACACGCACAGCCCCCGACCCCCAAGTACGCCTACCTCTCATCAGACTGCCTCAGTTAGGTCAAACTGCTTATGTCTCCCGTGTTCTTGGCAGAAGCTTTCAGTCAGGGATGACAGTGGAGAGACAGGATAGCCCTTGAGGTAGGGCTACTTTCAGATACAGATGAAAACAAGATCCCACAGCTAAACCCACTCTCGTTGGCTTATGGCTTGGCATTGGCTGACAGTCCAGAGAGACTTCTGCTAGCCTGAACCAATGAAAAGGAGCCAAAGATAAAAATCTCTCTAGCCATTAAAGAGATACGTCCACCTATGATTGGCCTCAAAATCATTCACCTCAAGGTTCTCTCATTGGCTTAGAATAGTATGCTGGCAGCCAGGCCATCCTGTGCTGAGCAGGCACCTACGTAGGCATGCAAGCAGGCACAGCCTGCTGCTGGGCACTCAGGGGAGAGGCAGAAAGAGGAGGAGGTATCAAGATCCTCACTCTGCTTAACTGGTGACATCTTGAGAACCCACCCACTTCTTTCTGTGCCTCTCCCCTCAGGCTGGGCCTGCTCGCTCTTCTGGTCCAATTCCCTAAAGGACTTCGATTCCCAGGTATGGTGGTGACTGGCAACGCAGGGTAAGATGTAGCATTTTCTCCAAGTTATTTGCATTGTCATAGAGGATTCCTAAAATTTGAAAGGAAGTAATGGTCCAAAAAATCATAGGTCCATAGGATTTGGGTGCCAAAGGGAACTTTGGTATAGTTCCCATTTTACAAATAGGTAAGAGAACTGAGGTGAACTCTGAGAGGTAATGTAATTTGCTCAAAGGCATACAGCTGATTAGTTGCAGGTCTCACCACACAAGAAAGGACATTTTAGATGCATCACAAATGAACAAACTAGATATTTAATGTACATTTCTACTTTTGTTCATACCATTAGTATTTTACCTGTGAGGAATTTCTAGTTCCACTGGGGGAGGTCTTCAGGTCACAAATGTGGCTTACATGCTTTTCTCCATCTTTAACTGTGTCTTCAGTAGAAGAAGGGGGCTTGTGCCCTGTTTCCCATTGGTACTCTGTTCTTGTGGTTACCAAGACACAGTAGTGAATTGAGTGTGACCAAGGCTTTGGAGTCATGTAACAAGCTACCTACCCACGAAGTTGTCCAATTGGGAACTCTGCCAATTACATTATGACTTGTGAGCTATTGTTCAGTATGCAGCAAAAAGCCAATTCTAAATAGCAGAAGGTCTGAGCCTTAGCTGTTGTTCTATTAACATGACTGATTGACTCTTCATGCATCTCTTTTCCAAATTACCTTCAAGTAAGAAACCTGGTTTTACTTGATTATATGGAAAATGACCCTTTGAAACCCCCCAAACTGGCCATGGGTAGACGTCTATCATCAACAACAAAGAGGATAAAAGGTTTTTCACTTTTTTAGTGTAGCTTTCCTTTGGTTCAATTTCCCCAATGCTTCTCTTTCCTCACGCTCCCTGTTTATCCTTTAAAGAACAACGTAAGTCCTTTCTTGTCTGTAAGCCTTCCTTTCTACCCATATCAATCTCTCCTGCCTTTGGATTCTCACTGTCTTTCCTGTCTATCTTTCTAAATGAAATTCAATTATATTCCATTTTGTATCTCTCCCTATTGAATCATGTATATCTGTCTTGTCTTCTTACTCAGACTAGATTCCACAAAGGCAGGGTACACATTCTATTTTAAGTATGACCACTCTGTCTGGTGGACATTCAAATTGCACTAGCTTTAGTATTAACATGAGACATGTCCTGAATATACATGAGAGTATAACTCAAAACACAAAACTCTATAATCAGAAAGCAAACAAAGGAGGAAATATACTGAAATGTGTCAGAAATGGGGTAAGTGAGTTTAAGCTTTCATATAATTATCCAGCTGCTTAAATTTTCACAAGGACTATGTATTACTTTTGCAAAAAATAATAAATATATATATATGCTTTTTTTAAGGAATAACAGATTTGTTGGGCCTCAAAAGTAGAATAGAAAGAGGTGGTGGGTCTCACGTATGTCCTGTTCTCTTATTTGTATGGTTGAAGACCTTGAGGCACTGCCGTGGGAGGCACCAAACTTGTGATTTACCATTTATGCCTTCTAGAAGCGTTGAACCTGAACCTTCTAACTTCTAAAATGTATCTACCTGGCTGGCCTTCCCCTCCAGGCATTGTTCTGATAGTAGTTGCATGATCTTCTCTTACTGGGGTTTCCCATGATTTGCAGGTGTCTTCTGAGTGGGAGAACTTGACAATTGAACTTTGATTTAAACTCTACTCCCTTATCAATCTCTTTTGGAACCTTTGCTTTGCCTTTGGAACACACCAGAACAATAGAATACATTACTCCTATCCTCAGGTAGCTGGAAGTAAATATATACCTTTATGTTGAACTATCAACATGAGCTCACTGAACACTTGAGTAGTACTGTGAATAGTCTTGCAAAGCCTGGATAGAATAGTACTTGAACAAGAGCACCTGAAAGTGCTTCATGCAGCCCACTCTTTCCTTTCATTCTGCACCCAACAGAATAGTCCCAAGTACCTGCAATGCCAACAAATCTTCTAGTTAGGCCTACATTATCCACAGTGAGGAAAAAGACTCGTATTTTTTCATGAGTGGCTACTGATTGAGTGCCAGAGGTGGCCACAAGATCCATGGCAGGCCATTTATTATCTGGTAGCAGATTTACTTGGAGTGGCTTTCTCCAATATTGTTCCTCTTGCAGCAATGAAATTTCATTACTTACAATTGGGCACTCTTGGTTAGAGATATAAAATTTGGTTC
The DNA here is from genome assembly GCF_003668045.3 of Cricetulus griseus. Classification (NCBI taxonomy): domain Eukaryota; kingdom Metazoa; phylum Chordata; class Mammalia; order Rodentia; family Cricetidae; genus Cricetulus; species Cricetulus griseus. The sequence goes on along the minus strand of NC_048604.1, from coordinate 20,144,916 downwards.
AATGTGCATTTCTCACTTATTTGGAAAGACAATCACATGTAATGAATACATTGTACCCATCTGTATTCCTATCTTTCTGCTTATCTATCTGCTTATCTTTTTTTAAAAAAAAACTCCATGGGGTTCTTACTACAATTTCTATGTCTTTCTTATTCTTTTCCATTTTTAAAAACAACGTCTCACTTTGTAGCCCAGGCTGACTGGTAACTTGCTAGGTAGACCAGGCCGTCCTCAAACTCATGGCAACCTTTTTGCCTCAGTCTCCAAGGTGCTGGGATTTCATGAGCCTGGCTAATTTTGATTTAAAAAAAACACAAAGTACTGAAAACAACAAAAAATGACACTAAAGCTCATTGTAACTTATCCCAAGTTTTATCCTGATTGTCACATGAAAATAGTGAGTTTTCATCCTACTTAGCGTGAATATTAATGTATTTCTTAAAAAATATGGACATGTTTGGTTAGATGAGCTATGTCACTATCTGGTAAATGTAAATGTGCATGCTTATCTTGGTAACACCCTTTAATGTCACAATTCTGAAATGTATCTGGCTCCAAGAGTTTTCAATAAGGCACTATAGTATCTTAGATTTTAGAATGAGGTACTGCTGGAGAATCTACTCAAGTTGGCCAGAAGATGTTTCAGAGTGCAAAGAGTAGGCACTAGTCTTTAGAGAGGGGAGCTTGCTGAGGTTCAGAAAAAGAAACCCAGTTTTGCCCCTTAGCCATTAGTCCCAAGGGCATGATGAAGACTGCAAACAGAAGATAACAGACTTGGGGAAGGGGGAGAGAAAACTGCAATGGAGACAGAATAATTTGGGAACATAGAAAGTGAGCAGGGTCCTGAACAATAGCAGATACATGGTGCCACTAACTTCAGTTGGCTGACAGCTGTTAGATACAGGTTTGGTTCAGATTGGCTTTCAAGATGAAATATCACTGTAGACAGATACACAGACACAAAAAGAACCTTGAATCGCATTACCAGGAGTGTGAGAGGATGAGTAGTCTGAGACAATGGTGTCTTTGACTTTGTCTTACCTTTGTTTTAAAGATTTCTTTTAAAATATACTACACAAAAAGAAAAAAAGCACATAAATCATTGGTATACAGCTTATTAAGTGAAAGGTCAGTGTTATGTGTTACCCAACTGGAAAAAAGAATATTACTGTTGGTAATCATGGTACATGCATGTCTGTAATCTCATTGTTTAGAAATCTCCAAGAATTTGAGAACAGCCTTGGCTACTTATTTGCTTCAAGGACAGCCAGTCTTGAGCCACATAGCAAGCCCCTGCCACAACCATCATAACAGAAATAGAATATCAGTATTTCTGATCCCCAAATTATGCCTGCTTTCCTAATCTTAATCCCTTTGTTCCCTTCTAAAAGATAATAGCTATTCTTTTTATATGAACTACTTTATTGATTTTTATAGTCATATAAAACATCCTTAAACATTGTGTTTGCTAGTCTCTGACCCTTATGCAATCATTTGGTATGTACTTCTTTGTATGTGAAATTTTTAATCAACACTATTATTTGTAAGACTCATCCATAGTCATGCATGAAACTTCTATTGTTCTGCCTTGTTGTATAATACTCCTTTTGGGACGGTGGCACTATTGATTTATCCATTCTAGTAGACATGGAAAGCTAGATACTTCCAGTTTGGAGCTATTTGGACTGACATCACTCTGAATATTTTTGTTTTTCTTTTGGTGCACATGTGCCTGTATTTGTTAGGAGTGGGATAACTGAGTCATAACATATGCACATGTTCCATTTTGGTAGCTGTTGCCAGTTTTCCAAAGTGTGCACCAATTTACACCCTTTCATTGTGCCAAACCCTTATCAACACTGTTTTCAGATTTTGAAATTTTAATCATTCTGGTGGGTGTACAGTGGTATCTCACTGTGATTTTAATGTGCAGTTCTCTGGTGACTAATAAGGTTGAGCATCTTTTCATATATTCATTGGCCTTTTCTATATTCTCTTCTACACAGTTCCTATTTAAGCCTTCCATGCTTCTACTATGTTGTCACTTTCCTTATTAATTTGTAAGAGTTCTTTATAGATTTTATATAGACAGTCTTTGATATAAATATATAAGAGCAAGCCCCTGCCTCAACCACAGATAAATTCCCATCACAGTGGCTTCTCAGTTAATACTTGTTGAGTCTCATTGCTACCACCCACCCCCGCCACCCCCGCTAATTTTCATCAGATTTCCTGAGCCCAAATGGTGCTGATTTTGTTAAGTCCTTTGCAAGCTCACCGGGACACAGGGGAAGAACACACCTTACTAAGGCTGCAGTTTCCTCTATATCCCCTTCCTTCAGACATCTCTCCTTCCCTCTAATCTATATTTCCTGACTCTTCCTCCCTTCTTTCAAACCTAACATTCTCTTAGGGATGGCTTATTATTCACTGCATGAATAACAATGACCTTTGTCCAGTCATAATGCCAAGACTAGATTTGTCAGAAAACATTCCTTCTGGAAAAGAAAAAAAAAAAAACCTTTGTGATCATATGGTTTTCTCTTGAATAGTAAGAACTGGAAGTTCAGAGAAATTAAAGGACTTGCCCAAGATTATGCTTCAAATTTGGTATTCCAGCTATGACTAGCTCTAAGGTCTCTGCATACATGTCATAGATTTTCCCCATTCCATTATGCTAAGAAAGTCCAGGGCACACATCTGCCCATTGACTGAAGTGTTTTTTTCCCTGCTGAAATAAAGTGCTGTCTGTGTCTGTGTAACAACGTAATCGGTAGAGACGATGGCTCATGTCTGTCTGGACCCAGGTTGAGAGATCGCATCACCTCTGCTACTTTCCCATCTCCTGGCTGTCAAAGCCTGAAGGACAACAAATGGCTTGAGTAATGAGATGAGTTAAGATAGTGTCTCCCACGCTGAATTATGTGCCAGTTCCAGGACTACAGGATTCTGCCACAATCCATTTACACAAGAAATTAAATTGAAGATCGCAATGTAATATTCATATATTAAATCCTGGCGGACAATCAAAGTAATTAAGGCCAAATGCTCTGAGTCATCCCGTGGCATCACGAACATTCTATTGCTGGGTTTTTAGAAAGACTTATTTCTACAACCAATTATTTTGGAAATCATTATGGCTCCTTTGGAATGTGAATAATTTGAAAGCCACCTTAGTGTACAGTAATACTTGAATCCTCTCACCTCCATGGAAAAAAAATTCTTTTAGGTAGGGGTGTCAGAAAGGCAAAGGAAGTAATTTCAAAGGGAAGAGAATTAGGGGATAGGATCCTTGCTCTCTTTGCTTTGTTTTATAAAAGGAGTGGGTATATTTTATCCTAAATTGAAGCAGTTAAAAATGAAGCAGGCTACTGGGCTAATGTCAGCCACAGAGTGATCTGCTTGCTGTATTTCTCCCTGGCTCTTAAGAGCATATTCTACTGTTTTCAAAGAAGGACACAGAGGAATGGGGATTGTTCCTCTTTAGCCCTTATGTGATGTCTATCGGGTTGACTTTCATACCTCCCTCAGCCTACCCCACCAAAGGTTCCCTTGGCTCTTAGAGTCTCTCCAGCTACTCTTATACCTCATCGTTCAGTCTTAGTTCTCAATTCCTTTTTTCCACATGTCTTTTAAAGCACTCGTGGTAAATCCCTTAAGTTGTGTGTTAGGTCCATAAGCCTTTCACAGGCAGAGGTGCATCTGAATCTTCTCAGTGTTCCCACACTTGACCAAGTATTTGAGTCAGTGAAGGTGCTTGGTATATGGTTGTTGGATACATGAAATGAGTGAATGTTTAACAATGTACCCAAACCTCTTACTATTTGGAAATGATGGGATTAATGCCATGGCAGCATCAAATAAAGTTTTTGTTTCCTTATCTTTCAGTAAATGTCCAGATACACTCTCAAACAATGTTTTCAAATCATTACTAACAAATGAAACCTGTCACTAAGACTGGGTAACTAAAACATAAACAAAACACATTCAGCTAACTTGTGCTTTTTTGAGCTGTACGTACTAAGCAAATGATTTCACCTGAACTAATTACAGGACTTCTGTGACTCTTGAATACTGCATTTAAAAAAAGGCCCATGATTCAACTGTTTTTCCTGGTGTGGGAAATTACAAGTGTATATATACAGTGATACTCTAACAGATTATTTCTTCTCATAAATATTTCTCCATGGCCAGCGGGGCGTTGGTGGCGCATGCCTTTAATCCCAGCACTCGGGAGGCAGAGACAGGTGGATCTCTGTGAGTTCGAGGCCAGCCTGGTCTACAAGAGCTAGTTCCAGGACAGCCTCCAAAGCCACAGGGAAACCATGTCTCTAAAAACCAAAAAAAAAAAAAAATTTCTCCATGGCCTAAGTTTGTTGACTATAAGGAGCATTGTTATTATGTGGTTTTACCTAAACTACTGTTCCCCTTCACTTTACCACAACTTTGATTCCCAGATGAGCTATTATGTCTGTATTCCTAGCCCTAGTATGGAGGTACACACAGAGAAAACACTCTTTGCAGAATGAATTAATGAATGAGACTTACAGAGGCAGAAACTCTAAGTGATGCTCATCATCATCAAAGTGGAGATGTACACTTTGGTTCTCTGTGCAATCAGCAGACCACAGCAGTTCTAAGTCCTTAGACTGCCTTGATCCTGCCCACAAAATACTATTTCCCTTGAAAATGCATTTGTCTCACTCTTCCATGTGCCCAGCACAAGCCAGAAAGGGTGGTACAGCCTGCATGTCAGTACATGCCAGATGGACCCATGAACAGCCATCTGTGACTTATCTGGAATGGGGATCTGGAGGCTATATGTTTCATATTGTCAGGGATCTACAAGTCAGTATTAGGAGCTGTGCCAAGAAATATTGATATTGAACAAAACCAATAAACTGGGGCCACAAAAATATTTATTGGAGCAGACAGTGGCAACCATGTTTGTCCAGAAATTCTGATCAACTTTTGTACAATTACTGTATGTTTAGATTTGAATGAATTCGTTCTTAGTCATAGAATCCCAGTAATTCAGAGCTGGGAGCGCCCTTAGAATTTGCCTGGCACTGCTCACCCCTGAGCTTTTCAAACTTTTCTTTATCAAGAAACATTTTGTAGGTAAGGAGATGTAGTGCACTTCTGTTATTTCATCTGGGGTATGGGTCACATATTTTGGTCTCCTCATCTTATACAAACTGTAGAGGACTGTGATATATAGTGGAGAAAACCTTAGTCTTGGAATAGAAGTCAAGACAGGTTACAATTCTGTCTTAGCTACAGGACAGGAAATTCCGCCACTTATATCCATGCTTGAAGAGGCTTTTTAGATAGTCATCAAACGGGAGTTGAAGGGGGGACATCTGTTCCCAAGCAAGGGTGACATAGTAGCTAACAGACTGTTAGCAGGAGTGAGTTTATTTAAATAAATCACATTGTTACCAAATGTTACAAAGCTCAAAGGAAAATTCTGAGGGAAGTAGAGACAAGCCAATGTCTGGCATTGGAAAACTTCCTTAATGCAAGAAGGGAGGAGTTAAGCTAAGGATAAGCCTGCTCCTACCCTGGCTGCCTATAACTTCATATGGCTATCTTTTCCCCAGTCTCTGTCATCTTCAGCAGTAGTGTATTTCTATGTCTCAGTTTCTGCTTGGGCCCACCATTGTGGTTGGACTGGCTCTGTTGATGCTTGTCTGTTGTGAGATCATATTTGGACAAAAGTCTGTCTTTCATGTGCCTATTTGCTGCATGAACTCACTCATTCTGAGGCAAGTAGGCACGCGAAAGTTTCTGGAAAAGACAGGAGCTAGAGGGACAGAGACAGAGACAGAGACAGAGACAGAGACAGAGACAGAGAGGAGGCTAGAGAGATGGAGAGAGGGAGACAGAGAGAACATGTGCTTTTCTGTGTTTAGATCTCTTTGTGTCTATGTAGATAGTTAGTCCCAGCTTTGTTTCAGAGTTTCTTGCTTTTCCTTACAAGGAGAGTGAAAACATGATGGAAGGCAGGATGAATTTTATGTAATATTTTAAAGGTTTTTATTTTATGTTTATGAATATTTTGCCTGCATGTGTGTATATGAACCACGTGCATGACTGGTGCCTGTGGAGGCCAAGGCAGGGTATCAGACTTCCTGTAGCTACAGATGCTTGGGAACTTCTATATGGGTGGTGGGAACTGACCCTGGGTCCTCTGTAAAAGCAGCAAGTATTCTTAACTGCTGAATCACCACTCCAGCCACAAGGGAGAGAGCCTTCTAAACAAAGGTAGAAATCCAACCATTCTAAAGGTCAGTCCTGGGTATCACATTGAAATTGCATGTACTCTGTAATCAAAGGGGGAAAATGTCACAAATGGGGGTAAATATTTCTCAGCCCTCTACAGATGTTTTGTCTTCCATATTTCTTGGATTTCTTCAGTTATTGTTTTACTATGTCTTATTTCCATGCATCTTCTATTTATTGTCTCTTTATTTGTGATGATTCTATTTTTCTACTTATTTTTTCTTCTTTTTCTAGTTTCTCACCTTTCTCTTCTTGTGATGCTACTTGCTCTCCCCGACTTCTATTTTCATTTTCTGCCCATCCTTCAATATTAGTACACATTTTCTTTCTGAGACTGTTGACTGTTCTTATTTTTCCTCTTTGAGTGTTCTTTCTGACTTTTTCTTTCACTCTAATCCCTTTATTCTTCATTTTTCTCCTGTGCTGTTTCATTTTATTAATCCCATCTCTCTGCTCTTTATTTTATCCTTGTCTTCCTCTATTCATTTACTTTTCTTTCTGCTGCCCATTCATCTCATCTCTCTTTGAGGAGTCTCTAGTATGTTAGAATGTCAGGCTCATTTGTGCTTTACTTCCTCCTCAAAAATACTTTAAGTATCAGGAGGGGTCAGGAATTACTCCTGTATACCCTGGGCTGAACTGTGGGTGGTTAAATTCATTAACTATCTTCTCACAGGTGGGCAGGATTGTTGCTCCTCCAGGAACCTAATCTCTCCATGCTTATTCCCTGCCCCCAAGGACCCCATCTGCACAGTCACGGTGTGACTTTAGTCATTGCTTGTATTCTCTGCACGTCCTTTGCAGAGCGATGAGCCCCCAGGTGCAGTGGGAGAATTCATCAGCATCCGACAGGGCTAACGATTTACTCCTGAGAAATAATCCATATCCGGATAATGGATCACCCACTACTCCCTGAGATCATTTGTCTTGGCACTTAAATGGCACCAGAATCCAGGGACAGAGCCAGGACTCTATCCCAGGTTCATTGGTAGATGAATAGGATAGAATAATAATGTTAAGGATTATGATAAGGAACACTTTGCATTTGTGTGGTGCTTTTAAGCTCTATAAATCTGGAGGAGATTAACCTTTCTTGGCTCATCTCTCTTGAATCTCACACACTGGACCCTGTTTGCAGATTCAGAAGCAGGGGACTTGAAGTGACTCCCTGGAGTCCTCCAGCTCTCTACTGGCAAAAAATGAGAGGAAAATTATTTTCTGACTTCTTGAGACTGTTCCCTCTGACTACTACATGGCCTCCCAATCCTTGGATCTTACTGTTTGTATATTACAAAGGAAGCCAGTATCAAAAGACAGTATACTAGTAGTTTATGGACATGTACAGGTTTGAATTTTGACTCTATTATCTAGCTGTGTAGTCTTTGGCAGGTTGCTTAGTCACTCGGAACCTCAATGTTCTTTTTCATGAAGTGGGGATCTTAATAACACTTTTTCATAGGACAATTATGGGAACAAACAAATTATTCACATAAAATGCTTATTGTAGTGCCTGGATCATTGTAAAAACTCCATGAGTGTTAGATATGATTATTACTACTGCCTGTGTCTTTGCAGGATGCGAAGCGGACTCATACAAATGCATGAGAAAATTGGTCTGGAGGAGGGGAAAAGATAATTGATGGGCCAGCTTCTCAGTGTCCCTGAAGCCATCTATGGGGAAGGGATTGGAAGGCTGAATTCTGATGGTGGAAGAACTAAGGCTTCTGCAGGCTGTGGAAACAGGCAAAGGGAATGGAAGGAGACTGGGGAGCTGCATTTAAGACCTTGGTTATGTTTGAGATCCTAAATGTGCAACAGGATCAATTGCTGACTTTAAATTCCAGTCAACTAAAATTCTTCTTCTCTGGCCTGAGCTGTCCCTGTTTCCTTGGGTTTGTTCCCAATTTCCCCAGACTGGACAGGATGCTGCTTGGGGGAAATGCTAAATCCATGAAAGGACTGAAAGAGAACACAAACTAAAAATAACAAAATCTTGTGCAGGAGCCTTTTGTGTAAATGGAAGTTCACTGTCCAAGTATAAGGTTATTAATATTCCTAATAATAATAGTGACACAATCATTGTATGGAATGTGGCTGCTAGAAGTTGACACATCACTTAGGTGGATAGAAACATCCCCAGAGTCCATCTGCATGCAGAATCTCAGCTCACAGCCTTTCCCCCTTTTCCGGGACCTCAATCTCCCAGAGTCACACACATAATTTAGCCTTCAGTGAAATGATTCTGATGCTATGAGGCTCTCTGGAGAATGGATGCTGTGTGGAGGCGGGCAGTGTGGGCTCCTGACTTCAAGCTTTAGGGAGGCGAGGAATTGATACATCTCCTAAGCACCAAGGGCTCAAATCTTTTTAGAGATAAGGGCTTTGTCAAAGCATGATGGTTTGTTAATAATTCTCTCAAGTGACAAGAGACCCATGCTTATCAATTGTCACATATTTAGTAAGAAAGTCTGATGATGTGGCTGAAGAGAAAGACCACAGACATAAAGATTGTTGACAATACAAAGAGGTCTCTTCAACAAAGCAGTGTGAGCACGGGGGCGGGGGGGGGCGTGTAGTCAGGAGACTTGATGTCATATAGTCATTTTGACCCTGATTTCCCTATGCTTTTAGAAAGGCAGCCTGGTATCATTGAAAGAACATCGACTTTGGGATAAGACCAACTTGACTTAAAATTTTAAATATTTCACAAACTAAGGGGCCCTTGACTAAGTTACTTAACTCCTATGAGGTGCAATTACCTTATGCATATATTGAGGCATGCCTAATAGCCCCTACCCCATAAGATTATGCTCATGATTAAATGAAAGCATACATGTAAAGCTCTAAGCATAATGCTTGGTGCACGGGGAACACTCAGTCATTGGTTCCTACAATTGCAATATACATGGAGAAAGGCAAGGATTGTTTGGAAACAGAAAGGTTTTATTTTCCCTTTCAGCTCATTATATGCCTGACAGTAAATTTCATAGGAATGCAAACCAAAAAATTACATATGTAAATAATAATTATAATATCACTCTATAATACCTTTTGTATGCCTCCTTAGTATTACTCACTAGATTTTCTATGATCAAATTTACAGAACAATGAAATAGCAGAGGAGGCAAATTATATGCTCCTTGTGATCTTGGACTCCTTTCTGAGTTTCAGTTTTCCCATCTGTAGAATGTAGCTAAGAACACCTACTTCACAGTGCTTTCAGAAAATTTAATTAAAATGTGTATTAAAACACTTGGCATAGAATGGACTGAAAATAAATGCCTGCTCTATTTCACCACTTGCATTGGCAAAATATGGGAATAAGACAAAAGCACCTGCACAAGGATATTATGAGTATGGTGTCAAATAAATATACAGAAAATGCTTGTAAACTTTGAAACTCCAATAGTAGCTTTCATGAAACATTTGTTATGTATCAGGCATCACATAATTAGAAAATGCTAGTCAATTAGGTGAACATTAATTGTCTTCTCTATTTAGTACATTATTTCAGGTACTCAGAATGATCTGCAGAGACAAGGGCCAACAGAGAGATTAGTTTCTCCATATAAGATTAGAGTACTAGGGATAGGACTCTGAGGGACATTTCATTCAGAGTACCAGAGAAGGCTGTAGAGGTGGAAGGGAAAATCTACAGTGTCTTTAGAGACAAGGGAAAATGGATTTTTCATAAATACAGATTCACAACGAAGTGTTTTGCAGGGAGGCAAGTCAACTCTAAGAGTTATGTCCTCTTAGATTGGGTTTCCAAAAGAACATCTTCACTAAGAAGAATAAAGTATGCTTGTATATGTGTGGAGTGATAAAAACCATCTTCCTGTGCATGAGGAAGTGGTGCATGAGGAAATGTTGGGGAGTACTTAATGGACATTTGGCTACTGAGGCTGAGAGAAGGCTGGAAAAGACCTGGAAAGACACTGGGGAGAAGAGGAAGATGTTGACGTCTTAGTGGTAGGATGAAAAAAACTTACAGGAAAAGAGAAAATGAATAAACAGGTGTGAGACAGGATGCTTGGTAGGCAGAAAGACTCTTAGAAGTGACGCCTGGGATATTATAATTAGAGATTACAGAAGAGAGAGACTGTAGTTTCTTAAGTAGGAAGGGACCAGGAGGTAGCAAACAGTGTCATGTGGCCAAGTGAACTGAGAACTGACAAGGAGTTACAGCACCTAGAATTGGGAAGCAACTACAAAGGCCTTCAGTAGATCCAGCAGAGTATGAAGACGCAAATAATAAGTAGATAGCAGAGACAAGGCATTATAAAAAGTTCATAGACCTAGAAGTAGTTATAAAAGGCCAAGAAAATGTACCTTATAAAGAGAGTTGAGATATATATGGGCACAGAGTAGGAGTCTGTGAGAGGGGAGGTTAAAGGTGAGCTTCAGAATATACACATTGAAGGCTGGACACAGAAAGGCTCCCTTCTTCCTGTGCGATGGGGATGAAGGATCAAAAGCATAGCTTGTGTTTTTAGTTCTTGAACCTAGTCCTGGTCACAATATTCCCATCCCTAAATCCACGACATGTAGGCTGTCTCAATGTCAATGACAAAGATGGAGTGTAATGATAAGTCTTTACTCCATCAGCCTGAGCCTGGCCGCCACATGGGCGCCCAGAATAACACACAGAGTCTTATATTAGTTTACAATGCTGCTTGCCAATTGACTAGGATTTCTTATATGCTAGCTCAGTCTTAATTATCATAAATCTATATATTTTATAAGACTTATCTTATTGAGGACGCCTTCTGCTGGCGTCCTCTTCCCAGGATCACATGGTGGCTCCGTAGAGAAGAGAGCAGGGGTAAGAGGAAAAGAACGACTTTCTTCTTGTCTCTGCTTATATTCTGAGTCTGCTTGCTATGTCACTTCCTGTCTGGATCACAAGACTTCTTTTTACTACATTTCCCAGAATCCTCCTCAACTCCTAGTCCTGCCTAACTTGCTCCCCTATTGACCAACAGTGGTTTATTTATCAACCAATAAGATAAATATACATGCAGAAGGATCTCCCCCATCAATGGAGAGCAGCTTTGATGACAACAAAATGTGACTTGAAAGATAATTTGGTCGGTCTCTCTATTTTCCTGTGGTGGTGGTAGCAAGCTGTCATTCCAATGTCAAAGTTGTACACCACAGGGCACGTCCCACTGTGGACATGGACACCTACAATGGATGTTACATACTCATGCCACATAGTCTTTTTTCCCTCCATCTCTGAAATTTCCGCCCCAGAGGCCCACTTAAAATCAGTCAGGACCCAAAGTCACCTAAAGATGACTTAACTGTTTCTCTTAAGTTATTAGGAGCCTAGAGTCCTGGAATATAGCTAAATGCAGCCTCCACCGAAGGAAAGAAAAATGATATTCCTACAGATAACCAGCTCCAGCTCTTTGACAGTACACATGCAGCATGCTGCATGTGGTGTGTGCTCTTCTTTCCACTTGATCTGGCCCAGTTGTAGTTTCTCTTCTCCAGCATGGCTGCTTCCTAGTCTTATGCAGGTTCCTCTCCAATGGTACTGCCCTATCTCACTTCTTACTTTCTTCTCTAACAAGTATCTTGGGACGGTAGAGCAGTGGGGCAATTACAACCCCTGATGCTTGAAAGTAAGAGAGGGTGCTAAGCACTAGAAGTCAGGTAAGAGGACCTTAGGTAGGTGCCAGATCCAAAGAAGGTTAAATAACATTTTTTGAAAAGATCTTTAGCATCTTTTAATTTCTTATTGGACCAGTTCTCCAGTTTTCTCACATACTAACTTCTGTGGTACCCAGAATGCAGAGACACGAGAAAAGAAGAGCAAATACCTTCCTAGCAAGTCATGCATCTCTCTTTAAGGCTTCAGTTATCTCAGAATTGAACTATAGTAGAGAAAGATTTATTTGCATTGACAAATGGCAATTAATGGAGGGGATGATTAAAAGTGAGAGAAGCTACAGACTAGGAAATGTCAGTGGTTGGTATGCAAAAGAATTCCTCCACCACATTTTCTTTTCCCGTTCTTGCTCCTCCATTCTCTTCCCTCCCTTTGTGCGTCTCCGTTCTTCTCATGTCCCGTCCTCCTGCCTGCTCCATCCACCGCCACTGGAAGTTACTGATGTGATTTCTTATGATCTACAGCCAAATGCCATTAATCCCACAGGCATATGAGAGTCTAGCTATGCTGTCCCATGAACCAGTCTTGTAAGCATTCAGAACAGGAGAAGCAGCAGACAGACAGTTCTCCACCCCGCCCCTCAAGGGTAATGGCAGTTAAACCAATGAACCAGCGTGTCTGCCTCTAAAGTAGTCAATAAATCATTGGGGTCCAAGAGAAGTAGAAAACTCCCCAGCAAACAGTACCCAGGACATTTGCCATGACCTCCTCTGCCTTGAATGCCCATGGTACACCAGCCACACAGTCAAGCCCTGACTCCTCTCAAGGTGCCGCTCCCAGATTCCGCCTGATCAGTCTCAGTTTCAGAGGGAGCTCATTCATTCCAATGGGATGTGACAGGTGCCATCTTCAGGCGCCTGGCTGTGCTCCCAGCAGCAGGGACTGTCGCTGCTGGCAAATCCCCCAAGTGCTATGCTTGTGTGAGGAAAGCAAGCCCTGAGGTGGGGAGATGACCTTTTGAGAACTCAGGAACTCAAGGTGGGATGGCAGTGTGCTTTTCCAAAATGAGCCCTGGGCTACAAGGTTGGACATCTTGCTTCTAGTCTCATTCTATCTACGAAATTGCTAGATGAAGTTGGGTAAGTCACTTCCCTTTTCTAGGTTTCTGCGATGCCCCCTGTGGTGTGAAGTTGTACTCGATTGTCTCTAATGACATTCTCAGCCTTAATAAATCCTGAAACTGAAAAAAAATCACCTATGTTTTAAAATCTCCATCTCTAGTTAGAAATTCTTTGGGGATACCTTCTCTAGGGCTTCAATTTTGCTAACTTGTCACCAAATCTTTCTCTCCTAAATAGTTACGTAGTACTTTTTAACATTATATTCAAGTTCCACCTAAGAAACAGAGACCTCATAGATTATGTCTAGCCTTTTTCCCTCCTGCTGAGCCAATTCTGCCTTTGGGGCTGAGCCACCCTAATGGAGTGCTGTGGGTGGGGAATGAGCCATTGGTACTCAGACTTAGGCTGGTTGGTGAGGCAGCTGCCTAAGAGAAGGTTTCCCTCAGCTTTGTATTTTAAAATGTTTTGTGTTTAAATAATGGCACAATATATAGTTGTTTAGAATATTAAAATGTTGATTTCATGGAAATTGAAAGCAAATTGTTAACTGAAGCTGGGATTTAAATATTGTAATGCACATGTGTGTCAATATATCACATGATATCCTACCCACAAGTACATTTTTATGTAACTGTGTAGCAGTCCAAAGTTCAATTGAAATTGAAAAATACTTGTACATACCACCATATTAACAACTGTCCCCTCCCCCTCATTGGGAAGTAAGTTGCATTTGGATTCTGTTCCTAAACATTTTGGGGTGCATCTAAGAATAAGAATATTTGTAGCTGGAAAGATTGTCAGACTTCCTAAAGGATTTTGAACTTTCAGAAAGGGGAATGTCTCCAGTATCTGACTCTGGAGGCATATACAATCTGAAGAGAGTCAGTAAGTATATAATGTATAGATTTCAGTTTGCATATGAATAACATATTCAAGGAAGACAGGCACTAGAGAATGAGACACAGACAACGGTCCAAAGATAGTATTAAAATAAAAGGCAGTGACCTGGAACAAAGTCATTTATCTTATTTGATCTTTAGTTTCTTCAACTATACATCAGGAGTTATGTTGATCTCTCCTTCACCAGCTTTCCAAACTTTCCAAAGCTGTATGTGACTCAGATGCGAAAATAGTAGAGACGAGAGCACTTTGTAAGCTGCTTAAACACATAAGGGCCACTGATTTGCAGAGAAGAGCTTCAGAGCTAGTGAAGGTCAGGGGCTTCTTTGGCCACAAGTCTGAAGGACTCTGGTAATGCATCCAAGTGGATGTTTCCCTTGCTCGTCTCCCAAACACTTGTAACTGAAAGCCACAGAATTTTCTAGATGAAAAAAAAATCTTGGTAGTTTGTATTCTTTTTAGTCTTTCAAGGATGTAAGCATACACTGTAGTTCTATCTAGTTCTTTTTATGTAATGCCATTTGCTCTTATTGATTGTGGCAAAAAACAAAAGATCACCTACCCGCTTTTTCTTCTTTGTGACATTTTCTGTGCCCCCCCCCCAGTTTGTACTATTCTCCCTGCCCCACCCTGTTGAAACTTAGAGTTGGAAAATTCTTTCATCCTGCCTACCCCCTCACTCAAAGAACAAAATGCTTTACAAAATTAAGTGAACATTTGGATTTTTAACTTGATTTTTATCTTTTCATTCAACCAGAGGGTATGTGTGTGGGAGATGCACTTGTCAACTAAAAGCAATTTCTCTGCCTCCTTGGGGACTGAAGCGTAATCGTGGCTCTGTCTTTCTGATGCCAGGATGAAACTTGCATGTTCTTGAGTGGTGTCAGCACACTGACAGACAGCTCCTGGGAGCTAGCAAGGAGTACTGGCTAAGAACGGGTGGGGTGGGGGCGAGAGAACTGGAGACTTCTCTCAGCTCATCTTCCCCTGTATGACTTTGGACTAGTCACTTAGTTTACCTCACTTTTGTAAATTAAAAACACAAGACCAAATCTGTTCACTTTTATATTACAAATTTTGGTAGAGGACTTGGTTGGGCAGTAATAGAATAATTAGGATGGAAATTCCACGGGAGCAGTATATTCTACAGTGCTATTAAAGAGCTGGAGAGAAAGGTCCAATTTTCCTTGTACAATTCTGCCTAATGGATAAGAAAGACAAGAACATCTGAGGCTCAAGCTCCACAAAATTCTCTCTTGGCTTCATGGATAGTGTAACCATGGGCCCAGATAGACTTTCCACACAGAAAAGTAGAGAGGCAGAGTCCTGAGGTCCTTGGTACTGGGGTTTCCTTTACTGAGTATGTATGACTGCCATAGGGATATTCTGATAGGTCTTCTCAAAACAGGATGTGCTGGGAAGCAGGGTTGCTAATCACTCTTCTCTCCATAGGCCCATAGGTAGAGGACTTTGTTATCTCTCCTGTGGGATTGGGGTGGTGGTTGTAGTGAAACTCACCTTCTATTTGTAGAAGCTCAGGGAAGCTGCCATGTTCACATTTATTCACCTGTTCATATAGTGTGGTATTTCAGCCTCATTCCTGATGTTATAACTTAAAACACTTTGCTCTTTCTACATTGTTTCACCTCCGTCTTCCTTAATGCAAAGAGCCCAACACATAGAACGTTCAAATGAAAACCCTGACTAGGCAGTGCCAATATCCAAGGATTCTCAGAAAATTCAAACAGATGAGCTGTGTGAAGTATGCTCATTTGAATACACCCTGATATAGAGGTAAAGTTTTAAGAGGTTGTTCATTTCTTACGGTACATATTTATTCATTTCCCCAAAAGGAGTGAAGTTAAAGTGATCAGTTTCCCTACATGGCTACCCCAAGGTTTCTCGTAGCTTAGATGCAATGGGAAGAGAGTGGTTGAGGGTATGCAGCAGTGGATTTATTTCCTTGGTACTACACTTTTTCCAACTTTAGTGACCATAACGAATTCCAATGAGTAGCCTGTGAAATATTTATTTCTGGTGCTTTTGCCCAGAATACTTTTGTTTGTTTGTTTTGCAAGGAAGATTTCTTGGCGACTGAACGCAAGGTGTTTCACATGCTAAGAAACTTAGTTGGAGATAGGGTCTCATTTTGCTGTCTATACCGGCCTGGAATTTGTGATTCCATGCTTTAATCTCCTGAGTAGCTGGGACTACAGGTGTGTGTCACCATGCCAGTCTAAAAATTCTTATTCAGCAGAACTGGAGAGAGAGCAAGGTGTGAGTGTGCATTGTTATAGCACCTTCTAATTGATGCTTCTTTTTAAAAACACCATACCTTGAGAAACAACCAGCAATGACAAGTTTTAAAGGCCATTGAGTCTTAGAGTTGTACTTAATTATCAATCATTGTTTGCCTGGGTAACAAGTACTTTTGTCCTTCAGGGGAGAGAAAAGTCTGAAGCTTTCTTTTACAAGGTCAACAAGTCACAGGAATGACTTCCTCACTCTGGCTAAAGACCTCACAGTAGGAAGAGCGTTCATGGCTTTTAATTATAATTATATACATAGGCGACTTAAGAGACAGCTAACAGTCAAGCTTTATGCCTTGAACTGTCAGCACAAGGACAACGATGCCCGGTGTTGTCTTTATTAGCATTCACCTAGGAATGAGGGGGTCACAGGTCCATGCCAGTAGGCTCCTGACACCTTGATGAGGTTTCTAAGAACTCCCGTGAAGTAGGAAAGATGCTCTACCTGGATATGTTCCTGGATACAGGAACGGTCACCAAAGTGACCAATGCCACCGGCACATCCCCAAACTACAGTCCCAAGTCATTAGTGTATCTGGTTTAGTCTTTTGTTCAGCAGAGATATTACCATTTGTTTGGATTTCATGAGTAGAATTTTCCAACTCTAGAGAATAATGTGTTTATTAAAGAAAAATTAGAAAATGCTAAAATATGAAAATAATAAAACAGCTAAAATTGTCCATAATTGCATTGCCTAAATACAATCATGCTACCTCTTGGCTTTTTTTTCTGCATATAGAGATTTATTTGCACTGTGTGGATTGTAGTGTTCACACATTTTGCATCCTGACTTATTTTCACTTAAAAATACTGTAAGCGTATTTTCAGATTCTCATATAAGCTTGCAAATTATATATTTAAAAATCACTGCCTAATAATTCATCCACTGAACCAGCATTATTTGCATGGCTAAGTATCTGGCACCTAGAAGACATTTGGTAAATATTTGTTGAATAAATTAGGAGATTGATGGATGAATACACTGCCCTATTACGTGACATTTAACTTAAAGATAAACATTTTCAGGTGGAACTTCATTGTTTTCTTATTAGAATCATGAAGTCCATATTTCCCTTTCTCCCTTATCCCCTCAAAAGTGTAGAAAGTTTGGTTTATCTGAAGCTCAATAACAACTATCAGCATCCACACTTCACATATGAAAAAATCAAGAGGTTGGGCAACTCTCTCAAGATTACATACCCAGTACATAGCACGGCTGCATTTCCCATGTAGGGTGGCATTTTTTTCCCCTTTAACACATCACACTTCTTGGAAGAAAAACAAACAAAAACAAAACGCAAGCAAACAAGAAATGACCATAGAGAAGGATTACTTCCTGGTTTTAGACCAGTTTGAAATATTCTGAAAGCAAGGCATTCAGTTATCAAAGACCTAGAATGGGAACAGGTGGTCAGGTAGCCTTTTTGTGATGAGTGAGTCAAACAAAATTTCCTTCAGTTGAATGTTTTAAGGTGGGAATCTGTTGAAGCCACTAAAGATGCTGGTGCTGGATGAGCTCAGAGAGGTCAGGTCAATATGAAGAACCTGAAGGTGGACTTTTCTAGGGGGCAGACTTGTTTGGCTTAGGATGAGTTAGTATTTGCCCAGAAGAAATTGATAAAGGAGCAGGTATGGCGAATGTTTGCTATCTTTGATTGCTTTGAAAAGGTATGGGAAAGTGGAAATGGTTTAGAAACGGGTACAAAGGATGAGGGGTGCCATGTTTTCCAGAAAGAAAGGAAAATGAGTTGAAGCCCTTTAAATTCTAACTATAACTCTGCTTTTCTAAGAATTGCATGGCTGAGTCCAGGTGATTTTTCCATTTTATGCAACCCTTTTGCCACATTAACACTAATATCAGTGGTTAGTCAAGCAAATGTAATAACTACTCTCCTCAAAGGACCTATGATTGCAGCTTCCACGCTTCAGGCTCATAAACTAGCTGTTGGAATAGAATTTTTCTGATTTCTTTATACCTTACCCCTGCATTTTGACTGACAGAGCACCATTTTTCCAGTGGAGAAAAACCTGGGTGCAGAGTCACATCTGTGCATCTAGCGATGAAGAACAGGGTAGAAATTTATGTGGGTTTTTTGGGCTTCATGGAGAAAAAAAAAAGAAACCGGCCTGAGAAGTTCTTGTTCAGTGAATTCTGCAACACGGTCCATCTCTGGTGGTTAGTTATGTCTCCCTCAGGATTGGGGAGGGGTGGAGCTGTTTTACCTCCACCAGAAGTCCCAAACATTGAGCCTACTGCAGCATATGATTTAGATATGCATATAAAACTAAAACTACAAAGCCTTAAGAGAAGTGCAAAGAAATCTAATACAGTACCACCCCTCACTGAAATATCAAATATCAAATTCTTTCTAAAAATAAACGTTGGTGCCCCTCCTATGCCAGGGCTCTGACAAAAGCATAGACCGTGGCTGTAAGCTAAAAGCAACTGAAGGCACCCCACATTTATGCGTACTTGACATTAGGGCAGGTAGGAATCAAACTCCTGAAAACCAAATTTCACAGGCAGGAGAACATTAATCCCTTTCCTAAGAAAATCTCAAGGTTAGGACTATAAATTTGCTCTCAGATTCCTCTGGGCAGGGGAGCATCTGTCCTATTTACATTCTGGGTGCTCTACAAGCAACCAGTGCTTTAAAATCCATATAGAATTTGGCCATACACTAGCTGAGGTGAGGATCCCCTAAAAGTGGATGAGGGGAGTGGTAGACAGGAGTGGGAAATGTTCCCAAGGATTAAGGCCTCATATAGATTCAGGGTTTGGGGGCCAGTACTAATTTCTGCTGAAACTGGGCTTCCTGACAGCTGAGATGGCCTCCGCTAAAACGCAGGGTTTCTAGGGGCTGGGATAAAGTCTCACCCTCAGATCAGAGGTTCCCTGGGACAGGTGCACCATGTTGTCCTCAAACGGAGCTTCTGGAAACAGGCCTGATTTTAAATGTTCCACCAAGGGCAACTGGGGTCCAGGAAGGACCTTCACTCCTTCTCAGATTTGGGGCTCACCAGGGCTAAAATGTCTTTACCCTTCAAAATGTGAGCTCCCAGAAGGTAGGGGCAGGGTACTGTCCTCAGAGTCACAGCTTCTCTAGACAGGATCTGTGTCTTGGACTCCCTGTGCGTGGGGGAAGGGGCTACAGGGCCAGAGGCCCTCCCCTCCGGCGGGAGGGGGCCTCCCATGAGGCCCTGCCCTCTTGGTGACATGCTTGAGGTGTCCGGTGACCAAGATTCTCAGAGCTGGGTGCAGGGTGCGGCCCAGGGCGTGGTCACCAGGGGCTACTTAGAGCAGTCCTTGCGGGCGACTGCACGGAGGTTAGCAGCGAAGCTGCCGGGCACTCAGCACTGGTTATGGCGTGGATGCTGGACTGCCTTTTCGCATCGGCCTTTGAGCCCCGCCCCCGCCGTGGTGAGTGGGGCCCACCTTGTCACAGGGCTGGGGTGCTCAGCTGGGGGCTGCCGGGGGCTGCAGCCTGGCTGGGTGCCCTAGGGCTTGGCTCCCCACCCCCTCTTGCCTCCTTTCCTGCTGGCTTTTAGCTAATTGTTCTTGGCTTAAGGGACTGCCCCGTCGAGGACCCGCATAAATCACCAGCTTTGCCGGGAACTCAGAGTAATCGCGCTAATGGTTCCGCGGGACACAGGGCGAGCGCGGGGGAGGAGTCGCTGGCTCTATGCTCAGGCCGGACAGCCAGAGCCTTCTAGCCAGCAAGCCGTCCCGCAACCCAGGGCTCTAAAGGCCGGAGGAGGACCTTCTTTTGCGGGGCAGCCAGAACCCAGGGACCCTGACTTGGAGGTGGGGTTCCGTTTTGCCTTAAAGCTTGTCCCTATTGTCCCAATCGCAATTAAAGAATAGCAGCCTTGGCCCCTTTGAGTCGTCTAATTGAACCCCTCCGTTTAAGAGATGATGGCATTGAAGCCCAGACAAGGGAAAGGCCTGCCCAAGGTCATCCACGGAGTTGGCAGTCAGTCTGGGACAGTTTAGGCTCTGCTAACTGCTCAGTTCCCTAGAGTGCTCAGTCGTGGAGGCCTGGGGTCTTTACTTGGGTAATTGAGGTCAGTGCTTGGTTCTCTCACCCCTATGGAATGGAAGACATAAATATGCAAACTTCACAGCTCCTGTGTTAGTTATGGATCCCATCTCACCCCTCTGGAAATGCCTTCCACAAAGCAGATTTTTTTCTTTTTCAAAATTTCAGGAGGCTGACGTATTATCTTGGAGATTCCCTAGGAATCACCCCCCCTTCAAATCCACAATGTCCTTCACTTCCCTTTGACAAGCCCCACCTCCTTCATGCTGCCACCTGCCCCCATGGCCACCTGTTTTTCCATAGTCTGCAACTCCAAAATCTATATTGGTGAGAATGCGTCATTGGTCACCGGCCATAGACCAAACCTGGAGCTGTCTCTTCTTTCTTCTGCCCCCTCACAGGCAAGGGAGGGGAGGCAGCAAGAGGAGGGGCCGAGGAAACTTAATTCATCAGATCTGATTTTAGTTCTTGCCAACCCCAGCACCCGGCTGACAACCATCCCAGTAGTCTAGTTGCCTGCTAAGAGCCTGAAGAAACTTAGCCAGTTCAACGACGTACTCTGACAGGTCACAAGCTCTCTGAGCTTAAAAAAGACCTGCATCCCCTTAAGATTAAAGATTTTTTCTATGTCTTTAAGTGTGCAATCCTGGTGAAAAAAAAAAGGGAAGGAAGGAAGGAAGGAAGAAAGAAAAGTAAAGAGAAAAGAAGCCGGGTGTAGTGACATTAGTCTGCCAAAGCCAGAACTAGGAATGCTAAAGCAGGAGAGTTGAGAGTTTGAGGCCCTCCTAGACTATGCAATAAATTTAAGGTTAGCCTAGGCTGTAGTAAGACAAGGGAGGGAGGGAGAAGGGGAAAGAAGTAGGAAGAGGGGGAAGAAAGGGGGCCACAAGGAAAGGGAGAAGGAGTCTTATGCCTCTGAAGGCCTTAAGTCTTGAAGGCTGTTGTGTAACTCCAATGAGAAGAAGGTTACGAAGGCTCCTTATGGGAGGAGGTCAGTATCACACAAGGAATCCTGTGCCCATCATAAAACAGCAAGGTCTATCATAATCAAAGGGTAACGTCTGTCCTGGGGATTTCTACTTGTGACTCTGGAATGCAGCATTGTCAGCCCTCTCCATCATACCACTCAGGCCAGTTCTCATCTCCTTCTAACCTCCTCAGTGTCTTCATTGGTTTAACATTGGCAGGGCCCACCTCTAGCTGCTCCTCTTGGAACACATACCAAGTTTTGAATGCCAGCGACCAGACCGAAAGAGGATTTCCAGCTGTGCCTTGTAAATATAACCCTGAATGGCTGACTTACCCTCTTCTGTAAGCTTACACTGCACCCAAAACACACATGTACACAGCCATAACTATGTGTATTCATTATATCCCAAATCCATGCATACTCCCACACAAAGCATGAGCAAACATAAATGCTCTCTATGTGGATTTCCTTATTCCCATTCAACAGAATGCTACTCACATCATACACACATGTGCCACCCATACATCTCATGCAAATTCTACACAGCTGATAGACTATTCATACTTCAATTATTTTCAAGTAAAGCTACTTTAAAAAATGAGTAAACACAAGACTTTCTGTTTGCTGCTGCATTTTCAACTGGTGATATCTGTTCATCAAATGCTCCCGTAGCACAGCACTGCCTATACCAGGTCTATTACACACACACTAACAGTTAATATATGGAAAGTGCTACCTAAGTGCTGGGCCTTTGAGCTCTGCTTTACATGCATGGTCTCACTTATATCACACATTTCTTTTAGATATAAAGTAAAGGCTAGGGTACAAATTTGACCAGGTAAGAGTATACTCTATTGCACTACCACTAGAAAAAACTGCAACAGCAGCACGAAGAGTAACTTTGGGAGTGGAGTAACTATTGATATTCTTTGGTGTTATAATTGTTCTTGGCTTCTCTTTCCAAATGCCTTTTAAGATCTGTAGACATCAGAGGTGTGAGGGATAGATGGCCACAAACTGAGCAGAATGCAGGAGGTATTCTAAATAAGTTCCTTTGTCACAGCAATCTTTTGAGATTGGCAGTGTCTATATGAAGGTCTTTGGGAAGTATCACTAAGACCTAGGAGGCATGAGGGCACAGAATGGCCTTCTTTCTCAAGGAAATGGACAGCACCATTGACCCATTTGAAATTCTCTTCCCAGTTCACTCGTGGCCTAAGACTTGACTTCCATACAGCAGCCAAAATTCTGAAACTGGAGAGACCCTGAGGTCCACTTCACATACAAATTTAATCTTTTCTTAGAGATGGTACCTAATTGATTTGCTGAGGCCAGGCCTAAGTAGGCTATACCAAGATCATTTCCAGAGCAAGGGCAAAATGGCCATGGAATCAGATAAATATGCAATTCACTAAGGACATCACTTCCCAAAATTCCTTTGTGAATGACTTCTTTACACCTCAAGACATTTCCCCATAGGGGAAAAGAAGTATGAGGCTAGAGCTAAGCTTTCCAGGTCCAACCACACAGTAGTTACCACGAGAATGAAATGCAGAATTTGTGTGATGAAAACTGGCAGAAATAATCCATTTGCAAATGTACCCCAGGCTCTAGCAGTAGAGCTGACATTCATCAAGCTTAAATATCAAATGACAGAAAGCATATTGAACGTTGAGAGAGCAGGACACCAGGTCCCTGAGGGTGATTATGGCAATTGTGAAATCAACATCATTCCTTTGTTTTCACACTTAGCTAGTAAGACAACCTAAATGAGCAACAATAGCACAGTGGCTAAATAAACTTTACAACATACCTACTTGATAGATAGCATACAATGATAAAAAGGGGTCTCTGAAGAATACATAATAGCATAGAAAATGGCATGATCATAACTGTCACAACTGCATTTGGGGCAGACCGGAAGAATATTCACAGCAGGTAAACTGGGAGATTGCATAAAAGTGGCAAAATAGTACTTGGGTTTTTTCACACTTTTCTTAAATCTGCATAAAATTTGTCCTTAAATTATTCTTAAAGTCTTAAAGGGTTATTTCAAAAAGGGTACTCCAAGAATTATGATGTGCAATCAATTTGTACACTAAACTTAAATTCCATTATATATAATTTAATCTTATTATTTTTTTCCTTTGTATTTTTGTTTTAATATAATGACTACATCAAATCAGCTGATCATTATCTTCCTGGTGATTGTGAAATGTCTCCTATTGCTGGGTGAGAAAAAGGCACAGCTGGTTGGAGTCCTGGGCCTCCCAGGTTTGATCCCACAGTGTTGTTCCAAGCCTGTTACTTCAGTTCTCTTAAAGTGACATGCCTACATTTTTGGATTATTAATGACAATAATACTTATCATTATTGTTGTACATGAAGTTATATAAATGCTTTTTGTGCTTCAGGTATCAAGAGACATATATTTTGTTTCTTTTCCAAATATTTACCAATAACCAGGCACGTTATATAAACTACCTTTTTATTTTTTTGCCTCCAGAACAACTCTTCAAGATACTAGTTTCCCTGGTTTAAAGAAAAAGCCAGGAAAGTTCTGTAATTTGCTTATTTTTACATAGTGACTGAGGAAAATTTTGAGTCTAACTTAAAAATTTGAGTGAAAGGAGAAACGATGGTAATTACAAAAGCTCCAAATACTCTGTTGACATACAGCACGTATTTCCAGAATGGTCAATATTATATCATTGTTGATGCCTTGCCCAGAATCCAAATTCTGGAGTTTGAACTATCTGATGGCTTATAGGTCCCCCTCTGTGAAAAGGTGCACATTTCAATGGGGAGGTGCAGTGCAAACACCACCTGTGTCCTTAGGGCTGGGGCTATGAGTCACTAGGAAACGATTTCTGTTTCCTTCTGGCAGCATCGTTTGTTCTCACATGCATGCGCAGAAGTGGTAGATGGGACGTTTGATGAGCCTTGGCAAAGCCTGTCACGTCTCAAATACACCTCTTAAGAAACCACGCAGCTTCCTCGGACGGGCACGCAATAACCAGCAGCCGGTAGGTCCCTGCTTAATAAGGAAACCCATGCAGCTCTATGGGCTGATCCTAAACTGCGGCTCCAACTGTTCTCTGTGTGGTTTGGCTGACGCTTGTTATTCCTATCACTTTTTCTCTCAAAGCAGAGGCCCCAAGACCTTGTCAGATGCACATGGAACTGCTGATTGATATAATAATATATTGCAGAGTGGGTGCCTAGGATCGGTGAGGGAGGGGAACATAGAGTAGGACGTGTGGGTAAAAGAGAGGGTGGAATTTAAAACATCTTTCAAAGACACATAACATCAAAAGCTGGCCTCTTGGCGCTCTGGCCCCATGAATATCAATACTTTTATCTTTTGTAGTTTTGCTTCCTCCCTAGAATGAGACCCCACCCCACCCCGCAGGCTATCCCCACCCCCATCTCTTAACCTTACTTCAGCTCAAGTGTAACTAACTTTAGCTTGGAGTAACTTGCTTTGGTCTCTAGAGGGAGGCAATGGCATCAGGGAGGAAGGGGCACAGATTAGGGTCTTGTCCCAGGTCACCACTTTTGACAAAGGGGAGTGTTAGTTTTCCTTTAACTGGGAACAAATCATTAAGTACTCAATAGAAACTTCATTTTGATTCTGTCATATCTCTCAGAGAACCACACCCCCATCTTCCTCTTACCCTTGGGGTTTGCTAGAACTTAGGAACTCTTCTTGGTCTCCAGGGCAGAGATGAGGGGAAAATAAAAAAAAACATAAGGAAACCTTGGCAAGTAATAGTTTCCTTTTTCTTTAGCAAATAGCACCTATGTAGGAGGCAAGATTGGGGCTGGAGCTACTGGGGTTGGAGACATCTAAACATGTCAGAGAAGATTTCAGACATTCCTTTGTGGGGTATTAGATCTCAAACCCAGGTCTCACACTGCCAGGAGAAACTGCAGAGTGAGAATTGGGCTTGAGGACCAGTACTTCTGGGACTGCATTAGGCTGCTCTGGACACCATCCTAAAAGAAGAGGTGGGTTTTTCAAGAGTTTCAGACAAACAAGTAATGAGAAACACTGTCAGCTTAGTTGGTGACACCACACCCTGAACCTCCTGGTTGAGATACTCTGTGCTCCATGAGAAAAGGGGAAAGGGAGAAGGGAGTTAACTAATCTCTTCTTGAACATTGATTTTGAGTGTCAGGTTTGTGGATGGTGCTTTCTGTGGTTCATCTCCTTTTGTCAACTAAGCAATTCTAAGGCAGCCATTTTGCAGGTGGAGAAACTGAGGCTTAGAGAAGTGAAGTAACCTTCCCATGACCACAGAGCAAGTGTGACCTAGCTGGAATACAACTTCAAAGCTCTCTTACTCCAATGTCTGTGATTTTTCTCAGCTCCCACAGAAAACATAAAAGAGCTGATGCTCAGTGATGTTATTTGCATGGGAAAGTAAGATTTCTTTCCTCAGTAAGATTCACATTTTATTGCCTTGAGCCCGTAGATCCTTATTCTTTTAAGATAAAGGCAAACAAATCTCAATTTATATTGAGCAGTAGTCTGGAGGCACTAAGGCACTTTCATCTTTGCAATACTTCATATGGTCCTCATACTGTAGGGACACACTTCCCATACCCCAAAGATAGGTAAACTTATGGGAGCTATTTGTATAAGGAAATTGGTGGTGGTGGTGGTGGTGGTGGTGGTGGTGGTGTGTGTGTGTGTGTGTGTGTGTGTGTGTGTGTGTTGGGAGTGGAACACAGGAAGAGAATCTTCTTTCTAGAAAGGAGAGCACACACTGGCTGGCAGTGAAGAAGCAGAAATGAAGCTGGTGTGTTAAGAAGGAGAGGGTGGGGTGCCAGAGTGACCTGTGCAGGGTGAATGCTTAAGACCAGGTGCTAACAGAGATGGAATTTGTCTGCGCTCCTTGTACAGATGTAAATGTAGTGAAATCAAAGGTTTCAGGTAGACTCTGTTCTGTGAATCTCAGACCTTCCTCCTCTAGTCTTTTTCTACCCCGCAAAGAAGCCTTTCTGTGTACCTAATACTTTAAGCAATGCTTTTCCTGTCCCGCCCCACCCAGGATGAAATGCTGACCCAGGCCCAGCTGGGGGGCAGCTTTATGGATGTTCCTACTGCTTTTCATCCATACACGAGGCTCATTTGTGCCAGTTGAAAGGGCACAATAATAACAGTGGCAATTTAAATCGTGCTTCTCACTTTCCCCCCTGAAAAGTGGCAAAGTGACTCACCACCATTGAATTGTCCCTCTCTCTCCACCCCCTGACCTCTTTGCAGCAGTCCAGGATGGTTCCCTGGGGGCTCAGTTGGGAACCAGTGCTTCCAGCTATCCTTTGGCTGCGACTAGGCTGACACCACACCCCCCCATAAATGTGTTCTCCCAAATGCAATGTATTGTTTTAATTAGAATTTCTCAGATGGAGACGATTGGAAGGCAGTAGAGCAGCATAAGCCTCGTTAGGCAAGCAGAGTGCCCCCCAAGCATGGATAACACAAAATAGGTCCCATTCAGTAATTATTTGGGGGGAGGGGTTCTACTTGTTTTTCTAAGTGAAGTTTCCTAGGGTGAGGGCTGGTATGCATGGAACTGGCTGCAAAGCAGCTTCTGTTGGGGGTGCTTTAAGAACAGGTCTGGGGGAGCTATGAAACAATCCCAAACTCCTTCCTTATCCCTCACCTCCATTCTTCCCCATTTTCAATTCTGCAGTGTTATGACAAGAAAAAACAAAAGCAAAAACTCATTCTTGATTTTCTTTCAGCACCAGCCTAAGGAGAGCTCCCAGAACTGGAGCTGGTGAGGTGGTTAGGCGGAGAAGGCTTCAGCGGTCTGAGAGACAAAATAATTACGCTGAGTACTCTTGGTACTGTCAGTAAACTGAAAAGAAAGAAGCCCTGGGAAATGATACTGTTTGATAAGGACTTCACTGTCTATCAGGAATCAGTACTTTCATTGAAGCTGCCTGCTACAGCAGAATCATTTTTGGGAGCAGGGCAGATGTGAGTTCAAACACCAGCTCTGTCTCCTATGATCTGCATGACATTAGGGAAATGAATTAACCACTCTGAGTCTGTGTTCTGAGTGTAAAATAGTGATAATTATACCTCTATCTACCTCACAGCCTCATTGTGAGGACCGACAGAGACAATACATAGAAGGACATTTAGCATCATGCCTGGTACACAGAAAGTGCTTAATAAATGAAAACATTATTATGATGAATATTACCATTCCTCCTGTATACCAGGTGGTCTCTGTAGCAGCCCCGCATTTGAAAGGAGGGAATAATAAATGCAGTTATGTATGATCCTGTCATAAGTATGAAGAATGTAATTATGATAGCTCAAAGGCGAGAGCCCTCAACTGGGAGGGAGGGGTAGAAAAAAGCAGAGAAAGTTTTGTGATTCTTGAGTTGTCTTAAAAAATAAGTAGGAGTTTGTCATTAGGCCCAGGGAGAAAGGGCTTCCAGGCAACTGAATCTGCCCACACAAAGTCAAAGAGGTGTGAAACAGCCAGGCCTTGAACAAATAGTTGTGCTCAGCTGGAAACAAACTGGACCTCCTGGTGGGGTGGTGGTGACATGGGTCAGTGACCAACAATCTTTCCAGATTACTCCCACTAGCCCCTGCACCGCGCATTAGGCAACCCTACCTGGCCAAATCTGCGAAGCCCTCCTCTTCGTTCTCTAAGCAGCAGGTAGGTTCACACCCTGCTTCAGCGGACCTGGCAGTCACGGAGATGGGAAAGCTGACCTCCACCGAGGAGATCAAGCCCGTGGGCGCCCCTGCTGGGGTCGCCAGCCCATACTTTCTTCCTTGTCCCAGTCTTGGTGCAATGTACACACACACACACACACACACACACACACACACACACACACACACACACACACAAAAGATCACTTGGGTTCTTTTAAATAATCTTGTGATTTCACACACTGCACCCATAAACTCCCACCATCTCCCTCCAAGACACACCGCATTCAATCCTCTGTGCAAGCATATAAACTGGACACACATTCAAACCACATACTTGAACATATCAATTAAAATACACATAAAACCCTCACATGCACAAACCTGTGAACACAAACACTTCAGTACACTTATAGAGTGCCTTGCTCACAAATGCACACTCTACACACCACAATGAACAAACACTACCTGTAAAACCACACTAACATACTACATCTAAGTGTAAGCACACACCAAACATACATATGCACACAAGCTTCAGCAGGCACACACACTGTTAACCTACATACACTCACCAAAGCAGAACCACAGACCCCGGCAAAATTACACATTGAACACACCTATATCCAGACCGCACCCTCATAGTCACTCCACAGCCAGGCAGAATCATACATCCTACAAGCAAGAACACACAAACACATGCTTCCTTGTATCAAAGAGCAAAGACACCACACCAAACACTTGGGTTAAAACATGCACCTCACCCCCCCCCCTTGCACACAAACCCCTGGCCACACGCGAACACATACACAGACGTGCGGTACCCGCGCGCACACACGCGTACATGCATACATACAGACACATACAGCCCGCCCCCTCCTCTCAAGGCGGAAGAGAAGGGGGCGAGGAGTGGAGGCGGGGAAGAAAGGAGGGAGGATGGGCTTGCAAGGCGGAGCGGGCACAGAGGCTCTTTTCCCTTTGACCCGAGGGTGTTCCCCCTCTGTCCCAGGCCAAGACAGTGAGTTGGGTCGAGGTATGGTCCAGTCGAAACCCAGGAAAACAGGAAAGTCCGGGGATTTCGCCAGCAGGCGCCAGCACTCTGCGAGGACCCTGACTCAGATTGTGGTCGACCCCGCTGGAGGCTCCTCCTCCCAGTACCCTCCCCCTGTCCCATCTATTTGACCTCTGCCCCTCCCCCAGGGTGTACTACTTCTTTTTTTTACCCCCTAGGAGCGGACATCTGAGGAGTGAGAGGCTTTATTGCTTTCAAAAAGTAAAGAGTTGAGATTTGCATAGCGTTTTTTTGCGAAACCCCTAGCTTCTAGCTAGAAGACTAATGTTAATGGAGAGCTCGTTATTTTGCATAGCGACAGATTTACTACATATAAGGCAGTGGCAATTAGAAACTACTGACTCCGCGCTGGACACACAGTAGGAAGCTGTAAACGACCCCCCCACACACACACACTTTACATCAGTAAATCTGACAGGGCTATTTGCAGCCTAGCACGAAGCTGTGTCTGCTCTCACCCAGCCAAAGAGCTCTCTTTTCCTTAGCACTCAAACCCTGCGCTGCCTGCACACAGCAACCTTGGACTTGGAACCACCGGCGGCAGGGGGCGGCAGAGCGGCTGAAGGTGGTTTACACTTTCTGCACCTTAGCCTCCCTGGGAAACTCCAAGGTCCCATCCTGCTGTAAGCAGGCTAAGGGGTCATTTCACCGTTTTCCACGGACAGATGACTTTTTAGGCTCCTGTTTTCTGCTTGTGTTGTTCTCTTTCAGTGGAGATGGACCACGGGCAAGAGAAATGGGGGAAGACAAAGTCTTTCCTTCCTGACACCCAGCGCCAAGCAACATAAAGTTCTATGCAAAGCGTGTGGGTTTCCAAGTGGTCAGTGGTTCCAATTCTCAGACTGCCACTTTGTAGATGACTAGGTTGGCAAGTCGCTGGTTTAAGAAGCAGGGTAGTTGGGGCGTTGGCATATAAAAGATGTCTCCTTCCTTCCGGGGGTTTTATAAAAAATTATAAGGCTATAATTTATAATGGGCTTGGGGACAGAAATCAGGACAGTTTTGTGGAACTTGGCCACTAGCTGATGTCCCTAAGCCAGATCAGGAAGGCAAAGGATGGGCAGGAGTTCTGCTGACTTTCAATTTCTTAAGCAGTGTTTTGTGTTGAAGGGAAATGCCTGCATGGATGACTTAAGGATGTCACTCCCCAACCATAAGAAACTCCTAATCACAGCTCCAGTTCTTGAGGTTGCACCATCACAGGCACTTCCTACCCCTCTTGCAGACTCCCCCACCAAGATGGTACATAAATGTTCATAAATTTGTAGTGAACAGTCATTGGGTGCTAGAGATGTCTCTCAATACTTTATATTCTTCCAGTGCCTAACACAGTGCTAGAAACACAGCCCAACTGTAATGTGGAAGAGATATCCTGGCTGAAAATCCCTGGGCAACACAAACTATGGGGTTCAAAAATATCATAAAGAACACAGAAGGGAGACTCAAATAGTGGCACTACAGGCATTGTGGGGATAGATGGTAGTGACTTTGGGCAAGGGGCTATTCAATTCCTCCTCAAAGCCCTTCATCTCTAAGTCTGACTGGAAGGGTTTTTTTTTCAATGCAGCTGAGGCCTCTGCAATCAATTAAGGAGAAAGCCTCTTTCCTGGAGGGCAGAGGCCTTAGCCAGCCAAAGAGTGAGTCACCACCTAGGAGTTGGGCAGCAGAGTTGGTGCTGAAGTGGCAATGAATCAGTCCAAGATACCACAGAGTGATTACCTGAATGGTGATGAGAAGGGGGATCAGACAGGAGTCTGAGCCTCAGTCCCCTGAGGCTGAGAATCAATGATAGAGGGACTACATTTATGTGCACAGAGTCAACTCCTCACTGGCCTCCCTATTTCTACCTCCATGAAATCCCCAAGGGTAGTCCTGGCAGCCTTCTTAGAGAAGAAAGTAGAATGTAAAGCACTCCTCCTAGGGCCAGGGTGTGTGAGGAAGAAAGATCTAGGTTCACATCAGATTCTTCTATCTGTTTGGTCTTCTATCTGATCTATTTTCTATCATGGGCAAGTTCTTTTTTCTCTCAGGTCTTCGGTACTAAGGTAAGAGCTCAGTATTTGCAGATGTTATCTGCTCACTTTTCTACAAAGTGATGTGAGAGTAAGCATGTATTTTCCTATTTTGCAGTTGAGATACCTGAGGCCAGGCCTAGTAACATTCACTGCTAGAGCTATTTCATACCTTAGATCATCTCTGGGTAATTATGTTACCCCAGCAATCATTGCAATTTATGCCAGAAACTTGCCAGTCCTCTGCCTAAATTGGCTTCCTATGAATTCAGGTTCAAATCATGTCTCTCTGCTGCCTTCCAAAACTAATATGTTGCTGGTTACTTAAGTGGTGTTTTTCCCCATCTCTGATAACATACCCTTACTCTCCAAATACTAGTGTTTCTCTGTCAGGCCAATCTAAACTTCCACCTTAAAAGGCAAGCATCATGACTGAGGTATAGCTCAGTAGTGGTACATTGGCCTAGCTCGCCAAAGACCCTGAGACAAGTTCTCAGTAACACCCAAAGCAAACACTAATAGATAGATGACCCAAATCAGCCCCCTATCACAAGGAAGAGAAGAATTGTCTGCAGGACGCTGCAGTGAGGACAAGGGATAATGCTGCCAGGGCCAGAAGGAGGGGCTGCAGAAAAATCTAGAGAGGGAGACAGGGAGAGAGAGAATGAGAATGAGGATGAATATGCCAGGGACAATTGGACCAGTCTCAAGTGCTCCCTCCCTCCTTTTCTCCATCTCCTGGTCTGGTGCTCTAGAATGTATAAAGGGGAGGCATCCAGCCCATTTCCAGCAAGAGAGGAAGGCAGCCTCTCCTTCAATGGAAAGCAAACTCATCCTGAGAACTGCAATTATACTTCTGAGTGGGGTAAGATTTATTTAATTTTAGGGGGAATCAGGGGGAGAGATCAGGATCATCCTGGTGGTACTTCAACCCCAAACAACACATATATGCAACCAAAAGAAGAAGAAGCTCTCTCTCTCTCTCTCTCTCTCTCTCTCTCTCTCTCTCTCTCTCTCTCTCTCATGCTCTACTGTATCCCCTCTCATCCCCTTCCTCCCTGCCTCCTTTTTGAAAAGAAATTTTATATTGAGCTTCTGGATCTCTCTTCTAATCTGAATTCTTCAGAGTCACATGTCTTACTTAGCATTTGGAGAAGACCTTCCTGGACATTCTTTGTAGTCATGTATACCCAGAATGAACAGCTTTTCTCTAACTTTTCCTTTCTCCTTTCTCCCCTCTTTCCTTCACCTGTATTTTGCCTCTCCCTTCTTCTTTCTTGCTGGGTTCATACACAGTTGTTAACATTATGGACTCTCACCTTCTCTATTCTTTTATCTTGTAACAAGCATGTTCTCCCATTCTCCATTGACTTGACCCAGGGGACAAGAAATTTACTTGCAAGGGGAAGCCATTGTGCATTGGAAGTTCCTCTCATGAGAGCTTGCATCATAGCACCATATTGCTTTTGGTGCATCAGAGGATAATATTGGAGAAACGCTATCATTGTCAATAAGTTGTTGCTTGTTGTAATGTTGATTTGTAGGTATGATTGATAGGCTACAGATTAGAAGAGGTCAGTTTGGGAAGACATTTTGTATGCATGGTCATATGGCTTCCCCGGGTGTCTAGACATGCAAAAACAATAAGAAAGAATGAAGACAATATGAAAGGGGTGGGGGAGTTTATTGAGATCATTGCCATCCAGGTGGGTGGGGAACTTGTGAAGTCAGCTACTGTTTGCTTCTCTTGCTCACTGAACTTTGAACAAACTTACCTTTTTAGAGCAGAGGCCTTGGACAAGAGTGGGAAACATGGGGGTGACAAAGTGAGGCAAGGTGTGGTGGGTGGTGGTCTTTAAGTAGCCTTGCCAGCAAAGAGTCTACAAAGGTTGCTCCCTGCTCATAGGAGCCAGGTTAGAAGGGGATAGATGTTCTATACCAAGCAGGGTGCCAAGCTGGGAACCAAGAGGTATGGACCCCTACCTTGACTCTGTAACTAATTAGCTCAGTGTTTGGGGGTACATTTCTTAACCTTCCGAACCCTACTTCTGCCTTCCCTTCATCTGGAATGTGAGTCTGTGAAGCATGACCAGGAGGGGGATTGGACAGCTCAGGGGACCCTTAGGGCTGAATCTTAAAGCTGATATTGTTTTAAATAAGAGGAGAAAAGATTGTGGGGTACGTGGAAAAACAGTGGGAGTAGCCCAGGGGATTCAGCAAACAGGTATGCCGAAGGCACGGAGCTGGCTGCTGTGTAGAAAATTGCTATGAATCAGCCCCTACCCCAGCGCGGAAAGCTGTACACAGGGTGGGGGAATCGGAGTTGCAGAGCGGAGCGCTCACAGCGCCTGCAGCTCCTCTCAGGACTAGCAGCGGCCGCATTGCCAGGCTGCCTAGCAGGTCTCCAAGCCTCTTGTTCCTTAGCCGGACCAGGAGAGTCGCCAAGAGGTAGAGCAGGGGCTCGACATCAGGGGTGCGAGTGGGACCCTCTGTGGGGTGGCGAGAGGGGGACCCTCTCTTTGGAGGGTCCGATGTGTGGGAGGGACAGGAGAGCAGAGAGTGTTGAACCTGTTGCCAGGGTTCTGGGCGGGGGGGGGGGGAGATCAGGGGAGAGTTTGGAGGAAAGACGGATTTTTTTCAGTTCTCACTGGGTGGGTGACAGGGGGCAGCGGAGAGTAGTTTTGGACGCCAGAGGGTCTTGGTTTAACTTTGCAGATTAAGCGCTCCCACGAGCTACATAGGGGCGGGACACGCGCTGCGAAGCCCAACTCAGTCTGAAGGCCTTGCACCCCTGCTCCGTGGCTGCCACAGGCTGAGGCTAACCCCTTGACTCCTTAATTTGAGATTACAGAGTTTGTGTTGACCCCCTCCCCCCGGGTGAAGATCCTGCAGCTGGGCCCCAGCTTGCATAAGACAACGAATGAGACCAATTTAATACCCCCACCTTGTACACTATGGGCCCCATGAATCCACAGAGGAATGGAGGGGGCTCTCTTTTGAGTAGGAGGTATGGCATCAGCACTGCGACCCTCTGTCCTGGGGTTCATTAAGACCTTACCTAGAGTAATCAAGGACTCTGCAGTCAGAGGGCTCTGACTCTGCAGTGCTGTTTAGGTAAACAAAATAATGATAAACTATGGCAGTTCGGGGCTTGGAGACGCACATTGGTTTGCCCAAGGCCCCCTGACTCTTGGTCTGAAGGCGTTTTGAAGAGCATAGTCTACTTTGGAGAGGGAGAATGTGCAGTTTGACACTGATATTTTAGAAATATGGTTATTTGAAGGTAGTTTTAAAATGCCATTCTTGTTCATGGAAACTACAGGGGCAAATATCTCCCACAGACCCAATTCCCCATGACAGTCATTGAAACAGGATTTTGCAAAAGAAAACTGGCAGAAAATTGTCAAGCTATAATCAAAGGGGAGCGAAGTGAGTGGGGAGGGGCACAAAAATAAAGGAGAAACCCTGAGACTAGGCTGTGAGGATTTCTATATTCGGCAGGTTTCCTTGACATGACCTCTGCCCAGATGCTCTGGGAGATTGTT
The DNA here is from genome assembly GCF_003668045.3 of Cricetulus griseus. Lineage (NCBI taxonomy): Eukaryota > Metazoa > Chordata > Mammalia > Rodentia > Cricetidae > Cricetulus > Cricetulus griseus. The sequence continues at coordinate 20,110,357 of NC_048604.1, read as the reverse complement.
CCTACTGGTGTTTTTTTTTGTTTTGTTTTTGTTTTGTTTTTTTTTTTGTTTTTTCTTCCATGTGTACTGTGTGGAAGCCACAGATTTGATCTGGAAAGGCAAATGCTGCTCCATTTAACTGATTCTCATTCCTTTCTATCATAATGAACATGGAGAGAAGTGTATATGAATGTTTGTGAGCAGAACAGAGAGGGAGGGGAAGGAGAGAGGAGAATGATTATCTGGGAAGAATGTGGTAGAATTTACTAAGTGTGTACTGAAAGCCTACAATTAAGTGAGGGTCTGTCCAATGCAAGTAGACCTAGAGATATAGTCAATTCTTAATAGTCCTTAAAGGAACAAAGGAGAGAAAATGGATTTAAATAATGAAGGGAAACATGGAAGGATGATGATCCCTCCTAGTCATGTGACATTTATGTGACCTTCAACTAGCCTATAAGATCCCAAGGGCAGGAGCTAGCAGGCCAGGCCAATAGTGGGTATTCTGTTGCTTTTGTGACCCAGGTACTTTCCTCTACATTTCACAAACTAATCTCCCCACATACTGCATCTCCCATCAAGGAAGACCCAGTGGAAGAACTAGCCCTCCTTTCCCCTCTGAAGGTGTGTTTTTTGCTGGCAGTAGGTGAGTATTCATTTTCATTTTTAAAAGCTGGGTCAGGGTTATTCTTCAGCAGGCAGAGACTCCCCTCAATTCCAGATAGAAGTACTTCAACCTCGCAGAGAGAAAGGGGATTCCCACTCAGGGACAAATGTATCCTCTCAAGGATTCTTTCATCCCACCCTACCTTTGGGTTAACATGCACCCCTTACATGTCATGGACTTGAGAATTACTGGAGTGAGGTTCTTTGCTCTAAGTCATACACTTGGTTTTTGAATGTGTATGGCTGAGATTTGAATTTAAGCATGCACATGTGTGTGCGCGCATGCGGGGGCACACACACACACACACACACACACACACACAGAGAGAGAGAGAGAGAGAGAGAGAGAGAGAGAGAGAGAGAGAGAGAGAGAGAGAGACAGAGAGACAGAGAGACAGAGAGACAGAGACAGAGACAGAGATAGCAGACAGAAACGGAGGTAGTCAGAGAGACAGACAGAGAGAGAGCCTGGGTGACACACAAACACAGAGGGGGGACTTTCTTCCCACTTCTCCCATAATTTTTGAATAACTTGAGTTAAGCCATAAGCTCTCAAGATCTCTTGTTTGCTGTTGTCTGTAAAGAGGGGATAATCCCAACCCACCTCCTTTCCAGGGGTTGCTGTGAGAAGAAAGTGGCATGATTCACTTGTTCGTGAATCATGGGTAGCTGTTTTAATTGTGAAAGCTTTATCTTCTTGCAAATCCTTAGACTTTATAATCCCATGATTCACCCAATGAACACTTATTGAATACCTACTGTGTGACAGGGTCTAGACATAAAGGACATATAGAAAGCTTTTGAGAAAATGAGAAGCACAAGATAAATTAAGCATTAATTATATTTTTTACCACCCATTGATAGAACATCTTTTTTTGCCTCCTCTACCACCATTTAATAGAAATAGCAACTAAAAGGGGAAAAAGATGGCACAGCTTGTGATGGCAGCACTACTATGCACCCGAACACATATTGCAGATGATAGCAAGAAAATCTACATCTTGTTGTATTTGATGTCGCATTGCCTTGTTTACACTATCCTTTGGGATGTTTATAGCATAAAGATTGCCTTTCACCACTCTGAGCTGGAGTTGTTTCTTTAGTCCATAAAATTTAAAAAGGACATCCCACATTCTATGGAATGATGAATGTACTTATTGTACAAAGATGCTGTAATATCTGGTGGCTGTCTGCCTTCTATACGATTTCCTCTGGCTTTATGGAATTAGCCTTTGATTATGTATGCATTCTTGAGAGTTAATTATCTAGCAATGCAAAAATCTTGCAGCCCTTGAGAGGATTGGTGAATGGGGTAGTAAAAAATGCCCCAAGAATGAAAAATGGGTTCATGTCCAGTCTCTGAATCTCAGTTTTCTGAAATGCAGAAAAGAGGTTTTAGACTAGGTTATAGATAAGTTTCATTCTAGTCCTCATTGTACGCTATGCTTGAAACAGATTTTAAACCCAGGGTTTTTCTTGAGATATTTTGAAATACTATCACCAGTTTATGAGCTTCTATCATGGCATGATGGGCTGACTGCACAGACTGAAGAACTCGGTCCCCAGATTTAATTATCTTGGGGCATCACCACCGAATAGGCTAAAATGAGTCATTTTAGCCTATTCACTGCATCTGCAGCCTTTGCTGAAATGGAGGTTATGGGATAACAACTTAAAGGCTAACTCATTAATGCTCCATATGAATGAGGTAATGTGTCAGCAGACCACATCGGCGCCCAGATGTGTTCAGCTAGAGCTCTGTAGCTCTTTCCCAGGTTGTGATATATTAATGGAGATAGCTTTACCCATTGTCACTGCCTGTACACATTTGAGTAATGTAGATGCAATACCTTCTGGGCACCCAGCCCCATGTACTATCAATTTCTCAAACTCCAGGGAGCTTTCAGTGGCTTGGAGCAAAATTCTAATGATGCCACTAGGTGCCTAATTAATAGAGATTCAGACCACAGAGTCAGTGTGGTCCCTGTTTTTTTCATCCATGTTTACTGGTGAGAGCTGAACCAATACTAACTACTTGATGGGAGCAATGAAGTAAATTAGGCCCCCAAGTTTTGAAGGCTGTAGATTTATGGTTAGCAGAGATCATTTCTGTCTTCTCCATGTTGAAGTGGTTGACCTTTCCAGTGTTAATTTGTTTCCCCATCTGTGCCATGCACTTCAGCAGAACATGGAGAGCAGTCTTGATGTCACCCAAAGGTGCTCCCCCTAACCGTTTGCACTGCTCAATACTTGATTTGTCTCACTGCCCTTTGTTCAGATTCTCCTGCTTGGTATCTGCTAATTGCTGAACTCTTTTACTGATCTAAATGATATTATATTGTTTTTGCTGGTAACATGGTAAAACTAGATGGTTTGAAAGAAAAATACATTTGGGGACATAGTTGCATTTTACTAATGTGAACAACAGCATTTGTAATAATTATGCAGTTAGTTTTTCTGACTCTTGTAAAATGATTAAAATGGTTGTGGTTGAAGAGTGAAGAAAACAGAGCTTTTCCTAATAGATCCCCAGTTCTCTTTATCTGTGCTAATTGAATTCAAACTTAGCCGAAATTGAGCAGAGTAGATTAATCAATGCATCAATACAAGTTCCTATTCTATGCAATCATATTTGCAGCCCGATTTGGGCTCTCTGCAAAGAATCTTTGATAATACATGTTTATTTAAAAAAACTGGTGCTACTTATTATATACACAGTATTCATTTAAGATGTAACTATGGAAATGGAAGCTATGTCATTTCCCCATTTTACAGAGCCGGTCACCAAGGCTCAGATTTCAATTGGTTTTCCTATGTTTATACAGCTAAGCAATAATGGTTTTGGCTCTAACTTTATTGCCCATTACAGGTGTTTGGGTAAACAAATTATTTTTGCAAATATCTTGGATTCTTTGCTTTCACATTCCTACTTGGGTATCTTTTTAATCTCATAGTCATTTCAATGCTACAAAATGGCATGCTGAAGCTGGGAGGGGAAGACACTGAAGCAAGAGGTCCCTAGGCACTTTGTTCCCTGTGGTGAGCTTTCTTTTGTGTTCAGCTTGGCAAGTCAGGATTGAGAATAAGCATATTGGTTAAACCTAAAGAACTGTTTTGTGCCTGCCCCATAGTGCTAAAGACTGTTTATCCCCTCCCCGTGTTTCCTATTTGCTTCTTTTGGGGGCATTATGGTCTTCCTGCTCTGCTATAGTGTTGGGGCCTACTGGTGATCCGAGAGGGTTGAAGGTATACAAAATGGAGTCAATTTTGTTGGCAGTACTGCAGCCTATGACTGTTGTTAAGTTCAGCCCTGTATGTTCAAGCAGGGAGGCAATGACAAACGGTTTATTGTAAGGCCTTTGATTTCCTTTGGAATTGTAAGCATCTAGGCTGACTCATCTCTCCAAGGCTTCTCCCTCCCTCCCTCCCTCCCTCCCTCCCTCTCTCTCTCTCCCTCTTCTATTAGGGCTGATGATGATTTGAGGTTTCACTGTTTGTTCTCACCTTTTTTTTTGAGGAGGGAGGGATTTATTTTCATCCTGTATTTTTGGGGAAAGAACCAGCTCTGCTCTTTGGGTGAACAGCTCTGGTAAGCCTCAAGAAGAAATAGCTGAAACTCCAAGAGAGGTACTGAGATGTTTGGACTGGATAAGGGGAGGGGGACTGGGATGATAGAAATGTGAAGCCAAAGCTAGATTGTTGTCAAGATGAGACCCTCATTTAGGTTTGCTATTGTAGGCTTTGTTAGAAGTTCAGTCTGGAACTGCACTTAAATGTATATGCCTTTGGTTTAAATGGTCACTTTTGGTTGTTATCTGGTGGTCGAGCTTTGGTGTTCAGCTTGCATTCAGGGTATTGCTTTGCAGTTGAAGGAGCTTTAGAATCTATAGGCTTTCATCTCGGCTTCATCTAAAAGCCACAGAAACAGCCCTCATTCTTTCACATGCCTCAGTTATCTGGCAGTCATTTCTGGTATCTCTGATTTGCCAATAAGGTAAGTGGGTAAAAGAGACTTTTGTTGATAAAACTCAAGGAGAAGTATATTTTCTTTCTAGACAGCATAGTTCATTTATTTAGACTACAGTATGAGAAACCTTTGTCTGACTTAGTCTGTCAACAGCCATGTTATCTGATCTTTGAATTTTAAGCCCCCCCCCAAGAATAATATATAGAACATATTTGTAAACCTCCATATGAGAGGGAAGCTTTGAAAAATGCTATGAGGTTGCTGCCTTTTGTCAAAAGGCTTAGTTCCCCATGTCCCCAATTATTTTCTCAGCCAGAAACTAGCCATAAACATATCCACTGACATAATGAGCTCGGAAGCTATCCTAAACTCTTCCTTTCCATTCAAATGAATTTTGCCCTAAATCTTGTCATTTCCATTCAGGATCTCTAACATATGTAGCCAATTCTTTGCCCCTCTACTCAAACTAGGGTTTTCATGTCTCTTTGGGATTTTTCAAAGGGACTTCTATGACTCTATCACTTCCTGACTAAAACCCTATAGTAGTACCCTATTGCCTGGAGAAAAAAGTCTACCTTTTAAATATGCATTATAGGGTTTTTCATGATTTATCTTCGTCCAGCTTCTGTATATTGCTTTAAGTAGATGTCACTCTATTTTTTATATCTTTGCCTTTGCACAAGCTGTTATCTCTCTGTCTCTGTCTCTGTCTCTATCTCTGTCTCTGTCTCTGTCTCTGTCGCTGTCTCTCTGTGTTCTCCCCCTCCTCTCCCTAAGCCTGTTTCCAGGCAGTCTTATCTATTTTCTCCTTTCTGTTCTCACAGTACTTTGTTTATATCTTTGCCAGCTGCTGTAGCAAAAGGTTTTATAAACTGTTGCTAACCTGTGTATGTCTTTCACTGCGTTCTATTAAATCATTTATGAAAAGAGCAGTATTAAAGTGGGCAATTAATACAGATATTTTTCTTTTGATAAGTGGCTGAAAGAGCAAATGAGTAACAGAGGATTGATAAAAGATGCTGTGTGGGGTCCAGGGAGGTCTCCACTGAGGGATGTGCAGGCTGAGCACAGTAGCAGATAGGGCCATGGAGAAAGGACATGTACAACAGCTTTGCCACTATAGTAAGACAATCTTCACAGTGATCATTAATTCTGCCCAGAGTCTCACTAGAAATAGTCTATAGATGAGGTTGTTTTCATAAAAGTTGACTTCCCCCCACCAAGAAATGCAACCTAATCAGGCTTAATAAATGAGAAAAAGTAAAAGCAAACAAAATTCTACCACTAAAGACTACTTGTTAGAATTTAAGTGTGTTTGTTTTGGTGTTTTAAGCATGTTTTTCTTCACATAGAGGTGATCATAATTTCTGTATTTTATATTTGTTGTTGAAAATCTCTTTGTAGGTACCAATGTATGGTTGCATCATTTCCTTACTATTTATTACATAATAGATTTAAGTAATCTCATTTGGGGGCTAGATATTTTATTGGATGGTTCATTTGTATATGATGATTCCTGTCTGTAAAAGATTTCATTAGAATAGATTCCTAGAAGGGGAGTTACTAGGTCATAAGACCTGGACATAAATTTTGGCTTCAGATCCATGTGTTCAGTTTGTCTTCTGAAAGAGTTATTTAAATTTACAGTGCTTCTTGATTGGATAGATGCCTCCTTTTTACCTAACCCAGACAGCTAAGGGCATCATCATGGAAAAAAAAGCTATCAGTGCTCAAATTAATTAATAGAAAATATTATGTCTTAGTGTTGCATCAAAGTGCTTAAAACATAAGGTCGACTATTTTTTTTAAAAAAAAAACCTGTTTCCCCTAATTTTTTGTTAGTTTTTTTCTCTTTTCTGGACTGCCAGTCTGTTCATAGCTGGGTTTTTTTCCCAAGTTGTTTTTTTTTTCTTCTTCTCCCCCTGAATAATGAAGTAGAGACAGCCCTGCTTGAGGGTGAAGCCGCCTCCCAGTTTCCCTCCCTCTTTGCCTCCCCCCCATAGTTCTCTTCACTAGGTCCAGTGACAGTTGGATGATGCAGCCTTGATGATCATCCGATTCCAGAATGGGTGGCTGCAATGCTTTTCTCAAGGCAGCAAGGACACAGTGTCCCAGAATCATGCTTCTTTTGCTGTTGTTGTCTGCCTTCATTATTTTAGTGAGCGTCCTGGGAGGAGCACCAGGACAGAACCCGGACCGCAGGATGGACATGGTATCCATACACAGCCTCTCCGAGCTGGAGCGCCTGAAGCTGCAAGAGACTGCTTACCACGAACTCGTGGCCAGACATTTCCTCTCTGAATTCAAGCCGGACAGAGGTGAGCTATACCCGGAGTGTGGAGTCCTCGCCCTCGGGCGAGTAGACCCCCCGGACGGCATGGATAGATTTGAGGTCCTGGAGGGTGAGAGGGGGTCATTCCTGGTCTCAGAACCGGACCGGGCGCCCCGGGAACGGAGGAAGCTGGAGTTTAATACTGTTTGTTGAATTTCAGAAGAGGTAAAAGATTAGTTGAGTAGAGTCGAAGCCTGGGGTTTTGAGGGGACGGTAAGCCTGGTAGGACCGAGGGCAGGTGATGAAACTGAGCTCACCAGGTGTAGTGGGAGAATTGGGCAAAGAGAGACCGAGGCTCAAAGGGACACTCTGAAAGAGGACCGGGACGGGAAGAGACTGCACGGTGGAGAGAGATAGAGATGGTGGGAAAGAAGCAGAGAGACACGCGCCAACCCAGGCAAAGAGCCTGAAGGCTGTGCGGGCTTGGGGGTTGGTGGTGCGCTCGGAGCGCAACCCAGCTCTGCTAGTTGTGGGGAAGCCAGGGGACCAGGGGAAAGACCAGGTTCCAGAGCGCGTACCCCAGATCTCAGGGGTACGCGCACAGATTTAGCTGCAGGCTATAGGGGAGGTGGGAGATATTCGCGACACTCGAGGGGCGCTCCAGGAAGACTGGGAAGTGCAGGGGTGGAAGCCAGGTTCGCCAGGCGCGCACCTCTGGCGCAGCCTGAACTGGATGAAGCAAAAGGCTAAGAGACCCCGGCAGTCACCACTGCGGGATTTGGAGCGGGGAAACAGCCAGGTGTCGCCAATTCTCTCACCGCAGCACAAGGAGCGACGGCAAATCCGCGCGTGAGCGCTTCCGCAGCAACTTGGCGACCCTCACCCGTGGTGGCGCTGCAGGCAGAGCCCCTCCCCTCGCCTGTTGAATGATCAGAGCGCCTCTGAGCTTTTGAATTTATGTTTTAAGCGTTGCGCTGAGAAATCACTGGTTCAAAGCAAGATATATCTGGGACATTATACTGCTTAGGTTAAATTCTTGTAATCTTGAACATGCTAGGGAGAATAAATCCTGTGATCAGGAGGGGAAACTGAGACCGGGCGAAAGCAAAACACTTTTCTTGGGCTGGACAGCCTCCCACTTCCCATCCTCACACTGCAGATCAATCCACTGCCACGTTTCAGTTACTTAGCCCTTCCTATATGAATGTGATTGTATATGTTTTTTTTCTTTTTTCCTTTTCATAGCTCTACCCGTTGACCGTCCAAACACCCTGGAGAAGTGGTTTCTGATCCTGAGAGGACAGGACAGGGGTGAGGGGGCTTTTTTTTCTTTTCCTTAGGAAATAAATAAAAGGCTAAATCCCCTTTGGTAGTGTGATCCTTGGATACTGGATTCTGGCTGGTGCCTATTGCCCATGAAGAGTCTTCCCTTTTCCTCCCGGAAACCCCCTAGAGGGTAATATCAGGAAATGGAGGAATAGCTGCTGGTCCTCTCAGACTTGTCATAGCTTCATGGAGGACGTACCCCAGACAGATCAACCCCAAAAGAAATTTCCCTCATTGCTTCAAGGTGGTCAAACACTGTCAAGACATAGGCAGGGATGAAACCTTAAGCCACGTCGGGGTAGTTGAGTGACATTGAGTCATTTTCACCTAACAATTGCAGGGCCTTGGTTTCCACAGAGGGGCGCTGTGGGCCTGGGGTGGGGCAGGGTTGATTATTGATGATTGCTTGGAAGAGTAATGCTGTAAGCCCATGTAGCCCCCCCCCATAGAAGTGCTATGGGGCTTTGACGTTTGCAATTCTTTCCCAGATGCATGTCTCAAGACCTTTGGCATCCGCCTGGAAGAGGTGCTGGTGAATGAGATTACCCGCCGCAAGCATCTTGAACTGGAAGCTTCAATGCTGGATGACGATGCCCCAGGTCCTCGGGGAAACGTGGCGCAAAGGATGTTTGGACGCATGAGGCGCTTTTTCAATCGCAGGAGGATTGAGCCCACCCTGCCCAGAGAGTTCACTCGCCGTGGTCGTCGAGTGAGTTCAGTCTCCGAGGTTTCAGGCAGGGGCCCTTTGTGGAGAGGAGTCAAGGCTTGTGTCCTTATGGTGTGGGGACTGAACAGAAATAGAAGGGGTGGGGTTGCCAGTCAGCACTTAGGAAGGTCCCAACGGATGATCCTTCTCCTCCATTTCAAGAAAGTCTTGATTTTTCCACAGGGTGCAGTGTCTGTGGACAGCCTCTCTGAACTGGAGGGTGGGGACCAGCTGTTGCAGAACCTGCAGATCTCACAGGCTTCACTTCCTATCGGGCAGCGACTTCTGGGATCCAAAAGGAAGATGAGCCTCAACCCAATTGCTCGACAAGTCCCTCAGATTGTTGAGATTTGCTGCAAATTCATTGAGAAGCATGGTAAGGAAACCACAAAATGGTTCAATGAAGGAAAGCAACAAGTAAAGGGAAAAGGAAGAATGTTCTAGAAAGGGAAAGAGAGAGAAGCTATAGGATGGAGGGCTTGCATAGCATTCCCCTGATACCACTGAAAGTTGTAATGCAGCTGCTAAGGGCGAAAAGGGGAAACATAATTGGGAAACAAGGGTCATAGATGCTTAGGATCTCTGATCTTTTCTTTCAGGCTTAAACTCCGTGGGGATTTTCACCTCTGAGTACTCTGTGTACCGAGTACTTCAGGTAAACTCACTGTATTTCCATGTTTGTTCTTTAGGTAAGAAAAGTAAGAAAGAAATAAGGGCTCCCTCATAGACATAGGGTAGTGTCACGGTTGATGGGGGAGTGAGATACTTTTTATAGACCCCTGGCTAGACTCCATTGGCAGCTATCTTGACTGAAGCCTGCCATTTCTTGAAGAGCTGTCCAAGAACAGGCAGCTGATGGGCCAGGCGGACACTTCACATCTTCTTCCCCCTCTTTTAGCTCCGCGACTTATTTGACCAAGGTCTGGATATTGTGCTGCCTGACAGCGTGAATGTCCATGATGTGGCTGCACTTCTCAGGCTGTTTTTCCGTGAGATGAAGGACTCTTTGGTGCCTGAGGATCTGTACATGTCCTTCCTCCTGACTGCAAGTGAGTCTTCTGCCCTCCATTGTTGGTGCAAGCAAAAGAAGCAATGCACAAATCTAATGAGAGCGCTCAGGCTATAGGCCCTCAGGAATCTAGAGTGAACATCAGAATAGGAAATGTATTTCTCCAGAATACACAGTCTTTATTTGTTAATGAAAATAAAAAACCAATAAAACCCTCTCCAGGTTGCTTTCTGTATCTCTTGCTGTTCCCTGACATATCTGTTGCTTGGAATTTTCCTTTAAGCTTCTGGAAGTTGTTGAATGTGCCTTCTCAGGGCAATGAAGAACCAGGCTCTCTAGAGATTTGATTTTGATGTTGAGGTTGAGAAGGTCACTTCTTGTTTTCAGAGACCCTAATATCATCCAGATGCTTTGGAAGGAAGCAAAAGCATGTTGCCTGGGTACTTTCTCCACAATCACCAGCAACCACGAGGCAGAAATGTGTCTCCTTTGATATCAGGTTGTTGCAAAGACTAGATCACTGAACCAGTCCTATTTTCCTTCCTCTAGCTCTGAGTCCCCGGGATCAGGTTTCTGCCCTGCAGCTGCTGGTCTACCTGATGCCACCCTGCCACAGCGATACCCTTGAACGTCTGCTGAAGGCACTGCATAAAATCACTGAGAACTGCGAAGACTCCATTGGTGTTGATGGACAGCTGGTAAAAATTTGTGGGAAAGGGTAGTGAAATCAAGCTGGTTGTAAAGTGGGCAAAGAGAGAAAACCAACAATAAAAACGATACACATCTATTTGTACAGCTTCTAGCACTACCTCAAGGTTGATCACACTTCTTTACCTAGGTTCCTGGTAACCGAATGACTTCCACCAACTTGGCCTTGGTGTTTGGAACTACTATCCTGAAGAAGGGGAAGCTGGCCAAGAGGGAATCCAGGAAGACAAAGCTGGGGATTGATCACTATGTTGCATCTGTCAACGTGGTCCGTGCCATGATTGATAACTGGGATATCCTCTTCCAGGTAAGCATGATGTTTGAGTATACTTATTCCTATGTGGATAACCAAGTCTCTTATTCTCGAAATTCCTCCCACGTTTGCTGGTCACAGTGTCTTCAGTGGTGCCAAATACCCAATAAAGATGAGTAAAAATGAAAAGAGATATGCAATTAAGGTTACAACTTTTACCTCCAGGTGCCCCCCCACATTCAGAAGCAGGTTGCTAAGCGCGTGTGGAAGGCCAGCCCTGAAGCTCTGGATTTTATCAGACGCCGAAATCAGAGGAAGATGCAGTGAGTGCAGTTTTAACTTTATGGATTGTTTATGTTTACCCTACAAGACTTAACAGTTTCATGCCATCTTGATATTAATCAACTTTGGGGCAAACATATTAATTTTTTTCAAATTCCTTCCCGTTTAGGAGTGCTCGCATTAAGATGGAGGAGGATGCTCTAGTTTCTGATCCAGTGGAAAACTCTACTGAAGCCCAGGCTGCTGTCCTTGCCCAGAGCCAGCTCTTTGATGAAGGTCAGTTTCCTATTAGAGATCTGATCTCTGCTAAAGGTCAGGCCCTTACTGAAGTTCAGTCCCTTGCAGAAGGCCAGGCCCTCCCAGAGAAATAGGTCCTTGCTGAAGATAAGCCCCTTGAGAAAGGAAGGTTAATCCTCTGAAAATAATGTCTGTAAATGAGAGTTAGTATTTTAATATTTCAGTGAGGGAGTAGTTTGGGGGAAAGTTCAAGATCTTGAAATCCCACCTTACCTTGATATTTGTGGGCCACATCTTGAGGGCATATGAGAGCTTGATGAAGAAGACAATGGTGAGGATGGGGAAGGTGCTGGTGAGGATGAAGATGACACTCTAAATTTTGATGGTCTTCCTACCCTTGAGTATAATTTAGAACTTGATGATGAAATCCCAGAAATCATTGAGATCCCAAACTTTGAAGAATTACCTTGTTTTAATGTGGTTCCAGCCCCTGAAGGAGCTCCAGATGTGCATGATATGTTTACCTTTGGAGATAGCCTGAACTATGACTTTGATGACGAATCAGATTTTGAAGACCAGGACCATCTGGATCTTGCGGAGGTTCCCTATCTTGATGTTGTTCCAAACAACGAAGATGCCGACTCAGACGCTGATGAAATCCCAGGTAATGATGAAGCCCCAGACATTAATGAAATCCCAGATAATGTAAATGCCCCAAATAATGATGAACCCCAAGATTCAGAAAAAGTTTTCAATCTTGAAAAGATCCCATCAGGTGATGAAGTCTCAAATGATGAACCCCAAATGAAGAAGAGATGCCAGAACTTGAAGAATATCCAGTATTACTGGGCTTAAAAACAAGTCTCTTTCTGGCCTAGTCATGGGCTACAAGTCTTTCCAAGAATCACTGAAGAATAAAACTTGCTTTCTGCCCCCACCAGTGTTCTAATCTTAAGCTCCACCTCTGTTACTCATTTGCTTGGTAAAGTTAACCAGGCTACTTGGAGGGTGATGTTGGTGGTTAGGAATTCTCCCCCCCCATTCATGGTGGTATGGTCTATTTTCTTTGAGCATGGGGCATCTGCCTCACTCTTTATGTTTCCTAACCTAAATCTTATGCCAGCTTCCACAATGCTCTTAGATTCAAAACACTTTGGTCTTCTATTAGGCAGAAGTTTTCTTACATGTTACACGGGGGCGATTTTCCTTGCTCTGCCTCCTACCCAGTATTGTATTTGAAGCTCAAAACCAGGTCTTAGTGCCTTGGGTGGTATGCAAAGTATGAAGTCTAGAAACATAAGAAGTTAACATTGTTACTATTTTTCAGGTTCCACTGAGGAGCCCACTGTGCCTACTGGCACTGCGAGTTCCCATGATGATGAAGAAGGAGCGGGGAAACCCCCCAAAGTGGAGAAAGACCGCCCATTGCTTGGTGAGCTCCAGAAGAAGAAGGGCAAATCTGGCATCAGCTTCTCTCCTTAGATGTTTTCCCCCCATAAGGTGCCGGACAGGGGAAAAGGGTGGGGGTAGACCTGGAATGTCACAGGAAATAGTCAAGAGTCTTGAAGATAAAGATCTGAGGGTTTGCAGGAGTTCCACCTGATGCTCGGGTCAGGATGGGAATTCCAAATACACTGCCAGCCCCACTACTGGGGATGCTTGGTATCTTTAGCTGGCAAAAGTAGAGATGTTTCTGTGTCATGCCCAGGCTCCCTGGTGCTACCTTGCCTTCTCTTTTACCCCTGATCCAGGCTTTCTCTCACTACAGCCCCTTCCTTTAATTGGTGTTACATTTGTGATAAACATCTGTCCCAGAGAAGCTCACAAATCTCGAGGTGCTTTCCCGCCCCACCCCAAGGGGATTGCATGCTTTTCCTGACTTTCCTACCCTCCTCCCGAGAGCTCACTGGAAAGGCCCTCAAGAGGCATGTTAGAACGTTAGGTCAGCCTACAGACAGCTGACAAACAATTAATGCTAAACTGTGTCACGCCAACTCATAGCCGTGTCCCCGCAGCAACTCCACCGCTTCAGGATTTCTTTTTCTCCCCCACAAATTATTTAGACCAATGGCTCGTCAAACAGCCGCTCCCAAAATTTTGTGCAGTTTTGCTCAGGACACCCCAACAGGGAAACCTCAAGTGTAAGCCTAACTAGCTTTTCTGGGGTCAAAAGTTAGAGGAAAAAATTAGATTTTAGTCCTGGATCAGTTTTAAAGACATCGGGGGTTCCTGCCCCCGTTGTCAATGAAACAACTAGTTAGGCACAGACACATAGTTCCAACTAGTTAACGTCACCTGATTAAAACTCTCTTACCTATCGTCTCTGTACTTCCTCTATGCAGGACGGTACAAATTTGCGGGACTTGCTCTGGTAAAACACAGATATGGGTTATGTATGACATCCAAATTACAACTGATATTTATGGGTAACAACTGCTGAGGTCCTTAGAATGAAGAATGTATTGTATTGAGGGATAGAAACTGATCATACAATGGGTAACAACCACAGAGCTCGAAGATTTGTGATTGTTAAAACTTCTCTGGCATTTCATCATCATTAATAAACATCTGTGTTGTGACAGCATCATACTCATGGTGTACAGTGTGTTTTTTTAACTTAGAATTTTGGGAGCTCTGAGTGGTGATCTAAATGGGAAAATAAGATAGAGAAAAGACATAAAGGGAGGGGGTTGATTGGAAGTGAAAAAGAGGAGATAATATAAAAGGGGGATGGGGAATGAAAAGGAGGAGTGGATGATATGAGATAAAGAGAAGGGGTGATGGGTAATAAAGATGAGAGGATGGCATGGGATAAAGAGGGTGATGGGGATAAAGAAGGTATGACATGAAATAAATAAATAAAGGGAAAGATGTGGATGAAGACGGAGGAATGATATGGGGTAAGGGAGATGGTGATGGGGAATAAAGAGGAGATGGAACAAAATAAAGAGGAGAGATGATGGCGAATAAAGAAGAGGGGATGATATGGGGTAAGGACAGAGAGGCAGTGGACAATAAAGAAGGAGGGATAGTACTGCATATGGGGGGGTGACAGGGAGCAAAAAGGAGGGCATGACATGGCATAATAAGGAACGATGGTGGGGAATAAAGAGGAGGGGACGACATGGGATAAATGGAAGGGGTGATTGTGGATAAAAAGGAGAGGATGGAATGGGATAAGGGGGAAAGCTAATGGTGGGTAAAGAGGAGTAATGCCATGAGGTAAAGGGAGTAGATGATAGTGGATAAAGAAGAGTGGATGATATGGGGTAAGGAGGAAAGATGATAGAAAATAATGAAGATGGGAAGACATGGGATAAGGAATAAAGAAGAGGCACAAAAGGGAAGGATGATGGGGAATAAAATGGAAGAAAGATGGGTAATAAAGGGGAGGGGATGACAGGATAAGGGTAAAAGGATGATTGTAGATAAAGGGGATATGGCATGATAGAAAAGGAAAAGATGGTGGATAAAGAGGAAGGGATGAAATGGGTTAAGGGGGTGATGGGGCATAAGGAGGGTACAACATGGGATAAAGGGAATAGATTACAATGTATGAAGAGAAGGGACTTGTATAGGATAAGTTGGGAGGGTGATAAAGAATAAAGAACATGTGACACAGCATTAAGCAGGAAGATCACAGATAACCAAAATGGCTTGATACGGGCTAAGAACGGGGAGTGATGGAGAATAAAGAAGAGAGGATGACACGGGATTATGACGTGATGAGGAATATCCAACAGAAGACGGCATGACATCAATGGAACCGATCATAGTTTATGAAGGGAGGGAATGATATAGGCTAAGGTTGACGGAGGAACAAAGGGAGACAGTATGGGATAAATGGGAGGGATGATGGTGGAGAAAGAAGACTGCACGAAACAGGTAAGAAGGAGGTGTGATGGAAAATGAGATTAGATGACATGGGCAAGGAAGATGAAGAGAGGGTGATGGCATAAGACAAAGATGAGGAATAGAGGAGAGGGTGATATATGATAAAGGGGAGGGGACATACAATAAGGGGGAGGGATGATTATGGATAAAGAGGAAGGGATGGCATGGGATAATGCGGAAGAATAATGAATAAAGAAGAGGAGATGACATGAGATAAGGAGGAAGTATAATGAAGAATAAAGAGAAGACAAAATGAAATAAAGAGGGAAGATGATGGAGAATAAAAAGAACAAGATGACGGGATAAGAGGGATAGGTGGTGTAGAGTAGATATGAGGGTATGATGTGAGGAAAAGAGAGAGGAGATTGGGAATAAAGAGTAGTTGTTGGCATGGGGTAAAGGGGGGAAGTTGATGACAGATAAAGAGTGGATGATATGGGGTAAGGCAGAGTGGTGATGGCAAATACAGTAGCGGGGATGACAAGGGACAAGAAGAATGGCACTAGGAAGCTAAGAGGGGAGTATAACATGAGATAAGGGGGGGGGACTGACAGGGAATAAAGAGGAGGGCATGTATAAGGGCAAGAGTCATAGGGTAAGAAGAGGAGGCAACATGGAATAAGAAGAGAATGATATATGATAAAGTGAAATGGTAAGAGAAAAACGAAAGGATGATATGGAGTAAAGGGCTAGAGAAAAAGAATAAGGGATGATATCGGCTAAAGAGGAAGGAGTAACATGAATAAAAATGATGAGATGACAAAGAACAAAGAGCCAGTGATTTTGCAAAGACGTAAGTGTATGATACAGAGAAGTGGTTCTCTACCTGTGGGGTGTGACCCTTTGGGGTCACATAGCAGGCATGTAGACTTTTGTTTGCCTCCCAAGTCCCATGATACTCTTCTCTCTAGAGCAAATGTTCCAATTTACTTTTTGGAGGGAATGTTACAATTTGGAGGAAAATGCCCTACAATATCTGGATAGAATAATTTATTCAGTATTTTTCTTACTTCTCACTAATTTTCAGTCTCTCCCAATTAGACATCCTTTCCCACAACTTCAATGAGACAATTGTGGAAGAGGTAACCACCAATAGCCTATTATTATATTCAATAAACATTTAATTTTAATTAAGCATTGTTATTTTGATTTAATTGTAGCTGAACTTTCAGTTTTAAGACTCAATGTTGAGGAGCTGGAGAGTTGGCTCACAGTTTAAGAGCACTTGTTGCTCTTCCAAAGGACCAGGGTTCAATTCCCAGCACCCACACAGTGGTTCACAGCATCTGTAACTTTAGCTTCAGGGGACCTGATGCCCTCTTCTGATATCCTGGGATATCAGGCATGCACATGCAAGCGAAACCACATTTATACACAAAATAAATAAATTCTTATAAAAGAAATAAATGCTACAATCAGGCATTATATCAGGTGATATAATCCCAGTACTCAGGGAGTAGCAGAAGGAAAATCAAGAGTTCAAGGCTACCCAGAGAGATCATAATAGGACGTTTTCTCAAAAATGAAGTGGAAGAAAATATCCAGAGCAGAGAGGTTCTCTGTACTGTCTACTAATTTCCAGGAGTAGCACTGTGCAAACCTAGAATGAAATATTATAGCTAAAGTGCTGAAATCGATATAACTTAGACACAATAAAGGCCCATCACTTCCCATAGGGGATTTTCCTGATTGAATATTGATGAGGGAGGTCCCAGCCCTCTATAGATAGTGCTATCACTAAGCAGATTGGCTTGGACTGTATTAAAATGTAGATGTGTAAGGTAGGGTGAGACAGTAAGAAACACTCCACCATGGTCTCTGCTTCAGTTTCTGCCTCCAGGTTCCTGCTTTGAGCTCCTGCACTGGTTTCCTAGATGAAGATCTGTAACCTGTAAACTGAAATAAAGCCTTTCTTCCTTTAAGTTGTTTTTAGTCATGTCTACCATAGCAACAGAAAGTCATTGAGGACATATAGATATTTGAGGAGATGATGTGTTTTCATTTCTCTGGAATAAACGTTCAGATGTATAGTTGTAGGTCCTAGATAATAGCGTGTTAAGATCTA
Organism: Cricetulus griseus; assembly: GCF_003668045.3. Lineage (NCBI taxonomy): Eukaryota > Metazoa > Chordata > Mammalia > Rodentia > Cricetidae > Cricetulus > Cricetulus griseus. The sequence continues at coordinate 20,092,993 of NC_048604.1, read as the reverse complement.
TAAGCAGCCATCCAACTGTTTTTTAGAGCTAATACATGACTTTATATATTCCCACCAGTAACATATGAGTGATGCAATTGCTCTGCATATTTTCAGCATTTGATGATGTTATTCTTTTTTTTACCTACTCTGATAATTGTGCTGTGATATATTATTGTGGTTTCAATTTATTTGTGTATACTTGATACTTTAAAAAGATTGTGGACATCGTTCTGTGAGTTTATGTGCCACCTATATGTTCTCCATATAGATAAATTTTTGTTCTCATGGATATTTACTCCAGCAATATATGGGGAAAGAGTGTACTGGATATTTACTCCAGCAATATATGGGGAAAGAGTGTAATTGTTTTTGTGCATTTGACAAAGTCAGTTAGTTGAGTCCTTTGGAAGCACTATCTTTAATTTTTACTTCATTGTACTGTGCCTGTTGCTCTATGAACTACATATTGTGTTGCTCATTGTAACTTTAGACTATATTTTGATAACTGAGCAGTATGAGTTGTCTGACTTTATTCTTCAGTATTGCCTTGGTCATTTTAATGTTCATTTACATTCTAGAATAAATAAGTATATAAATTACATTTATACGTGTCATTCATGTTTAATGCTTAATTACAATCCATATAAATGGATCACACTTTTAAAGAAATTCCAATTGTTCACTGACAAAATATACAGGAAAGTAGTGAATTGCTGTATGTTGACATTCTATTCTGTATATTTGAAATACTAGTTTATTTGTTGATAAGCAAAACAGCTGGGATCTTAGCAGGCTTTCTTGGGATAGCATTGAGTAGGTAGATAAAGTTGGGAAGAATTGGTATCATTTACAATATTGAATTTTTGAATTTATGAACACATTTATTTACATGTCTTGATATTCTTTGGTTTCTTTTATCAGTATTTTCAATTCCTTCTGTACTATATATATATATATATATATATGTATATATATATATACATATATATTTTACTGCTGTTAGAAGTGTTCATTGAGAATATATAGGAAATAAGTGGATTTCTGTATATCGACAGTTGATTCTGTACATTTAAGATGCTAGTTTGTTCAAGGAACCTTTTCTGTCATCTCTTCCCTCTCTTTTTTGAATTCTTCTTTTTTTGTTAGATTTGTTGGAGTTTCCATATAGACACTGATTATTTTAGGGGGAAAACATGTAGTTTAACACTTTTAAAAATAATGCTGGATGGAGTTTTCCTTTATGATTTTTTATCACATTGAATGACTTTTCCCTCTACTCCTAGTTTATGGATTTAACCATGAGTAGGAATTTAGTTCTCTCAATAGATTTTTGTTTATGTAACCATATAATTTTTCTGCTTTAGCTTTGAATGTGAAGGATTATAATAGCCAATTTTCAAGTATTGAAATAGCCTTGCTAATGTAAGGTTAATCCCACTTGTTAATGGTGTCTAATTATCTTCATGCATTCTTATGTACAATTTGATTTTGTTGCCAAATTTGTAGTTTATTTTCATAAAATATTTTTCTGCAGTTTCCTTTCTTATAATATTCTACTCCTATTTTGGTGTGAAGGTAATTCTCTTTGCTGCTGTTTTCTGGGAAATGCTTGTGGCAAATTGACATTTATCATTCTTTAAATGTTTGAAAGAACTTAATAGGTGAAACTAATAGAGAACAATAAATCCTTTTCATTTGGGCCATCTGCTTCTATTCAGGCAGTATTCCTTTTCTTTGCATTTTAGTAATTTGCCTCTTTCATTTTAACCAAAGTTATAAAGTGTGCAAGTATAGGTTTTGTTTCCCTATTCCTTTATTATTCTTTTACTACACGTGGAATCAGCAATGGTAACTCCTATTTTATTTCTGACATTGGAAATTTGGGTATATAATCTTATTGTTGGTGAGGTTGGTTATGGAGTTTTTAATATTACTTGCATTCAAAGATTTTGAGGATGGAATGAATGGGGGAAATGGAGAGGACTTTAGCTGGAAATGGGAGATGAAGGGTAATAAAGAGCGAGAGGGAGGAAGGAATGTAGATAGCACTAAGGATGTTTGAGAAAAGCAGAGGAAAACACATTATTTTATAAGCTTACTTTTTATAACGGAGTTATGCCTTATGCCACATGGAGTGATAATCTCCCCCGAAGAGACAGACTATCTAAAACAACTCCAGTGCCAGGCATGGGAAATCTCCTTTTAAGTTGTTGGTTGGTGCAGTCTAAGAGGCTTCCTAAACAATATAGGCTATTACTGTTGTCCTTAGTGCATCCTAGAACTTGAAGGTAAGACTCTGCTGCTTGCAATACCACAAACTTCATGCATGGGACTTGGAAGACTAGGACTTGTAGTGGCCCATAAGCCTCTTCTCTGAGAAATAGCTCTTATACTGTCAGAAGGTGTTATGCAAGCTTCCAAGAGAGAAAAGCAGTCAAAAACCCTACCCAACTGTAAATCCTTCAAACCACAGCAATGACCAGCCTGGTAAGATATCTCTAATTGCTCATTAGTGGCATTTTTATCTTTGGAGTTACCAACAGCCATCTAATTGGACTTAAGGTCTTCTCAGTGGGAGAGAATTCATGCCTAGCCAAGTACTCAAGACCAGAAAGATCATAGACTCTAGAGGTGACCATATTGCTGTCATTTTTCAAATGAGTATAATTTCTTACTGCATTCTAAATGCTTACATTTTAATTATTTTTATTTAAATTAAAACAATCTTGTTTTACATGCCAATTCCAGTTCCCTCTCCCTCCTGTTTTCCCACTCCTCCCACCAACCCCCATCCACTCCTCAGGGAGGGTGAGGCCTCCCATGGGGGACCATCAAAGTCTGTCACATCATTTGGGCCCTCCCCGCTGTGTTTAGACTGAGAGAGTATCCCTTGATAGGGAATGGGCTCTCAAAGCCCATTTGTGCACTAGGGATAAATACTGGTTCCATTGCCAGCGGCCCCATAGACTGCCTAAGCCCCCCAACTGACACCCACATTCAGGGGGCCTGGTTTGGTATTATGCAGGTTCCCTATCTGTCAGTCTGGGGTCCATGAGCTCCCACTTGCTCAGGTCAGCTGTTTCTGTGGGTTTCCCCAGGATGGTCTTGACCCCTTTGCTCATCACTCCTCCCTCTCTGCAACTGGATTCCAGGAGTTTGGCTCAGTGCTAAATACTTACATTTATACTCTCCAACATGTGTAGCTCTCACTCTTCATCAAGAAGCTTCTTTTTGCAGCAGAGACCATTACAGAAATCTACAACTGGTCAATATGCAGAGAACAACTGACCATGGAAGGCAGGTAGCCCCAACTGACACAACTGCCATCCACCCCTAATGTTAAGGTTAGGTTCAGGAGAAATCATGGAAGAGGGATGGGAAAGTGTGTAACAGTCAGAGGACCAGGATGCCTCCTGATGGATAGTGTCTTCTAGACACTTTACAGAAATGCTGCAACCGTGACATCTCAGCAATATGGAAACAAGACCAGAACAATGACAGCATCAGTTGACAAGCCAATGTAGATGGAGGAAATTAGTAAAGGCCTCACACCTAGATAAAGAGCTACAGTAACCAGTGGTTTCTAAGTGAGGAAGAATAATATTTTCCAGCAGCAGGAACCTTGATAAACAATCATCCCTAAACACAAGTATATATGGGTAACACTAAATGGACTCAGTAATGTGTGTGTGTGTGTGTGTGTGTGTGTGTGTGTGTGTGTGTGTGTGTGTAATGTAACAGACTAATTGTAAAAATAGCTGAGTTGTGGAAATAACCTAAATGTCCAACATTAGAGGAACAGATAAAGAGAACTTGATATAGAAACACAATTTTTTGTTTTGCCATGAAGAACAAAGTTATGTTGTTTGTAGGAAATGAATCAGTGAATCAGTCCAGCTTCTGAAAGGCATATGTGTGTCTTCTCTCATTTGTGGTTCATAGATTTCATATCTACATTAAATTGTGTGTGCATATATGGCATGAAAGTGGAAGCAAACTGTCTAAGGGAACAAAGGTGACTGATGGGAGGGAGAACTGAAAAGAAAGAAGAAAGGGAGAATATGCTCCATGTATAAGAAAATGTGCTGTATAACACAGAACCCTTCATAGTGAATGAATACAATGAAAAATGAAAGTGGTTGGAGATTGGAGAGGAGCTCTATGAAATGTTGTGTTCCGGATATCACATTGCTATTCCAAACACAAACATGCAGCAACTATGGCTACCAGCACCAGACTTCTGTAACAGCAGCAAAAATGGAAAAAGGCAAAGAGACACAAGGAGGGCTAGTCAGTAAGAAGAAGGGAGTAATCAGGAGGGAGGAGAGGGATGATAGAAAATAGTGGGAGATACATATGATCACAATACACTACATTCTAATAAAACTTTCAAAATAACAATAAATATAATGAAAAAGAATTCTTTGTTTTAATTGATTTTTCTCTATTACTTTCCTACTATTACTGTCAGTTTGTGCTCAATTGTTAAAATTAATTTGAAGCTAGTATGCAATGTAATGGGTTTCATTATGATGTTTTGAAATACATATATCATTGTACTTTGTTCTTATTCCCCTGTACTACCTTTCCCAACCACTCTTTTCTCCCTCTTGTTGGTCCCCTTCCTTCCCTCAAATAGGTCTCCCTTTTCATGTCATGTGACCTTATTTGATTTTTCCCTGCTTCTTCTCTCCTCCCACCCCTTTAAAATTCTTAGTTCCCTCTAATATAAATTTTTAAATTATTTAATTTCTTCTGATTGCTTTTGTTGTTCATTGTACAGTTTCCTAAGGTGGAAGATTGCGCTGTTCATGTTAGAATGTCATAGTTTTCTAGTATATGTATTTAATGCTGTCTGTTTTCCTTTTAGCTTGCTTTTGTTGTTTGCCACGAATTTTTTTCTCTCTCTTTTTATTATTATTATTATTATTATTATTATTATTACAGTTGCCACGAATTTTTATAAATAGAATTTTCCTTTTTACTTAAGCTATTTAAAAGTTATGTTTGCATGTGTTTATTGGCCCACATGTTATGTAAAAGTGAATTTTCAATTTCCAAATATTTGTGAATTTAAGATCTTTTTATTATGGATTTCTAGTTTAATTTCATCACCATCTAAGAATATATTTTGTGTGACTTCAATTATTTTAAATTGGTAACGTGTTTTTATTTAAAAGTATTTCTAAGATCATTCAGAAGTTCATAGTAAGATTGAAATGAAGTTACAGAGAATTCTGACATACCTTTTATTACATGTGTGCAGAACCTTCCCCATTATCTATATTCCCTACCAGGGTGGTATATTTGTTGTAAGTGATGACCTATATGGATCCATCACTACCACTCAATGGCTATTGTTTGCATTAGTGCTTATTCTTGGTATTACACATTTTGTGAGTTTGGACTAGTATTTAGTGAATAACATGCATCCTTCATGATGGTGTTATCTAGGGTATATTCACAACCTTAAACTTGCTTTGTGTTCTGCTGCCTATTAATCCTTCCACTTATTAATCTCTACTGATGGCTTTTCTTTTTATTGTCTTCATTGTTCGTCAGAAAACCCTATTGTTGAAAACACACAGTATATGCCCTTTTTTTAGAATGGCTTCTTTCACTTAGTAATATCATTTCCATCTGGTCTTTTCATAGCTTGATGGCTCATTTCCTTTTAACACTGAATCATATTCTTCTGTCTAGATGTACCACAATTTATCCATTCATCTATAGAAGTACATCTTTGTTTTATGACCTCCAACTATGGTTTATCTTGATTAATGTTCCATGTATATTTGAGAAGAATGTGAATTCTGCTGTGGGGTTAGATATTTAATAAACGTCTAATAGGCCAAATTCTTTAATAGTGCTATTGAGATAATCTTTATCCTTACTGATTTTCTGTCTGCTTAATCTATCTTTATCACTAAAGATTTTCCCTGTTCTAGAGTCAGTCTTGTTTAACTATAACAGTGCTAGTGATAATGTGGTATAACTTTCCTTATATCTTTTTCGTTTAACTACTTTTATCTTTTTCTAGCAGAGTTTTTCTTAAACACTAGTCATTGCTTATTGGTCTTTAGTGCTGCATTTTGATCAGCGACATTTAGAATTACTGTTGCTCTATTTAGATTAATGTTGACCATATTTATATTTTCTATTTGTTGTAAGAGGTACTTTTCTGCACCCTCTGATCTTAATTGAGCATTTTACATGATTCCATTTTTAGCTCATCCATTAGAGTATCAATTATGCATACACATTTCAAAAAATTTTCAGAGATTGTGCTAAACTTTACTGCATGTATTTTAATTAATTTAGGTCTACCTGAAAATAGGATTATTGGTTACCATTTAGTGAAAGTACTTTACAACAGTGTGTTTCAAGTATCCTTTGGTCCATTAATACAATATCGTGTTTTTTTTTTATTTCACTTATCTGTAGTGATGCAGGCATTATGCTGGCCTGCCCCTGTCACCTGGCAGAATGCACTCAGGCTGTACCCTCGTCATCCCAGGGTTCCATGGTTGCATAGTCTGCATGCAGGTGCAAAGGACCCCTTTAAAAGAAAGACCCCTGCCCACTATATTCAAGTATAAAATTCCCAAAGAATAAGTAAAAAAGAAAAAAACAAGATAATGCAATATTTAGATAATCTAAGGATAATAAAACTATCCCACCATTCTTTTAAAATAGGGGGAGATTGCATTTCTGACTGTATTATTTTTCTCCTATCTTAGGACATCTTTTAATATTTCTTGTAGTAAGGTACTCCTGGAACAAAATGCTTTTTGGTTTCATCTCAAGAACTCTTCTTTTCCTTCTCTTTGGAAAGATAATTTTATTAAGTGTTGAATTCAGTGTTGGCAGGTCATTCTTCACTGTCTTTCACAACTTCTCATAAGAAGTCCACTGTTATTCATATTTGTGTTTTTTAAAGGCAAAGTGGCTTTGCTCCTGGATTAAAAAACTCTATCATTATCTTAGCTTTTATTTACTTGAATATGATAAATCTATGTAACATTTTGAATATTTGATTTGCTTAATGTATTCAGAGATTACTAGGTTCACAGCTTGGTGTCTAACATTGATATTTGAAAGTTACCTTCAATGAGTATTTCCAATATTTCTTCTTCATTCTTATTTATCTTTTTGGTAATCATTTACATACACTCCATCATATGGAGATTTCTCACAGTTCTTCATGTTCTTTCTTTTCATTTTTTTCTCTTTGCACTTAGGTTTGGAAAATGTCTATGGAGCTACTTCTATGATCACTTATCAGTTCCTGAGCTCTGTTGATTCCACTAATGAATCCATTAAAAGTATTATTCATTTTCTCTTTAGTGTTTTTCATTTTAAAGAGCATTTAAACATTCTTACTTTGAATTTCCATCACTCTGATTATATTACTCATCTACTCCTACACTTTGCTTACCTTTTCATTAAATTTGTAATACACTTATTTTTAAATTTCTCTCTGAAAAGTCCCAAATCAATGGTACTTAAGAGTCTTGCTTTGATGCTTATATTGTTTCTTCAGACTGTGATTTTTTTCTTGCCTTTTGGTGTTCTTTGCATTTCTGTTGAAAATTCAAAACATATTTGGTATTAGGAATTAAGTTAACTAAGCCTCTAGTTGAGAATTAATCTTCATCTCACCAGGAATTGGGTTGTATTTAATCCCTTCCATAATTATAGGTGCTTCGAACTTACACTTTTTCTAGTGGTCTTGTTTTTATTTCATCCATTGATGCTGCACTTTGCTAAGTTTTCCTGTGAAGGATAGCCTGTATCTTGTACATCTTTCAGCTCTAATCCACTAATATACTGGAGCCTGGTGTGGCACTTAAGGAGTGAAAGGGGGCTAAAATTTTTAATTAGCCTATCTTAATCACATAAAAGAATGTGGTTTCATCATGACATTTTGTGCATGTATATAACATACTTTATTCCTTTTCACTCTTTATTGCTCCCTCTCATCCTTGCAGGAGGCAATTTATAATCTTCTGATTAAATCTATTTTTAATGGGCCTGTGCCTCTGAGATGTGAAATTTTTCAAAGGGTTTTATATTGAGAGATTTTTCTATTCTTTCCCCTATTCCTTTCCTGGGCTGAAAATGTTTCTGATCACTTTCCTCTAAGATTCTCACCCTTCAGCCAGGTGTGATTGGTGGATCATAACCATAATCCCAGTACTTTGAAGGTGGAGGTAGCAGGTTTACTGAGAATTCAAGTTTACTGTAAGTTACAGAAGAGGTCAGTCTGGGCTACAGACTAAGATCCCGTCTTGACAACAACACTAAAATCCCCCAAACAACAACAAAACAAATCTTGGTCCGTTTTTGGAAAATTATTCCTTTATGTAAGACAGTAAGGTTAGAGGGTACTGGAAATTTTGGAGAATTACTGTTAATGGCTTAAGAAACCTGAAGAAGTAGATTAATTGTACAGAATGTTCTAGGTATATTTCAGAATAGTGTCTGATGGGGGATGTCCTTCTGTATGCTGTGAATATATGTTTCTCTTATTGGTTGATGAATAAAGCTGTTTTGTCCAATGGACAGGCAGGTTGTAGCCACATAGGAAATATAGGTAGGACTACCATACTAGGAGAATGCTGGGAACAGGAATGGAAAGAGGAGTCTGATGGGGAATGTACTATGTATGTTTATCTTATTGATTGTTGAATAAAATACTGTTTGGCCAATGGCAGCAAGTTAGGCAGGACTAGGAGTCAAAGAGGACTCTGGGAAATGTAATAGAGAAGTGATGATCCAGTCAGGAAGTGACATGGCAAGGAGATTCATATTTGAGCGAGGAGAAACAGGAAGTGCCCTCTTTTCTGCTTCCTCCTCCAGTGGCTGGATGTGAACCACCTGCAAGGAGGGATGCCAACAAGGCGTCCGATAAGATAAGTCTTATAAAATATATAGATGCATGATAATTGAGACTGAGCTAACAGATGAGAATCCTAGTCACTGGCCAAGCAGCATTTAAACCTAATACAAGTTCATATGTATTCATTTGGGCCCTAACTCAGGTGGGTGGCTGGCATAAAGCACACATTTGGTGGTGGGGCTCTGCTGCTTTTGGAGGAAAGATTTATCATAACAGGAGTCCTGACTGAGATGCCACGTAGCTGATGAGGAAGGAAGAGACCCAGACATCACCGGTAAGCCAAGAGTAGTTGGAGACTCATAGATTAATGGAAATGGGTTAATAATTAAGAGAGATGGCCAACAAAAATCGTGAGTCATCAGCAAAACAGTTTATAATTAATATATAGCCTCTGTGTGTTTATTTGGGACTAAAGGGCTGTGGGACCAGGCAGGATAGAAACTCCATCTACAAGTGACTTTTCTAGTCTTTCTTCCACAGTCATCAGATTTTTCTTTGGATTCTAGGACCTCTTTGTGAAACCCTAGTATGATTCTGATGGGGAACATCCTTCTGTGTATATGTTTATCTTATTGACTGTTGAACAAAACACTGTTGGCCAATAACAGAGCAAGTTAGGTGGGACTAGAGTGGAGGAGGATTCTGGGAAATGTAGTAAAGTCTTGTGATCCAGGCAGGAAGTGACATAGCAGGCAGACTCAGAATATAAGCAGGGATAAGCAGGCAGTCACTCTCTTCCTCCTCCTCTCTTCTCTGGAACTACCATGTGATCCCAAGAAGAATGGACACACGCCGCCAGCATCCTCAATGAGTCTATAAAATATATAAATTAATAATTATGGTTGATAATTAAGACTGAGGTAGCAAATAAGAAATCCCAGACATTGGCTAGCAGCATTGTACCTAATATAAGTCTCTGTGTGTAATTTTGGGGGTCCTATTGTTGCAGAGGAACTCAGGCCGGTGGCACAAATACTTATCCTTACAAAATGGTGTCAGGATGTGGTTTTACGAACTTCCACATAAAAACTTCACAAAAGCTTAAAAAGGGATTTTAGAAGCAAAAGAACAGAAAGACGCACTACTTCTTGGCAGGAGCATTTTCTTGGGTGGTCCCTGTTTGCTAGTGACAAGCAGAAACTTGAGTGGTTCCTTTAAGAGAGGCTTCCTGACTCAGCATAAGTGGCAAAACCCGCAAGGCTCTTTTAACAATGTTGTTTAGGAGATAAAAGGCTCGTGGCCAGAAAAGGTAAAGATTTACAATAAAGACAGATTCAGATGAAGAAAAACCTCTAAAGTTTTACAGTGTGTTTAAAAATAGACTTCTGAGAGAAAAAAACAGGATAAACTGTTTAATAAAAAGAAGAAGAAAAAGAGTAACTGGGCATTGGTGGCACACACCTTTAATCCCAGCACTCCAGAAGCAGAGGCAGGCAGATTTCACAGAGAAACCCTGTCTCGTAAAAGGAAAAAATAAAAGTAAAAGAAATAGAATAATAAAAAGCCATGTAAAGATGGAAAATACACAGAGAGTCTGGATACTATATGCTATATTGTTGTCTTTAAATTGTTTGATTGCTGAGGAAAGAGCTACAGATGCTACAATACCTTTGATTATCAATGCTTCCAAATTAATCCAATTTATATATTTTAAAAATGCTTTGGTTTCTAAGTTTGAATATAAGGACGGGTTACTTGGGAAAGGAGTTTTTGCTTGTGTTTCCACAGAAAATGGAGAACTATGGATTCCTTCCAGACTAATATGGTTTGATCAAGCAAGACCCCCTGAAGCTGTGGCCCAACTGATCCTAAATCTAAAACAGCTGAGTTGATGCAGTCATAGATGACTACAGGCAGGATTTCTGTGTTTTATCATGATCCCCATGGTATGGACATTGCCTCCAACCAGCAGGAAGCAGTTTGGAAAGAACGACACCCAAATTCCCAAATATTGTTCATAAATGTTTGTTTTCATTTAAATGGGGTTAATTACAAATGGTAATGATCGCAGTCAATCTCCTTTTAAAGGAAAAAGGGAAATAGGATATAGAAATGAATACTTTGCATTGGAATAGATTTCCATTTATTGATACAACTATCAGGTCAATTTTGTTATATGTAAATTTATCCTCTTGTTTAAGTATTGTGTTTATACAGATCTTTAAAATGTAATGCATAATTAAATACAGATTATATAGTCACTTATAATTGTCAGAACTTATAATTAGTTTAGTTATGTTTCTAGATATATAGAGATATATTTGAGATGAATAGATATTCTTTTAACCTTTAAAAGACCTACAGAATATATGGCATTTTTAAATGGTTTAGGGCTTTTCATGACAGTGAGACACAACTGCTCCTGGAACACCAATTATGTCTGAGAGGAAGATGGGCATTGAAGAAACTAGTTATTCAGTTTACTTTCAACATGGTAAGATTAGCTATTTGGGCAAGAAACTGCTCTTGCCTGGACTGTTCAATAAAATGGGACATTCAGAACCCACAGGAAAGTGACTGCTAAACTTACAAAACAAGATGGAAAGTCCTGCAGGGTTCCTCTTCATGGAAGCATCTACCAGACATTCTGCAGGATACAGAGGAAATCGGCTGACAAACTGCCAAAACAGGTGGACAGTTTAAAATTTCCTGCTTCATGGAGAAGTCTGCCAGACACACTGTGGCCTATAGGCTGAATATGGATGCCCCAACATACAGAGGAACTTTGGGTGACTGTCCAGGTATTGAGATACCTCTGTCAGATGTAGAGTTTATATATTATCCTTCTGTGGTCTTTGATGGAGTTGAAGACAAATAATTATGGTTATAGTTTTCTTTAGTTATTATAAAAGATAAGCTACATATAAGACTTTAGATTCACAAAGATAGGATAGATGATAGAATATTTTCTTTAAATCTTGCTAGATGATAATGAACTAAATATTGTAAATATAGTTCTTACTTGATAACTGTTTTGTTATATATTTTACTATGTTAATGTTAAAACCGTTTTTATTTAGACAGAAAAGAGGAGATGGTGGGGTAAGTTCTTCTGTGTATGTTTATCTTATTGTTTGTTGAATAAAGCACTGTTGGCCAATCTGGGAGCAAGTTAGGCTGGACTAGGCATTGAGGAGGATTCTGGGAAATGTAGTAGAGACAGAAGTTGTCCTGTGACCTTCAGGAAGACAGGATATAAGGCCAGCATCTTCTATAAGATAAGTCTAATAAATATATAGATTAATAGTTATGGTTGATAATTAAGACTGATCTTGCAGATAAGAAATCCTAGTCATTGGCCAGCAGCATTGTACCTAATGTAAGTCTCTGTATGTTATTTGGGGGCCCACGTGGCTACGGGGCTCAGGCGGCTGGTGGAAAGACTTATGGTTACAGAATTCCTAGGAGGAAAGTGTTGTTTGAATGAACATGGCTTCCATTGGCTCATATTGGAATGTTTTGTCCCTAGTTGGTGGGACTGTGTTGGGGAGAGTAAGTAGGAAGTGGAATTTAGGCTCGGGGAAGAAAGAAAAAGAGATGACTCCAGGGAGACACTGGGGGCCAGCCAGCCAGACACAGAGGAAGCAGGAAAGTAGGACATACAAAATGAAAGCTGTAAAGTGCTAAGACAAACATGGATGAATATAAACAGTTAACTAACTCTCTCACTTAATTTAACCTGTTTCTATTCATCTATGCTTTGCCTTGGGACTTTTCATGAGGGAAAGGGATAGTCAAGTTGGGAGAGAGATGGAGAAGGAGGGCAATGAAAGAAATATCTTGAAAGACGGAGCCATTATGGGTTCAGGGAGAAACTGGGTGCTAGGGATTTTCCCAGAAATCCAATAGGATGACCCTAACTAAGACTCCTAGCAGTGGTGGTGAGAGTGCCTGAACCAGGCTTCTCCTGAATCAGATTGGTGACTACCTAATTGTTGTCATAGAACCTTCATCTAGTAATACATGGAAGCAGATGCAGAGATCCACAGCCAAGTACTAGGATGAGCCCCTTGATCCAGTGAAAGAGAGGCAGAAGGGATTACATGAGCAAGGATGGTTTAAGATCATGATGTGGAAACCCAGAGAGATAGCTGACCTAAGCTCATGGGAAACAGCTGGATAGCCTGAAAGGGATCAATAAAACTAGGCCCTCAGCATGTGGGTGACAGTTGTGTGGATTGCTCTGTTTGTGTGTATGTGTGTGGGGGGACATGGCAGTGGGACCAGGATCTGTCCCTGGTGCATGAGTTGGCTTTTTGGAGCCAATATCCTGTGGTGGGATACCTTGTTCAGCCTTGACGTGGGGGTGGGGGATGAGGGGTGGGAGGGGGTTGTTCCTGTCTCAACTTGTTGTACCAAGTTTTGTTGACTTTCCATGGGAGGTCTTGCCCTCTTTGAGGAGTGCATGGGGTTGGGTTGGGGAGGAAATGGGAAGGGAGCATTAATAATGCAGGGGAAACTATGGTTGGTATATAAAATGAATAAAAAAATAAAATGAAAAATTAAATATAAGTCTCTGTCTCCTTATTTTGGACTGGTTGATGACCCAAAGAAATTCAAATTACATATTATATTGAATATGAATGCTGAGAAAAGACATACATTTTTCAGTCTTGGGGGACAAAGTATTCAGTCTTTTGCCATTAATCGTGATGTTAGATGTGCTTGTAGATGTGCTTTATTACATTGAAATCATAATCTTGTTCTTAATAATTTTACTATGAAAGATTAATGTTGTCAAAAGTATCAAATGTTTCTGTTGATATGGTTGTTACAATAAATCTTTCTGCCAAAAGTCGCCTGAGTCCCACCGCCACTTGTGAGCTTTATGCCAGCCGCCTGCCCGAGTTAGGCCCAAATGAATACACAGAAACTTGTATTAGGTACAAAGCTGCTTGGCCAATGACTAGGATTCTCATCTGTTAGCTCAGTCTCAATTATCATACATCTATATATGTTATAAGACTTACCTTATCGGACGCCTTATTGGCATCCCTCCTTGCCAGTGGCTCACATCCGGCCACTGGAGCAGGAGCGGAGGGGAAAAGGGGGCCTTCCTGTTTCTCCTTCACTTAAATACGAGTCTCCTTGCTATGTCACTTCCTGCTTGGGTCATCACTTCTCTACTACATTCCAAGAATCCTCTTTGACTCCTAGTCCCATCTACTTGCTGTCTCATTGGCCAAACAGTATTTTATTTAACAATCAATAAGATAAACATACACAGTACATTCCCCACCATATGGTCATATGATAAATTGCATTGTTTGATTTAAATATTTTTACCCAGCTTTCTTATAGAATAAAGTCTACTTGGTTATCGCACTGAAGTTCATTTTTTTCAACAGCTTTACTCTTTGACTGCTTCTGTGTGCACAAACTGACTAATGTTACTATGTGTTCAAATTGAGATTTAACTGGATTTTGAAGCTGAAGTATCCAAAGACGAAGTCTAACGTACAGAAATCCTATAGATGCATGCTATTTGTTTTGTTGTTGGAACCAGGGCTTACCCATTCTCATAGAGTCTTTGTCACTGAGCTGCACCAGACCATCCACTTTGGTTTTCCAAGCTCGAGTTCATTTTTGACATTGATAGGTTTAAAGAGATCTTGTGCATGTATCGATGTGAATCTGAGTTGTAAGATTTATTTTGCTACTATTTCTGTCTGATTTTGGTTATCAAGACAATTTTGGTCTCATAAAATAAGTTGGGAATTGTCGCGACCACCTCGACCAGCAAGGAAGACGCAATGCTGAGACTCTTCCTTAAGCAGTTTACTCAGGAAACTTAAACAATCTTCTGTCCCCGGGGAAAGCCAGTCCACAGCTTAAAAGCACTCTTGCCAGCCAACCCCAGAATGCCACTTGGCTAAGGCGGATAGACTCACATTTGCTGATGCAAGTTTGAATCTTAGACCAAGCCAAATAAGGAATTGTTTATTCCAGAGAGTGCTCACCCTTGGGATGGTGGAAGGCGGGAACCGGTGCCATCTTTAAGGCATGGCGCATGGAAGCTCTCCACAGGGCATTGTTAATCCCTCCTTTGCAGAGTTAATTTTCATTCTATATACATTTTGTAAAATTTTCCAGTGAAATGACCTGAAGTATAGTTTTCTTTTTGGGGGGCATCTTGAAATTAGGAATCTAATTAATTCAATAATGATAGAACTATTCAGATGATTCATTTCATTTCATTTATTTTGTTGGTTTGCAAAGAATGAGTTTTTTCCAAGTTGAAGAGTCACAGCTATAATTTTTTCTTAACTTCATCTTATTAACCTATGAATGCCACGGGGCCTTCTGTGTTACAGTATCTTTCACTAATAACATCAACAATAGGTTTCTTTTCTCTTTTTCTGGTTTTCAGTTTGGTTAAAGATTTTTCATATTTATCATTTTTTAAAATACAGTGTTTTATTTTGTTTTCTGCTGTCCTACTATTTTTATTTTCTTTATTTCTATAGCTTTCAGTATTATTTCTTCTTTCTGCTTAGATCCAGTTTAGTTTCCTCTTTGTTTTCTAGTTTCTTTAGATAAGAACTTTGTAATTTTCTGTTTTTCTTTACTTATGTAAGTATTTTATGTTACATATTTTTACTTTAGGGTTACTGGTTTAATGTAACATGCATTTTGATTTGTTGTTCTTTCATTTTTATTCTGTTGATACCTTTTTATTACCTCTTAGACATTTTCATTGACCTATGGGTTATTTAAATGCTTATTTAAGTTTGCAAATATTTCCTCAGCATTCATACTTTCCTTGATATTGCTATTATTGATTTGTAGTACTGTGTTTCATCTACTCTATGTGGCACACACGTGTTCTAGAGGAGTAATAAAGCTATAGTGGGCCACTTTCTATTGCTAAGCTTCTAGCTAAGAAGTGGAAGGATTGGATCACAGATTTCTGTTGAATAGCAGTTCATGGACATTTGTTTCTGTGTTGTTTTTCTAGTGATAGTGGGGAGTTTCCAAAACTGACACACCCTTTGCAATATATCAAAGTTCTCATTTAATTTATCACTTATTTGCAGGGTTTATAGTTATACCTACTATAGAAGAACTTGTAAGGAAAGGTGCTTATGATTTTCTCCCTTGGGGATATTTAAAAAACATTAAGAGAATTTCTGTAATATATAATCTAGTATTTAGAACTTATAATTAAATTTTTAGAATATGTGAAGACTTACATTCCTATAATTTAAACTATTAACACTTTCATTGTTCCCAAAAGAGTCCATGGACTTATTGGCTATGTCTCCCCATTCTTCCCAACTCCCAAGTCAATGTAACCACCAAACTTTCTGTTTCTACTAAGTGCCTGTTAAGTACTTTTTTCATAGTAAAATCACACTGTATGTGATCTTTTGTGAGTGATTTCATTGCATGTAGCATATTTTCTAAATTCCTCCATATTGAATCTGAATTTCATTCCTTTTTAACATTGACTGATATTTCATTGTATGGCATATTCCGTGTTGGATTTGTACTAAACCTAGTAAATAATAATGCTTAGCAGTTTTCATATGTTCTTTTATTCTTTGGTAATATATCTGTCCAAATCTTTTGCTGTTATTTCATCTGGCAATTTAATTAGATTATCCATTAGTTTTGTGCAATCTGAATAATACTATTGAGTTTGTGATTCAACTTTCATTCTCCTGTGTCTTTTTAGGAGTGCAATTTAAATTGTTTTCTAAAGCCTACCAGACTTTAAATTATACACGTCATTTAAAAATTCTGTGAATCTTTCTTTCAATATCATTGCTAAGAAATCTGCTTAACTCAGGATCCTAGGACATATCACTTAGGGTTGACAATAGAGTGAGGAGAAAGGGGATGTAGAGTACAGAGTCTAAGTGGGAACTAACAGCCTCAATTGTTTAACTTTTAGAGAGTGACAGAATCTCCACATTTTGAACCCTATAATGGTTTTTATTGTAGCATCCCTGGTCTTATTTTGTCTTGTTTTGTTCCAGAAAATTTTCTATTTGGGTATTTTAATCATTAATTGAAAGTCATTGTATTTTTTCTATTGTTAGTATGGCTATTACAAGCATGCTGTTTTTCATGCAGGTATCATTCAAGTTTATATTTAGGAGTGAGCTAGTTGCAGCACATAGTAACTTTATAATTTTTTGAGAAACTACCTAATGCTTCTTAAGAATTATTTCATTTTGTATCCCTACAGACACTATATGAGATTTCCAATATCTTCCTATCATTTAAATATATATTCTTTAAAATCCTCTTTATTGATATAAGCTACACAGAGTAAAACAAGCTCATTTTATGTGCCCATTTGATGTTAATAATTAATTCATTTGTTCAACTACTATGATACAGAGAATTTTCATTACCCCTGCTTTTCATCATGTGCCCATAGATTTAATTCTTTTCTACCTATAATCAAATGCGTTCCATCATTATAGACTCATTTTTATAGTTCTATAATTCCACTCAATTGGAATTTGACAGTACATCTTTGTTTTGTGTCAGTATAGTTTTGTTTAGCATACTGCTTTTGACGTTCATCAGTTTTTATTGGCTGTATCAATCTTTTGTTCCTTCTTATTTGTCAAATATTATTTCATTGTATAGCATTATTTGTAGTTGTAATTATGTATATTCTATAATTTGTTTAATAATCAGTTGATTATTTTTGAATTGTTTTTAGTTTCGGCTTATTGTAAACTGAACTTTTATTCACATTCATGTACACGTATCTGTGTGGTCATTCACTTTCATTTAATTAGGATATTCTTGGCAAAAAGACTGTTGGCTCACAAGTATGGTAGGTAGTGTGACTAACTATTGATTTCCTATGGACATCTGTTATTTCTAGCACCATATGATTAAAGGATGAGTTTTTCTTCATCATACTTCCTGAGCAATTTTGTTAAAAATTAGATAACTAATTGGCCATATATGTATAAATCTGTTTTCCTCTCTATTTGCTTTTATTCACCTATATGTGTATGGTAAAAGTAATACTATAAAGTCTTCCTGACCATAGCCTTGAAATCATGTTGTATATATTCAACTTTGTTTTTTTAATGATTGTGTTTACTATTCCAAAATCTTTGCTGTCTGTAAAAATTTGAAAATAAATGTATTAAATTTTAAGAAAATATGCAGTCATCAGTGTTATAAGAAGTGTACTGGCTATTTTAATGCCAAAAGTTGATATCTTGCTACTGAATAGTTCATGTGGACTGAAATATGTCTTTAAAGATCCAATTTTTATTTTAAATCAACAAAACTTAATACTTTTCATTATTTTATACATTAAAAATAAATCCTACATACTTAATGTTTAATGATACTTTTAGAATTCCAGTTGTATATTTCTAACATAAGAAACACATTTTATCTTTGACTATTGATATTATATCCTTTGACTTTCTTAAGTTTAATTGCTCTTTTAAGATTTAGAGGTTTCATCAATCTCATTACTGGAAAAGGGCATTTAAGGTAGCATCTCTACTATTGCTTAGATTGTTAGTTGCGGTCAAATTTGTAGATCTCTGGACATTTACCTATTGCCAAAATTCTCTTTAAACCTATAATGGCTTCCTCTATTATGATATCTCTTTTCTTGCTCTCCTCTATTCTTCCCCGGACCAAATCTTCCTGCTCCCTCATGTTCTCCTCTTGTCCCCTTCTCTTTCTCCTAGCTCCCCGTCTCCCTGCCCCCATGCTCCCAATTAGCTCAGGAGATCTTGTCCCTTTCCCCTTCTCTGGGGAAACATGTATGTCTCTCTTAGGGTCCTCCTTGTTTCCTAGCTTCTCTGGTGGTGTGGATTGTAGGCTGTTACTCCTTCACTCTATGTCTAAAATCCATATATGATTGAGTACATACCATTTTTGTCTTTTTGTGACTGAAGACTTAAAGGTTTCAGACTAGGAAGAACTCAGTTGATAAAGTCTCTGACATGCATGCATAAATACCTGAGTTCAGCTCTTCTAGCACTTAAATAAAAGCTGGCCATGGTGGTATATGCTTACAATCCTAGCTCTCACAAGGAATAACAGGAGGAATCTCAGAGGCCTACCAGTCAGCTGCTATCACCTAGTTGGTGATCTCCAGGTTCAGTAAGAAATTTCTCAAAAATTTGGGGGCAGGGTGACAGAGGAAGGCACATGAGCTGATCTGTGGCCTCTACACAAAGATACACACCACAGAAACATATACACATACATACAACACACACACACACACACACACACACACACACACACACACACACACACACACACACCTAGAGATTTCATATAATTATCTGTAAATGAGTGGTTTACTTCTTTATTCACACTATGTATGACTTTAATTACGTATTTCTTATTGACTTATTGTACTGGATAGGAAGACCAAGGTATTCATTATAGTAGTAAAAGAAAATATTACTATGTGTAGGGGAAGCTGTAGCCATGACTCTGTATTGGTAATTTCCCACTATAACTATGTTGTTCTCTGCTGTCGGAAGATTTCAATGCTCATCAATAGTATGTTGCAATTTAAAAACTCCTCATTAGTTGAGAACACTCAATCCATTTCTAGTTTTCTAAAATACCTTTAAAGATTGTACTTTTCACATATTTTCTGTATTTATTGAGATTAAAACAACCATGTTTGTATTATATAAATACATTCGATTGCATTAGTTAGTTTCTCATGTTTTAAATAAACTTTTCATGCTCAGAATAAAACCCAGTTTCCCATATCAGGCTGTTCTTTTACGTATTTTTCAATTGAGTTTTCTAACATTATGTTAACATTTCTTTTGATTATGTTTATGAAAATATTGGTGCCTATATCAATTATATATTGTCAGGCATTTGTTTAAGGGTAATTGTTCTTGAGAATTGTAGATCGCTTCTCTCTTTCTACTTTCCTGAATAAAATTGGATAAACGGTATTCTTCATTCTTTTACTTTTAACCATACAAAGTTAAAGGTATGAAGGCTTGATATTTTCTGTATGAGATTAGGAAAGGTTTTTATTACAAATTCAATTTCTAAAGTGCATTTAGGTCCCTTGATATTTTTATTTCTTTTGTAATATTTAAGAAACTCTTGTCTTTAAACAATTGGACCTATTCAACTCAGTTACTGAATATATTGGGGTAGAATCATTTTTATTATCTGCTTATTGTCTGTGCTGTCGTATTCTCATCTTACTTAGTACTGATATCTGCAATTTGTGTTGTTGGTTTCTTTCCACTCAAGTAGTCTTATAAGCATTTTATCTGTTTCATTAATAACATCAAAGAAACAACTTTTGCAGTTCTGTTTTGGCATTGTTGATTTTTATTGGTTGTTAATTTTATATCTCATTGATTTCCAATCTTATTTTTATTATTTTATTTTTTACTCACTCTGGGCTTAAATTACTCTTTTTATCTTAGTCTTAAAAGTTGGAAATCAAAGTAATTGTTTGAAAATGTTCTATTTTAAGAACTCAAAGCAATATATTTCTCTTTAAGATTTCCTTAAGTTACAGCCCACAAATTTTAATACGCTGTATTTTATTGTCATTATTTCAAAAGACTTCACAATTTTCCCTATGCTTTCTTTTTTCACTTCCTGAGATACTTGAATGAGTTTTATTTTCCAAATATTTAGGGGTTTAAAAGTTATTAGTCTGCAATTAATTTCGAATTTAAGTCCATTATAATTAGATAACATACTGTGTGCAATGTTTTTAAACTTACAAATGTATGAAGGCCACTTAAAATATACTCAACATGTGGTCTGTAGTTGGAAATGTTTCATATACATTTGAAAAAATGGTCAACAGTTGTAGGTTGCAGTGTTCTCTAATTTCAATTAAAGTAAAGTGGTTGATACTGTCCAAATCTTCTATAACATTACTGGTTTTCTGTCTACATTTTCCATCAGTTACTGAAAGCAGTGTTGAAATTGCCAAATGGATTGGAATTTCTCTCCTTAGTAAACCATTATGTTTTGTGTGACTGTTTAAGTGGTGTGTAATTTTTATGATTTCAAAAGAACTAATACAGATTTCTTTTTGTGCTGATATTTTCGCCATTTCACTTTCACTATGTCTGCTACTTGAGGGGCATTAAAATAAACACTATAAAATCATTTTGTTGTTTTAATTGAGCTAATAATGTTTGGCTTCTCTTGGTATGCTTAGCTTGTTTACATTTAATGCAGTTATCAATATGATTACTGCTGTTTCTTTTCTCTTTTATCATATTGTTCCCTTTATTTTTGTTTTTAAGCTTTTGAAAAGATAGGTATCTCTTAGTTTAGTTTTGAAATTGGTCGCAGTTATTGGCTTAATAGGAATTATATATATATATATATATATATATATATATATATATATAGAGAGAGAGAGAGAGAGAGAGAGAGAGAGAGATTGGGACTCACAGTACAGGGCAGTGCAGGCTGGCCTGTAAATTACTATGTAGCTCAGGCTGACCTTGAACTAATGCTATCTCAGTTTCCCGACTGCTGGGTTTAAAGGTGTGATCGATCATGAATAGCATAGTCTAACTTTTGAAAAATATTTAAGTTATAGTCTAAGATTTACAACAGGCATCCTTAATTTAGCCATTTGTTAAAAATACTATTTTTTTGATATCCTGTACATAATATCATGAACTTAAAGAATGGAGTGTCATTCTCACTGTTATTTGCACTTATTGTCACATGATTATTTGTTCATACGTAAAATTATTTACAGGTTGCTATTAGGAATTCTGAGTTAACAAATAAAGGAATGTCTTTAAGCATTGCCAGTGCTCTTCATTTCCAGTGCTTTTCATATAGATTTTGGTTTCCCAGTAGCTTTACTTACATTCACTTCACATATAATACATAAAAATTACTTGAAAAATAAGTTTATTTTAATATTTCCTTCCATTTATGTTTTACTATTCAATATTTTAATATCTAATTATTTTGTATGTTTGAAAAAAAGCATTAATATGGCATTAAATGTTTTCCTTCAAAAAAGAACTTCATCTGCTGTTTTCTGTAGTGTAAGTATGCTAACAATAAATACTCTTACATTTATTTTGCGTGAAAATGTCTCTACTCTGTCTTTATCACTGTATGATATTTTTACTGGATATTGAATTCTTCTTTGAGGTTGTTATACTCTTTGTACTTTATTCAATTTCTGGCTACATTGTTAATTTATTTCAAAGGCCATTTTTATTCTCCCCCTCATGGTTATATTATCAATTCCTATAGCTGAATTTATAAATTTATAATTTGTTCTCTATGATTACCTTTTCATATTATTTATTATATTTTATTTTTATAAATTTTATTTAAATTAGAAACAATCTTATTTTACATATCAATGCAAGTTCCCATCCCTCCCATCCTCCCATTGCCCCCAAACACCCCCCATCCCATTCCCCATCCACTCCTCAGAGGTGTGAAGCCTTCCATAAGGGATCATCACAAATCTGTCAAGTCATTTTGGGCAGGGCCTAGGCCCTCCCCTGTGTATCTAGGCTAAGAAAGTATCCCTCTGCGGGGAATGGGCTCCCGAAGTCTGTTCTTGCATTAGGGATAAATCCTGGTTGCACTGCCAGAGGCCCCATAGATGTCCAGTGCTCCTAGCTGAAACCCATGTTCAGGGGACATGGATTGGTCTTATGTTGGTTCCCCAGCTGTCAGACTGGGTCCATGAGTTCCCACTACCTCAGGTCAGCTGATTCTGTGGGTTTTCCCAGCCTGGTCTTGACCCCTTTGTTCAATACTCCTCTCTCTCTGAAACTGGATTCCAGCAGTTTGACTCAGTGCTTAGCTGTGAATCTCTGCTTTTGCTTCCATCAGCTACCGGATAAAGGCTCTAGGATGGCATATAAGGTAGTCATCAATCTCATTATAGGGGAAGGGCATTTAAGGTAGCTTCTCCACTATTGCTTAGATTCCTAGTTGAGGTCATCCTTGTGGATCTCTGTATAATTCCCTAGTGCCAGATTTCTCTTTAAACCTATAGTGGCTCCCTCTGTAGATGTGTCTCTTTTCTTGCTCTCCTCTGTTCTCCCTACTCAATCTCCCGGATCCTTCATATTCTTCACCCCCCCTCGTCTTTCTCCTAACTCCCTCCCCATCTCCCACACTCCCAATTTGTTCAGGGGCTCTTTTCCTTTTCTCCATTCACTGGGGGACCATGTATTTCTCTCTTAGGGTCCTCCTTGTTTCCTAGGTTCTCTGGAGTTGTGGATTGTAGGATGGTAATCCTTTGCTCTATGTCTAATATCTATATATGAATGAGTACATGCCATGTTTGTCTTTCTATGATTGGGTTACCTCACTTTCTTCTAGGTACATGTATTTGCCTGCAAATTTCAAGATTCCATTGTTTTTTTTTTTTTTTTTTCGGCTGAGTAGTACTCCATTGTGTAAATGTACCACAATTTTATGTACCCACTCTTTGGTTGAGGGGCATCTAGGTTACTTCCAGGTTCTGGCTATTACAAATAATGCTGCTATGAACATAGATGAATAGATAGATGTCCTTATTGTAAGAATGTGCATCCTTTGGGTATATGCCTAAGAGTGGAATTGCTGGATATTGAGGTAGACTGGTTCCTATTTTCCGGAGAAACCACAATACTGATTTCCAAAGTGGCTGTACAAGTTTGCACTCCCACCAACAATGGAGGAGTGCTCCCCTTTCTCCACATCCTCTCCAGCATAAGTTATCATTGGTGTTTTTGATTTTAGCCATTCTGAGAGATGTAAGATGGTAACTCAAGAGTTGCTTTGATTTACATTTCCCTGATGGCTAAGGATGTTGAGCAATTCCTCTATTGAGAATTCTCTGTTTAGTTCTGTACCCCACTTTTAAACTGAATTATTTGGTGACTAGCTTGTTGAGTTCTTTGTATATTTTGGAAATCAGCCCTCAGTCAGATGTGGGGTTGGTACAGATCTTTTCCCATTCTGTGGGCTGCCGTTTTGTCTTGTTGACAGTGTCCTTTGTCTTACAGAAGCTTCTCAGTTTCAGGAGGTCCCATTTATTAATTGTCAATTTCAGTGTCTGTGCTATTGGTGTTATGTTCAGGAAGTGGTCTCCTGTGTCAATTCATTCGAGTGTACCTCTCACTTTCTCTTCTAAGAGATTCAGTGTGTCTGGATTTATGTTGAGGTCTTTGATACATTTGGACTTAAATTTTTTTAAAAAAATATATTTTTTTGCAGGCATTGGTGGCACACGCCTTTAATCCCAGCACTTGGGAGGCAGAGTCAGGCAGATCTCTGTGAGTTTGAGGTCAGGTTGGTCTCCAGAGGGAGTGCCAGGATAGGCTCCAAAACTACACAGAGAAAACCTGTCTCAAAAAAATTAATTTTAGAAGCACTCTTATTTACATATCAATCCCTCCATTCCCTAGCACTCCCATCCTCCCATGCTCCCAACCGAATCCCCAACCCACCCCCACCCACTCCCCAGGGAATATTGAGGCCCTCCACATGGGACCATTGAAGTCAGTCATATCATTTGGGAGAGGGCCCAGGCCCTCCTTCCCATATCTCGGCTGCAATAGTCCCTCCACAGGGAATGGGCTCCCAAAGTCCATTTGTGCTATAGGGATAAACACTGACACCACTGATAGAGGTCCCATAGACTGTCCTGGCCTCCTAGCTGGCACACATTCAGAGGGCTTGGTTTGGTCCAATACTGGTCCTGCAGCTTTAAGACTAGTATCTCCATGCTCTCAATATGTGAGGTCAACTGTTTCTGTGGGTTTCTCCAGCACCAGGAAAATGTGGTACTTTTACACAATGGAGTATTACTCAGTGGAAAAAAACAATGAAATCTTGAAATTCTCAGACAAGTGGATGGAACTGGAAGAAAACAGCCTGAATGAGGTAACCCAATCACAGAGCGACAAGCAGGATATTTACTTACTCACTCATATGTGGATATTAGACATAGAGCAAAGGACTAGCAGCCTATGATCCAAACCACCAGAGAAACTAGGAAACAAGGAGGACCCTAAGAGAAGAACTCATGATCCCCTGAAGAAGGGGAAGGGGACAAGAACACCTGAGCAAATTGGGAGCATGGGGGAGAGAGGAGGGAGTTGGGAAGGACAGAGTGGGAGAAGGAGAGAGGGAGGAGAACAGAAGGATGGAGACAGGGGAGGAATAGAGGAGGGCAAGAAAGGAGATGCCTTGATATAGGGAGACAGTATAGGTTTGGAGAGAGGGCTGGCATAGGGGAAATGTTAAGGGATCCGCAGGGATGACTCCAACTAAGAATCTAGGCAGTGGTAGAGTGACTGCCTTTGATGCCCTTCCCCTACAAGGAGGCTGATGACTACCTTGGTTACCATTCCTAGAGCCTTCTTCCAGTGGCTGATTGAAGCAGAAACAGGCACCCACAGCTAAACTGAGCCATACTCCTGGAATCCAGTTGTGGAGAGGGAGGAGGTATGAGCAATGGACTTAAGTTTTGTGTATGGCGATAGATATGGTTCTATCTGCAGTCCTCTACATGTCAGTATCCAGTTGTGCCAGCACCATTTGTTGAAGATGCTCTTTTTTTTCTTTGCATAATTTTAGCTTCTTTGTCAAAATCAGGTGTTCATAGGTGTGTTGTTTAACAACAAGGTCTTCAATTCGATTCCATTGATCTATCTGTCTGCTTTTGTGCCAAATACCAAGCTGTTTTCATTACTATAGCTCTGTAGTAGAGCTTGAAGTCAGGGATGGTGATGCCTTCAGAAGTTCCTTTATTGTACAGGGTTGTTTTGGCTAGCCTGGGTCTTTTGTTTCTCCATATAAAGTTGAGAATTTTTCTTTCAAGGTCTGTGAAGAATTGTGTTGGGATTTTGATGGGTATTGCATTGAATCTATAGATTGCTTTTGGCAAGATTGCCATTTTTACTATGCTGATCCTACCTATCCACTAACATGGGAGATCTTTCCATTTTCTGGTATCTTCTTTAATTTCTTTCTTTAAAGAGTCAAAGTTCTTGCTATATAGGTCTTTCACTTTTTTGATTAGTGTTACCCCAAGATATTTTATGTTGTTTGTCGCAATTGTAAAGGGTGGTATTTCTCTGATTTCTTTCTCCACCAATGTGTCATCTGTATGTAGTAGGGCTACAGATTTTTTTTTTGAGTTAATCTTGTATCCTGCCACTTTGCTGAAGGTGTTTATCAGTTGTAGGAGTTCCCTGGTAGAGTTTTTCGGGCCACTTATGTAAACTATTATATCATCTGCAAATAATGAAAGTTTCACTTCTTCTTTGCCAATTTGTATCCCCTTGATCTACTTTTGTTGTCTTATTGATCTAGTTAGAACTTCAAGGACAATACTGAAGAGGTATGGAGAGAGTGGACAGCCTTGTCTTGTTCCTTATTTTAGAGCAATTGCATTGAGTTTCTCTCCATTTAGTTTGATGTTGGATGATGGTTTACTGTATATTGCTTTTATTGTGGTTAGGTATGTTATCCCTGATCTCTCCTAGATCTTTATCCTGACTCAATTCATTGGTGAACACCAATATGGAAATGTAAGCTGAATAAACTCTTTCCTACTCAAATTACATTTTTGTCATGTTGTTTCATCACAGCAAGAGAAACCCTAACTCTTTTTTGGTTGTGAGGATTAGGTGATGATGGAGGGACTCATCTTCTCAATTTTAAATTACTGGAATAGATTTTCCACCACAATGTGTTGGTAGTGTTTGGGATATAAACAATTCAAGGGTCCAGTTCTGCAACCCTCATTTTTCTCACCAGAATTTAAGTTACATTCTTGATTAAATGTCTTTTCCTTTGGATTCTTGAGGAAATTTCCAGATACTGCAAACATTTTAAATCATATTAGAAAAGTGTAATGGTTCTTTTTATGGAGAAAATGTTATCTATGCTCACCATTACTATTGTGAAAGTCTACCCAACATTGGGTATTTTCCCATAAATATATTCACTTGACCCAGTTCTATTTATTGAAGAAAATGTCTCTCCAAAGTACTGTAGGGACTTCTTAGTATAAATAAGATGACTCTGTATTTGTTAGCTTGACCTTGGACTTTTAATTTTATTCCATTAATTAATTTTCTTATCCTTTCTCCAATTTTACATGCTCTTAATTGTTATCTCTTTATAATAGGAATTTTTAATCTGGCATCAATTCCCTCCTGATTGCTACTGGTATACAAAATACTTATAAAATCCCTTTTGTAACACTGTGAATTCTGGGACCATCTGCTAATTCTCTAAGTATTTTCTGATGTCTTTATTTGGATTTGGCTGATTATCTAGTAATCAGGACAGATTTTACAGTTTTTTTTTGAGAATTTACATTTCATCAATTATCTCTGATTATTTTATTTTATCAATAATGATAATTTTCTACATAATTTTTACCAGTTACTTTAGACATTTCATTTTGTGTTGTTGTTAGAGAGATTGATATAAGCCAGAATTCTAATAATATACATACATATAATATTTATCTATCATCTGCCCATATCTGCATTCATGCACTCATCCATCCATCTGTGTTTATAAAACGCTTGGCATATGGGAGTATGAAGGTCTAGGCAAATCTGAAAACCACAGGAACAGTGTAATGATTATACTGAAAATCTTGAATACAAGCTAATGATAAAGCCCACAGGCAAAGCAACTTTTTCAGGCAAAATAATTCTCTTAAAGATTTAACTAAGTACATATGAATTACCTACACTGTAGAACTATGTATCAAGAATGCCCTTGTTTACTTAAGATTATTTGATTATAGATATTAATCATACCTGAAAGAATGCATTCATTGACATCCCCAGATTAATGTTAAAAATTTAGGACTATACCTAGCCAAGTGGAAATATGTTATTAAATATTTTTCGATTTGAAATTTTCTGAAATAAATGACTTTTGTATTTTGATTTTTTAAAATCCACTTCTAATATTAGTTTGGCATAAATTTCTTTGGATAATTAGGTATACAATCATCATGTCTGCAGATAATAAGAATTAATTAAACTTTTCTAATGCTTATGTCTTTAATTTTTATACTCTTAAGATCTGCAGTATATATTTGTTCTAAAGTGGAACTGAAGTGATCTTTTAAAATACTAGTCATGTTGAAATGTCATGGTCCTTTTCATGATTAAATGTGATGTAGTTTGCTAATTTTTTGGTAATTTGTTTTCTTGGAATGAGTAAGTTCCTTTCCATTTATAGCTAGCTAAAAGGTTTTATTATGAAATTTTCCAAATGACATTTCTAATTCTATTGAGGTTCTCCTGTGATTGTTCTCATTTTTAACTTTTTTCACATTAAATGGTTTTTGAATGATAACCCATCCATGAATGCTTGGAATTAATATCATCTAATTGTGATATATTCTATTTTTATTGCTGTATTTGAAATGATAGTTCATTTCTTTTTGCACTTTGTCCACAGGAAATATTAATTCCATATTTAATTTTATGATTTTTCCTAAATGCTAATTCTGAGTTTTCTTCATGAGAGTACTAAATAATTAAATTTCTTTTTTATACATTTGACTATTTTTCGTTTCTTATATATTCTTCCTTAATAATATTACATGACTAAAGTGTGTTTTCTTCCTAACTTCTTGGAGTGCATAAAGTTACTGGCTTTCAGTCTTTACTCAGTTCTGAGTACTCACAACTGTAATTTGCTTCTTAACACCTATTGAAGATACTCAGCAGAATTTTTGCCAAATTCATTATATCCTTCTTTGAAATATTTTTAGTTTTATTTGTGATTTCCTCCTTTATTCATTGGGCATTTAATAGAACATACTATTAATTACAGGAAATTGGATACTTGGGCCGCCATATGTGTGCTTTCGATTGTACACAGCCCATTTGAAAGAACACATTTAACCACTGAGCTCCTACACCCTAGTCCTATCATTCATGTATAAAGGTAGCATCTACCTTTTTGACATCTATTTGACCCATTTCTTCCTGATCCCTACTGATACTCTTTCACTCTATGTGATTTGAACCCATTTGGGAGCTTTTAATTGTCATTACCCTTACTCAAATTAGTTGGAGTTACATTTGAAAATCATAAACCTGACTGCTCTGCTTAACATCCTTAAAATGCTCCATACTACCTTTGAGATACATTTCAAATATATCTGTTTCACAATAATGTTCTTTTGGGGGGAATTTTTTGCATTTATCTCACCCTTTTGTCCACTTGGAAAATATATTTTCTATTTTGTGAGGATGAGTTCAAGTATCAAATTTTTATCAGCCCTCAACTAGAATGGAAAGCTTTCGCCATTGTTCCCCAAATGTGTGTAATATGGCTTTCTAGCACAAGACATCTAAAAATTTGTTTCACTTGTATTTCACAAATAGCAATTAAAAGGCCATACATCTTCACTCCTTTGCTAAAAATCTTATCCATGTTAATCATCTTAAGCCATTAGTATGATCATCCCCTATAGCTAATTTTAAGATAACCTTGTTTCTGTTCATGAATTTCTTACTGCTATGTCTGGCTTTTGTGCTCATCAATTAAGATACCATAAGGAGCAAGTGAGAGGATAAATGATTTAGACAGAATTGTTAATGTGACATCCCTTACATTAACTGTTTCTTTATTTTACAATGTAACAGAGCAGAGAAACTAAATAACAGACACATAGGATGATCCTGATAATAGCTCTCATAAAAATCCCCACAGGCTAAACTCATTGCCTTCACACAATCTGCTCCTTTCTCTCATTTTCTTTCATAGGAGCAGAGTCACTGTTCATGCACTTTACAAAATCAAACACTGTAGTGCCATCCTCTAATGTACTATGAAGCTATATTGATCTTCCTCCGTAATATATCCCAAGCATATCCATTTCCTTTAATTTTCACACTACCATCCTTGTTCAAGATAGCATGATCTTATACCATTATGTAAACCCTTACCATAGTAAGACTGTAGCTTCATTTCTTGTTTTAAATCTTACCAATAGACCGTGAGCTCCTTGAATATAATGCATAATTCTGATGTTCTATTCACTCAGGAAATGTATTTTCTACCAAATATGAACGTGGATACTAAGAATTAACATGTTACTTTTACCAAGATGTCATACATACACTTTTTACTGGGACTTTGCAAAGGTAAATTTTTAAGACAATGCTTCCTAATTGGTGGTCCGAAGAATATTTGTTATATATTCCAGTCATAATAAACAAGGAAAACAGCAAACATTTTCTTCTTGG
Source organism: Cricetulus griseus (assembly GCF_003668045.3). Taxonomy (NCBI): domain Eukaryota; kingdom Metazoa; phylum Chordata; class Mammalia; order Rodentia; family Cricetidae; genus Cricetulus; species Cricetulus griseus. The sequence continues at coordinate 20,062,891 of NC_048604.1, read as the reverse complement.
ATTATTAAAATACTCATTTATTATATTAAAGGTTTTAAAACATACAAGACATTATAAAGTATACATATTAACATCATGTAGCCTAACATTTTCCAATTATTTGTCAAATCAATTTCTATTTCATGGCATCTCAATTAAGATCCAAATGAATAGTTCATTTTAGATGCAATTCTACAACAGTGACAATAAGACCAATTTCAGAGCCTGCCATTTTCCAGTGTACTAAAAGTATAAACAGAAGGAAGAGTATAGTTAAGACCTGGCATAATCTTGGAAAGATAAAGAGGCCTTTTAAGTCACTTCAACAACTTGACAGCTTGGCATGGCTATATTGTCAAAGTATACTGATTTGTCTTCTTGTCTTTTAAATGTTTCACCTCAGAGTAACTGAGTACTTGGGGTGGCTTTATACAACAGGGTAGTCTCAAGAATGTCAGGTGATCCATTTTGCTTTCACAAATTGATGTAGTTTTGAGTTGTATCACTATTGTTCATTAGTGCTGAGTATTTTTCTCTTGATAGAATGAAAGTCTTTTGAGTTGAACTACTTGTCTTCCTTGTAGGAAAACATGACATTCTTTGGGAAAGGGTATTCCTTGTCATAATAAGATTATTTTAGGTTTTTAAAATGTTCCCTTGCTCTTTCCATATTTATTCAATATACAACTTGAAGTTCTAGCTAAAGCAATAAAACAACAAAAGGAGATCAATCAAGGGGTCACAAATTGGAAAGGAGGAAGTCAAATTATTGGTATTTGCAGGTGATATGAAAGTATACATATGCAGCCCAAAAATTTTGCAAGAGAACTCCTACAGTTGAGAAACACCTTTAGTGAAGTGACTGGATACAAGATTAACTACAAATGATATATAGGCTTAGAAAAATTTAGTGAAAGAACTCCCTTCACAATAGCCACATGTAATATAAAATATATTGGGGTAACTCTAACCAAGCAAGTGAAAGACCTGTATAACAAGAAGAAAGAAATTCCAGAAAATATCAGAGGATGGAAATATCTCCCATATTCATGGATTAGTAGGATTAACACAGTGAACATGTCCATCTTACCAAAAGTGATCTACTGATTCAATGCAATCCCCATTAAAATTCCAACACAATTATTTTTCATATAGAAAAAACATTTATTTTGTACAGGTCAATGTTACAGAATAACAAGTCCATAATCACATTCCTATGTATTTTTGTTGAAACAATAATTGTAATTTTTATCTGAGATTATTTTATACTCAAAGCCTATAAATAACAAATTTACGTTTTACTATTACTATATAAAATCTGTGAAATATCCTTACATTACTTAATAGAATGAGTGTAAAAAGAAAATACTTGCTTCCCAGTAAATAATGAAATTCATAACACTTTCACCAAACACAACTTTTTCTATCCTCTCTCTGTCCTATTCATTTTCTTTAGCATATATTACCATTTATAACCATTGAAATTAAATCTTATTATTCATTCTTGTCTTTTTTATTATTTTGCATTCCAACCCCAGTTCCCCCTCTCACCCCTTCTCCCTCCAACTTACCTCCCCCATTACACTCCTCATCTAATCCTCAGAGGGGATAAATCATCCCTTGGGAAGTCGCTGCAGTCTGGAATACCAAATTGAGGCAGGACCAAGCCCCTTCCCCCAAATCAGGCTGGGAAATATATCCCACCATAGGGATATATGCCACTTCAGGTAGCTGGGGTAAGTCCTGGTTCCACTGCTAGGGCCTTCCCCAGAGACAGATAGACACATAACTGTCATCCACATTCACAGGGCCTGCTTCAGTCTCATGCAGGTTCCCCAGGTGTCAGAGAAGAGACTATGTGCTATCACTAGCTTGAGTAGGCTGATTCTATGGGTTTCCCATCATGCTCTTGACCCTCCTTGCTCATATGATCCCTCCTCCCTCTCTTCAACTAAGCTCCAGGAGCTCAGTCCAGTGCTTGGCTATGGATCATTGCATCTGCTCCCATCAGTTACTGGATGTAGGTTCTATGATGACAATTGTCATTGTCACTTCTTTGATTAAAGGGGAAGGCCCGTTCAGACACCTTCTCCACTATTGCTGAGTGTTTTTGTATCAATGTTAATGAGGGAAATGGGTCTGTAATTCGCTTCCTTAGTTGTATTTTGTGTGGTTTGGGTATCAGGGTAACTGCAGCATCATAAGAGTTTGGCAGTGTTCCTTCTGTTCCTATGGTGTGGAGCAACATATGGAGTATTAGTGTTACCCTTGTCTTTGAAATTCTAATAGAATTCTGCACTGAAACTATTAGGCCCTGGGCTTTTGTTTTTTGGTTGGGAGACTTTTGTTGACTGCTTCTATTTCCTTGGGGGTTATAGGTCTATTTAATTTGTTTATCTAATCTTGATTTAATTTTGGCATGTGGTACTTATGAAAATTGTCCATTTCTTTTAAATTTTCCAATGTTGTGGAGTACAAGTTTTCAAAGTATGACCTAATGATTCTCTAGATTTTTTCAGTGTCTGTTGCTATATCCCCCTTTCATATCTGATTTTACTAATTTGGATATTCTTACTCTGCCTTTTGCTTAGTTTGGCTAAGGCTTTATCTATCTTGTTAATTTTCATCAAGAGTTGAACCAATTTTTTATTTTATTGATTTGTTGTATTGTTCTTTTTGTTTCTATTTTATTGATTTCAGCCCTCAGTTTGATTATTTCCTGTTGTCTGCTCCTGCTGGGTGAGTTTGCTTCTTTTTGTTCTAGAGCTTTCAGGTGTGCTATTAAGTTGCTAGTGTGAGATTTCTCCAAATTCTTTATGTAGGCACTTAGTGCTTTCATAGTGTCCCATAAGTTTGGGTATGTTGTGCTTTAATTTTCATTGAATTCCATGAAGTTTTAATTTCTTTATTATTGCTTCCTTGACCCAGTGATGATTCAATTGAGCATTGTTTCATTTCCATTAGTTTGGCGGCTTTCTGCCATTAGTGTTGTTGAATTCAAATGTTAAGCCATGGCTATCAGATATAATACAGGGTGTTATTCCAATTCTTTTTGTATCTGTTGAGGTTTGTTCTGTTACTGAGTATGTGGTCAATTTTTAGAGAAGGTTCCATGGGGTGCTGAAAGGAAGACATATTATTTTAGATGTTTAGAATTGAGACTTCATCTTGAAGGACTGTCCCTGTGATGAATGAGAAATGCCCTTCTCTGTCTATTTTGACTAATTTTAATTTGATGTCTATCATGTTAGATATCAGGATAACTATACCTGCTTGTTTCTTAGGTCCATTCTATAGGAAAAACTTTTCCCAGCCCTTTACTCTGAGGTAATGTCTGTCTTTGTAGTTGAGGTGTGTTTCTTGTGTGCAGCAGAAGGATGGGTCCTGTTTGTTTTCATATCCATTCTCTTAGCCTTTGTCTTTTTATAGGTGAATTGAGTTCAGTGATATTAAGAGATATTAAAGAACAGTGATTGCTAATCATTGTTTTATCTGATTTTGTTGGTGGTGGTGGTAGCGTTTGTGTGCTTCCGTTCTTTGAGTTTTGCTGTTGTGAGGTTATCTGTTGCCTGTGTTTTCATGGGAGCAGCTAACTTCCTTAGGTTGAAGTTTTCCTTCTAGTACTTTCATAGTTCTGGATTTGTGGATAGATATTCTTTAAATTTGGTTTTGTTGTGGAATATGTTGTTTTCTCTGTGTTTGGTAATTGAAGGGATCTCTGGTGTTTTGTCCTCCTGCTCTTAGTTCTGTGCTGGTGACAGGGAGAGGTACTGCTTACTATCTCTTGATGTGGAAGATTGTTTTCTACAGTATGGAGGACGCCCCTCCCTGTAGCTGCCTTTTTATTTTTTTTCACTTTTTAAAATTTAAATTAGAAACAAGTTTCTTTTACATGTCAATCCCAGTTCCCATTCCTCCCATGCCCCTCAACGACCCCCTATCCCAACCATTTTCTGCTCACCAGGGAGGGTGAGGTCTTCCGTGGGTGATCTTCAAATTCTCTCATATCATTTGGAGCAGGGCTTAGACCCTCCCCAGTGTGTTTAGGATGACAGAGTATCCCTCTATGTGGAGAGGACTCCCAAAGGCCATTTATGTACTGGGGATAAATACTGATCCACTACCAGTGGCCCCATAGATTGTCCAGACCTCCAAACTGGCCTCCTCATTCAGGGGGTCTGGAATAGTCCTATGCTGGTTTCCCTGCTATCAGTCTGGGGTCCATGAGCAACCCCTTGTTCAGGTCAGCTGTTTCTGTGGGTCTCTCCAGCCTGGTCGTGACCCATTTGCTCATCACTTCTCCCTTTATGCAACTGGATTCCAGAGTTCAGCTCAGAATTTAGTTGTGAGTGTCTGCTTCTGCTTCCATCAGCTACTAGATGAAGGCTCCAGGATGGCATATAATGAGATAGTCATCCATCTCATTATCAGAGAAGGGCATTTAAGGTAGCCTCTCCACTATTACTTACATTGTTTGTTGGGGTCAAACTTGTAGATCTGTGGACATTTCCATAGTGCCAGAATTCTCTTGAAACCTATAACGGCTCCATCTATTATGGTATCTTTTATTGCTCTCCTCTATTTTTCCCTTGACTAGATCTTCCTGCTCCCTCATGTCCTCCTCTCCTCTCCTCTTCTCCCCTTCTCTTTCTTCTCACTCTCTCTCCCAACCCCTTGATCCCAATTACCTTAGGAGATCTTGTCTCTTTCCCCTTCTCCAGAGGACCATGTATGTCTCTTAGGGTCGTCCTTGTTTACTAGCTTCTCTGGAGGTGTGGATTGTAGGCTGCTATTTCTTTGCTCCAGGTCTAAAATATGTATATGAGTGAATACATACCATGTTTGTCTTTTTGTGACTGGGTTACCTTACTTAGGATGGTTTCTTCTAGTTCCATCCATTTGCCTGGAGTTTGAAGATTCCATTTTTTTCAGCTGAGTAGTACTCCATTGTGTAAATGTACCACATTTTCTCCATCCATTCTTCAGTTGAGGGGCATCTAGGTTGCTTCCAGGTTCTAGCTATTACAAATAATGCTGCTATGAATATGGTTGAACAGATGTCCTTGCTGTATGAATGTGCTTCTTTGGGGTATATGCCTAAGAGTGAAATTGCTGGATCTTGTGGTAGATGTATTCCCATTTTCCTGAGGAACCACCATACTGATTTCCAAAGTTGGCACTCCCACCAGCAGTGGAGGAGTGTTCCCCTTTCCCCACATCCTCTCCAGCATAAGCTGTCATTGGTGTTTTTGATTTTAGCCATTCTGACAGGTGTAAGATGGTATCTCAGAGCTGTTCTGATTTGTATTTCCCTGATGACTAAGGATGTTGAACACTTTATGTGTCTTTAAGCCATTTTGGACTCCTCTGTTGAGAATTCTCTATTTAGTTCTGTACCCTACTTTTTAATTGATTATTTGTGTTTTGGTGACTAGCTTCTTGAGTTCTATGTAAATTTTGGAAATCAACTCTCTGACAGTTGTGGGGTTGGTGAGTATTTTTCCCATTCTGTGGGCTGCTGTTTTGTCTTGTTGACTGTGTTCTTTGCCTTACAAAAGTTTCTCAGTTTCAGGAGGTCCCATTTATTAATTGTAGATTGAAGTACTTCTGTGCTGCTGATGTTATGTTTAGGAAGTAGTCTCCTGTACCAATTTGTTCAAGAGTACCACCTATCTTCTCTTCTAAGATGTTCAGTATGTCTGGATTTATTTTGAGGTCTTTGATCCATTTGGACTTAAGTTTTATGCATGGTGATAGCTGTGGATCTATCTGCAGTCTTCTACATGCCAGCATCCAGTTATGCCAGCACCATTTGTTGGAGATACTTTCTTTTTTCCATTGTATAATTTTAGATTCTTTATCAAAACTCAGATGTTTGTAGGTGTGTGGGTTAATATCAGGGTTTTCAGTTCTATTCCCTTGGTCTACCTGTCTATTTTTGTGCCAATTCCAAGCTGTTTTCAGGACTATAGTTCTATAATAGAGCTTGAAGTCAGGGATGGTGATGCCTCCAGAAGTTCCTTTATTGTACAGGATTGCTTTGGCTATCTGGGGTCTTTTGTTTTTCCATATAAAATTGAGAATTGTTCTTACTAGGTCTGTGAAGAATTGTGCTGGTATTTTGATGGTAATTGTGTTGAATCTGTAGATTCCTTTTTGCAAGATTGCTATTTTTATTGTATTGATCCTACTTATCCAAGAGCATGAGAGATCTTTACATTTTCTGGTATCTTCTTTAACTTCTTTCTTTAAAGAGTCAAAGTTTTTGCAATCCAGGTGTTTTACTTGCTTGATTAGCATTACTCCAAGATATTTTATAGAGTTTGTGGAAATTGTAAAGGGTGATATTTTTCTTTGATCATGAACATTGATGAAAAACTCAATAATGGCAAATCAAATCCAAGAACACATCAGAGAAATCATCCACCATGATCAAGTAGGGTTCATCCCAGGGATGCAGGGATGGTTCAACATAGGAAAATCCATCAATGTAATCCACCATATGAACAAACTGAGAAAGAAAAATCACATGATCATCTCACTAGATGCTGAAAAAACCTTTGACAAAATCCAACACCCCTTCATGATAAAGTTCTTGGAGAAATCATGGATAACAGGAGCTTACCTAAACAGAATAAAAGTAATATTCAGCATGCCACCAGCCAACATCAAACTAAATGGAGAGAAACTCAACACAATTCCTCTAAAATCAGGAATAAGGCATGGCTGTTCACTCTCTCCATACCCCTTCAATATTGTCATTGAAGTTCTAGCTAGAGCAGTCAGACAACAAAAGGAGATCAAGGGGATACAAATTATAAAGGAAGAAGTGAATCTTTCACTATTTGCAGATGATACAATAGATTACATGAGTGACCTGAAAAAGTCTACTTGGGAACTCCTACACCTGATAAACACCTTCAGCAAAGTGGCAGGATACAAGATTAACTCAAGAAAATCTGTAGCCCTACTATATACAGATGATAAATGTGCTGAGAAAGAAATCAGAGAAACATCTCCCTTTACAATTGTCAAAAACAATATAAAATTACATTTTCTTATACATTTATCTTCGCCTTGCCTTTTCAAATATGCCCTGTTTTCTTACCCAAATTGTTCCTGTTTTATTTCTTCTGATGGCTGTGTTTTCTTGAGCACTTACAGCTGGGAAAACAGTTCTCTGGTTATTTCTCTAGCATTTTTCCCTTTCAAAAACCCAGTCATATTGATGTGCATCATTTGTAATGTAGATTCTTCACCTCCAGATGGTTGAATAGAAACACAATCACAGCATCATCTTCAAATTCAAGGATTTCAGTTACTTACTCTGCTACCCAAATTTTATTTTCTCAGCTCCACCTTATTTCTAGGTACTCTGCAAATTTCAGCTGCTTCATTAGTTTCTTGTTCATTCCTGAGCCAAAACAACAACAACAACAACAACAACAACAAAAACAAAAACCCAAACAATTCCTAGAGTCATCCATCTTGCTGTGTTCCTCACAGATAGCTCCCCATCCCCTGTACTATTTTCTAATTCTCACCTGTAATACTAAGAGCCCTTGAATTCCTTGCCTGTAAGCTGTTGCTGTTGTCCCTATTATTGGATTCCAGCCTGTCTCCCATGTGTCTTCGTGGGTTAAATTGCATTTCTGTGATGATAAATGATGTTAAGACTCTAATATGGTTATCTGTCCTCAAATATCTTCTTTGGTGACACATCTCAGCTTTTCAAAAGACTTGTCACACACACACACACACACACACACACACACACACACACACACACACACACACACACATCCTACATCCAGATGGATAGCTTCACACACCTGTGCATATGGCTGCATTGATTGGATTCAGGAGGTTATTTTTTAATTAATTTTTATTTAAATTACAAACAATCTTATTTTACATACCAATCTCATTTCGTTCCCCTTCCATTCCTCCTACCATCTCCCCATCCAACCCCCATTCACTCTTTACTGTTTGTAGTGGACAACATTAGTGCCCCAACTAGATCTCTTAAGATGATTTTTTTTCCTTTTCTGACTTTGGTGTGATTTTTGTTCTAACAGTGAGTGCTTGAGTATTTTGGTGGGTTATTATACTTATCATATTATCAGACATTTTCTCATAGGCATGAAGAGGCAGAAATTATGTCTCTCTTGGATGTTTGGTAATCACTAATTACCAATAAGAAAGTTCTAACAGTTCTTTTTTTTTCTGGTGCTAGGAATTGAACTCAGGTTTTTGTGAATACAAGGCAATAGTTGTACCTATGAACTACATTGAAATTAAGGTGAGTAGCAATATAAATTCATGCCCCTTGAAAAAGGGTATGTTATCCAGCAGCTGGTGGAAGTAGAAGCAGACGCCCACAGCTAAACACTGAACTGAACTGTAATCCAGTTGCAGAGCAGGAGAAGTAATGAGCAAAGGGGTCCAGACCAGGCTGGTGAAACCAACAGACACAGCTATCCTGAACAAGGGAGAGCTCTTGGTCTCCAGACTGATAGCTGAGAAACCAGCATGGGACTGATCTAGACCCCACAAACGTGGGTGTCAGTGAGGAGACCTCGGAAATCTATGGGGCCCCTTGTAGTAGATCAGTACTTATGTCTAGCATAGGAATGGACGTTAGGAGCCCATCCCACATGGAGGGATACTCCCTGAACCTAGACACAGGGGGGTGGGCCTAGGCCCTATCCCAAAGGGTATGGCAGACTCTGAAGACCCCCTATGGAAGACCTCACTCTCCCTGGGGAGCAGAATTGGTATGGGATAGGTAGGGTGTTAGTGGCAGGGGCAGGGTAGGAGGGGAGGGAGAGGGAACTGGAATTAACATGTAAAACAATCTTGTTTCTAATTCAAATAAAAAAGAAAAAGAAAAAGGGTATGTTAATTGTACATAGTAATATGTTTCATTTTAACCTTTCTATAAAAGCATATAATGTATTTGGTCACATTAACACTCTTCCTTACTCCTCTACCTGTTTGGACCTTCTTTTCCACACCTGTGTTAGTTCCCTTTTTATTTTCATGTCCTTCTTAGTTTAGATTGCACAGAGGAGAGAAAATACATGATGCTTAACTTTGTGAGACTAACTTATTTCACACAATGACATCCAGGTCCATCTATATGCCTCTAATTATCACAATTTCATTCTCATTTCCTGTTGAATAAAACTCCAGTGTACACACATATTCACATGTCCACCACCTTTGTAAATCCTAGGCTGATAACATAATGCAGCTATTATGGTGTTAATAGAATCTCTATTGCATGCTGATCTTTATTTTTTTTTGTTTATACCCAATAGTGTTATACCATATCATATGGAAGCTTTATTTTTAGTTTGAGGTAATCATTTACCAATTTCTAGAGACTGGTAATTTATGTTCCCACTAGCCAAGAATAAGATTCTTTCCTAGTCCCTGAATCTTTGCCAGCATTTGTTGCTTGCTTTCTTGATAATAGCCATTCTTACTGGAAGTAGATGATCAATCAATGTAGTTTGATTTGTGTTTCCTGGTGGATTAAAGGATATTGAACATTTCTTCATGTATTTATTGACCATTGGTGCTTCTTTATTTGAAAATAACCTTTTCAGTTTCATTTCCCATTTATTGAGTGGATTATTCACTGTAAATTCATGGTCTTGGTGCAGGTCTTTAAATATAATATAGTCCAAAGAGACTGTAACAGTATAAAATTTCTATCTGGTCTCATGCAGGACCACTATGTCAACAGCATACATTTAATTGACTCTCTAGTAAAGAAGTAGCAAAAATTTCTAGATTAATTAGTTCCACAGTATGTAAAATGTAATTTGAAAGTATTGGTAAAAATTAATTATGTCTGCATGCCATTGAAAGTACATATTATTTCATATTAACTATCCCAGTACTAAGAAAACTATACTAACTATCCCAGTACTAAGAAAACACAGTGCTTGGTAGTTTTCATATGATTTTGAAGACTCGTATACTGCCTGGCTTTTATGAAGTAATTATAAGCCAACTTGAAATTTTCCAACTTGGAGAGGGTGTAATTTTTTAAATGTTTTATTTAACAAAATAATTAGACATGTTTATTTGGTACATGTATGTATTGTGAATAATCATTTCAGAACAATTAGTAATATTTGTCACTTTTAATATCAGTTCCATATGCCAAAATCATTTAGCATCATCTCTTTTAGCTATCTTGAAACAAACATTATTATTAGCTATAATTACCCTACTGTCACATTCTATTCTTCCCTTTTAACTGTAAATTTATACCCGCTGGCCAACCTTCCCCTATTCCCTAATTGCCACCTACATTTGCCAGCCTCTGATAGCCACTGTTCTGCTCTATATTTCTATGAGCTCAATCTTTTTTAGATTCCACATATGAAAGGGTTATGCAGCAATTGTTTATCCATGCATTTTTAAATCTTTGTCTAATGCCCTCCAAATTTACCCATGTTGTCTCAAATCACAGGATTTTGTTATTTATCCAGCTGCATAATCTTTCCCCATTTTATACATTGTAATTTTAGTTCACTCATGTGTTAATGAACATTTAGGTTGATTCCATATCTATTCTACTGTAACTATTGTTGCAATAAACATGGAAATGCAAATATGTGTTTGGCATTCTGATTTATTTCCTCTGGATATATATTCAGGAGTAGCGTTGCTGGATCATATGGTATTCTACTTTGAATCTTTTGCAGAAAATCCATACTACTATCAGTAATGACTGTACCAATTTACATTCCCACCAACAGTGCTTAAGGGTTTTTCCTTGTCTGCATTCTCATCAGAGATTGTTGCTGTATTTGTAAATAACACCCTTTCTAACTGTCATGAGGTGAGGTTAAATAATGACTTTGATTTGCTTTTTCTTGATGGTTAATAGTATTGATCCTTACCAATTTGCATGTTTTTCTTATGGAAACAATTAAGGTTACTTGTTCACTTTTATATTGATTATTTAAGGCTGCAGAAAAATAGCTCAGCAAGGTAAGGTACTTGCAGCCAAGCTAAATGACCCGAGTTCAGTCCCCAGAACTCATGTAGTGGAAAGAGAGAGCCAATTGCTTCAAGTTTTCCTCTGATCTATACACACATTACCACTACCATGACTGCCATCATCTGTGATTTTTTATTGTTTATGATCTTATAAATCTTGCCTGCAGATCAGAAAGCAAAGCTGGCCATAACCACAGAGGCCAGGCCTTGGTGGTGCACACCTTTCATAGCAGCACTAGAGCGGACAATAAGACAGGAGCGGGTCTCAGACCTAGGAATTAGTCTTCAGCCACTCATGTTGAGAACAGGGTTTCCTCAGCCTTGGTAGAGGTAAGAACTCTCTGTAGCTTGGCTGCTTTGCTTTTCAGATCTTCAGCTAAGTACCCCAATATCAGCACACACAAAGAAGAACCAAAATTGGATTATTTGGCTTTTTTCATTATTCAGTTGCTCAAGATCCTTATGTGTCTATAATCCAGAAAGGGCAGTGAAGAATGTGTAGGCTACAGTACAAGTGGCATTAATGCATGGGACAAATAACTTGGTAGATCCAAGGATCTAGAAGCATTTGCAATAGTAACAAATACATATAGACTCACTGATGAATCAAACGAAAAAAGATTTGGGAGCAAATCTGTATTGTATGTAGCACAGAAGTATATTCCATTATTAAAGAAACCAGTAACTAAGGAGGGATAGAAAAGGTTGATCAGTAGACAGTTATAGTTAAGAGAAAGAAATTCTGGCATTGTATTGTTCTATCAGCAGCAGTAATGCTTGTACATAAGAAAAACTGGGATAAAAACTTTAAAAGTTTTCATCTTGGGCCAGTGAGATAGATTAGTGGGTAAAGATGACTGCTGCTAAACCTAAAGACTTAAGTTCAATCTCTGGGACCCACATGGTGGAAAAAGAGAACCAATCCCCTCAAGTCATTTCCCACACATGCTCTATGGTACATATGCACATCTCCACCAAACAAACAAACAAATAAATAAATAATGAGAATTGTATCCTGATTTTAACACCACACAATATTTTGTATGTATTGTATGTGTATATATTATATATATGTTCTACTATAACGTGTATATGTTGAGACATATTGTTATCCATTATTATATAATTATTTCTTTTATGTAGTACTCAAAGCATATTATTTTAAATAAAAATACGATACATTTTTGTAAGAGCAGGATGTATGTATATAACCATGATTATTCAAAGTAAAAGGCAAAGCTATCTTTGTTCATATGGAGCAAAGCTCTTTTATACTATGAACTTATTGTAGTATTCTTAAGTCTTTTCATAATCACCTACTCAAAACTTCTTTGTAAATTTTGAGAGTTTGGTCTAGTGTGAAATGCCTGATTTGGGGATCTTTTGTAGACAGTGACTTGCAAAAAATGTAGATATATGTTTAATGAAATGTTAAATGGTGATTTTTCTGATTAAAATGAAGAAAATGCATCTGCATTAAATTTATATGAATGTATGTTTTATGATTACCATGTAACATGGAGAGCACAGTCATATCACTGACCATGTGCAACTTAACAATAAAAATCTACAAAAGAAGTCAATATAACTTGAAGGTTAATCATTAGTTAAACAACATTATACATGAGATCACAAATCATATGATCTATGAAATATATATGAGATACAGAAATAATATGATTTTAATTCATATAAAATTATTCTGCATTGATTATGTTCCTTTTCCTTTAATCTTTTGTAGATGAGAAAAACAAAATGGTATTGCTGAAATAGGTTAGCTATAATAGAGTGGTAAAATTTATAGTAGAATGTTTAGGGCATCTCATTATTTTCAATCATTTTCTTCCTCTGAAATCTCTTCTTTGCACTGAATGCATAATATGTGACAATAGTATAAATGTAGTTATAAATTCTGTCAAAAAGCTAAATACTGGCTCTTGTAGTCAGTCAGTTGTTGAGGAGAATTGCTACAAAATTCTCTCTTGAACACACATGACATGACTGACTTACTTGTGAGCTCACTGCATCTGTGGTCATCTGAAGAAGACTGGTCCCATTAACATTTCATCATGGAATGGCCATGTGTCCATGGGGGAGGAGTCTCCCTTTCTTCAGGGGTATAACTGCTAACAAATTGTCCATGCTCCTATAAATGACCTGCCTTTCATGCTGATGCAGGCAACAATGTTTAAACCAAATGGGTCTTACATACACACATGGAAGACACGAAAGCAGGAAGGGGCCTCACTTGGAAGAAGACTTTCAGCAGGGGAAGGAGGAGAGACAAGACAGGGAATAGGGATAAGAGTCAGTGTAATTCATATATGTTCAAAACTGCAAAAATAAAACAAAAATATTTTAAAATAGAGTTAAGTCAATATGAAAAAGCTGAAGACACTGATGACAAAGTATTTTTATGGTGTTAAGAGGAGCCCAAAGTTTAGTACAGTGCTACAGTGAAGTACCATAGAAAAACAGTCTTCTTCGATTGGGAAGATAGTTCAGTTGAAAAGTATTACAAACATGAGGGCCTGAAGTCAATCCCCAGAAACCACGTTAAAAGAAAAAGCTAGGAATTGTGGTGCATACTTGTAATCCTAGGGAGACAGACAGGCAGATCCTTTGGCCACACTTTAGCCAACCATTCTAGGCTACCTAACAGGTTCCTGGTCAGTGAGTCGAGTCTCAAAAACAGACAACAACAACAACAAACACCAAGTGAATAGTACCTGAGAAATGGCAGACATCCAGAGTTGTCTTCTGGGCTCATACACAAATACACCCTTCCTCTAATTGTTTTGTATCCAGTCGTACCTTGAGTACATGATTCTACTGCTTCCTCTCTCAGATGTTGAGATTGCAGATATGGGCTGCTTTAAGCAGCATGAAACATATTTTTAAAGATATATCAATAAACTGTTGATTTTATATCTCTCTGATTTCTTCATATTGGTAATTAGAGTTATATACTTCTCTCTTAGGACTGCTGTCATTGTATCTTAAAGGCTTTGGCATGTTGTGCAAATTGGTGTTCTTAACTGTACAAAAATATGTGACAGATGAGTGTATTTGTAAGTGGTTACAGTATGCATATAATCCACAAGTACACAAAAGCTTCCATTTTACCAATTTAAATAGCTTCAAATATCAAAAGTCTAAATATAACTTTTAAAAAAGGGAAAAAATAAAAATGAAGTTCCAGATGTGCTATTAGGCTCTGGTAGAGACTACTCGTTCAGTAGAATCAATTATCTAGGCAAGCAGACTTTCTATCCATAACTGGGTTCCATCAGACTTATCAGGTCATGATATAGGTCGGCCACATCAGCAGTTCTTACTACGACAAAAGTAGCATAGTTGGAATTAGATCTAAGTTTGTCCAGAAGATATGAATAAGTTACATGAACTAATGGACCAATTTTCTTGTTTGCATTAAAGCATCTCTCTTCCAGCTCATGTCAGTGTCCTCATAGATATTCCACCTGACCATACAACAGAAAGAGGAAAGGAGTCAAATTAATGTGTTAATATGAGCCAACAGTGATACTACATCCCATTCAAAGGTAATGGAATAAATGAAAGCATAAGAACTTAGAGTCATACATATGGACATACAGGAGAGTGAGCAATAATTTAACTTGTTAGTCAAAGTGTTGAGAAAAGCAGTATCGGGAGGCCAAACAAAATGTACATGGATTGACATTTCTTTACTTCTGTTGTAAGTTGTACAGCGGAAGGATCTGCACTCCTCACAGTAATGCCTGTGAGCGACTGTTCACTGAATAAGCAATCAAGAACAGGTCAGTAGTACAGCGTGTTCCATAGAGTTCAGTCAGCTTCTGCATTTGTCACATGAGCTTTTGTTCTTCACCTATTAACTGAGTAATCATGAGACAGAGGCTATGCACTAGATCAATGAAGTAGGTTTCCTTTTAGCAAGACTGATTAGCTACTATCATTTCACACTTTGAATGAATCTCTTTCTCATCTTTTCTTACCAGAGATTAGTGTCCAACTTTCAATATGTCCTTGAAAAGACAAACTAGCCACTTGATGCTTAATTGTGCCCTGCCTCTGAATGGACAGTGATTTATTATAATGAGAATTTATTTGAATCAAGGATATGGATTTGCACTTTTCTGTCTATAATGCAGCAGCCAACTCTGTAATCTGATTTTTCAAAGAAATCCTGATTGACCACTATGAGGTTCTGCATAATATCCCTTGTATTAATGGGTTCATTTAACCAAGAAAGAATCATAATGATGGGTGCACAGAAATGTAGAGCCACTGGCTCTACAACATGGCACATTTACAAGAAGCTACCAAGCTAATGGAGTGTCAGCATGACTCTCTCTCTCAAAAAAAAAAAACCAAAAAAAAACCCAAAAAACACATGAACACATAAGTAATATGCTGGAGATGCCTTTGATCGAAGGTTTTTGCTCTTCAAGAGAGAGCATATGTATTGAGCCAAATGTTATTATATGGTAGTTAATCTCTAATAGGTAGAATGTACAGATCTGTGTGGAAATGGTGGAATTAAAAGTGGCTTCAGTCATTATCACTTGAAAACATTCAACTCTAGCTCTGTAGAGGTTATGGTTGCTCTAGGGTGATTTCTTCCACTAGGGGACACTGTAAGATTCCTACTCAAAGCTACCGCTGCCTCTTGGGAAGTTTGGGTGCCTTGTTACACTGGTACAACAAATAGAAAGAGTGACAATACTTGCAAGTCTAATTGGCTTTGATCATCATGAGTAGTAGGTAGAATCAATGTTTTCATATTCAGTAAAACTGAATTGATAATGATCCTGGGAAGAGGGTACCACAGAACTGAGGGGGCCATTATCTTTCTGCCATACCCAGCTTCACAGAGATCTTCACCTCAGAACTCATTCTACATCCACAGCAATGATCTCGGAATGTAACAAGAAAGGATCCAGACTGGTGTATTCACCTAGAAGCCACCAAAATAAAGCATTTCCGACTATGTTCAGGATGATTGGTTCTACTTTGAACCAATAACTGTGGCCTAAAAGGGAATATGAAAATAGGAATCTGAATGATAGGAAATAAGGCATATATGGAATTTGATCATTTATCCCAAAGCCTAGGGGAAGGAATAACTTAGTGGTGGCTGTTAGAGAACTTTTATAACTTGTGAATATTTGACTCTTGTTGCCTAGTGGAGGGACTGGATTTCCATATTATAGGGTGTATTAGTCAGGGTTCTCTAGAGGAACAGAAACAACAGAATGAATAGATATTAAGTAGGGATTTAGTAGAGTGGCTTATAGGTGGTGCTCCAATAATGGCTGTCTCCCAACAGACAAACCAAGAGCCCGGTAGTTGTTAAGTCCACAAAGCTGAATGTCTCATCTGGTCTTCTATGTGGAAATCCCAAAGAAGTGGTTTATAAAGCTAGTCAAGGAATTCTTCAGCAATGATAATTTCGGCAATGAGAAGGAAGGCAAGCACACAAAAAGGAAAAAGCTTCCTTCTTCTATATGCTTCTGTTCAGGCTGTCACAAGAAGGTGTGGCCCAGGTTTAGAGTGTTCTTATCACCTTAACAATTCAATCAAACAAATTCTCACAAGCATGCCCAGATGTGGTTAAGCTGACCACCAAGATTAGTCCTCAGAGGCCTATTCAAAGATCCATTGAGAAATTTGATTGATTTTTATCCTATATTCCTGTTTCTGTGGCCTTGTCCCTTGACACCTAGTATCCTTCAGTTTGTCTCACACTCATTACAAGTTCCTCATTTGTTAAGTAACTACACTGAAACCAGTTCAAATAAAGGTGAGATTAAGAGTTGGGATAGGACACATTTTCAGGAAGACAGGGTGGTGTTCCTTGAAGAACTTGAATTAACGTAGGTGCAATGATCACAACTAGTGTGAAAGGTGATTTTAAAACAATTCTGATCGCAGTGCCATTGTACTGCAAGGGATGAAGCTCTTCAGCTTCCTGAAAATCAGGGAACGGTCTCACAAAAGATTATCTTGTGTGAAGGATCAATCGACCATTGAATTTTATTAAGATAAGAAACAAGGAAAGCACACTATGGACAGAGGGAACAAAGGCGTAAAATACCACTTGTAGCTGGGTGTTTGCAGAAGTCAAGCAAGACAGAAATTCTGGAGATGAGCTATGTCTTCCTGGAGAAAGGGTCTTATTTTAAAGGCCACAAATGTCAGAAAACTCAGTATGTTCATTATTTCCCTTGTGGTGGACTTTCATTTGAGGAAACTATTGGAAATGAAGTCCTAAAGACATTAATTGTCCATTACCAGATACTACTTGTAAATTTCTTCTATAAATCTTTGCTAGTATCGAGCTTTTGCATTTCTGTAGGCAACTGAAGCATTTAAATCAAGCAAAAATAAAAAAAGCAAAATCATTTTTGGAGTTCCTTGATAGTTCAGAAAACAAGCTACTCAACATATTGAGAGTTAATCCGGTTACCCAAGAATGTGAGGCAAGAAATATTGATACTGAATGCGAAGGAAAATGATTATATTTCTTTGTCATAAATATATTTGGTATTTAATTTAGTCCTAATTTGATATATCTTTCCTATTCTCCTCAAGCATGTGGTACACACACACACACACACACACACACACACACACACACACACACACACACACACACACAGAGAGAGAGAGAGAGAGAGAGAGAGAGAGAGAGAGAGAGAGAGAGAGAGAGAGTTTCTGGAGAAGAAATGCAAAAGGAAGAACCACATAAAGTATATCCAGCATTTTATAGATGTATATTAAAAAATGAGTCCTGATAAGAATAAAAAATCCTGCTTCCTGATTTCCCTCCTTTTACCCTAGTGTTTTTCTTGGACTTCAATTGGAATCTAAGTTCTCAACATGACACATGAGTGTCTGCGAAAGGTGTATTTATTAGAAATTTGGTTTTCAGTGTGACAATCTTAAGACATGGTAGGACCTTTAAGAGGTATAAAATAGTGGGAATCACTGGAGACTTTAACCTCAGTAGGGTATAAGGTAGTTCTCATGAGACCCTGAGTTAGTTGGGGTGTTTTTGGATTTTTTGAGTCAGGGTTTCTCTGAGTAGCTTTGGAGACTAGGCTGGCCTTGAACTCACAGAGATCCACCTGCCTCTGTCTCCCAAGTGCTGAGATTATTAAAGGCAAGTGCCACTATCACTTGGTGAGTTAGTTTTTTTTTTAAGCAAGTTGTTATAAAAAAGAGCAAGGCTAGTTATTTTCTCTTTGGCTTCTCTTCATGATGTAATCTTTCCCTGTCATGAACATTTCCATTATAATGCCATCTTCCACGATGTGTAGTCACAGGGGTAACCACCAAAGAGAAACTCAATGCATCTCTATGATATTGGACTATGAGCCTCTCAAACTGTGATCTAAGTATATCTCTTTTTAAACATATTACACATACTTTATTTGTTAAAGTAACAGAAAATGCACAAGTATAAAGATTAGCTTTATCACTATTTTCACCTGCCAGTATGAAAATTAGCTTTATCACTATTTTCACCTGCCAGATATCATAAATTATTATTACTGCTTACCACCAATTCCTACACTTTGTGACAAGGTGACTTTGTGCTTCTTTATAACATTGAAGGGAATCTTTATATTTCAACATTCCAATTTCTATGACCTTTATTAGTTTATATATCAATATGATGTCTATTTCTTTGCTTCTAAAACAATTATAATAACAGACCTAACTCAGAAGGTTACTTAGGATTAATTGAAATTTTGGGGGTAAATTATTCAATAGAATTCCTGATAAGTAATGAATGTGTTAAAATGATCAATTATTGTCTAATTAACATAGATGTATTTCAGTCATCCAATTTATACCAGACTAAGTTGGAATTTGAACCAAGGTTTTATGACTTGGTTTAATTAATTTATGGATCTTTCTAACAGTTCTATAAGGGAATTCTGGGATCCTTGTTACCTTATCTACTGGGGTTCAATTCTTGGAACACAAAGATGAGCAAGGCATTATTTCTACTCAGGAAGAGGTTTAATTACTCTCATGGTAAAGATTTAATACCAGAGAAATCATCAGTGGAAAGGAGCAGTGATGTTCTTGATGGTGACAAAAATCTAAAAGCAAAATCAGAGGCAGTTTGGTTCAAAATCAGGTAAAGTAGATAATTTCTATATAAGATACTATGTGATATAAATTGTGATAGATGAATGGGACTGACCTTTTAAAAGAGTAGAGGTGGCATGTGTTTGTAGTTGGTGAGAGTTCTACATTTCACTAGGCTGTTTCTTTTAGGTCATTAACCAGTTTCCAAATCATGACATAGAGATTCTTATTAGTTATGAATACTCAGCCTAGCTTAGGCTCATTTCTGGCTAGCTCTTTTAATTTAAATTAGCATGCTTCTCTTTATCAACCTTTTGCGCAGGGCTTTTTACTTTTCTTTCCTTCTGTGTATGTTACCTTAATTGCTTCTCATGTCTGTTTGGCTGGCAGTTGTCTGGCTTCTTGCCCTAGGTGTGTCTTCTATCTCCAGATTTTTTCTCCTGCATATTCTCTTTGCCTTCCAGCCCTGCCTAGGCCATTCACCTTTTTATTAGACCAACTGGGTGCCTTAGACAGGCAAGAAAAAACAGCAACACATCTTTCCCTAATTAAACAAATGCAGTAAAACCAAATGTAACACATCCTCACATAATTAAACAAATGCAGCAGAAACAAATGTTGCACACTTACACATACTTAAAGTGATATTCCACAGCACAAACAAATGTAGTTAAATATTCCACAACAGTAGATAGGGGAGACCAGGAATTTGAACATGTAAGATCCTAGTTTGAAGAGTATATTAGGAGTTGGAATGTCTTAGGGGACAGGTGCGCCTGGACTCCTGTCTCAGGCCAGACTTCCAAATATGTTCTTTGGGATCTCCTGGCCCAGGGATTATGGGCAGGTCAACTGGCCCCCAGAGGACCAAGCAATCCAGAGTCTGCTGACATTGCTGTGCTAGTCCCGCCCCCACCAACCAGGAGAGAGAGTGTCTCAGACACATCTGCACCCACTGTGAGACCCATCAGACTATTGGACCTGCTTGCACCCTTGGAGCAGTATTCACCAGAAGAGGAAAGACCTCACCTGCACCCACTGGAAGAAGAGATGTGAAGACGACAATATAAGAACACATTCAACAACAACAACAACAAAAACAATATAATGCCACCAGAGTCTAGGGACTCTGCACCAGCAAGACCTAAACACCCCAACACAGAAGAAGCAGAGTAGAACAACCTTAAAAACAACTTCACAAAGAAGATAGAGACCCTAAAAGAGGAAATGATAATCCTTCAAAGAAATGGAAGAAAAAACAAACAAAAACTTCAAGAAATGGAGGAAAAGATGAACAGTGCAAAATTTGAAAGCTGAAATAGAGACAGTAAAAAAGAAAACACAGTCTGAGCGAATGCTGGAATTAGAAAAGATGGGTAAATGATCAGAAACTACAGATGCAAGCATAACCAACAGAATACAAGAGATGGAAGAGAGAATCTCAGGATTGAAGATACACTAGGAGAAATAGATTCATCAACCAAAGAAAATCTTAAGGTCAACAAATCCCTAACACAAAATATTCAGGAAATATGGGACAGTATGAAAAGGCAAAACTAAGAATAACAGGTAAAGAAGAAGATGAAGATACCCAACTCAAAGATGCAGAATACATAAACAAAATCATAGAAGAAAATTTTCTCAACCTAAAGAAAGACATGACAATGAAAGTAAAATACTATAGAACACCAAATAGAGTGAACCAAAAAAAGTCCCCTTGCAACATATTAATCACAACCCCAAACATACAGAATAAAGAAAGAATATTAAGAGCAGCAAAGGAAAAATGTCAAGTAACATATAAAGGCAAACTTATCAGAATTACACCTGACTTCTCCATGGAAACTCTGAAAGCCTGGATAGATATTCTACCAACACTAAGAGACAACGAATGCCAGCCCAGACTACTATACTCAGCAAAGCTTTCAATCACTATAGATGGAGAAAACAAGATATTCCATGATTAAACAAGATTTAAACAATACATATCCACTAATACAGCAATGCAGAAAGTTCTGGAAGGAAAACTCCAAACTAAGGAAGTTAACTACACTCATAAAAACATAGGCAATAGATAATCCCACTTTACCAAAAGCCAAAAGAAAAAGTGGGGTAAATCCACACACAATACCACCACCACCAACAAATCCAAAACAAAGAAGAATTAACACTCTTGATTAATGATCCTCAATTTTCCTCAATATTAATGGTCTTAAGTTGCCTAAAAAGACACAGGTTAACAGAATGGATACGGAGACAGAATTCATCCTCCTGCTGCACACAAGAAACACACCTCAACTTCAAAGACAGACACTACCTCAGAGTAAAGGTTTGGGATAAGATTTTCCAATCAAATGGACTCAAGAACAAGCTGGTATAGCTATTTTAATATCTAACAAATTAGACTTCAAACTAAAAGCAATAAAAAGGTCATTTCATATTCATCACAGGAAAAATCCATCAGTAAGAAGTCTCAATTCTGAACATCTATTCCCCAAATAAAAAGGCACACACTTTTGTACAAGAAACATTACTAAAGCTCAAATCACACACAAAAACTCTCACAGTTACAGTGGGAGACTTCAACACACCACTCTCACCAGTGGATATGACCACCAGACAGAAACTTAACAAAGAGACAAAGGAACTAACAGAAGTTATGACCCAATTCGGATTAACATACATCTATAGAACAATCCATCCAAACAAAAGAATATAACTTCTTTTCAGCACCATAAGGAACCTTCTCAAAAACTGACCACATACTCAACAACATAGCAAACCTCAACAGGTACAAAAAATTGGAATAATCCCCTGTGTCTCATCAGACCACCATGCTTAGAATTCAATAACAACACAAATTGCAGAAAACCTACCAACTCATGGAAATTGAACAATGTGCAATTGCACAACTCCTGGGTCAACGAAGAAATGAAGAAAGAAATTAAAGACTTCCTAGAATTCAGTGAAAATGAAGACACAACATACCCATACTTATGGGACACTGTGAAAGCAGTACTAAGAGGAAAGTTCATAGCTCTAAGTGCTCACATGAAGAAACTAGAAAATAGTCACACCAAAGAGTTGACATCACAGCCGAAAGTTCTAGAACAAATGTAAGCAAATTCACCACGGAGGAGTAGACACCAGGAAATAATCAAACTGAGGGCAGAAATCAATAAAGTCGAATCAAAGAAAACAATTCAAAGAATTAATGTAACAAAGATTTGGTTCTTTGAGAAAATCAGCAAGATAGACAAACCTTTATCCAAACTAACCAATAAGCAGAGAGAGAGACTTGCACATTAACAAAATCAGAAATGAAAAGGGGGACATAACAACAGACACTGAGGAAATCCAGATAATCATCAGGTCATACGAAAACCTGTACTCCACAAAATTCAAAAATTTAAAGGAAATGGACAATTTTCTGGACAGATATCACTTACCAAAATTAATTAAGAACAGATAAGCAATTTAAACAGACCTATAACCCCTAATGGAATAGAAGCAGTCATCAAACGTCTCCCAATTAAAAAAGCCCAGAGCCAGATGGTTTCAGTGCAGATTTCTGTCAGATATTCAAAGACCTAATACCAATACTCCTCAAATTGTTCCACACAATAGAAGCAGAAGGTTCATTGCCAAACTCTTTTTATGAGGCTACAATTACCTTGGCACTGAAGCCACAAAAAGACACAACTAAGAAAGAGAACTACAGACCAATATCCCTCATGAACATGGATGCAAAAATACTCAGTAAAATACTGGTAAATCAAATCCAAGAACACATCAAAGAAATCATCCACCATGACCAAGAAGCTTTATCCCAGGGATGCAGGGATGGTTCAACATAGGAAAATCTATCACTGTAATCCACCATATAAACAAACTACAAAAGAAAAAAACACACGATCATCTTGCTAGATGCTGAAAAATCCTTTGACAAAATCCAACACCTCTTCATGGTAAAGGTCTGGAGACATCAGGGATAACAGGAACATACCTAAAGATAATAAGAGCAGTATACAGTAAACCAACAGCCAACATCAAACAAAATGGAGAGAAACACAAGCTATTCCTCTAAAATCATGAACAAGACCATGCTGTCCACTCTCTCCATATCTCTTCAATATTGTCTTTGAAGTTCTAGCTAGGGCAATAAGACAACAAAAGGAGATCAAGAGGATTCAAATTGTAAAGGAAGAAGTCAAAGTTTCATTATTTGCAGATGATAAGATAGTTTACATAAGTGACCCAAAAAAGTCTACCAGGGAACTACTACGGCTGATAAACACCTTCAGCATTGTGGTAGGATAAAAGATTGGCTCAACAAAATCAGTAACCTACTATATACAGATGATAAAGCCGCTGAAAAAGAAATGAGTGAAACATCACCCTTTACAACAGTCAAAAACAACATAAAATATCTTCTGGTAACAACTGAAAGACCTGTAGAGGAAGAAAGATACTTTACTTAAAAAATAACTGTTTGCTGTATATCCTAGCAATCCCAGCACTCAAGAAAAAGTTGTAAGGTTAACTTTTCGGCAATGCCAAGCAGGGCCATACAGTGAGTGTTAGACCAGCCTGAGAAACACAGAAAAATCCTATTTCAGAGGAGAGAGAGAGAGAGAGAGAGAGAGAGAGAGAGAGAGAGAGAGAGAGAGAGAGAGAGAGAGAGAGAGAGAGAGAGCACAAGAGCAATGGGGGGGACATGCTGGAAAAAGTGCTTTGCAAACAAATGTGAAAACAAGCCTAGCTTCCATGAAGAAAGACATGTGTGATGGCACACCTGTACCTGAGTGATTGTCAGAGGGAATCAGGAACATACCCAGAGCTTGCTAATCATCTAGTCAAGCTGAAACAGCAATACTCAGTCTTTATGAGTGACACTGCCTCAAAATTCAAAGGAAAGAGCAATAGAGGACCACAACTCATGTAAAAAAAAAAGAGATGTTCCACAGATATACACTGAGCTTAAATCTGGAATTTAGTTGAAGAGAGGGAGGAATGAAGAGTGAAGGGGTCTGTACCAGGTTGGAGAAACCCACAGGAACAGTTGGCCTGAACAAGGGAGAGCACATCGACCCCAGATGCTGTCTGGGAGGATAGTACAAGACTGATTCAGACCCCTGAACATGGATGTCAATAAGGAGGCCTCTGCACTCCAGGGAGCCTCTGGTAGTGGATTAGTATTTTTCCCTGGTGTAAGAAGGGACTTTGAGAGCCCATCCACGTGAAGGGTTACACTCTGGCCCTGGACACATGAGGAAGGGCCCAGGCCCAGCCCAGGATGATTTGGTGGACTTTGCAGAGCCCCTGTTGAGGGCCCTACCCTGCCTGGGGAGTGATGGGTGGATGGGGTGGGGGTAGGTTGGAGGTTGGGGAGGAGGGATGAGGGTAAGGAGAGGGAGAAGGGACTTACATGTGAAACAAGCTTGTTCCCTAACTTGAACTAATAAAAAATTAAAATAAAATAAAATAAAAAAGAGATGCTATGTGAAGATGTAGCAGGAAATGAACCTAGAACATTAGGGATCAGGACACAAGAATTGCAAGACTGTAGGCTATGTAATTTTCCCCACGAATAATGTGATTGGTTTCAACCTGAACATTGAGACAGTTGGATATGCTGATTTTAAAAGTATTTATTAATTGTGAGTGTGTATATGAGTGTGTCCATGTCAAGACAGGCATCTGAATATGGAAGGAAAATTTGGCGGAGTTTGTCCTGTCCTTCTGCTTTTCTTTGCAGATTGTAGGGATTAAACTCAGATATCCAGTATCGCATGGGAAGTTTCTTTACCCATTAAGCCATCTTGACAGCCCTGGACATGATCTTCATCTTAGTTAGGATTACTATTGCTGCAATGAAAGACCACAACCAAAACAACTTGGGGAGGAAAGGAATTGGCTTAAACTTCAACATCATAGTCATCAATGAAGAAAGTCAGAACAGAAACTACTGGAGGGCTAGAAACTGGAGGCGGGCGCTAATACAGAAGCCATGGATGGGCACTGCTTGCTGGCTTTCTCATCATGGCTTGCTCAGCCTGATTTCTTATAGAACCCAGGACCACCAGCCCAGGGATGGCATCACCCACAATGGGCTGGCCCTTCTCTATCAGTCCCTGATTTTTAAAAATGCCCTACAACTAGATACCACGGAGTCATTTTTATCAATTGCAGTTACTTTCTTTCAGATAACTCTTGCTTGTGTCAAGTGGACATAAAAGTAGTAAGCACAATATTTAAAAATATCTGACATGGGTGCATAGACAATATATAACACCAATAGTCCATGCTAGAGATGAAGTTAGCTCATACCAAAGTAAAGGTAGTATAAATAATGAGTACATAGAAAAGAACATGAGAAGATAGAATGGGCATGGCAGCGCAGAACATATTCATTGATATGAACCACAGGGTGAATTAATGAAAGAAATGTGGGTTACTTTAATGATTTTATCCCAAGGTAAATGATGGTGGCGTCCAATAAGTTTGAGGACACTGAAAAACATTTTTCTACCTTCCCATTTTGTGTATGAGAAAAGCCAGTCCTTCAGAGGGTAAGTATAATATCCAAATTGCACAGGAATTAGGCACAAATTGGGGGCTAGAGTGCATTTTCTCCAATAATTTTTACACTGCACCAGAAAGTTCCTCAGCTCAGCAGTCTTTTTACATTGGTAAGAGACAAATGAATCAAATTATCATCAGAAGCCCAATATCAAAGCAGGGAGGGTAGGTGCTTAGATCATAAATCTCCAATTTTGTTAACATGACTCACATTAAAGAGAATTTATTCACTGGGCATTGATTTTTTCTTTTAGCATTGGACTTACAATGAGTAATTTCATATAAAGCAAACACTACTCCTGCTATTTAATGAGAAAAGAATCACAGCCTAGTCAGGAGGAGATGCAATTCTCAATCATGATGAAAGGCCTGGCTGATGAGGGAGAGAGTCTGTTTGCATACTCTAAGAAGTCCCAGTTTTCAGCAGCTTCTGGGATGAAGAAAAATATTCATCAATGTATATATCTCTTCTAAGGCCCATTGTGCTCTGGGCACTGTTCTAGGCACTAATGATATGTTACTGCTCAAAAATGGACATAGTTAACTTAAATCAGAATATGCTTTGGCAGAGGAGAAAGACAATGGTAATTGTATATGTGAGAAAAACATGTAGTTGATTTGATAGAGAACTGTGGTGATACATAATTTATGAATTATTAATATTTACCTAAGGATTCAGAAAGCAAAGCCAGCCATAGAAGCCAAGCACACAACTTTAATCACAGTAGCCAGAAGCTAAGAGGTAGTGATACACACCTTTAATCCTAGGACTTAGGATTTAGAGGTAGATGGATCTCTCTGAGTTAAAGGCCCACCAAGGGATACATGAGATTGAATCAGTCTAAAAGAGTAACAGATCACACACCTTTAATCCCAGCACTACAGGGGTATAAAATATAGAAGCAGGGTCTTCAGTTTCAGTGGGAGGCACTCATTCTTTAGCCATGCTGAGGAGAGGTTACACAGTCTGAGGCTTGGTGAGAGTTCATGGAAACAGGATCAGACTATTCAGCCTGAGGTAGATGTAAGACGCTGGTGGCCAGCTGCTTTGCTTTTCTAATATTCAGCTTGAAGTTTGAACCACAATGTCTGCCTCTGGGTCTTTTATTTTTCATGTTACACAGAACAACTCTAAGGAAAAACAGAAAGAAGCCCTTGATAATTTATATATTGAAGCCCTAACTTTTAGTTTCTCAGCATATGACTACATTTGCAAATGAGAAACTAAATGGATTCATTTACTTAAAATGCAAAGATCAGACGAGATCAGGCACGTTCATGGTGGTATGGCCAAAGGCTGGTGAAACCCACAGAAACAGATGACCTGAACCAGGGGGAGCTCATGGACCCCAGACTGATAACTGGGAAACCAGTATAGGATTGATCCAGACTCCCTGAATGTGGGTGTCAGTTAGGAGGCCTGGGCAGTCTATGGGGCCTCTGGTAGTGGATCAGTATTTATCTCTAGTGTATGAATGGACTTTGGGAGCCCACTCCACATACAGGTATACTCTCTCAGCCTAGACAGATGGGGGAGGGTCTAGGCCCTGCTCCAAATGATGTGACAGACTAAGAAGATTCCCCATGGAAGGCCTCACCCTCCCTGGGGAGTTGAAAGGGGATGGGATAGGGGGTTAGTGGGGGCAGGGGAGGAGGGGAGGGAGTAGGAACTGGGATTGACATTTAAAAAAAGATTGTTTCTAATTTAAATAAAAAAGAAAAGAAAAATGGGGTCATACTGATGGCCACTAATCCAATATGAATATGCACAAAAAGACTATGTGAAAACATAGAGGATAGCTACTGATGCCTTACAAGAAAATAACTGTCTTTGATGTCAGATTTTGGCCTTGAGTTCTATGACACCAGAAATGTAGAAACAGCTCAACTGACCAACAATGGATAACTAGAGAAAGAAGATGTGACATATCCATATAATGATAAAGCATTTATCAGTCACAAAATGTAGTGGAGTATATCCTTGAATATTTTAAGAGTTGTTTGGACTATCCTGTGTCTTTTGTTTTTCCTTATAAAGTTGAGTGTTGTTCTTTCAAGGTCTGTGAAAAATTGGCCAGTATTTTGATGTGGATTGCACTGAATCTGTAGATTGCTTGTGGCAATATTGTCATTTTTACTATGTTGACTCTACCTATCCAAGAGCATGGGAGATCCTTCCATTTTCTGGTATCTTCCAAAACAACCCTGTATAATAAAGGAACTTCTGGAGACATCACCAGCCCTGACTTCAAGCTCTACTCTAGAGCTATAGTAATGAAAACAGCTTGGTATTGGCACAAAAACAGACAGATAGAACAATGGAATCAAACTGAAGACACTGATATTAACGCAAACACCTATAAACACCTGAATTTTGACAAAGAAGCTAAAACTATACCATTTTGAACAGAAAGCATCTTCAACAAATGGTGCTGGCATAACTGGATGCA
Organism: Cricetulus griseus; assembly: GCF_003668045.3. Taxonomy (NCBI): domain Eukaryota; kingdom Metazoa; phylum Chordata; class Mammalia; order Rodentia; family Cricetidae; genus Cricetulus; species Cricetulus griseus. The sequence goes on along the minus strand of NC_048604.1, from coordinate 20,034,752 downwards.
GACATGTAGAAGGTTGCAGATAGATCCATATCTATCACCAGGCACAAAATTAAGTCCAAATGGATCAAAGAGCTAAACATAAATCCAGACACAATGAAACTCTTAGAAGAGAAAGAGGGAGTTACCCTGGAACAATTGGTACAGAAGATCACATCATGAACATAATTCTACTAGCACAGACACTAAGATAGACAATTAATAAATGGGACCTAAAACTGAGAAGTTTCTGAAAGGCAAAGGACATAGTCAACAAGACAAAGTGGCAGCCCACAGAATGGGAAAAGATCTTCACAAATCCCACGTCTGACAGAGGGCTGATTTCGATAATATACAAAGAAACCAAACAATTCAATTAAAAAGTGGAGTTCTGAACTAAATAAAGATTTCTCAATAGAGGAAACTAAAATGGCTGAAAGACACTTAAGAAAGTTCTCAACATCCTTAGCTATCAGGGAAATGCAAATCAAAACAACTCTGAGATACCATTTTGCTCCTGTCAGAATGGCTAAAATAAAAAGCAACAATGGCAGTCTATGCTAGAGAGGATGTGGAGAAGGGGCAACACTCCTCCATTACTGGTGAAAGTGCGAAATTGTGCAGCTACTTTGGAAATCATTATGGTGGTTTCTCAGGAAAACAGGAATCAGTCTACCTCATGACCCCCCAATTCCACTCATGGGCATATATCCAAAAGAAGCACATTCATACAACCAGGACATCTGTTCAACAATGTTCATAGCAGAATTGTTTGTAATAGTCAGAACCTGGAAGCAGCCTAGATGCCCCTCAACTGAAGAATGGATAGAGAAAATGTGGTACATTTACACAATGGAGTACTACTCAGCGGAAAGACAAAGGAATCTTGAAATTCACAGGCAAATGGATGGAACAGGAAGAGACAACTCTGAGTGAGGTAACCCAGTCACAAAAAGACAAACATGGTATGTACTCACTCATATGTGGATATTAATCATAGAGCAAAGGACTAACAGCCTACAATCCACACCACCAGAGAAACTAGGAAACAAGGAGGACTTTAAGACAAAAATACATGGTCCCCCAAAGAAGGTAAAAGGGAAAAAACTCCTGAGCAAATTAAGAGCATGGGGGAGGGGAGAGGGAGATAGGTATAAGAGGAGAGACAAGGATGGAGAGGAGAACAAGAGTGATCAGGAAGACTCAGTCGGGGAGGAATAGAGAAGAGCAACAAAAGAGATACCTTGCCGGGCATTGGTGGCGCACGCCTTTAATCCCAGCACTCGGGAGGCAGAGGCAGGCGGATCTCTGTGAGTTTGAGGCCAGCCTGGTCTCCAGAGCGAGTGCCAGGTTAGGCTCTAAAGCTAAACAGAGAAACCCTGTCTCAAAAAACCAAAAAAAGAGAGAGATACCTTAATAGAGGGAGCCAGCATAAGTTTAAAGAGAAATCTGGCACTAGGGAAATGTTCAGAGATCTACAAAGATGACTCCAACTAAGAATCTATTCAGTAGTGGAGAGGCTGCCTTTGATGCCTGATGGGGGGAAGTGCTTCTGTGTATGTGTTTGTCTTATTGGATGATAAATAAAGTACTGTTTGGCCAATGAGTCAGCAAGTTAAGTGGGACTAGGACTCAAGGAGGATTCTGGGTAATGTAGTAAAGAAGTGTTGTGACCCAGGCATGAAGTGACATAGCAGGGAGACTCATATATAAGCAAGGGCAAGAAGGAAATTGTTCCCCTTTGGCTCTTCCTCCTGCTCTCTGCTCTGAGCCGCCATGTGATCCTGGAATGAGGACGCCAGTGGAAGGCGTTCTACATAAGTCTTATAAACTATATAGATTTATGATAATTAAGACTGAGATAGCAGATGAGAAATCCTAGTTATTGGCCTAGCAGCATTTATCCCTAATATAAATCTCTGTGTGTTACTTGGGACCATAACATGGCAAAGAGCGCCCACGTGGCAGCTGGGCTCAGATGGCTGGCAGAAAGACTTATTGTTACAGATGCCCCTCCCTGATAATGAGATTGATGACTACCTTAATTGCCATCCTAGAGCCTTCAACCAGTAGCTGATGGAAGCAGAATCAGACACCCACAGCTAAGCACTGAGCCATACTCCTGGAATCCAATTGTAGAGTGGGAGGAGGGATGAGCAAAGGAGTCAAAACTATGCTGGAGAAACCCACATAACCTGCTGACCTGCCCTAGTGAGAGCACAGGGACCCCAGTCATAAAGATGGGGAACCAGCATTGGACTGAACCAAACCATCTGAATATAGGTGCCAGTTAGGAGGCCTGGGCAATCTATGGGACCTCTAGCAGTGGAACCAGTATTTATCCCTAATGCACAAATAGACTTTGGGAGCACATTCCCTATGTAAGGATACTATTTCAGCCCAGATACATGGAGGAGGGCCGAGGCCCTCTCCCAAGTGATGTCACAGACTTTGATGATTCCCCTGTGGAAGGCCTCACTGTCCTTGGTGAGTGGTTGGTGGTGGGTTGGGGGTTTGGTAGGGGGAATGAATGGATGGGAGGGAGAGGGAACAGGGGGATTGAAATGTAAAATGTTTGTTTCTATATAAATAAAAAAGAGTGTTGTAACATGGATGAACCTCAGAAACAATATTTCAAGTGAAAAAGAGGTAGCAATAAAAGTGAATATAACATATAGTTCAATTTATATGGAATGTTTATGGTTAAGAAAATCTGTGGATGCAGAAAGGATATTGGTAATTGGCATGAACTGAGTAGAGGAAGGACTGAGGACAGATTGCTTAAAAACTATGGAGTTTTCCTTTTGGAGTGATAAGAATGTTTCAGAATTACAAATGTTATATGTGTTATACTGTTATTATTTAGAATTGTTCAGAGTAGCAATTCATAGCAATATACATGTATTTATGTGTATATATGTATGTCTATGTGAATTATTGGAGTTGGCTCAGATAATTATGTGAGTTGAGATGCCCCACATTTTGTCAATGATGTAATTCAGTTTTGAGTAGGAAGCCTTGGAAACAATATGTTGATATATGAATGATAAAAAGGCAAGGTGATTTCCAAGCTCAAATAAGAACTAAATTCATGCATCCCTTGTCTTTTCTTCTTATCTTCTGGCCCTCAAGGAATTAGAAAGTTTGATTTCTTTACTCAGTCTACAGAGTTAAACGCTAAATACTTCCAGAAGTACTCTCAGAGACATACTCATAAACAATATGTTGATCATCCCTTAGCTCAATCAATTTTCAAGGTTACAAGGAGACACATAAAATTAATTATTACATGCCATAGTGAACATATTTGTAACCCAAAGTAATATTTCAATGGAAGATTTTCATAATATGATATGTATACATGAAAGTATAAGATGTACAATACTTAGTTTATATGTATATATAATCATTTTTGTTTCTATCGAGAAGGTACTGATAAATAAGTGGCAAGAATATTATCAGGGAAGTCACTTAGGAGCTATTTAAGCAACATAATTGGAAGAAGATTCTGGTTTAGACTAGAATGATAAAGGTAGAGGTGACGAGAATTTTTTTTTAAATATTGAAATTGAGAGAATGGACCTGCCCAGACAGAGAGGAGCTCCCTGAGTCTGGAAACACCTCACTCTTCCTACCCCTCTGCCGGTCTGACCTCTACTGAGTGAGGAGTCTACCAGGAAAGGCAAGACCATCCAGGTCTTCAGACATTGAAGTCTTGGACCACACACACCACCGGGTGACAAGAGGAGATAGAGAGACCCCACCTGCACCCCCTGGAAGAAGACATGGGAAGAAGACAGAATAAGAACACACTCAACAACTGAAAGACCAATATGACACCACCAGAATCTAGGGACTCCACACCACCAAGATCTGAAAAGCCCAACACAGAGGACAAATTAAAGATGGGCCTCAAAAATTATCTTAGGAAGATGATAGAGACCTTTAAAGAGGAAACAAGAAAATCCCTTAAAGAAATAGAAGAAAACACAGGCAAAAAATACATGAAATGGAGGAAAAGACAAACCAAAAAATTCAAGAAATAAACAAATCTCTTAAAGAATCTAAAGAAAGCCAAGAAAAACAACCAAACTAGTGAAAGAAGCACCCGAAATGGTTCAAGTCATGAAAGCTGAAATAGACACAATAAAGAAAACAAAAAGAGGGGATGCTGGAAATAGAAAGGCTGGATAAATGATCAAGAACTAAAGATGTGAGTGTAACCAATAGAATACAAGAGATGGAAGAGAGAATCTCAGTTGGTGAGGACTCGCTAGAAGATACAGAGTCATCAACCAAAGAAAATCTCAAGTCCAACAAATCCCTAACACAAAATATCCATGACATATGGGACACTGTGAAAAGGCCGAACCTAAGAATAATAGGTATAGAAGAAGGTGAAGAAATACAGCTCAAAGGTACAGAAAACATATTCAACAAAATCATAGAAGAAAACCTCCCCAACCTACAGAAGGATATGCCTATGAAAGTACAAGAAGCTTACAGAACACCAAACAGACTGGACCCCAAAAAGAAGTCCCCTCGACACATAATAATCAAAACACCAAACCTTCAGAATGAAGAGAAAATATTAAGAAAAGCAAAGGAAAAAAAGGCAAAGTAACATATAAAGGCAAACCAATCAGAATCACACCCGACTTCTCAATGGAAACTTTGAAAGCCAGAAGGTCCTGGATAGATATCCTACAAACACTAAGGGAGCATGGATGCCAACCCAGACTACTGTATCCAGCAAAACTTTCAATCACTATAGATGGAGAAAACAAGATATTCCATGACAAAACCAGACTAAAACAATGCATATCCACAAATCTAGCAATACAGAAAGTTCTGGAAGGAAAACTCCAACACAACAAAGATAACTACACTCACAAAAACATAGGCAATAGATAATCCAATATCACCAAACAGGAAAAGAAACAGGAGGGCAAAATACACATACAATGACACCACCACCAATAAATCCAAAACAAGCAAGAACCAACAATCAATGGACATTAATATCCCTCAATGCCAATGGTCTTAACCTGCCTATAAAAAGATACAGGCTAACAGAATGGATACAAAAGACAGAATCTATCCTTCTGCTGTATACAAGAAACACACCTCAACTTCAAAGACAGGCGTTACCTCAGAGTAAAGGGTTGGGAAAGGATTTTCCAGTCAAATGGGCCCAAGAAACAAGCTGGTGAAGCAATCCTAATATCTAACAAATTAGACTTCAAACTAAAATCAATCAAAAGAGTTGAAGAAGGGCATTTCATACTCATCACAGGAAAAGTCCATTACGATGAAGTCTCAATCCTGAACATCATTGGCTCAAATATTTAGGCACCCACATTTGTAAAAGAAACATCGCTAAAGCTAAAACCACATATAAAAACCCACACACATATAGTAGGAGACTTAAACACCCCGCTTTCACCACTAGACAGGACCACCAGACAGAAACGTAACAAAGAAAAAAGGATCTAACAGGAGTTATGACCCAACTGGGTTTAACAAATATCTATAGAACATTCCATCCAAACAGAATATACCTTCTTTTCAGCACCACATGGAACCTTCTCTAAAATCGACCACATAGTTGGCAACAAAGCAAACCAGCACAGATACAAAAGATTAGAAATAAGCCCCTGTATCTTATCAGATCACCATGCTTTAAAGTTAGAATTCAACAGCAATACAAATTTTAGAAAACCTACAAACTCGTGGAAAATGAATAATACCCAATTGCACCATTCCTGGGTTGAGGAGGAAATAAAAAAAAGAAATTAAAGACTTCCTAGAATTTAATGAGAATGTAGACACAACATACCCAAACTTAGGAACACTCTGAAAGCAGTGCTAAGAGGAAAGTTCATAGCACTAAGTGCCTAGATGAAGAAACTGGAGAATAGTCACACTAGAGAATTGACAGAACAACTGAAAGCCTTAGAGCAAAATGAAGCAAACTCACCATGGAGTAGACACCAGGAAATAATCAAACTGAGGGCTGAAATCAATGAAGTAGAAACTAGGAAAACATGACAAAGAATCAATGAAACCAAGAGTTGGTTCTTTGAGAAGATCAACAAGATAGACAAACCTGTATCCAAACTAACCAAAAGGCAAAGAGAGCACTCTAATTAACAAAATCAGAAATGAAAATGGTGACATAACATCAGACACTGAGGACATCCAGAGAATCATCAGGCCATACTTTGAAAATCTGTAATACACAAAATTCAAAAATCTAAAGGATATGGACAATTTTCTGGATAGATGTCACTTACCAAAATTAAATCAAGAACAGATAAGCAGTTTAAATAGACCTATAATCCCTAATGAAATAGAAGCAGTCATCAAAATCCTTCCAACCAAAAAAAGCCCAGGGCCAGATGGCTTCCCTGCAGAAATCAAAAACACCAATGACAATCTTTGCTGGAGAGGATGTGGAGATAAATAAAGGAACACTCCTCCAGTGCTGGTGGGACTGCAAACTTGTAAGACCACTTTGGAAATCAGTATGGCGGTTGCTCAGAAAAATGGCAATCAGCCTACCTCAAGATCCAGCAATTCCTTTCTTGGGCATATACCCAAATAATGCACGTTTATACAACAAGGACATATGTTCAACCGTGTTCATAGCAGCATTATTTGTAATAGCCAGAACTTGGAAGAACCTAGGTGCCCCTCAACTGAAGAATGGATAGAGAAAATGTGGTGCATTTATACAATGGAGTACCTCTCAGCAGGAAAAAAGCAATGGAATTTTGAAATTCGCAGGCAAATGGATGGAACTAGAAGAAACCATACTGAGTGAAGTAACCCAGTCACGAAAATCAAACATGGTATATACTCACTCATATAAGAATTTTAAACATAGGGCAATGGATTACCAGCCTACAATCCTCTTCACTAAAGAAACTAGGAAACATGAAGGACTCTAAGAGAAAAATATGCATGGACCCCAGAGAATGGACCTAACTTGGAGCATGGGGGTAGGTGAGAGGGAGATGCCAGAATGAGAGGAGGAGAAGAGGGAGAAATGGAAGAGCAGAAATGTTGAGTTGGGGGGAAGAATAGAGGAGAGCAGGATGAGAGATACCATATTAGACGGAGCCATTATAGGTCCGAGGAGAGATCTAGCGCTAGAGAGATTTCCAGAGACCTACAAGGATGACACAAACTGACAATCCAGGCAATGGTGGAGAGGATAACCTAAATGCCCTTCCCCTATAATGAGACTGGTGACTACTTTTTATGCCATCCTAGAGCCCTCATCCAGTGGCTGATGGAAGCAGAGGCAGACACCCACAGCTATGCACTGAACTGAACTCTGGAACCCAGTTGCAGAGAGGGAGAAATGAAGATCAAAGGGGTCGGTACCAGGCTGGTGAAACCCACAGGAACAGCTGGCCTGAACAAGGGGGAGCACATGAACCCCAGACTGCTGTCTTCGAGGCCAGCACAGGACTGATCCAGACCCCTGAACATGGATGTCAATGAGGAGGCCTCGGCACCCTATGGGACCCCTGGTAGTGGATCAGTATTTTTCCCTGGTGTAAGAAGGGACTTTGAGAGCCCATCCCACATGAAGGGATGCACTCTCGGCCTGGACACATGGGGAAGGGCCTAGGCCTGGCCTAGAATGATGTGGTGGACTTTGGGGAGCCCCCGTTGAGGGCCCTACCTGGCCTGAGGAGTGGAGGGGAGATGGGGTGGAGGGAAAATGGAGGGTTGCTGGGATGGTTGGGGGGAGGTGAGGGAGAAGGGGAAGGAATTGACATGTGAAGCAAGTTTGTTCCTAATTTGAACTAATAAATATTTTTTTAAAAAACATTGAAATTACGTTAAAGCTTAATAACTTTTTCTTGTTTTCCCCTTTATTTATAAACAATCTTATTTTACATATCAGTCCCCCCATTACCTCTCCCTCCCATGCTCCCATGGCCCCACCAACCCTCTCCAACCCACCTCCCACCCACTACCCAAGGATAGTGAGGCCTTCCATGGGTAATCATAAAAGTGTATCACATTATTTGGGGAGGACCTAGGCCCTCCTTGCTGTATCTGGGCTGAAATAGTATCCCTACATAGGCACTGGGCTCCCAAAGTCTATTTGTGATCTAGGGATAAATTCTGGTTCCACTACTGTTTGAGGTCCCATAGACTGCCCAGGCCTCCTAACGGGCATCCACATTTAGAGGGCTTGGTTTGGCTCAATATTGGTTCCCTAGCTTTACAACTGGGGTCCCTGTGCTCTCACTAGGTGAAGTCAGCTGGTTATGTGGGTTTCTCCAGCATGGTTTTGACTCCTTTGCTCATCCCTCCTCCCTCTCTACAAGTGAATTCCAGGAGTATGGTTCAGTGCTTAGCTGAGAGTCTCTGCTTCTGCCTCCATCAGCTACTGGCTGAAGGCTCTAGGATGGCAATTAAGGTAGTCATCAATCTCATTATCAGGGAATGGCATCAAAGGCAGCCTCTCCACTACTGAATAGATTCTTAGTTGGAGTCATCTTTATGCATCTTTGAACATTTCCCTAGTGCCAGATTTCTCTTCAAATCTATACTGGCTCTCTCTATTAAGGTATCTCTTTTCTTGCCCTTCTCTATTCCTCCCCTAAGTCAGCCTTCCTGATCCCTCTTGTTCTCATTCCCTCTTCTCACCTTCTCTTTTTCTTATCTCCCTCCCCTCTACCATGTGCTTCTAATTTGGTCAGGAGTTCTTGTCCCCTTTCCCTGCTTCGGGAGACCATGTATTTTTCTCTAGTGTCCTCCTTGTTTCCTTGTTTTTATGGAGGTGTGCATTGTAGACTGGTAATCATTTGCTCTATGTCTTTTTGTGAGTGGGTTACCTCACTCAGGATGGTTTGTTCTAGTTCAATCCATTTGCCTGCGAATTTCAATATTCCATTGTTTTTTTCTGCTGAGTAATACTCTGTTGTGTAAATATTAATACAAGAAATTTTTGTAACAGAATGTGGGTTCAGAAAAAGTCCAGACCAAAGGATTCTTCAAATATTTTTTTTTTACTTGATCAAGGGAAAGAATGAAGTTTCTGTCAATTGAAGAAGGAGCATAATTGCAAAAACAAACAAACAAACAAAAACAGATTAAGGGATATTTGAATATTGTTTGTTTGTTTCCGAAGACTTATATGTACTTCCTATTAGGTATTCAAGCATACATATTAATCACATGGGTTCATAGGGAGCCCTGAGTTTTTTGGAAAGGCTTTGGAAAGAGATAATTTCTTACTCAGTGTTTTATTGCGGTGAATACACCATAAGTACAGCAACTTCTATACAAGAAAACATTTAATTGGGGGTGGTTTACAGTTTCAGAGGATTAGTCCATTTTCTCATGGCAGGGAACATGGTGGCACACAGGCATTCATGGCACTGGAGAAGTTGAGGGTTTTACATCTGGATCCACCGGCATCAGAGAGAGAGAGAGAGAGAGAGAGAGAGAGAGAGAGAGAGAGAGAGAGAGAGAGAGAGAAGACTGGGCCTGGTTTGGGCCCTTGAAACCTTAATGTGTACTCCCAGTGAAACACTTCCTTTAGCAAGGCCACCCCTATTCCAACTATCTTTTCAAATAGTACCACATCCTGTTGACCATGCATTCAAATATATAAGCTGATGGTGTCAATCTTATTCAAACCACCACAGATACCAAAGTAGGATTTCACTATATAAATAGAATTTAAAGACATGATATTAATTGAGATTCATTAAGAGATGGTTGATCTAGTTTATATTGATTGTTGAGCCATGTCATAGAAAAACAATTGCTGATAGCTGTTATGTGGTTACTTTAATAGTGCCTCATATTTTAGGAAGATGTGACATTTACCCTGAGAACACTCTTATTTTGGTATTAACTTGCTACCTTGGTGTGGTACCACTGTGATGCAGAAGCAATGATCACTTTATTCTAAATATCTCCTAATGTGATTAGGGTGACATTATTCTTCTACTCTAAGCAGTTTCCAGCAAAAAAGACATGGTACCTTTCTAGGAACTTGCCCCCCCCCCGCCCCGCCCCGGAGGTGGGGTAATGAGAAAGGCATGTGACCTACCATGGTTTACCTGGTGCTTACAACTACCATTAAGTGGTGGGGGCACAGAAAGCATTACCATAACCTAGACAGGTTACAGACCAGTTAAGAACAAAAACATCCATACATGTTATAGCCAAAGCTGTATACCAGCTAATGTCCATGTCTGAGAAGAGCAATTAGAGTTCATTAATTGATTTGCTGGTAACACTGCCATTCTCAAGGCTAATTATCCTTAATTGGAGTTGTCTACTTTGATAATAAGCATTTAGTTTTCTTCCATTCAATTTAACAATGTTCCAGATACCACACTAGACACTTCAGGGAATTCCATAGTTTAAGGAACTCAATATTAAGTCATGGGTTCAGCTCAGGGCATAGATAATTCCAACAGAAGGCAGAATATAATGCGTAATGCAGAGTTATAAGCTTGAGTTAGAGCAATATAAGAGAGGAAGAATAATTCTGTCTTGGTGAGGCAAGTTGGGTGGAACTTTGTAGAAGTAGTAGTAGTTGAGCTGGAATTTATGAGAATTGTTAAATTTCCACAGGTAGGAGAAAGGCAGTCTAGGTGGAAGAAAGACATGGGCACAGTATTCATAATTATTTATCTATGTACATATGCTTATTCATTTTCATTATCTTTTAATTTTGTAAATCATCTGCATACTTGTGTTCGATGTGCCCTATAAGATGCTCTCAATATTGATAGGGATGTCCTTCTCTATGTATGTTTCTCTTATTGGTCAATGAATAAAACATTGTTTGGCCAACAGCCAGTAGAGCCAGGAAGATAGGCTGGACTAGGAGATGAGGAGAATTCTGGGAAAGGTAGGCAGAAGGAGACACCATGGAGGGACCAGGAGGATAGGACATGTCAGGTGTTCTTTGGTAAGATAAGTCCTTGTAGATATACATGTATTAATAGTTATGGGTTAATAATTAAGGCAGAGTTAGCCAATAAGTCCTAGCCATGGCCAACAGTTTAATAATTAATATAGCATCTCTGTGTGTTCATTTGGGGCTGAAGAGGTGATGGGACCTGGCTGGACAAGAATCTCCAGCAACACAATATGACAATGTTAACAAAATAAATTTTCTGTCTTCAAGGAGCTTACATTCTAGGTGACTGAGATAGTACATAAACAAGTCGGTAAATGAATATTTAGGTGTTAAAATGTTGTTTAAGAAAAAAAGTGGCAAGTTGATGTGGAAAAATGTTCTGGGGGTGATAAGAGATGTTCTTTCTGCTAAAATGCCAAGCAAGTAGACAATGTAGTGAAATAGAAGAGAGTATCAAATGCATAGGCAGTAGAAGAACTTATCAGCTGCAGAACATGGCAACTGAGAGCATACTGTGACAAGAGCATATTTGCTGTGTCCTAAAATCACTAACCCTTGAGCAACAAGAATAACTGAGCTGTCCCTTTCTACTGCAGGGTGTCATGAGACAGCAGCAAGCTTGAGATTTGTGGAAGAACCGAAATCTTGTTTAGAGTATAAGTTCAAGAGTTTTATTAGACATCCACATGTAGGTGCCTGTGATGGCTGCCTCTATTTCTAATTTTACTAGATTGTATGCCCTGATGGACAGTTTCCAGAGACAGTTTCCAGAGCAGAGTTAATAAAAAGCAGAAATCCAGTAGAGCTGACTTATTTACCCCACCCTCTGCTTCCTGACTGCTGGAACAATATGACTAGCTGCCTCATGTTGGTGACAGCACCACAGAGCCTCTTTCGATCATGCTTTTCCTGCCACGAAGAACTGCATCTTCAAACTGTAAGCCAAACTAAGCTCTTCCTTAAGTTGCTTTCTGTTATGATATATCTTTCCGCCAAAAGCCTCCTGAGCCCCACTGCCACGTGTGAGCTTTACGCCAGCCTCCCGCCCGAGTTAGGCCCAAATGAATACACAGAAACTTGTATTAGGTTCAAAGCTGCTTGGCCAATGACTAGGATTCTCATCTGTTAGCTAAGTCTTAACTATCATAAGCCTATATATTTTATAAGACTTATCTTATCGGACACCTTATTGGCATCCCTCTTGCTGGTGGCTCACATCCTGCCGCTGGAGGAGGTGAACGGAAAAAAAGGGCCCTTCCTGTTTCTCCTTGCTATGTCACTTCCTGCCTGGATCAGTACTTCTCTACTACATTTCCCAGAATCCTCTTTGACTCCTAGTCCCGTCTAACTTGCTCTCTCATTGGCCAAACAGTATTTTATTCAATAATCAATAAGATAAACATACAAAGAAGTACATTCCCCATCAGCTTTCTCATGTATTTGCTATAGCAAAAAAATTAACAAAGTGCTCAAATAGTTGATTAGATGCATGTCTGTTTGTTAAGTGAGATGTTTAATGTAGAGATAAGAACTGAGGAGCTGATATAGTAATTTTAGTATTTAACAATATGATATGAAACTGGATGAGATCAGAAGAGAGCAAAATGGTCCAAAGTTGATATCTAAGGTATTTCAATGTTATATATTTAGACTATTTAGAAGGCAAAAACAAAAGTGACTTATAGCAAATGGTTACTGAGGAATTTCCTTCAAATGAAAGCAAACCATAATGAAATGCTGAATTAGTTATAGTATGGACATGGGGATACAGAGGTGATTTCAGAGTATAGCAAGGAATCATGGGAATAAAATTATCAGGCATGGGCTTTTGAGCCTTCGTAGGAAGAGAAAGGGAATAAGAAGCCTTCTGGTTGCTAGGCGTTGGCAGTGCACGCCTTGAAACCCAGCACTCGAGAGGCAGATCTCTGTGAGTTTGAGGCCAGCCTGGTCTACAGAGCGAGTACCAGGATAGGCTCCAAAGCTAAACAGAGAAACCCTGTCTCTAAAATCCAAAAGAAAAAAAGAAGAAGCCTTCTGGTCATTATTCTAGTTCATTCAGCTAAACAAGTGGCCATCATTAAGTAGTAAAGGGGTCGTGAGCAGGGAAGGGCACACTGGATTGAGTAGAGGATTCCAGGATACGTTGGGTTTGAGGCAATTGAGTTTGAGGGCCTTATAAGTCATTCAAGAAGAGATACCACACTGGCAGTTGTAAATGAAAGATCTCTGGATATTTCTTTTCAAAATGATAATATTTCTTGAGACATTAAACAGTGTGTACTTAACACCCAACTTTAGAATGCATTGTTTATTGATAGGTGAGGTTTGGAGGGGAAAGATATTTAGCTTGGAGAAATACAAATTCTGGGTGTTGTACACCACTTATTGACTGTGGAACTGTTGGATAGCCATGTCAGCTCTCTGGGCTTAATTTTCTTCATTGATAAATGAGAATAGTATTAATGATTTAAGAAGAGATTATTTGAGGGATAAAGGAGGTATTTCATTGGAAATATTTACAAAAAATGAGTACTTAAAAACTTTGTTTGAGTGAAGATTAAACATTAATTTGAGCACTTCTTAGGATCCCTGGAGAACTCTAAACACGGATGGTTAAGTAAACAATGCATGCCTTGGGCATGGATCCCTTGACACCCTAGAAAGTTGACAGATAATATTTAGGAAGGATTTTAGGGAAGTTCAACTCTATCCACATGAAACCAGCTAGGCCCACTCTTTACTGGGTCTGTTGTTGAGAAGTCTGTGCCAATTTCCGTAGTAATGGCGTGGTCTTCAAAGAGTAAGTGAATCAGAGGGAAAGAAAACCAAAAACTCAGGAATGCAGGAGTTGGCTGAACAAACTTTCAGTGAGATATTTAGTGACTAGGGTTGGTCAAATGAATATATAGAAAATAAAAGAGAAAGGGGGAACTGAAGTTACAGCATAACATAAGAAACATGAAAGACAGAGAGACAAAGACTGAGACTGACTCAGAGTAATAGAGACTGGATAGAATGAGAAGTTAATTTTCATTATTAGAATACTTGTCAGAAGCTAGCATTGACAGTATGTAAGCAGTACATAAGCAGTGAGTATACACTAAATGAATGTATGAATGGGACAGGAAGCATGCTGGGAAGAGAGAGACACACAGAGGGAATGATATAAGGCTAGAAAAGTGGATTTGTAATGGAAATCAATTCTGCAAACATTATTGATCGTACATGCCTGCCGGGTACTGAGAAAACAAGAGAGTGGAAGTACAGTGCTGAGTCACCAATACCGGACAAGCAAGGACATGTTGATAGCTATAGAAAAGGTCTTGGGAAATGGCCACTGATCTCAATTGTGACAGTGTGTGTGTGTGTATGTGTGTGTGTGTGTGTGTGTGTGTGTGTGTGTGTGTGTGTGTGTGTGTGTAGGTGTCCCTCAGAAAGTCTTTATCCTGCTTACCTCTGGTATGCTCCTGTTTCCCTATTCCTATTGTATGACAAGTTCTAGAATCAACAAGCAATTTTAGTAACCATTGTTACTAAACAAAGTAGGGAAGAAAGTCCACTTGGAAACTCACTGATAACCTAGTTAGATAAATTTAAATTCTGATCAAGATCTAGAAACACTTTCTTTATACCAATAACAAACATGCTGAGAAAGAGATCATGCACAGACTCCCATTCACAATTGCCTCTAACAAAACCTATGAATAAATCTAACCAAGAGTTGAAAGACCTATACAATGAATAGTTTCAAATCATCAAAAAAATGTATTGGGGATATATTGGAAGATGAAAAGACCTCTCAGGCCAAATAATTGGTAGAATTGCTATTTTGAAAATGATCATCCCACCAAAGCAATTTATTTTTTAATAAATTTTATATTTTTTATTTATTTCTTTAACTTTTTAATTTTTTTATTAGAAAAAAAATTATTTTAAATGTCAATCCCATGTCCCTTTCCCTCCTCTCCTCCCCTGCCCTCCTCAACTAACGCCCTACTCATCCTCTACCCTTTCTGCTCCCCAGGAAAGATGAGGCCTTCCATATGGGGGGTCTTCAAAGTCTGTCAGATTCTTTGGGATAGGGCCTAGGCCAACCACCTTGAGTCTAGGCTCAGGGAGTATCCCTCCATGTGGGATGGGCCCCTAAAGTCCATTCCTATGGTAGCGATAAGTACTGATCCACTACTGGAGGCCCCATAGATTTCCAAGGTCTCCTCACTGACACCCAAATTCAGGGGGTCTGGATCAGTCCCATGCTGGTTTCCCAGATATCAGTCTGGGGACCAAGAGTTTCCCCTTGTTCAGGATAGCTGTTTCTGTGGGTTTCACCAGCCTGGTATGGGTCCCTTTGCTCATCAGTCCTTCTTCTCTGCATCTGGATTTCAGTTCAGTTCAAGGTTTAGCCGTGGAAGAAGGCTATACGATGGCATATGAATTAGTCATCAATCTCATTATCAGGGGAGGACATTTAAGGTAGCCTCTCCTCTGTTGCTTAGATTGTTAGTTGGTGTCATTTTGTAGCTCTCCAGACATTTCCCTAGTGCCTTATTTCTCTGTTTTATTATCTCTTACCTTGCTCTCTTCTGTTCTTCCCCCAACTCAACCTCCCTGTCCCATCATGTCTTCCTCACCCCTCCTCTTCTCCCCTTCTCATTCTCCTAGTTCTCTCCACCTCCCCCATGCTCCCAATTTGCTCAGGAGATCTTGTCCCTTTTCACTTCCCCAGGGGACCCTGTTTGTCTCTCTTAGGGTCCTCCTTTTTTACCCGCCTCTCCAGAAGCATGGGCTGCAGGCTGACAATCCTTTACTCTATGTCTAAAATCCACATATGAGTGAGTACATACAATACCTGTCTTTTTGTGACTGGGTTACCTCGATCAAATGGTTTCTTCTAGTTCCATCCATTTTCCTGCGAATTTCAAGATTCCATTGCCTTTTTTTCCCCGCTGAGTAGTACTCCATTGTGTAAATGTACCACATTTTTTCTATCCATTTTTCAGTTGAGGAGCATCTAGGTTGCTTCCGGGGTCTGGCTATTACAAATAATGCTGCTATAAACATAGTTGGACAGATGTCCTTGTTGTAGGAATATGCTTCTTTTGGGTATATGCCTAAGAGTGGAATTGCTGGACCTTGTGGTAGACTGATTCCCATTTTCCTGAGGAATCACCATACAGATTTCCAAATTGGCTGTACAAGTTGGCACTCCCACCAGCAGTGGAGGAGTGTTCCCCTTTCTCCACAACCTCTCCAGCATAAACTGTCATTGGTGTTTTTGATTTTAGCTATTCTGACAGGTGTAAGATGGTATCCCAGAGTTGTTTTGATTTACATTTCCCTGATGGCTAAGGATATTGAACACCTTCTTATGTTTCTTTCAGCCATTTTAGATTCCTTTATTGATAATTGTCTATTTAGTTCTGTACCCCACTTTTTAACTGGATTATTTGGTGTTTTGGAGATTAGCTTCTTGAGTTCTTTGTAAATTTTGGAGATCAATCCTCTGTCGGATGTGGGGTTGGTGAATATCTTTTCCCAATCTGTGGGCTGTCGTTTTGTCTTGTTGACTGTGTCCTTTGCCTTGCAGAAAGTTCTCAGTTTCAGGTGGTCCCATTTATTAATTGTGGATCTCAGTGTCTGTGCTACTGGTGTTATGTTCAGGAATTGGTCTCCTGTACCAATTTGTTCAAGGGTATTTCCTAATTTCTCTTCTAATAAGTTCGGAGTGACTGGGTTTATGTTGAAGTCTTTGATCCATTTGGACTTAAGTTTTGTGCATGGCGATAGACATGGATCTATCTGCAGTCTTCTACATGTCAGCATCCAGTTATGCCAGAACCATTTGTTGGAGATACTTTCTTTATTCCATTGTATAGCTTTGGCTTCTTTGTCAAAAATCAGGTGTTCATAGGTGTGTGGGTTGATATCAGGGTTTTCAACTTGATTCCATTGGTCTACCTGTCAATTTTTTTGTGCAAATACGAAGCTGTCTTCAGGACTATAGCTCTATAAAAGAGCTTGAAATCAGGGATGGTGATACCTCCAGAAGTTCTTTTATTGTACAAGGTTGTTTTGGCTATCCTGGGTCTTTTGTTTCTCCATATAAAGTTGAGAATTATTTTTTCAAGTTCTGAGAAGAATAGTTGGGATTTTGATGTGGATTGCATTGAGTCTGTAGATTGCTTTTGGCAAGATTGCCATTTTTACTATATTGATCCTACCTTTCCAAGAACATGGAAGATCCTTCAATTTTCTGGTATCTTCTTTAATTTCTTTCTTTAAAGAGTCAAAATTCTTATGATACAGGTCTTTCACTTTTTTGGTTAGTGTTACCCCAAAGTATTTTATGTTGTTTGTGGTAATTGTAAAGCGTGATGTTTCTCTGATTTCTTCCTCAGCACATTTATCATCCATATATAGTAGGGCTACTGATTTTTTGAGTTAATCTTATATCCTGCCACTTTGCTGAAGGTGTTTATCAGCTGTAGGAGTTCCCTGGTAGAGTTTTTTGGTTCACTTATGTAGACTATCGCATAATCTGCAAACAGTGAAAGCTTGACTTCTTGCTTTCCAGTTTGTATCCCCTTGATCTCCTTTTGTTGTCTTATTGCTCTACTTAGAACTTCAAGGACAATATTGAAGAGGTATGAAGAGAGTGGACAGTCTTGTCTTGTACCTGATTTTAGAGGAATAGCTTTATGTTTCTCTTCATTTAACTTGATGTTGGCTGTTGGCTTACTGTATATTGTTTTTATTATGTTCAGGTATGTTCCTGTTATTCCTGATCTCTCCAGGACCTTTATCATGAAGGCATGTTGGATTTTGTCAAAGGCTTTTTCAGCATGTAGCAAGATGATCATGTGGTTTTTCTTCTTCAGTTGGTTTATATGGTGGATTACACTGATAGATTTTTTGAATGTTGAACCAACCCTGCATGCCTGGGATGAAGGTACTTGATCGTGGTAGATGATTTCTCTGTTATGTTTTTGGATTCGGTTTGCCAGTGTTTTATTGAGTATTTTTGCATGTATGTTCATGAGGGATATTGGTCTGTAGTTTTCTTTCTTAGTTGTGTCTTTGTGTGTCTTGGGTACCAATTTAATTGTAGTCTTGTAAAAAGAGTTTGGCAATGACCCTTCTGCTTCTATTGTGTGGAACAATTTGAGGAGTATTGGTATTAGCTCTTCTTTGAATTTCTTGTAGAATTCTGCACTGAAGCCATCTGGCTCTGGGCTTTTTTTGGTTAGGAGACTTTTGATGACTGCTTCTATTTCCTTACAGTTTATAGGTCTGCTTACCTTGCTTATCTGTTCTTCATTCAATTTTGGTAAGTGATATCCTTCCAGAAAATTGGCCATTTCCTTGAAATTTTCAAATTTTGTGGAGTACAGTTTTTCAAAGTATGACCTGAAGATTCTCTGGATTTCCTCAGTGTCCGTTGTTATGTTCCCCTTTTCATTTCTGATTTTGTTAATTTGCATGTTCTCTCTCTGCTTTTTGGTTAGTTTGGATAAAGATCTGTGTATCTGGTTGATTTTCTCAAAGAACCAGCTCTTTGTTACATTGATTCTTATGAATTGTTTTCTTTGTTTCGACTTTATTGATTTCTGCCCTCATTTTGATTATTTCCTGGCATCTACTTCTCCAGGGTGAATTTGCTTCCATTTGTTCTAGAGTTTTCAGCTGTGATGTCAACTCTCTGGTGTGACTATTCTCTAGTTTCTTCATGTGAGCACTTACAGCGATGAACTTTCCTCTTAGTACTGCTTTCAAAGTGTCCCATAAGTTTGGGTATGTTGTGTCTTCATTTTCATTGAATTCTAGGATGTCTTTAATTTCTTTCTTTATTTCTTCCTTGACCAGGAATGGTGCAATTGGGTGTTGTTAAATTTCCATGAGTTGGTAGGTTTTCTGCAATTTGTGTTGTTTTTGAATTCTCACTTTAAAGCGTGGTGGTCTGATAAGACACGTGGGATTATTCCAATTTTTTGTACCTGTTGAGGTTTGCTATGTTGCCGAGTATGTGGTCAATTTTTGAGAAGGTTCCATGTGATGCTGAAAAGAAGTTATATTCTTTTGTGTTTGGATGGAAAGTTCTATAGATGTCTGTTAATCCCAATTGGGTCATAACTTCTGTTAGTTCCTTTGTCTCTTTGTTAAGTTTCTGTCTACTGGTCCTGTCCATTGGTGAGAGTGGGGTGTTGAAGTCTCCCACTATAATTGTGTGAGGTTTTATTTGTGATTTGAATCTTAATAATATTTCTTTTACGAATGCTGTGCCTTTGTATTTGGGGCATAGATGTTTAGAATTGAGACTTCTTCCTGTGATGAATATAAAAGTCTTCCTGGATTTTTCCTGTGATGAATATGAAATGACCTTCTTCATCTCTTTTGATTGATTTTAGTTTGAAGTTTAACTTGTTAGATACTAGGATAGCTACCCCAGCTCATCTTGTGGGTCCATTTGATTGGAATATCTTATACCCACCCTTTGAGGTAATGTCTGTCTTTGAATTTGAGGTGTGTTTCTTGTATGCAACAGAAGGATGGATTCTGTCTTTGTATCCAATTTGTTAACCTGTGTCTTTTTATAGGTGAGTGAAGACCATTAATATCGAGGGAAATTAAGGTCCATTGAATTTTTATTCTTATTTGTTTTTGATTTGTTGTTGGTAGTTGTATTGTATGTGGATTTACCGGGCTTTTTTTTCTTTTGGGTTTTTGTAAAGTGGGATTATCTATTGCCAATGTTTTTGTGAGTGTAGTTATCTTCGTTGGGTTGGAGTTAGTTATCTTCGTTGGGTTGGAGTTTTCCTTCCAGTACTTTCTGTAAGGCTGGATTAGTGGTTACATATTAATTAAATCTTGTGTTGTCATGGAACATCTTGTTTTCTCCATTTATATTGATTGAAAGCTTTGCTGGGTATAGTAATCTGGGCTGGCATCTGTGTTCTCTCATAATTGGTAGAATATCTATCCAGGCCCTTCTGGCTTTCAGACTTTCCATGGAGAAGTCTGGTGTAATTCTGATAGGTTTGCGTTTATATGTTACTTGACACTTTTCCTTTGCTGCTCTTAATATTCTTTATTGTGTATGTTTGGTGTTTTAATTATTATGTGACAAGAGGACTTTCTTTTGTGGTCCATTCTATGTGTCTTTTGTACCTTCATTTGGCATGTCTTTCTTTAGGTTGGGAAAGTTTTCTTCTATGATTTTTGTTGAATATGTTTTCTGCACCTTTGAGATGGGTTTCTTCACCTTCTTCTATACCTATTATCCTTAGGTTTGGTCTTTTCACAGTGTCCCATATTTCCTGGATATTTTGTGTTAAAGATTTGTTGGACTTTAGATTTTCTTAGATTGATGAATTTATTTCCTCTAGTTTATCTTCCACATCTGAGATTCTGTCTTCCATCTCTTGTATTTGTTGGTTATGCTTGCATCTGTGGTTCCTGATTGTTTACTCAGCTTTTCCACTCCAGCATTCCCTCAGTTTGTGTTTTCTTTATTGTCTCTATTTCAGTTTTCAGGTCCTGAACTGTTTCCTTCTGCTGTTTGATTGTGTTTTCTTTGCTTTCCTTGATTTTTTGCATCTTTTGGTTTGTCTTTTCTTCCATTTTTCTGAAGGATTTTCTGATTTCCTCTCTTAGGTTCTCTATCATCTGCATGAAGTTGTCTTTAAGGTTCCTCTCTTCTTCTGTGTTGGTATGTTCATGTCTTGCTGGTGTAGAGTTCCTAGACTCTGGTGGTGTCATATTAGTTTTCCTGTTGTTGGATGTGTTCTTATATTGTTGTCTTCCCATCTCTTCTTCCAGTGGGTGCAGGTGGTGTCACTTCCTTTCCTGGTGTGTATGGGTCCGGGGTTCTCTTCAGGTGGGTGCAATTGGCTTTGATACTCTGATGGGTCTCAACGCAGGTGCAGGCAGGTCTGAGGCAGTCGCTCTCCAGATGGGCGAGAGCAGGACTACTGCAGAGATGTCAGCAGACTCTGGGTTGCTTGGTCCTCAGGGGCCAAGTTGACCTGCCTACAGACCCTTGGACAGGAGTTCCCAGAGTGGGCAGGCGGAAGTTGTGCCCAAGTCAGGGGCCAAAGCAGCTCACCTCTGTACTCTCTGTACTCTGCATTCTGCACTGCCTGAGGGCGGAGTAGCCCAGTGATCTCAGCAGAGTCGGGGTCCCTGGGTCTTCAGGGACTGATTCAGTTTGCCTGCAGACACTGGGGAGGGATTTCCCAGAGTGGGCAGGCAAGAAGTTGGGCTCAAGGCAGGGGCTGAAGCAGCTCATCTCTTCACTCAGTGGGGGCTGGAATAGCCAAGCGATATCAGCAGAGTCAGGGTTCTTGGGTCCTCAGGGACTTATTCCCCACCAAAGCAATTTAAATATTCAATGCAATCCCAATGAAAATCATCACATCATTCTTTACAAAAATAGAAATACATGTACAATTAATATGGAATTAAATAGACAAAGCAATTGTGAGCAAAAAGTAAAATGCTGTAAATGAATGTCATTTTACATTTCAAGACCTATTATGGAGCTATAGTAATAGAATGAGCCTGGCATTGGCACAAACACAGGCATGCAGATCAACAAAACAAAATAGAAGACTTAAACATCAGTGCATATGATTATAACCATCTGATGATGATAAAAATATCACAAAATATACACTGTAGGATCTTTTAACAAAAGGCTCTGAGAAAGCTGCATGTTCATGTGTGGAAAAATAAAACTGGACTAATATCTATCACCCTACACAAAAATCAACTCCACATTCATCAAAGATCTCATTGTGAAAGCTGAAACACTGACACTGCTGGAAGAAAACACTGAAAGTACCCTACAAAACAAAGGTGAAGGAAAGAACTATCTGAATTGGACTCCATTTACTCAGGAATTAGAGCCAAAAAGTGAAAAGTGGGATCTTAGAAGACTGAAAGTCTTTTGCCCAGCAAAGGAAACTATCAAATAGAAAGCCTACAGAGTAGCAGAGAATCTTTGCCAACTATATATCTAATAAAGGATTAATATCCAGAATATACAAAAAACCCCAAAACTAATAGTTGAGAACAGAACTTAGGGAATCATATTATTTTATGTTTACTTAAAACTACACACATATAAAAGTGTATAAGCTTATATATCACACGCACATGCACACACACACACACACACACACACACACACACACACACACACACACACACACATATATATATATTATATATATATATATATATATGCAAAGTCATGCCACTTGGGCGTGACAGTATTCCCCCAAGAGCCGTGGATTGTCTAGCAAAACTTCAGTGGCAGAAATTGGTAACCTTTTGAGTTGTTGGTCAGGGGAGTCCTAAAGAGTCTCTGGCACAAATATAAGCTGTTGCTTTTGCCCTTGGTTGTGTCTCTATTGCTGGAAACACCATAAACTTTATACAGAGGATATGGAACTGACTTGGATGTCTCTTCTCTGAGGATTAGCCTGAATAGTACTGGATTTAGCCATGAAAGGTACTAAGCGAGTTCTACTTAGCTGTAATGTCCATGAGTCACAACAATGACCAGAATGGCAAGATACTCCACAAGGTACAACATTGTCACTTGTAACCAGGGGGTAGCCTAAAACGATCTAATTGGACTTTAGGACTGCTCAATAGGAGAAATTCATGGTTAATACCGTAAATCTAATTTACTACCAATGGCTTGAGAGGCCCCAAACCCTAGAACAGAACCTATTACTGCCACTTCACTGAGCCAGTATGATTTCTAACTGCATTCCCAATATATATACAGATTCTAATTGCATTCCTTATACACACAGATAAATGTAGCTCTTCCTTCTCACCAAAGAAGCTTCTTTTAGTAGCAGTCAGAGATCATTTTAGAAACCTACAGTGGATCAAAATGCAGAGAACAAATGACTGTGTGGTACCCAGCCCTTTTAGGTCCATCTGCAACACAACATCATAGAATAACAGAAATATTGTAGAACCCTGAGGACTGGGACAGGATGTCTTCTGCAAGATAGTTTCTTTTCTATATGAGAGAGAATTTACACCTAGGAACTCTCAACAATATGATTGCCTAAAACAGGACCCCAAAACTAACATCAACAATTATGACAATGTGGATAGGGGAATTCTTTCAAGGCTTCACCCCCTAGTAGAGGTACAGGCAATTAATGGTTGGAGAGAGAGAGAGAGAGAGAGAGAGAGAGAGAGAGAGAGAGAGAGAGAGAGAGAATCAAAATCAGTATTCTCTAGGGATGAGGGCCTGATACGGTAGCCAATCCTAGAATCTTACCCTTCTTATAAGCAATAATAAATGATCTCAGCAGATTGTACACACACACACACACACACACACACACACACACACACACACACACACACCAATTGTAATTAAAGAAAAAGATCATGAATTTGAGATAGAGTGAGAAGGACATGGAAGGAATTGGAGGGAAGACAGGAACAAGGTGGGAGATTATGATATAAATATAGTACTCATATATGAACTCATCAAAATTAGGTTATGGATATGAATAGAAAATTCTCAAAGGAACTAAAAATGGCTAAGAAATAGCTCAAAAAGTGTTAGACCTCCATAATGATTAGGGGAGTGCTGATTAAAACTATTTGAGATTTCATCTTACCCAAGTTAGAATGGCTAGGATCAACAAAACAACGACAATAAATGCTGCAGAGAATGGGGGAAAGGGAACCCCCATTCCCTATCGGTAAGACTGCAAACTAGTGTAGCCACTATAGAAATTAATGTGTAGAATTATCAAAAAGTAGATCTACCATATGACAGCTATATAATTCCTTGGCATATGTCCAAAGGATATCTTACTTCTTAGATACTGGCTGAGCCATGTTTATTTATGCTCTATTCACAACAGCTAGGAAATCTAAACAACCTAATGTTCCTAAGCTGATGAATGGATAATGAAAATATAGTACATAGACACAGTGATACTTTGTTCAGGAATATGATGTTTTAAATTCTGGTCATTCTAGGCTCATATATTTGAATAGTTGATATTCAGTTGGTGGAACTGTTTGGGAAGGATTAGGATATAGGTCCTTTTTGAGGAGATGCATCAACCAGAGGCAGGATTTGAGGTTTCAAAAGCCCAAACCATTTCAAGTTAGTTTTTTTTCTCGGTCTCACGTATGATAAGGATGGAAGCTCTCAGCTATGGCTCTAGAAGCATAATGGCTTGCCTGCTACTGTGCTCCCCACAATGATGGCCATGGATACATCTTCAGAAAGTATAAGGCCCTTTATAAGCCTTTTCTTCTATTGGATGCTGTGTCCATGGTATCTTTTTTTCTTTTTCTTTTTTGTTTAAATTAGAAACAAGCTTCTTTTACATGTCAATCTCAGTTTCCTCTCCCTCCCCTCCTCCCCTGTCCCCAACGACCCCTTATCCCAACACCTTTCTGCTCCCCAGGGAGGGTGAAGCCTTCCATAGAGGATCTTCAAAGTCTGTCATATCATTTGGAGCAGGGCCTAGACCCTCCCCAGTGTGTCTAGGCTGAGAGAGTATACCTATATGTGGAATGGGCCCCCAAAGTTCATTTGTATGCTAGGGGTAAATATTGATCCACTACCAATGCCCCATAGATTGCACAAACCTCCAAACTTACTTCCTCCTTCAGGGGGTCTGGAACAGTCCTATGCTGGTTTCTCAGCTATCAGTCTGGGGTACATGAGCTCCCCCTTGTCCAGGTCAGCTGTTTCTGTGGGTTTCTCCAGCCTGGTCTTGACCCATTTGCTCATCACTCCTCCCTCTCTGCAACTGGATTCCAGGAGTTCAGCTCAGTGTTTGGCTGTGGATGTCTGAGACTGCTTCCATCAGCTACTGGATGCCATGGTATCTTATCACAGCAATTGAAAAGAAACAAAAACAAACACTAAGGAAAGATGAAATTTCAGGAAAATGTATGGAGTTGAAAAATATATTGAGTAAAATGACTCATGCTCAGAAAAACAAAAGCCACATAGTCTTATTCATATTGGAACTTAGCTTTGAATTTTTAGATTGTGTATTTACCTTGGAGTGTCTTTGGAAGCTAGGAAGCTGGAATGGGGATATGTGGAAGGAGATGAGGCCTCAATGAAGGGGAATAATAGAGCACTTGTGAAATGAAAGCAGAGAAAGGGGGAACACTGGTGGAAGAAAGGTTTAAATGGAGATGAAGTGGCTAGAAGATACGGTTAACCAACATAAAGGGTATATGAAAAACCCTTATGATTACCTACTATTTTGTAATCTAGTTAAAAATATAATTAAAGGAAAGAGTTTAAAGAAAGGCAGGCTGCTCCCAGAAAGCACAGGCTATTTAACCAAAATCTCATTGGGAGGGCTGAGACATCTCAGCATGATTTGTTATCCAGGAAAATCCTAGGGGTCCCCTAAAGAATAAAACCTTTTGCTTCTGCTCACTAGAATGGCATTACTCTATTGTTCATGAACTAGATTACTCTATTGCTGAAGAACTAGATAATTCTATTGCTGAAGAACTAGATTATTCTATTGCTGAAGAACTAGATTACTCTATTGCTGAAGAACTGGATTATTGCTGAAGAACTACATTACTCTGCTGCCAGATAGAGCTAGAAACTTCCTTCCTTGCGGCTAGATTTTTACAGTGTTCACAAGTGCTATGCTGGCTACTAGAGGTGAAGAAGCATCAAATCAATGGTCTTCCTCAAATGCGAACTCTGTGAGCTACAATAGTAAACTGCCAGTCAAAATACATGCACTGGGGCAATATTAGCATGATTGTATGGCAGTAACCAATCGCTGTCTCATTGGATATTTTCTCTTGTTTCACAGAAGGAATTCGTACTGGTTATTATAAACTTAGATGAAAGTCCATAGCTGTGGAGGTCATAGGCCCAAGTAGGGAAACTACTGTTGTTGTTTTGCTAAATGGATATGATAGAAAAGTGCTTTCTAAATTGGTTTATATTCATAGATTCCTGCTGCTCTCAGTCGTAGACAGAGACCCTTCTGCTTGTACTGGATTATAGTTACTGTAGAGACTCCAAACTAGTCAAGGTGCTGAGGAGAAGTTGAGTGCTCAGCTTTAAACAGGACATCTGTATCACACCTTCAAGGCTCCAAGATTTTGAAGGTTTTTAGACTATGCTTAGAATCAGAGACTTTTTTGTTTTTTAATATATTTTATTTAAATTAGAAACAATTTTATTTCACATGTCAATCCCAGTTCCCTCTTCCTCCCATCATCCCCTGCTCCCCACCAACCCTCCCATCCCATCCCCCATCCACTCCCCCTGGGAGGGTGGGGCCTTCCATGAGGGATCATCGAAAATCTGTCAAGTCATTTGGGGCAGGGCCTAGGCCCTCCCCTGTGTATCTAGGCTAAGACAGTATCCCTCCATGGGAAATGAGCTCCTGAAGTTTGTTCATGCACTAGGGATTCATCCTGGCTCCACTGCCAGAGGCCCCATAGACTGCCCAGTGCTCCTAGCTGACACCCACATTCAGGGGGGCCTGGTTTGGTCCTATGTTGGTTCCTCAACTGGCAGACTGGGGCCCATGAGTTCCCACTTGCTCAGGTCAGCTGTTTCTGGGTTTTCCCAGCATGGTCTTGGCCTCTTTGTTAGTCACTCTTCCCTCTCTGAAACTGGATTCCAGGACTTTGGCTCAGTGCTTGGCTGTGAATCTCTGCTTCTGCTTCCATCAGCTACTGAATGAAGGCTCTAAGGTGGCATTTAAGGTAGTCATCAATCTCATTACTGGGGGAGGGCATTTAAAGTAGCCTCTCCACTATTGCTTAGATTCCTAGTTGGGGTCATGCTTGTGGATCTCTGTACAATTGCCTAGTGCCAGATCTCTCTTTAAACCTATATGGTTGCCTCTATTGATGTGTCTCTTTTCTTGCTCTCCTCTATTCATCTCCCCACTAAATCTTCCTGTTCTCTCATGTTCTCCTCTCCCCTCTTCTTCTCCACTCCGTTTCCTCTGACTCTCCTACCCTTCCCCCATGCTCCCCATTTGTTCAGGGGCTCTTGTCCCCTTTCCCTTCATGTGAGGACCATGTATGTCTCTCTTAGGGTCCTCCTTGTTTCCTAGCTTCTCTGGAGGTGTGGATTGTAGGCTGGTAATCCTTTGCTGTATGAAGAGACACTTTTTGAATATAGTTCATTTTAATGCAATTTCCCAGGTCCCTTTCAAAGCACAGTAACCCTCATGTTGTTGTTTACTGGGTTTGATTGGCAATTTAGGCCTTCTATTTGGTAAATAAAATTTAGAAAGAGGTCACTGTGGAGTTGGAGATAACAGAAAGAAAAGACCAAAAAGGGACACCTACAGGGGGAACCCATAGTGGAGGGAAAGAACTACCTATTATCCTCTGGCCTCTATAAGCACCCTTCCCCCTCCACAAAAAAATGTTAAAAATAAGTACAAAAATATCAGCTGTCCAAGTCTGGGCAGTGGAGGAGAAGTTGGCCTAGAAACCCTTCCCCTAGAATGAGATTGATGAATACTCTCTATGCTATTCTAGAGTCCTCATCCAGTGGCTGATGAGAGCAGAGACAGACATCCACAGAAATACACTGAGCTGAAATCTGGAACTCAGTTGAAGAGAGGGAGGAATGAAGAACGAAGGGGTCTGTACCTGGTTGGAGAAACCCACAGAAACAGTTGGCCTGAAAAAGGGAAAGCATATCGACCCCAGATGCTCTTTGGGAGGACAGTACAGGACTAATCCAGCCCCCTGATCATGGATGCCAATGGGGAGGCCCCTGCACTCCTGGGAGCCTCTGGAGGTGGACTGGCGTTTTGCCCTGGTGGGTGGGAGGGACTTCGAGAGCCCATCCCACTTGAAGGGATTCGCTCTGTCTCTGAACACATGGGGAGGGGCCTAGGCCCAGCACAGGAAGATTTGGTGGACTTGGTGGAGCCCTGGTTGGGGGCCCTACCCTGCCTGGGGAGTGGCGGGTGGATGGGGTGGGGGGTAGGTTGGAGGTGGGGGAGAAGGAATGGGGGTGGGGGGAGGGAGAGGGAGAGGGAAAGTATATGTGAAAATATTAATAATTTAATAAAAAAAGAAAAAAAATATCAGCTGTCCAAATTGGCCAATGTGACTGGTATCATTTGAATAGTCCAGTCAACTGATTAGAAGTTACATTTGATTATTTGGCATTACAGGGTTCTTATAACACATCATTTTACTTCAGTTGGTCATTGTAATGTGTTAGTCATGGACAATGAATAGTAAACAAAACGCTTTAGAACTAAATCACACTCAAGGCAGTTTGCAATGAGTTGCCTAATGACAAAATGAAGCCGGTTGTAGTGGCTAGGTATGGGCCCAGCTGAAGACCTTGGCTTTCAGATTGTTTGTGAGTGGTGTGATTGACATAATTGCAATTGAATTATACTCTTCTTGAAGCCATCAGGAGAAATGGAAACAACTAGGCTTATAAAACACATACATACCAAATCATAACATTGCTAAGATTTATTCTCTTAGGTGTATCATTTAAAAAATCTTGTTTTGTAAACATCAATGTTTAAGGTGCATTTCCAGAGTAGGACGTGCCTTTTGTATGAAGCAAGTGGAAATCATTATCCAGGAAGTATTCTCAGTGATCTACGTTCCATTATTATTCTAGGGATCAACATCGTCCTCCCAAAGATAACAAGCCCATAGTCAAACGTCAGGACAGCTGAAGTCTCACTTGTCTTTGAGAGGAGCTCTAAGGAAGTAGTACAGATAACTGAAGTGCTGTTCCTTCACTTGGAACAGTATGGTGTCAGGCTTCTTAGAACAGCTTCTCGAATTTCCAGAGGGATAAGAGACACTTATAGGGGATACTTAGTGCTTTGTGGTTTTATAATAATCTTTATATTAAACACCAAATGTTATCTGAAACCCTGGAACAGAGCTAAATTGTAGCCAAATGTCCTCGTCAATGGCTTAGAAAAAATTTGGTAGGTAGAAGAGAGACATTCTCCCGTGTGAACACTGATCTAATCACCTCCCAAGGGACAATTCTAAAAATGGAAGGGTGGAAGGTGGAAAACACTCACCCAAAACCACCAAGGAAAGACAAAAAATGATGACTACTTTGTAAACCTAGTTCAATTTGAAGGAAGGAATGATTACCTTGTTTGTTTCTTCAAACTTTATGCTAGTCTAGACTAGATGTGAGGTATAGCTTGACATGAACATAGAATGCAGCATGGAGAATTGATTTCCCTGAATTGACGGACAAAAGCCTGAAGCTCTAAACTTTGCACTGCACCCTTCACCTCCACAAGTGGATTGAGTCAACTGCAGTAGGTTAACTTCGAGTATGACTGTTAAGTTCTTGTTTCTTTCACACAAGCAAATGGTACTGCCGGTGTTTATCTCGGGTTCTGAAGACCAAATGATTTTCAGAAGCGAATCTCTTCAAATTCTCTGCACGATTTGAGACTACTTCCAAAAGAGGAGGTAGAGCATGATGGGATCCCCAGAAGAAAATGAGGGTAGTCTTTGGGTGCATCCAAATAAAGGTTAAAATCTCCCATGTCTTGTCTGGTTACAGAAGATGGCTGGTTCAAGATCTGTATCTCCTTTGTCCAGTCCTGATATGAGGGTATGGGCATAGTCTTATCGTAAGTTGTTAGGCTGCGCTCAACTGACACCCCTGGGAAGCCTGCTTTTTTCTGAAGGAAGATGAAGGAGTAGATCTGGGAGAGAGGAGAGGTGGGGGTGGCTAGGTGGAGTGGAGGAAGGGAAACTGTGGTTGGGGTGCATTTTATGAGAGAAAAATAAACTTTTGAAATCTCCCATATCTGATCCTCTACTCTTCAACCCTCTGCAGACTGTATAAACACTCAAAATCCTGGATACCATTAACACAGAGCTGCGGTACATATCAACAAAACTATATTCACTTCTAGTTACTCTTAGGAGTCACACAGATGAAGTTCAAGCTTCCTGTGAAACAATGACTTTTTAACTTTGCTTAACTGACATATATTCATTTTTGGAGTGCAGTATGGCATTTCACTCCATATAACCAATGTGTACTGATCCAATAATAACAATTATGATCATTTCCACCTCAACAACTTTCAAACATTTAAGGTATCTTTTGTTGCTTCCCATCACCCATTAACCTGGGTCATTCAATACCTTCTGAATAGTTTACCAAAATTTTTCCTTTCTTTCTACTCTGTTCTGTATTTATGTAATCTCTCTATAGTGCCTATTTTATCCTATCACTATTATTTCTATGCTCAAAATCTGCAAATAATTTCCCACTTTCATTTTTTGTTGTACCTGTTTGAAAGTCAATTGTATTTCATGTATAGTAAAACTGATCCTTTTACCACGTTCAGTTCTGCATTTCCGTTTTCTTGTTTCCATTTCAGCTGTTATTAGTGTATATAAACTATACTTTTCCCTATTCACCCTATTTTCTCCTTCTTCCCTCCCCATCTTGGTTCTCTTTCTCTTTACTTAAAGTTCCCCCCACTGCTTTCATATCTCCTTTCCTATGTTCAGCAACCTTTAAAAATATTTCCTCACCATTTCATGGATGGGTATATGAGATATTTACATCAATTTACATCATCCCAAAACATTCCTTTGCAATCAAGGCCATCAATCCATCCAACACATACCCCAACACTAAATCACCTACTTGATTCCCCTTCCTTTTTGTAAGGTATACAACTGGAATATAGGTTACATAGACATCTTTGCCAACTTTCACACAGCACAATGCTTTTGAGATTTACCAACTAATTTGTTTGATTCATTGGTAATACATTTTTGACCATATACCACAGTTTTATTATCCATTCATTAGTTAATGGAATTTTGGTGTTATCCTGCTTTGTTACCCTTTTTGAGTAAATCTCCTATAAAGATTTCTTTTTTTAAGTTGTAAGTTTTATTAAAAAGGGAAAGGGGGAAGGAAAGAGAAAAGAGGTAAAGAGACAGAGAGATGTCAGGTTCTTGATCCCAGTAACAGTGCCAGAAGTGGATCACATAAATTGGAATGGGCCTTAAATCGAATCAAAAAGTGTTTGGTTAGTCCCATAACATTCATGCAACTATTGCATCAGTAAGCATATCTTGATAGGGCAGTTGTTATTGTAGCTCACAGGGCTCATAGCTGGTTAAGACTGATGATTATGTTTATCCTCTGGTAGTATGTATAAAAACTCCCAGCCCTATGAAAGATAATCAGTAGGGATGAACTTTTCAGGTCAATGCTGGCTTGGCTAAATACAAGAGGACATGACATTGGGTAGGTAGAGAGCTAGGGATAGATCTGGAAGGATTTTGTAAGGGGTAAATATGATAAAATTTGATACATTGAATGGAATTTTTAAAGAATTGATAAAAATACTATTTTTGAAAATAACAAAGGAAATAGAAAACTATTTTGAATTTAAAATGAAAATAAATATTATAAAATATGTGAAAACATTGGAAAAATGCTTAGAGGAAATTTTACAGAATAGCCTTATACTAGCAAAAAAAGCTTTCACATCAGTTACCTGAACTTCTAGCTTGAGAAAGGAGAAAAGTAGATCCAAATAAGATTCTAAAGCCAAAAGAGATTCAGAAAGTGCATAGAAAACAAGTCAATAGCCAAGAAAAAGTGATACAAATCAATAAAACAAATCCTGGTCCTGGAATCAGAATATTAACACTTATAAAATTCAATCCTGAGTTTTGGTTTGAGAAGAAAAAGCAGAAGACAGAGTTAGTAATGTTAGAATAGACATAAGGGAATTATTCCAAACTGTAGAGCATTTTGAAAGACAATAAGGAATTATTTTCAATAATTCATGCCAACAAACTTCATCATTTACATGAAATCGACAAATTATGAAATGATTGTATCATGGATAATTTGCAAATTCAATCAGTCAACCAACAACCTGAATGGTTCTATATCTACTACTGAAACTAAATTTATATCTTGAAACATCCAAGCAAATAGGAACAACAAAACTATCAGTCACAAATCCTCTCATACAAGTTTTCTAAGCATTATTTGGAGGGAAAAATCACATCAACTATGGACAGATTCCCCAAGAAATATAGCCATAAGAATCATTGAAAAACACAAATACTGATATACCAAAATTGTTCTGATATCAAAACTCAAATAAGGCATCACAGTTTATACAACATTTCTCATGAACACTTTAATCAAATATTAACAAACTGAATCCAGCAGTGTATAGAGAGGAAATATAATGTGCTTGTGATAGACAAAATAATTGTCCCAAAAAGCTTCCCATGTCCAAAGAGAGTAATATAATAATAATGATTTGTTATATATTATATTATTGTATTATAATTATCACTATTAGTATTATATACATGTATGCATACACTTTCAATATACAGAGTGACAGATTTTTGAAAAAGGATTACTGTTTTGAATATAATTTATAACCCATATTTAGTTGATTTGAAATACAGAAATATGATTTTGGATTATCTAGTGGTGCTTAAATACAACTACGAGATCTTCAAAAGGGAGGGGCATATGAACATTCAGTGTCAGAAAGACGTGACAGGAGAAATGCACATTCAGTTATTGCCAACTCTGAAGATAGAAAGGTGTAATGAATCCAGGAATGAATATAGAAAGCTACTTACAGATTGGGAAATGTAAGCAAATGAAATCTCTCCTAGAATTTCCAGAGAGGAACACAATCCTGCCAACACCTTGATTTTGGCCCAGAGAGACCCAAGCCAGACTTCTAACTGACAGTTATTAGATAATAAGGTTGGATTATTTTCATTCACTAAATTTGATCATGCAAGAATCTATTTCTAGTTTTGCAGGAACCCCCACACTGATTTCCATAGTGATAGCTCCAGTTTACAAACCCACCAGCCCTTAATAAGTGTTTCTCTCTCCTGGTATCCACAGCTAGTATTTGTTGCCATTTTTCTATCTTAACCATTTTGACTGGCGTAAGATGAAATCTCAAGGCAGTTTTAATTTACATTTCCCTGATGACTAAAGATGTTGAACTTTTAAAAATGTTTCTCAGCCATTTCTGTATCAACTTTTGTGAACTCTCTGTTTATTTCCAAGCCCCAGTTTAAAATTGGTTATTTGTTTTGTTGATGTTTAGTTTTGAAATTCTTCATATATTCTAGATACTAATGTTCTGTCGGACGTATAGGTGGTAAAGAAGATTTTCTTACTCTATATGCTGATTCTTCACTTGAGTAATGGTCTTCTTTGCTTTACAGAAGCATTCCAGGTTCATAAAGTCCCCTTTCCAGTTGTTCTTCCCCTCTACCCCCCACTACTTGGGTCTTGTTCAGAAAGTCCTTTCCTGTGCTATAAGTTCAAGGGCATTCCTACTTCTTCCTCTACTATATACATGTTGTCAGGTCTTATACCAATGTTCTTGATCCATCTGCAGTTGAGATTTGTGCAGTGTGAGAGATAACATTCTATTCTAGTTCTTTTATATGTAGCTATACAGTTTGGTTAGCAGCTGGTTGAAAATGCAGTCTTTTTCCTGTGTGCATTTTTTGTCTCTTTGTCAAAAATCTTTCAGTCACATCGCTATATCTCTATAGTATAACTTAAAATCTGGCATAGTGATACCTCCAGTAGTGTTTTATTTATTGTTCAGGTTTTTTGTAATCATGTCTGTGCTTCTGTGTAGAATTTAAGACTTTTTTCAGTGTCTGTGAAGAATTGCATTGGAATTTTTATGGGGACTTTATTAAACCTGTAGATTTGCTTTTGATAGGATGGCTATTTTCAGAATATTAATTGTAGCAATCCATAAGCATAGAAATTCTCTCCATATTCTGGTATAATTTTCAATTTCTTTCTTTCTTCACTATCTTATTATACAAATCTTTCACCTAGTCAAATCTATTCCAAGATATTTTAGTTTTAGAGGTTTTTGTGAATGATATTGTTTTCCTGATTTGTTTCATGATGTGTTTCTCATTTGTACAGATAAAGCTAATAATTTGTATGTGTTGTATTCTTCAACTATGCTGAATGTGTTTACCAGCTATGACATTTGATGATGTACTCTTTAGGGTTTTATATATAGAATAATTTTCAGAAACATATCAAAAGATTATTCACCATAATCAAGTAGGCTTCATCCTAGAAATTTAAGGATATTTTTACATACATAAATCAATGAATATAACTCACCATATAAAGATTCAATGGCAGAGAGCACTTGATCATTTCTTTAGATGCAGAAAAGAGCTTTGAAAAAATTTAACATGCCTTCATGAAAAAAGTCCTACAGAGTCTAGGGATATAGTTTTCACATTTAAATATAATAAAATTGATACCCAGTAATTCCACAGCCAACATTATGTAAAATGAAAAAAAACAAATGAGGGCAAAAAGTTGGGTGGGTTTGAAATGGGGTTTGATCTGGGAGGAGTTAGGGGAGGAGGGCAAGTTTCTTTGTTAGGATTTCTATTGCTGTGGAGAATGACCACAGCAAGTCTTATAAAGATAAACATTTAATTAGGGTGGCTTGCTCACAGTTCAGAGGTTTAGCTCATTATTGTCATAGCAGGAAGCAAGGCAGCATGCAGGCAGATGTGGTGCTGGAGCTGAAAGCCCTTATGTCTTGATCCAAAGGCAACAGGAAATGGTCTGTCTCACTAGGCATGGCTTGAGCATAGATGAAACATCAAAGCTGGCCTCCACAGTGACACACCTCCTCCAACAAGACCACACCTTCTCCAACAAAGCCACATCTCCTAATAGTGTCACTTTCTTTGGGGGGCATTTGCTTTCAAACCACTACAGTAAGTATAATTAAAATACTATTTATGGAATTCTCATAGAATAATAAAAACATATTTACAAAACTAAAGAACTGGTCAGCAAGAGGGAAAACATGCCTGGTGCTGGAATCCTCACTTCTAAACATTTGTCCTTATACCTACAGATAGCTGTAGTCTTTACTTCTAATCAAAGAAACTTCTCTTTGCAACAGATGGAGACTACCAAAAAAACTACTCATCAAAATGCAGAATTGTGAAGCTCAGCTCCAATGGATACTCGTACAAAACACTCTTGTGCCTAAGGCTCAGGGAATATTAGGAATGAAGGGCCAGAAAAGTTGTAAAAGGGAGATGGTGTCTCCCACTAAAACTAGAAGAAGTTTCACCAACATGACTGCCCAAATATGAACTGAGCAACGATGATACCAATGGACATGACAAAGAATACAGGGAGAAGCCCCCGGGGCCTCAATCCTACACAAAGAACTATAGACAATTGAAGAAAGATGAGAGCAGAAGAGATGTTCTGCCAGTGTCACCCAATCATTGCTGAAAACATACAGAAAAGTAACATTATACAGACTGAGCAGTGTATGGTTAGGAATATACATGCATATACATATACACATACACATATGCAAGCAATAACAATTATTGAAAAAAGAGGTCATGAATTCCATTGAGTGGGGAGGGGTGTATAGGAGAGTTTGGAGGGATATGAAATGAAATGAAATAAAACTTGTTACTTTGTAACTTAATGGAAAAAGTTCAATCAGTCTCTGCAGATAACTCCATCAGTGAAACAGTTGCTTTGCAAGAACTAGGGTCTGAGTTTTATCTTCAAAACCCAAACAAAAATGTGTGTGTGTGGGGGGGTGAGCGCATGGACCCCAGACTGATGTCTGGGAGACCTGCATGGGACTGATCCAGACCCCTGAATACGGATGTCAATGAGGAGGCCTCCACACTCTATGGGGCCTCTGGTATTGGTTCAGTATTTATCCCTGGAGTACAAATAGACTTTGGGAGCTGATTCCACATGGAGGGATACTCTCTCAGCCTGGACACATGGGGGAGGGCCTAGGCCCTGCCCAGGATATGACAGACTTTGGGAATCTCTCATGGAGGGCCTTACCCTCCCTGGGGAGCATAAGGTAGATAGGTGGGGGAAGAAGGGAGGAAGGGGGGAGGAGGGATTGACATGTGAAGCAGGCTTGTTTCTTATTTGAACTAATAAAAAATAATGTCTTGAAAAAATGTGTGTGTGGTAGTCTGTGCTTAGATTTCTAGTGCTGGAGAGAAACAGATAGATGGTTGTAGCTGAACTTCCAGTCTAACCTATTTGGTGAGCTTCAAGGCCAATGATAGACCTAATCTCAAAGGGATGGATGACTTTCCTGACAATCATATCCAAGATTGGCCTCCACAGACTCATTTGCACTCACACAATATGTGTACTCATATGAACACAGGTACACACAGAACACATACACTAATTACATTCAAAACATTACAACAATGGATTTCTAATTCCAATGTCTGTTTCAGTATATTTATTTAGATATATTGTATGTACCTCATCATATTTCTACTTTCTTTTCTCAAAGCTTTTGGGTGTCATTTATAGAGATGAAAGATATTTGGAGGATACCTTTTATTTACTGATATTTGTGTCATTTCTGGCTCTTTTCATTTCTTTCAACTTTCTGTCCCACATCATATTGTTCTTTCTAACTGAAAAAATATTTACTGTAGCACAGTTGTGCTAAGAGTAAATTATTTATAAATTACTTTAACCTTTGTTTGTGTGAGAAACTTTTCATTCATCCTTTACTTTAGTAGGTAGAGATTTCTGAGTTGACAAATATTTTGCCAGTGCTTTAAATATGTCACCCACCATCTTCTGGATTGCGTAGTTTCTGAGGATAAATCACCAATGATTCCAATTTTTGATTCTGTGCATGAACTTTGTCTTTTGAACATCCATGTTTAGTTTTTAGTATTTTATCTCTTTGTGTGTGTGTGTGTGTGTGTGTGTGTGTGTGTGTGTGTGTTTGTATGTGTGTGTTTATACACATTTTGTTGCTCTGAGCTTCTTAGATATGTGATATAAATCTTATTCTTTTGGGAAAATAATTGTGAACCGTGTTTTCGAATAATCTTACTGCCCTATTTTTCTGAAAAATTGAATTGCTTGTATTTAATTCAGAAATAAGATACCTCACATCTTTTTGATACTTTTTTTTACTTTTCTCTATTTTGTACTACAATTCAAATAAGTTGTGGTGATCTATTGTCTAGTTAACTAGTCCTTTCTTTACCTCTCTCCATGTATTAATGAGATCTTCTTCTGTGCAATTTCATTCTTACATCGCTGTTATTGTGTATGTGACTGTTTCAAATCATTCCATTGTACTCTTTCACATTGTTTTGATTGCTGTGCTGTAATTCTCCATCTAGTCATGTATGTTCTTCCATCTTTATCACTGAGTCATTCATTTATAACACTAATTGTAGTTCTTTTAAAAACCCTGCCTCATCGGCCCATTATAGGCATCAACTCTGAAACAGGTTTCGGAGGTGTATTATTTCTTAACAATGAATTATTTTTCCTTTGCTTTTGGTTTAGCTTTTTAATTTTTTATTTGATTACAAATACATTTTAGATGCACAGATAACACTAAGGTAAATGGAAGCCATGTCTTGAAATGATCCTGCCCTTTTTCCTGTAAAACCATTTAACTGCAAAATTGAGTCAGTCCACTCAGGTAGGACAAGAACAGGCACTGTGATTTGTGCCACCTTTATCATCAATATACCACAAGTTTAAGTTCCTCTAGCAACAATCCCCTGCCACCATATACTTACAGTGGGAATTGTAATTCTGGAGGGTCCCCCCCCTTGGCTGCACTTGCATACCTGGGCAACAAAGGGACGTCTCTCTCTGTGCTCTTGCTTCTCTCCCAGCAATAAAATGTGGCTTGTTATTTGATACTAGGCAGCACATAGGAGCATGGCATGTTCTCTGTTCCCATGTTCCAATCTCAGTCACAGGCAAGCCCTGTGAACCTGTGCGTCACTAACAGTTCTTTCTGATATTCCTGGCAGTGTTAATTGTGGCAACAAAACTCTGCTTTCTCTCTGTGTTTGATCTGGGACGTGAATGTCCTTTCTTGGAATGGGAATGTCCTGTCCCTTGTTTTGTAGCTGCAAATTTGCATGTTACATTTGTGGGCTGTCCTTCCTGATACGATAGAAAATTTTTGCCTATATTCTCTTCCCTAAGAGCAATGGATTTCATGGCACCCAGGTACAAAAGAACTTCCTTTCAGAGATAGGTAAATTCTGTTTCCCCTCCTCCCCAGAAGTGCTTAACCTTCCCCTGTGCCACAGAAGTGAGCTTTCCTGACTCCCTCACTAACAGCTTTGTAAATGTTACAGAAGAACAGACTCTGAGGAGACTTTCAAGGAAGCCCTGTCACTCACCTTTTTCATAAGCATCCCATAGAGATGCATAGAAAATAGCATCTAGGTGAATAAGAATTGCTCCTTCCTACAATGCCAAACTAACATGTTATTTCAAATATTTCTCTTACCACTATCTTCTGAAATGAAGCTCATCATTTAATTGTTCCCACACATGGAACCATCGTTTGTCTCTATGTGTACTAACTTCCATACACAGAAGGGCCAGCGTTTTTCTTATCAATTCCCAAATCCTTCCTACCAGCCAACCCCAACTTTTATTTCTTCTTAGACAATTGCAGCCAACATGATATCTTCCTTAGTTATGCCCCTTACCATTTTTATGTAGTCTGTTAAATGTTTACAATTAGTAAGTGAGCATTTACTGGTGCAATGGCTTGTTTATTACATAACATTATATTTGTACTCATATATATATGTGTGTGTATATTGGGTTCCCAATGTCCCAGCAATATAATTTAGCTAGGAAAACAGTGATAAGTTATCCTTGTGTCTGAAACAAACATTGACTGAAACAACAAAACAAATATCGATTTTCCAGATTCCTTTAATTGGTGTTTGTGTGATATTAGCCCATTAGCAGATTGGTTTGACAAATAATCTCTGAACAGTGAAATGTTGCTAAAAGAGCAGGATTATTAAAGCTTGGATGCTCTGAGTTTCACTCTTATATCTAGCATTTATTGGCTGTAAGATTTCTTATAAGATATTAAAGACCAAAGGAGAGAATAGTATCTCTATGTTTGAGCACAGAGAAAATGGCTCACAGTAAAGAAATAGAAAACAAGTAAGTGTGTTTGCAGCAGAGGGAAAAGTCCTGGAATATTACTTGGAAAGGGTGAAGTCAGAATAGAGCCTCACTGTGGGTGTGTGCATCCTGGGGTGACACTGGTGTGATTTTTAAAGTACTGGCAACAAAGTTAATGCAAACCAGGCTCAAGAACTTTCCTGACATAAGTTAACCGTGTAGGCCTGAAACTTATTACCATCTCCCTATAGACTTCATCATCAAAATGGATATGGTCACTAAATCTGCTTGGATAACTTCAGAGAGATGGTTAAGGGACCAAAGGAATTATATCATATCTATAGTGTTAAGACCTAAGCATAAAAGTTTGCCACATGTAAAGACATGGATATAGAAGGTGAAACAAACCAGTACATCATAGGTTAAACTGCTACCAGCTCCGTTCCAACTCTGAGTCTCTGAGTGTGGTTTGGGGCAGAAGTAATTTAGGATCTGAGTTCTTTGATCTGTCCATAACCTTTGTTTTACACTTAGTTGGATGTGAAGTTGTCTGCTATGGTCTAAAGGTTTGTATTGCTTCAAAATTAATGTTAATCCTCACTGTAATACTATTCAGAGGTGAGGCATTTATGATGTGATTAAGTCATCAAATGGTTATAGATGAGTATTTAGAAGGCCATTAGAAACTATACTTCTTTAGTGATGCCATAATAGTGTTTTCTATGCATAGCAGTGTTCTTCCTTGCCAGGCTTTATTGTTTGAGAACTCTGGGAAGTTATGCCTTGCAGTGATTTGGGGTACAAATTGCAAGGTAGCTTCTAGGGGAGAGTAATGGACTTTCAAACCCGACAGAGAACATAGAATTCTATGGTGGTCTCTGATCCCCTGAGAGCCAATGATTCCACTTTTGTTTCCAGCTGGGCTGACCTTAAATTAAGATTCCCATGGATTCCCTCTTTCTGTTCTTCTCTGCCTCTCTACTATGCCCCCAAAGTTGTGTTCTAATATTTCCAGGAAGTGTTTCTGGCTGAACTTCAAGGTGCTTTTATAAACTACAACCACGAAGGACCCATATTCTGCCCTTCACTTTTATTAAGGCAGGGATGGCCATGGTTTTTCTGAGATAGCCCTTAAAGAGGCATAAGAGCACACACATGTGTGTAAGGGATGGATGGTGCTTTAGTTCTAGATCTGTTATTTCTGTAGAACCAGTTACAAGTAAGTTTTTCTTTTCTTTATTCATTGAAGTATTATATCTAAGCAATATCTAAGGTTTCTCCTATCTCAACAGTGTATTATTTCTAAAAATGATTGCCACAGTCCTCCTCAGAGTGAATTATCAGGCACTAAGGAAAATGTGGGATTCATATCTCCTTTTGAAATTTGGAAAGGATTGGTGATGACATTTATTAAGTGTGCAGTGAGCAAGACACTCACTTATATTATACACTGTTATTTCAATAACAATTCATAACTTGAAGAGATTAGAGGGTGCGAAGTGAACATATATATGAATTACTGAGTACAATGCCTTCCAGAAAATACTTGTTCAACAAGTTTCTCTGTCTCCTGCTTCAACAACTCTCCACCAAACTTATTAACCTTTAAAAAGATGATAAAACAGCAACTCAGAAGGATAAAGTAATTGCCAAGACTTAAGGAGGATTCCACATGGCCCTCTGGAAATGGTGGCTATAACTGGATCTGGTGCATTATAGTATAAACTGGGTTAGTGGGTTTAGACCCCACCTAATATTTTGCTCAGTTAATACTTGTGACCCAGGGACAGTGTTTGTGAAATGACTACATAGACATTTCAGATGGGGCACAGATTTCCCTGCACGATGTTACAATTAGTCCCAAAGAGCTAAAACCCTTCATCTAGGCCTCATTAGCATTCCATACTTCTTTTGGACTAACCAACCCCTAGGGTATTACTTGGATTGACTGGCCTAGATTTCTTGTAACCCTTGGCCTCCAGCTTTATTCTCCTTATATGGTACAGAGAAATGACAATGGACCACTTTCTAATAAAAGAAAAAGTAAGTCTTTATAATCAGGATTGCATTCAGAAAATCATCTCTTTGTCTGGAAGACTATTAGGAACTGAATCAAGAGTGGAGAACATAGGAGTAGCTACAGCCAGAAATGATAGTGAGAACTAGCCCTAAGCATGGAAGTAGGCTGGGTATTGTCTGCTAACAGGTATGGTCTTCACATCAATGGGGCTGAAGAGATGAATGAATGGCAGAACTGATTGTGGAAGCAACTTTCTGACCTGAAAATAATCTTATGAATCAAGTCCCTTTAGTGTTTTCCTGTGCTTAATGGAAGGAATGGAAATGGGTTTGGACATAAGATGCCTCATTTTGGTCTGGTACCTGCAATGTGCACAAAGCAATGTTGAGTTTAGGAAGCCATCAGTGTATTTTAGTATGAGATGAAGCAGGTAGTTAAAAACTACTGCAGGAGAAAAGTCAAATTTGATGGGTTTTTTTTTGGCCCTTTCCACCTCTAGGATGAGCTAAACTGTTAAATACCTGTATGCACATCTCTTTCTCTATGTATGTGTTTCTGCATCTTTCATTCTCTGAGGTATCCTTTCTTTCCTCCACTGTATAGGGGACAGAATATATATTTGCTACTAAGTTAATAAGGCCAACCCAACTAATATAAAGCTCCAGTGCTGGGGGCCAATCCATATGATACAAAGTAAGTAACATTGCATTTACAGGGACATAATTTGTCTTCTGGAAGTG
Organism: Cricetulus griseus; assembly: GCF_003668045.3. Lineage (NCBI taxonomy): Eukaryota > Metazoa > Chordata > Mammalia > Rodentia > Cricetidae > Cricetulus > Cricetulus griseus. Next base: position 19,993,080 of record NC_048604.1, on the reverse strand, counting down.
GCATAATATTTTGGAAGAAATATAGGCTTTAAAGATAAGAATTTGTAAATTTACTCTGCAGTTTACAATGGCAAACAACAAAGAGATTCTGTTTCAACAAAAAGACTGTTTCAAAGTGCAATGTGAGGACTGGCTCACTGACCTTCATACATGCTTCTTGGTAAGTAAAGATCTATAGTTATACACACTAATGTACACGCACGTGCCTGCATATGCGCACGCGCATGCAGACACACACACTTTTAAAAGGCTTTTACTATCCTTTAATTAAATGAAAAACAATGGATGTAGGTTAAGTTAACTCCATCTCTCTGAGTCTTTAAAATATTGCCTGGCCCTTAGTCTTCTTAGGTATAAAATGTAGGTAGCAAAACCAAGTGTTCAAGAATGTTGTGAGTAATAAAAAAAAAAATTTACAGGATAGCACAGGACTTGAACAAGGTCTGTGATCCATAGTGTTAGTGCCCTTTGTCGGTCTCCTGGTGGGTGTATTCATGTAAGTGAGCTAAATTAGTTCTCAAAGCCATCACATGAACTATGTATTATTGTCATAATGTGATTATATATGTGGAGATACCTAATACAACATGATGCAGGTGCTCAATAAATGTTTGCTTCCTTTCTATTGTTTTCATTAATTAAGCCAATTATTATCCTGTCAACAACCATGCTTTTGCATGAACTATGTGAATATTTTAAAGAACAAAGCACCAATCTTACATTGTTGCTAATTTAGAATGGCAGTCTGGACACCCAGCTCATTATCAAAATTATCTTGATTTTAATAATATGACAAGTTAGAGTCACAAAATATTAGACTAATTCCTGTCTTAATATTGTGAACCATCAGTATATTAATTTGTTATTCCAAAATGTAACAACTGGAGAACATTTTCATGTCAACAATAGTTTTAGATATTAATAGCATGGTTTACTTACCATATAAAAATATCACATGTTACTCATCATAAATGGAAGAAAGTTTGGGGTATATGTTTGTAGAACTACAGGTTGGATGCTGAGCTCCTCTGACTTGAACCTGGCCTAATACTTGGCTTTCCAATTTACCCTTTACTGTGACTAATTTGTATGTTAGCATCTTCAGAGTGAGTCAGAGAGTGAGATATATTTACGAAGCAAAATTCTTCATCTAAAATAAGTCCGACCTTAGGATATATTGCTTAAATTTGTTTACTTTAGTTTCACCATATGAAACATAAGTATATTATCAATATTTACTTGATAGAATTATCTGTAGGATAAAATAATTTCTGAATAAGTCAATGATCAAAGATTTTATCACAAGATTCACAAAGCATGGAGTGTGCAACAGATGTTAACATCTGCCATTCCTGTGACCATGACCACCATTACCACTTCTACTACAATGACAATGAAGTGACAACAGCACTGAAGAATTATGAAAAAGGATTGCATAATTATAAAAGAATTGTGTATAGAGTCTCATGAGAAACTCCAGATCTCTGAAAGGGGAACTGAAAACATTCTTCACTTATTCCCCCACTTAAAAAGAAGAACGTTGTCAATATTTCCTGACTTACTATAGAAAATCTATGATGCACTAAGACACTTTCAGACATATAGATCATACAGCAACCACACATATGTTTTGTTACCATGACCAAAGTATAGAAAATGGGGCCAAATGTAATTTGAATGGAGGAAAGCCTTTGCCAATTTTCCTAATTTGAATTTTGGTAGGATCTATTTCAGTTTTTTTCATAACCAGACACAGTATATTACGCATTCTTGTTTTGTTGAGCCTTGACTAATAGGAAATTTTCAACAACTTTTCTTCTATCTTGAAATAAAGCAGAGAGACTGTTACAGAAAAAGATTTATCTTTGTATCATGCATATTCAAGGAACCAGGGAGAAGGAAATATATCTAAGTTGATTGAATTCTTTTTTCTTTTGAAAACTAATCATTTGTTTGGCTGCTCTGGAGACTAAATTAATTCAGGCAAATTTCCTGGAGAGCATGCTGATGGCTCAGGTGAGAATAGCAAACCTGAATGTGTCGTCTGGAAACTTTCTATGCGTTACATGCCAGAGTGTGTCTGTGACTCAACTGGAGGTAAAAATGGGAGGCAGAGAGAGCCATAGATACCTTTATTTAATGACCACTCAAAATGGAATGCTGAATGCTCCACATAAACTGTGTGAATGCAGAAGCACTAGCAGTCACTTATGGACCTCAGAATTTTAAGTATCTTACATTTTAGGTAGTTTACTTAGAAATTCCTTCCCTCCCTCTCTCTTTCCATTCCTTCCTTCTTTCCTTTCTTTCTAAATACTATCTGTCCTCAGAATGTTAGTACTGAGCATGTAGAATGTCTCAGTATTAGCTAACAACACAACCAGCAACACAACCCCACTCTTATTGTCAAGGGGTTGGAAATTTATGATGTAACTGTTCCTCTGTCATATAGACACAATCCCATACTAGTAAAATTTCTTAGTTTTCTTTAGCTTCAAGTGTTTAAGATTTTTTCAAAAAGAGAGATTTGTTTTTAGGCTGTAGAAGGACAGATTGGCATACACAGAGAGCTGGAGTCTAGGCACCTCTGACAGCCTTTTAGTATAAATGTCTCAAGGACTCTCCTATGTGCTCTGATCACCAACATTCTGTATAGGAGCTGAGGTGTGCTTAATTAAACCAAGCAAGCAGGCAACAAGCAGTATCACAAAGAAAAAAATAACTAAACTACAAGAACAGAGAAAAGAGACACGCAAACTATTTCAAAACATGAGTCTGGAAATATAAAGCAGTGTATTTCTTTCTTTGACTTTGGAGAATGTATTCTTTCCCTTTTCATTTAAAAAGGTTATTTATTGTGAATTTAGAACTGCAAAAGTAACACTGAGTAAGCACATATACAGTCAATTCACCAGTTCGTCTGAACGAGAAATTAGAATAAGTTGGCCTAATTCCCTCTCACCTCAATCCTTGACAAAAAAAAAAAGAGCAGGAGGGAGGAAGGGAGAAAGAGGGAGAGACACACAGAAGGAAAGATAAACAGGGACACAGAGAGAGATAAATGAAGAGAATGGGGAGAAAAGGAAAGAAACACACAGTGGCTCTTGTGGGTTTACTTTTTGTTTTGGTGTTTTTGAGACAGGGTTTCTCTGTATTGTTTTGGAGGCTGTCCTGGAACTTGCTCTGTAGAGCTGGCTGGCCTTGAACTCACAGAGATCCACCTGCCTCTGCCTCCCAAGTGCTGGGATTAAAGGTGTGAGCCACCAAAACCTGGCGGGTTTACTTTTTTAATAATTTATTTTTATTTTCTATGTACTGGTACTTTGTCTGCATGTGTGTCTGTGTGAGGGTTCAGATCCCCTGCAAATAGAGTTACAGATAGTTATGAGCTGCCATGGAGGTGCTGGGAATTGAAGTCGGGTACTCTGGAAGAACAGCCAGTAGTCTTAACTATTAAGCCATCTCTCCAGCATCTTGTGAGGGTTTAGTAGAAAGGAGAAATAAAGCCATGTGCCCCATCAATATAGGCTGAAATCCTGAGTCTGGGTCCTGAGTTTGATCAGGTGTGCACATTCCCGTGTGTACCAAGGGGCAGGGTGTGGAAACTCAGCATCTATGACAGATTTCCACTCACTGACTCATGAGCACATCAAAAGGGCATAAAGTGTTGACTGGCGTTGGGAATAAAAGAGCAAATCCAAACATTTTCTTTCACTTTTCCAGACTCAACAAACATGATATCTGTGAGTTAACAACCTCCAAAGGGGGCAATAGACATCAGTCACATAAACAATGATGTTGAGAATAGAACATGAGTCCACTGATGTTGTAGTTTTTCACTGTTTAAAAGTGCTTCTCAGCTGATCGTTATTTGGGTGTGAATAGGACACACTAACTTATTTCAATGAGTGCAAAGGCTACATCCAGAAAGAGTCAGGGCCAAGTTGTACATAATAAGTGAGCACACCATAAAAGTAGGTAGGATTTAAAGGGATTCTAATTTAGATTTGTTTCTAATAATTACAGTTTATGAAGCCCAGAATAGGTCCTCTCTCTCAGGCTGATCAGGTAAACCTTCTTGCAGAAACTGATGGTTTTAGTTCAATGCCCAGATTGCAAGTTATTCTAACTACCACACACAGGCCATGGCAAGTGTACTTCCCATATACAATAATAAATGAATAAAAAGGAAATATTAACATTAATAACTTATGACTATTTTAATGTATTTTGTATAGTATTTTAAATTACATTGCAATGATACCTCATTTAAGGTTCATCATTCATTTTGTACATGAGTAAAGGAAGATAGCATTATTGTTATTTAGTGATAAAGAAACTGTATCTCAGAGAGATTAAGAATATTCCTCATGCCACTACTAAAGTATCAACAGGAATGCAAAAATCTCTCTCTGAACATTGGTTCTGGGGGAAGGACTTAAGGGATGATCTCTTCCCTTGGTTCAAGGTATATCTAAGGTTTTTTTTCCTGACAAGAAAGGATCAAGTGTAGGGTCAGACTTCTATGTTACCGGTTGGTATTTACCAATACAGAACTCAGGGCAGTGATATTCTCTGCAAACCAGTCTGGGTGAGTGTGAACCATTTTGTTGCCTGCCATTTCTATTTTAAGCTTTTGTTTCCTGACATCAGTATGAATGTAGGATCAGGCTGCTGAATGACATCAAGGGTACCCTTCTTCCCGTACTACACCTCTACCATATTCTCACTCCACCTCTGTCTCTGTCTCTGTCTCTGTCTCTGTCTCTGTCTCTGTCTCTCTCTGTCTCTGTCTCTCTCTCTCTCTGTCTCTCTCTCTCTCTCTCTCTCTCTCTCTCTCTGTGTGTGTGTGTGTGTGTGTGTTTGCACATGCATCTTAAATTCCATCCTCCGGCAACTAAACACACACTAGATTCACAATTTGCCATCAAAAACAAGAAACAAGATTAATTCACTTGATTGACTTGTCCATTTTTCCAATAGCCTTCCCAGCATGTCAAGAGAAATTCTCCATGAATGCAGATTCTGTGTGTGTACACAGGCGTGTGTGCAACACACACATACCCATGCCACCATATAGCTCTATTTTAAAACTTCTTTTCTTTTTAATATGTTTTTCAAAGTTCTGCCTAATAATCATGGATTGTATCTAGAGGCCCACTTGCTAAAAGCAGGTTGAGTCATAAGCAGGTTGTACAAGTCCAGGAAACCTGCAGCGATGACTAAGAGAGTCATTATTTGATAAAAGGGGAAAGAATAGGTATTGGTTTGAAAGAAAGGCTGGGGGAGCATGAAGAACTTGTTGAGCAGGGGAGAAACACTTACAAGCTAGCTGGCAGGATGTGTGGGGGCCGGAGAGAACCAGTCTTGTGCAGTAAGACTTGCTGCTGCATTTTAATCACATATCTATGTGACTGGGTTTTTTTCCTCTTTCTGTTTTTTTCCCATCAAGCAGGAAAAGACACAGAGGGGATTCAGCAGCAACCTGGCTCTTTCAACTTTGTCCTTTACTCGGCTTCTGTCACTGCAAGCTTTTAAATTGACATCTGGAAATTCTTTTCAGCCTGAGTTCAAATAGATGTACACACTGTATACTTTCTCTAACCTTGTAAATATTGACAGTTTAAAATTAAACTCTTGCATCATTCTTTGAACATCTTCAGCAGCCTCCATCTGGGTATGATCATGGTTTAACACACACCCTCAGGTATTAAACTATAAATGGACAAATTCATAACAGTCAGGTGTTTACCACCAACCTTTGACTTTATTTCTGGAAGGCATATTCACGTCCACTTTGCCTACAGCATTTTATAATAATGCCAAACATACTTTTACACATGAAGATTTTCTCTTGATAATTCTAGTATGTCTTAACAAAAATATATTTCTAAAATGTAATTTCAATAAAGCCTGCTGTTGCCAGAGACCCCCAAATTGTTAAATAACTATATAAATAGCTGCTCAGCTACTAAGGGCAAAGTATTAATTAGAACCTGGGACAATACCCCAGCTTCTATGTCTTAACTACTCTCTTCTTTCATGCTCTGGAATCTCAGAGAGGAAAATGATGACAGTCTTATTAAGATTCACATTGCCTGATAGGCAGACCTTTCTCGTACACATTTGGAAGAAGGAATTCAAAAGAAGAGACCAGAAAATAGAGCTAGAATAATTCCTCAACCCCAATCACATTAATAGCACATTGATTTTTCAGCAACATCTGTATGAAAATTGAAAAATTCTCCCTGTCTGAGTACCTGTAGGGCAAGCTGCCTTTAAAGCAACACCATTTATATTTTAGATGGCCTTTTGTGCACTGTAGAGAAATGATCAAGATGCCTGGCCTCTATCCCTAAAAGGGGTAGTAATACCCCTCCAGGTTGTAACAACCCCAAATATAAGAAAATATTTCCAAACATTCCAGCCATGTAAAGCCAAATTTGAAGATTGATTGCTTATCTAGCTGATTAAGAATGAGAAAAGTCATATTCAATCAAGTATGGTATTTTAGTTGTGTGAATGAAGGAATGTCTGTACACTTTGGTTTAATTTCCCATTCTATATAGAGGGGAAGTTGTTGAGTCCATGAAGTAAATGAGCAAATAAGATGTTTGAACCTTCTCAGAGGTATTTAGACTTGTCTACACATTGAGTCTTAAATGAATCCAAATCTAGTGTGGATAAACTAGAAATTATGCTACTTAATAAGGTGAAAATATTCTGCTGGTTATTACAACACTGGGTGAGTCCACCATTATGTAATGCCATAATGCATGTTCACATAAACTGAGATAATCACAGCATTACTAGATACTATAATCTTATGGGACCACCACTGTGTATGTTGACTCCTACCTATTGACTGAGTTGTCTCTACAAAGAACACAAAATCATGGGCTATACTACAGATGAGAGACAAATGGGAAGGATGAAGTTACTAGCAATAGATACCATAATGAAATCTATTTACTTTGTGCCAACTACAATACTAAGTGTTTTTGCATATACTATTGTGCTGATTAATTATAATATCTCTGGGGATAGTTAAACTTATTTATTTGTTAACTTAACACATTGTAACAAAGGCCTGAGAGTACTCAGTATCAGACAAAATAAGAGTATGTTTATTCTATGATAAGACTTCCAGTTCTAGGTCCCCATCTCAGTCAGTAGACCTCCCCATTTTGGGAACATTCTAGAAGTTACAAATCTTATTCTGTTAATATCTCATTGGTTCAACCCAACTACAAAGGTAAATGTGGACTTCTTATAGGCAGCTATATATGTAACCAGCTACAAGAGGTTTAAGAACATTTTAAATTTCAAAGTTTTATTTAAAAAATTTAACATGCATTTAGTGTGTGTGTTTGTTTGTGTGTGTGTATGTGTGTGAATATATATATATATATATATATATATATATATATATACAGACAGACAGACAGACAGACAGAAACAGAGACAGAGAGTCATTGCAGGAGTCTGTTCTCTCCTTCTACCAGTTTCCAGGATTTATCTCATGTTGTGAGGCTTAGAGGTGAGCACCTTTACCTGCTGGAGCCATCTGGACAGCCTGGAAACAATGTTTTAGTGGAACAAAACCACACCTTCATTTTTGTGTTATCTATGCTGCTTCCTAAATATCATTAACATTTTAGAAATATTTATGACAAATACTAAGGTTGGATCCCAGATCTTAAAATGTTACTTTCTGGCCTTATTAAACAAAAAAGTTTTTAGATCCATGTCATAAAAGAGGAAATATATAATTTGGTATCTATAAGAGGTCCTGTGAAGCTTCCTACTTAACATATGAGGACACAGAGGCACACTGTACATACCTAAGTGTTCCAGGGTCCCATGTGGGAATGTTGTTGAGGTATGAAACAGTTCTATTTTGCTCAAGAGACAAAGTCTTATTCATCCTATCATACGGTCTCATCAAATTATAAAGGAAGCATTCATTGTGTCTTCTCTCTGCTAGGCAACATTCTAAGAAATGAGGATTCATTAGTGAATAAAAGAGAGGCATCCCTGCTTTCACAGATCATGCTTTAGAAAAGCAAATTATTAGAATTAAGTTTAATGTATCATTATTATATGGTGTGTGTGCTAAGCGATACAAGCAAAAAAAGAGTTCAGGAAGAAGGGAAGGTGGCAGCAGAATTGGGTAGGGATTTATTGCTAAAAGAAATGGTTAATGATGGCCTCGGTTTTGAAAAAAAACATGGAGAATGATACTCAGCCAAAGCTTTTGAGAAGGAGGCAGGAGCCTGCGCTGAAAACATCCAATGAAAACCCTGAGTTCCTCCTCAAAAAGGAGGTTGAACCAAAGGTCAGGAGCTGGACCAGAACAGGAGCCAAAAGAACAAAGAGAGCAGTGTGGGTGCCCTCAGCTTGTGTGTGGTGGGGAACTGGTACAGAATGGATATGGAGGAAGAAGGCTAGCTAAAAGGTACAAGAGCATCGCAGAGAGCTTGCCTTTTAACTCTTTAAGAGAAACATTTTCTAAAAATCCCTTTGCACAAAAGCATAGAACAAATATGTAAATTATAGTTGGCACTATGTCCAATTGTGTAGTGGAAAGATCATGCCTGTTGGAGTCAGACAGGACTGTGCGTATCTGCTCTGCTACATGTTCATTTCATGATTCAGAAAAATTGTTAGCATTGTTATGACATGATCTGTTGAATATTTTCTAACTGGCAGGCACTTTCTATACACAATCTCATCAAGTCTTACATAGTTACATAAGTTTATACTAATGGCATTGGAAATTATCTTGAGGTTAAATTAAGTGTTAAAATGAAGTGGTGATAGCTAATAGTTAAGAAGTAATAACAGGATCTGTGAGATGGCTCAGTGGATTAGGGCGCTTGCTGCTAAGTCCAATGACCTGATTTTGATTCCTAGGACTCACGTGGTAGAGAGAGAGAACAGACTTCCACAAATTGTCCCCTGATCTGCATACATGTGCTATAGTATCTGCTCATACACACATACACACTAAACAAATAAATTTAAAGCGATAAAAATTTCCTTCTATGCATTTTTGTTGCTTTTTTAATTTCCACCATGTAGTGACTAGTAATAGTTAATCCTTCTGTGGGGATGTTTTCTCAATACTTTTTCCATGTAAACAAAAATCTTTAATGCTTATTGCTAATGTGTCAGATGCTCCTCTAATCACATGTACTGCTCAAATGAGACAACTGAGTCTCAAGAGAGGTAAAATAACTTGGCTGAGGTTACAAAGCCAATACATTGAGAGGGTGAGATGAAATCCAGGCAGTGTTGCTTCACCTTTATTCCAACATTGCCTTGCCTAGCAGACCAGTAACAAAGTTGAGGGAAAACATATTAGTTTCTTTCTATTATTGCTGATACATATGGAAAGCCTGTTTACTTAGATCTCATGACGAAACCCATAGTCATTTTCTTCAAATGTCAGGCAAGTCCCGTGGAGCAATATTCCAACTGACTGACTTCATAAACCCAAATTTGAAGTGAGAACACAGATTACACATGTGCTTTTTGTCTTTGAAAGTGTGAATGCTTCAAAATGTATGTGTACTTGTATGTGCATGCATCCATATGCTTGTTCAAATATGGTTGTAATATGAATCTAAGTGGTAGTTTAACGTGTCATCTTCTAGACTTAATACCCAAGCATAAATCCTAGCATTTTATTAGGCAATATTTAAAGATAAAAGTCCTTGGAATTGGAAGTAAGTGATTGGGGTACACTGTATGAAATTCCCAAATAATTAATAAAAATATTGTGTTGGGGAAAGTAAACTTCCATTATTTTCCTTTAGGGTATACAACTAGTTTTCTACAACATACTCTCTCGAGCAACTGTAAGAGGGATGGTGCTTCCAAACAAGTGTGGATGGTCCTAGAGCATCGATGGAATGTTTCTCTGCAACTGTCATGGCATTTCACCCTGTATTTCATGATTTACTCAAGAAGGCCACAAATATATGAACTACTGTGATGGTCACCATTTCTTGGAATTATCAATATCTGGCAAATATTTTCCTTGTGAATTTCTTCTGTGCAGACAACAGATTCTAATCACGGTCTCTAAGGATCTCCTTTGAATGTGAAGTTGAGAGTATCAGTTTGCTATTCTAGATTTACAGGGGTTAACCTAACCACAGTATAATTTGTTCTTCTTTTGGGTGGGGAATAGATTTTCATTAGGCTGTTCTTCCTATTTGGACTCCTCGTTCTTGTTTCATACTCTGCTCGATGACAGACAAGTTGATTTCTAGAAACAGTTTCCCAAAGGCAAACTTAACTGGCTCTGATAAGAACCAGAGTCAAAGAAACAGCCCAGTCAGTGCAGCCCCCAATCACTGCATCAGATGGGGAATCTAAGTGCTAGAGTGATTTGACATACTGGTATGGAGAAACTAGGACTGTCTCAGGAACATATGTCTGCAGTGGGGCCAGGAAATACCACCATGGTGGTAACTGAGTTTTTTCTACTAGGGTTTGGAGACCTCAAGGAACTGAGACCCTTGCTCTTCCTAGTGTTTGCCATTGTCTATGTAGTCACAGTTTCTGGTAACCTTCTTCTTGTGGTGCTGGTATGCACCCAACAAGGTCTCCAGACACCAATGTACTTCTTTCTAGCGAACCTTTCATGCCTGGAGGTCTGTTATACATCCAACATTGTACCCCGGATGCTAGTGGACTTACTGCGGGAAGATAGGGCAATCTCCATGGTAGGCTGTATAATTCAGCTGTACTTTTTTGGGGCCCTAGGAAGTACTGAGTGTTATCTCCTGGCAGTAATGTCATATGACCGGTACTTGGCTGTCTGTTGGCCCTTGCACTATTTAACACTGTTACATGGAACCCTAAGTGTGGGGCTCACAATTGGCTCATGGCTTTGTGGCTTCTCAGTGGCAGCTGCCTTCCAGGCTGCTATGCTATCCAGCTTGACTTTCTGTAGAGGCAATAAGATTGACCATTTCTTCTGTGACTTGAAACCACTGCAGAAGCTCTCCTGCTCTGATCCCCATCTCGTTAACCTAGTCTGCATGAGTTTAACATCCTTGGTAACCTTGGTCCCCTTTGGACTTACTTTAGCCTCCTACTGGAAGATTCTTTCTGTGGTCTTGCATATACCTTCCATTATTGGAAAGCAAAAGGCATTCTCCACTTGTTCTTCTCATCTTGTAGTTGTGACTTTGTTTTATGGGACTTTAATCTTGGTCTATGCTGTACCCATGGCTGGCCAGGTGCCGGCTCTTAATAAGACCTTCTCCTTGTTCTACACTGTTGTCACTCCCATGTGTAACCCTCTTATCTACAGCCTCAAAAACAAAGATGTCAAAGAGGCTCTGAAAAAATTAAGAATTTGATGACATAATGTTAGCTTTACTTAAGTAATTGAAATGATAGCAATCGGAAGCTAAACCAATCCTTTAATCACCTAGGAAGTCTTAGTGAGACCAACATAATAGAGTAGGTTATGATTATTGTAGCTCCAAATACTTACTAAGTTCCCAAATCACTACTTTATGGAAGAGTTTTTCCCAATATACTTGGAAAAATCTAGTTTTCCTCGAGCACATTTACACTGCAAGAGGGAATAAATACTTGATTGTTTATAGGAAGGAATGCATAGTGAGGTACATAATATGTAATTGATGTACTCAGTGTCACCAAGAGCACAACCTAGGAAGCAAAAACTGATTTTTATTTGTTTCATTACTATTCATTAAAATATGATGTTAAAACCAATTAACATGTGCAATTAATAAAAGTTAATAAAATTCAATAGTGACAGTTCTTATTTTGATTCTAGTGCGGCTCTACTGTTTTTTGTATTTTTTATTCATGGAAAATTTAGTATGTGTATACACTGAATATTGGCTATTTTTCACCCTTCTACAACTGCTCTCATCCCTTTTCCTTTCTCCCCTTCATTATTTAATTTTTAAAAATATTTAAAATTTTATTTATTTTACATACTAACCACAGTTTCCCCTCCTGCCTTTCCTCCCGTTCCCTCCCTCTACATACCTGGTCTCCCCTCCATTCACTCTTCCTTCCTCTGTCTCTACTCAGAAGGGGTAAGGCCTTCCATGGTAGTCAACAAAGCATGGTATATCAAGTCAAGGCAGGACCAACCTCCTCTCCCTTGCGTCAAGGCTGGGCAAGGCATCCCATCATAGGAAGTCGGTCCCAAAAAGATAGCTCATATGCCAGGGAAAATACCTGGTCCCACTGCTAGGGGCTCCATAGACAGACCAAGCTACACAACTATCACCCACATGCAGAGGGCCTAGATCAGTCCCATGCTGGCTCCCTAGCTATCCCCTCCAGAGTCTGTGAGCTCCCATAAGCTCAGGTCAGCTGTGTCTGTGGGTTTCCCCATTATGACTCCCACTTACTCATATAATCTCTCCTCCCTCTCTTCAGCTGGACTCCCAGTGCTTGGCTGTAGATGTCTGCATCTGCTTCTATCATTTATTGGACAAAGGCTCTATGATGACAATTAGGGCAGTCACCAATCTGATTACAGAGGAAGGCCAGTTCAGGCACCCTATCTACTATTGCTAGAAGTCTTAGCTGGGGTTATCCTTGTGGGTTCCTAGGACTTTCCCTGACACAAGGTTTCTCCCTAAACCCATAATAGCCCCATCTATTAAGATATCTCTTTCATTACTCTCCCCCTCCATCTCGCCCCCAACTGGACCACCCTGATTCTTCATGTTCCCATCCCCTTCCCTCTAACCCTTCCCCCAGTTTGCCCAGGAGATCTCATCTATTTCCTCTTCCTAGGGTGATTCATGCATGTCTCTCTTAGGGTCCTCCTTGGCACCTAGCTTCTCTGGAACTTCGGGCTGTAGTCTGGTTATCCTTTGCTTTACATCTAATGTTCACTTACAAGTGAGAACATACCATGTTTGTCTTTCTGCATCTGGGTTCTCTCACTCAGGATGTTGTTTTCTAGTTCATTTATTTGCCTGCAAATTTCATGATCTCATCCCTTTCTTTTTCCTGTCGAAGTTCTTCTTCCCAACAACTCCTCTGCTTTATTTATTTATTTATTTATTTATTTATTTATTTATTTATTGCCCAGTGGATTTAATTATATTTGCTTGCATGGGTATGAATGGAAAAATGTTTACTGTCAGCTTATCAATGGGTACACCAATGAAGAAAATGATGCCTCTGTTGATACATCTGGCCAGACAGGTTGGTATTGCAGCATATAATGTCTAGAGCTGCATGAGGCCATTGATGACATATAGTTATGGGGATAACTAGCTGCTTTCTGAATGGATTTGAGGTCTGTTCCACAGTATGAATTTCATGTCTGGCACAATAAACCTCAGACAGTTCATGACTGGGGAGATCATAGGCCCTGGAGAAGCCTATTGTTGTTACATAAATAGTCATGCTGTGAAAGTGTCTTCAAAATATTATGTTTATACTTGAAGATTTGTGTTGCTTCCAACTTTGAGCAGAGAAAGTTTTTCTGGAGTGGGTAGTGGTTAATTAAGAGACACATTACTGTTTGTTGGAGATAAAATACTGGTAGCATTCAGTCATAGTTGGGACATCTGTATCACACCCCACCAAGGCTTAGGGAACACATAGATAAGTGGGAAGAAAGAATTTAAGAGCTGGCTGATGAAGAAGAGAGCTGTGAAATGGTGAGTTCAGGTCATAGCATGGGTGCTGCACAAATCAATAATCAATTCACAACACTTGTGGTTACCTGTACAAAATCTGCATAATATCAAGCCCCTCAAAATTTCTGCATGAATTTGGGAGAGAATCCCAAGGCTCCACTCTTGGTAGAGGAGTTATTGATAGTGGGTGGTTAGTGAAGGAGGGTGAGTCACTTTCTTTTGGACACATGGCTCCTAGTAGATTGCCCATATGTGCCCCCCTGCATATACACGAAAACAACACTACCTGGACTCAGAAGGTTTTCAGTAAAAACTATGATGACACTAAGTTGGAAGGAAGACAGGATGGAGAGAACTAGGTTGAGCTGGAGGAAGGTAATGATGGATGGCTATGATCTAAATATGTTGTATAAATGCATAAAATTTTCAAAGAATAAATGAAGATGGAGGTTTATGTTCTGCCTAGTCCCATAGCTGTTTAGCCCCAAATAAACACGTGGAGACTAATTAATTATAAATGTTTGGCTGATGGCTAATGCTTCTTATTGGCTTAATTATTAACCCATTTCTATTAATCTATGTATTGCAACAAGGCTATTGCTTACCAGTAATCTGGCATGTTACTCCTTTGGCAGCATGGCATCTCTTGGCCACCTCTCCTTCCTCTCTCCAGCCTCCTCCTGGTCTGGTATCCCCATCTGTGCTTTCTGCCAGGCTAGTCTTAAGCACTTGCAGCAATATCTCAGTCATGTGAATTGATGGAAGCACAGTTTTTCCAGATTGTTTTCCTTTAATATTTATAACTACTTACTGCATTTCTATTCTCTTTCTGTTCTCCTCCCAGGTTTTTTTTCTTTACTGACATACACCTGAGTTTTTCTCACTGGACTCACAAGTGTTTCTATTTCTTTTGTCTTTGTTACTAGTTACATAACATTATCAAATGGCATAATAAAGCTACACACTTCAATAGAGAAGAAAAATTATAAAGAGTATTCTGCTCAGAAAGGGAGAGAACACATGGATTCATTTATTCAATCAAAATATTTATTGAAAGCCTAATATTACCCATGAATTGTGCTACATGCTAAGGAGAGAACAGTGAACAATGTCGACAGTTTCCTAGCTCAAAGATATTATTGTTTAATAGCCATGGTGTCAAATTGTTCAAAATTTATATTATAACATTGTAGAGTAGGTAGATCTTGAAAGAACAATGCATAAAGTCTCAAAGTGAAGCTCTGAGGCTTCTGTTTACCTTAATTTTAAAAGGAATTAATTAGTCTGAAATAACCTAATAAAAAGACCCAAAATTGCATGTTAGTGGGACATATAAACAAAGAAAAAGGCACATGACCTTTCCTTTCTCATGGAACCCTTTATGGCTGACTTTATGTTATGCCTTCCCCCAGAGAAGGAATTTATTCTTCTTCTTTGATGTGTAGCATTACTGTTCTGCACATTTTTGTGCCTAGGTTCTGTCTTCCCATGAGATTGTAAACTTTACAGACAGAGACAGAGTCATTTGAAGTCGCACTTAGCATAGTAGACATGGCATTTATATAGGATGGAATATAAGCTCCTCAGCTTGGGACTCAATGGTTTCCATTACTTCATTCCTGCCTCCTCCAGTCTCATCTCCTATTAGGCTGCATATTACAATTTACTATACCACTGTTGTAAATAGTTACTTATACCCATACACTATTTATACAATGCCTAGATAATATTTTCAACTTTTTGACCCTTAGATTTACCATCATTTTCAGAAAGATTTGCCTGTCTTTTTTCATTTATCATATTGTAGAGCCAAATGGTGTTCTCCTACTGCTATGGAAGTCACAGTGTGCAAAAGAGAATATTAGAGATCAGGAAGAGAGAAAAAGAAAAGAGATACCTGAATAGAGGGAGCCATTATAGGTTTAAAGAGAAATCTGGCACTAGGGAAATGTCCAGGGATCCACAAAGATGACCACAACTAGGAATCTAAGCAATAGCAGAGAAGCTACCTTAAATTCCCTTCTTCTATAAGAGATTGATGCCTACCTTAAATGCCATCCTAGAGCCTTCATCCAGTAGCTGATGGAAGCAGAAGCAGACACCCACAGCTAAGCACTGAACCAAACTCCTGGAATTCAGTTGTAGAAAAGGAGGAGTGATGAACAATGGGATCAAGACCATGCTGGGGAAACCTACAGAAACAGCTCACCTGAACAAGTGAGAGTGCACAGATATCAGTGTGACAGCTCGGGAACCAGCATAAGACGGAACCAGGCCCCCTGAACATGGGTGTCAGTTGTGAGACCAGAGCAATCTATGGGGCCTCTGGCAGTGGAACCAGTATTTATCTCTAGTGCACAAATTGGACTTCGGTAACCCATTCCCTATGGAGGGATTCTCTCAGCTTAGAAAAATGGCGGAGGACCTAGGCCTTGCCCAAAATGATGTGACAGCCTTTGATGATCCCCCATGGGAGTCCTCACCCTCCCTGAGGAGTGGATGGGGGTGGAATGGGGGTTGGTGGGAGGCATGGGAGGAAAGGAGGGAGATGGAACTGGGATTGGTATGTAAAATAAGATTGTTTTTAATTTAAATAAAAAAGAAGTTCAAAAGAACAAAAAAGGAATTGTCATGTTGTCTAGATTCATTTATACAACAAAAATATTTATTGAACTTACTGTTCACCTCCAGGATCTTTTTACGGAAGCATACCCAAGTTTGTCTTGCTAGGTATACTTACAGCACTATGAATTTTACTGCTATGTCTTCTATACCCAGAAGAATGCTTGCCCTATAGGAAACCCTGAGTAAAATTTTTTTTTTTTAGTTAATTGTCCGGTGCTCTTCTACTCTTACTAAGCTATTTATACTATTATTACTTTTTTGATTTCAGGAATCACCTATATCATGATATTCCCTCAAGGGATTAGTATGGTCATAAGCACTGTGAAAGAAGAGTGCAGCATTCTAGGAAGGCACATAGCAAGGGTAATTTATTTGGGTCATGTTGAAACTACCGGATATAGCGTGATTGAAGTCCAGCTGTAGTCCATGAGGTTAAGATACCTTTATTCAGATAAACACCAGCCAAACGCAAGCCAGAGTGTGCCCAGAGGCAGCAGGCTAGGGAGGCCAGAGAGAGAGCCTCCCACGTCTCTGCCGCCCCTTTAAGAACCCCCTATGCATCATCCTGAACCTCCCCTAACCACGCCCTGGCAGGCATAGTCAGGCACACCTGTACCTAGCTCCTAGGAGGCGGGGCTACAGTGTCTCCCTACAATAGAAGAAGGATTCTGTGAAAGATATAGCATCTGGAAAGGGGGTTAAATGACGAATAGGAATAATCTAGACAAAGAGTAAGTGTAATGTTGTAGACAGAGAGAGAAAGAACATAAAGTTGGGTTGTTAGAGAGGTGAGGAAGATCAGGGAGGAATACATGATCAAATGTATTGTATGAAAAATAGTTTTTTTTTAAAAGATGGGGTGAGGTAGTGGGGAGAGGCACTAACAACAAAGTCTGTAGTAGTACAGACTTTAGAGTATTCTGGGAACAGAAAAAGACAAGTGGGATTAGAAAGTAGTGGTAAAGGGAGAGAGTATCAGAGCTAAGAATGGAAAGCAATAACTTAATCCAGACCTTCACTGAACTTCACTGTGAGAGTGTAATTCTTGAATAGTTGCTAGTAGAATAACATGACCTACTTTATGTTTTCAGATCTTACAGGATGCTGGTCAAGGAATACTTTTTGATAGCAGTAAAGAGCTAATAGGTGTTGTTAAACTAATTAGAACACAATCACTATTATTGGTCAGCAATTATGATAGTGAATATTAGCAGAGATGAACACTGAACTGCATTTGATATATTCAAAAGTAGAATTGATGGGGTTTATTGATGATTTGCATGGAGGAAATATCAATAATAGCTTCCTTTTTAGTGGTTGTGAATTGAATAATTCCTTGCACTACTCATTGAAATATAGAATGCTAGAGTAGGACCAGGTTTGTGGGAAAGGAGAAATGATACACCACGTTTTGCACAGAAATGTTCTGATTTGGTGGTGGATGTCAAGTAGGTAATTACATATACTGATTTGGAAATCTGGAGAGATAGATATTTCAAAAATATAAATTTAGAAGTCATCTGAATGTAGGTGGCATTTAAAAGCATGAAAGTGGGTGCAATCATGCACAGAAACAATTAGAAGGAGAAGAGAACCAAGAATAGTATCATGGAAACTCCATCTCTTAGACATCATGTAGTTAAAGAATATCCAGCAGATGAAGGTAAGATAGAGAGGTAGGAAGAAATAACGAACCTAGAAGAACATATTTAAATAAGAAGAACCTGATAAATTATGCTGAAGAAAGGCTATTTAGCAGAGGAATAAGCTACCCACAAACAAGTGTTTATTATATGTGATACTGGACATCACTGGACATCACTGAGTATTTCAGGGAAGAAATTCTTAGTAGTGATGTGTGTGAAGCTACACTGGAGTGGCACAAATGAATAGCAAAAAGAAAAGAAGGCATCAAGTGTAGCTAATTCTTTGGATAAATTTGACCCCAAAAAGTAGTAAGTGTAGTCAGAACTGGAACAGGAAGCTTGAGGGGAAATGTTACTTTTATGGTAAAAGTAGAAAATATTTGATTCCTATTTCCTTTAAAGTATTTTTTTGTAAATGACTTTAAAAGTCTCAGGATTTGGGGTTAAGAATGAAACAGGGATATTTGTGATAAAGCAGCAATAAAGGCCTTTGGAGAGAAAAACTCCTTCGGGTGTTGAATAGTATTAAAGAATGAGAAGTTGAAGAAGCAAGATACTGTAAGGACATGATCCCTGCAAAGTCATGAAGGTCCAAGTTCCAGAGCACATGTGAAAAATGTTGGCCTCTGATAAAAGCAGTGGCATTTACATTGTGGCAAATATGTACTGAATGCCTACTATGTTCTTGGTTTTCTTTCAAGTACTATGGCTACAACAATGCATAAATCACAATTTCTACTCTTATGGCACTCCCAGCTTGATGGGGCACATGGGCAATCAAACACATAATTATAATTAGGTTTATTAGTGCCATGATAATGACAAGGATCTATGGAAGCAATGAGGAAGAGACATTGTTATAAATTAAGTTGTACTCCTCCCAAATAAAGTTATGCTCAAGTCCTAATGTCCAGTACTTCAAATACAACTGATGCTGTCTTCACTGAGGTTATCAAGTTAAACTGAGTTCATGAGGATGGTCCCTAACTCCCCTAATTTATTATTACCAGGACTCTGATAAAAGAAGATCATGGGGCACAGGGATAGACACTCAAAAGAATACCATATGATCATAAAGGTATAAATTAGGGGTATACACATTCATGCTAAGGAATGTCAAAGATCATCAGAGATCTACCAGAGGCCAGGAGCAAATCATGCAACAATTTCTGCCACAAAGAAACCAACCTTGGGTTAATGTCAGACTTTCAGTCCCCAAGAATAAGAGAAAGTAAATTTCTGTTGTTTAACTAACCCACTTGGTTAGAATAAGCACAAAATATGAATTCAGACAGTCTAACCATTCTGGGGAGCACTGGTCATATAGTAAAGGAAGCCTTCCCAAAGGGGATGTCATCAGAGCCAAATCATGATGAACAGATTGAATTTTGTAAGTAGAGCCTGGGGAGAGCATCCCCCAGAAGTTGATCACCATCTGTAATAGTTTGAAAGTGAGAGAGAATATGCATATCCAAACTGCTGCACTTAATCTAATGTGAGTGTATGTATAACATACAGTCCATAGTGATGAACACAGAGACCTGAGAAGCTCAAGAGCCCTCATGAAGAGACTTCTATTCCAAATGAAATATTTTTTCTTTTTCATAAAACCAAGTGGGTTTCATTCTCCTCTTTAGCGTTTACCGGTATATCTTAATTTCTCCAAAATGTCTTCTCTTGCATCGACTGTGGTACTTCTCATGTGAACAAGAACTTTTTACTTAGTGTATTTCAATATATACAAACTCTTGAAGAGAAGCAGTGGTGTTCAGATTGATGAGAGGTGCCCAGTGTGTGTTGAGGGAAGTGGTTAGCAAATAGGCTGTCTTCAGTAAATGACTATGTGACATGCTTTTAGAGATGGCATTGGACATTTTGGCTTACTTTGGAGTGATAATCCAGCATACTCCATATTTTCTTTTATACATCCTCTTATTCATGGACCTTACCTTGGTTCATATTTAACTTTTCACTTGATTTTTCCCAGTAGGCCAAGGCCCTTAAAGGTGCTACATAAACTTCTTATACCCCAAACCAGCAGTCCTCACTCTAGGCAGACTCTTGGACATCATGGTTTCTACTGTCCCCAAAGGAGATTGGTTCACACTATGCAAAGCCCTTGTTTCTACTACTGATTCTGCCAGGACTAGTGCCTCACTTAGTACAATCAGGGTCACTAGGTCAGTTTCAAGCGAATAATTCTGGTCTGAATGGGCCAAAGAACAGGTGGCAGCTCTGGCTAAAACCACAGGATGGAGTGATGGGGTTACTGGGCTTCCCAGGAGGGCAGAATAAGATAATCTGAGTAGTCTCTAAGAGAGCCAAGTTTGACCTATGAGATTCATGGTAAAGATGGTAAACAGGGCCCTGAAACAGTAAGACTGGTAGTCAACACAAGATACTAGAAAGACATGTATAAATTAGACTGACTTCATTAAAAAGTATATGTCTTCTCCAGCTGAACCAATTTCATGGAAACTCACGAACTCTAGACCAACAGCCATGGAACCTCCATGGGACCTAACTAGGCCCTCTACATGTGGGAAACAATTGTGTAGCTGGTTCTATCTGAAGGGCTCCTGACTGCAGGACCAGTATCTATTCCTGGTGTGTAAACTAGCTTTTTGGAGACCATTCCCTATAGTGGGATGCCATGCTCAACCTTAATGCTTGATCCTGCCTTAACTTAATGGGCTAGGCTTTGTCAGTCCCACACGGGAGTCCTTACTGGGTAGGAAGAATGGATTGGGAGTGGGCTGGTGGGGGGAGTGAAGGGGGACAGAAAGAGGGTGGGAGGGAGAACTGTGGTTGGAATGTAAAAGGAAATTAAAAATAAACTTTAAAATGTATATGTCTTTTCATGCTTGCCATATGTGCTTGCACAACATGCCCTAACTTGAATATGTTCTGTCTCTGTCTCTGTGTCTCTGTCTCTGTCTCTGTCTCTCTCTTTCTCTGTCTCTCTCTCTCTCTCTCTCTCTCTCTCTCCTCTCTCTCTCTCTCTCTCACACACACACACACACACACACACACACACACAGCACAGCACACAGATACAAAATGATTGTATATAGACCTGTACTCACCTGGAACAATATAACAGGGCATGCTTAGTTGGTAGCTACTATTTGCCATTTTCCTGGAAGAAGATACTCCATACAAATGCATTTACCAATATTGAAGACAAATTTCAAGAGGCCAAGTCATTTTGCTGTAATTGTTACCATTGTATATGCAAAGATATGTATATATTGATATGGATAAGCATATCCTTCATGGAAATGCCTTCATACAAAATACACACACACACACACTATATATATATATATATATATATATATATTATATATATATATATATTCCCATACAAGCTGCCTATGTACCCTACAGCTAGATTTGTAGGTAGATCTTTTTCTTACAGTCAATAGTCTGCCTCTTTCATCATAGTTCTTCCTTCATCTGCCCACTAACTATTGGGATTAAAAAGTTCATACTCCATTCAATATACAGTAGATGGTTTTAATTGATCATACATGACACAGTTAAAGGCCTTTTAACTACAAAAAACTTTACTACGAGATGGGCTCAGGGGGAGTTATTAAAAATCAGTGCATAAGAGCTCCTTGGGAGATCATTATTTTGTATCCCTCCACTTCAAGTTGTTTATTATTGATAACAAGGTGAGAGGAAATTCCCTGACTTCATTAGAAACTTGGAAAAAATAACTTTACCTTGCCAATACCTTCTTTTCTTGTTGGAAACCATTTCTTGTGGGAGGTGCTTTGTTAAAATGGCCTGCCCTATGCATCTTCTTTGTGTAAAGGGGGCCTTAATAGACCCCTTGGAAGCTTCACATTCCAGTCCTTGATAACAACCCCTGCACATGTGCACATGTACACACACACACACACACACACAGAGAGAGAGAGAGAGAGAGAGAGAGAGAGAGAGAGAGAGAGAGAGAGAGAGAGAGAGAGAGCTATCTCTTTAACTTAATGTTGGAAAGAAAACAATTTAGTACTACCTGGACTAGTGATATTTGCATGAGTATCATGTCAGAATAGAAGAAAAAGTTTTACAAGCATTTCACTAACAACTTTTTCACCTCTCCCTTCTCCCCCTCTCCCATCTCCCTCACAGTGCTCACAAGAATCCTTATCTGCTCTTTGAAGTCAGGATAACTTTAAAGTGTGACATACCTTGGTTGACAGATACTGTAATAGATGTCTATTGGGCAGTGGTCAGAAAAAGATGTGTTTTCAAGTGTATGCCCCAAATAAAAGACACGTCTAAAGAATACTCGTCATGGAAGTCAATTGCTTCAAATGTTTAAGATAGGTCTCATCTTTTCATGTTAATTCTCCTTGACACAATTTAGTCTTCTTTGGTTGATTTTAAGTCATCATTATGGACAACAATTACTGGATTTCACTGAGGTGTAGAAATATCCTAAAGGAACTCTCATGAGAAGTACCAGGTTCTTTAATCACCCACTAAAGGGCCCTGGCCTATTTACTTTATAAGAAGTATCTTGTCTTCTCTCTAAACTTTTTGACTACTACTAATGTTGTATACTCCTCCCATAGGCCTATCACATTTACTATTCTACCTTAAGTTCAGCAACCAAACTCAGTTAAAATGTGTATAAGTGCTATTGAGAGCCTTGCGGGCAGGATTTCTAGAAGTAGTCTCCATAGGTTTGGATAGATTATTTTTGTGTCATCACTTTGGGATTCTCTGAGGTTATTAAAGGATAATCATTAGTTTTAAGTTCCACAAATAATAAAAAATTACGGTTCTTTAAGAAGAGGACCTTTAGGTACATATAACATTTTAGTTAGGAGTCATACAGATAAATAGGTAAGTTCATGATATACAACTCCATCATTTGTATACCAAGTTTTAGAGTTTTCTAAGTTATCAGCTAGGAAAAGAAATAATTTGATTGGTAAATTACTTCATTATATAAATAATGGAAGGTAATAGTATAGATTTTATTTACATCTGAAACTATCTGTTATACTTTTCTATTTACTAGCAAAGATTCCATTGTCATCTACTTCAATAAAATTAGTTTTTTGCATTAACTTAAGTAATTATTTATAAAATTAGTTATTTACATTTGGAAGCAACAGCAAAGAATAACAATACCTCAATTAATCATTTCACTGAGAAGAAAGTTCACTTGAATAGATTCCATTCTGGCATGCAGAGACGTAGTGAATTAATGGAAGTCTTGAGTAGCAGTAATGGCAGCTGGGGAGGGCATATATATAATAGCATCAACTCAGGAGTGACTGGTTTGTATTATTCTCCCAAGGAAACAGAAATACATCCCCTGAGCCTGGGAGAACCCGACTATCTCCTTGGATGATGGCTGAAATGGAATCCTGTTTCTGACATTAACTCTATGAAAGAAGTATTTGAATAACAAGAGTCAATATTCATTACAACTTTGAAAGATACTTTGACCTTGATAATTCTGACTAGTTGTTCAATCAATTAATAGTATGTGCCCATAATGTGCCATGTACCATGCAAATTGTTTTATGTGTCATTTCATCAACTCATTTGTGATTGATCTTATTTCTTCATATAGATAGGGAGACAGCAACTCAGTGACAACAAGTAATACACTTGACCAAGTCAGCAGCAAATGCTCAGAGTTAGGTTTCAAATTCAGCACTAACTCCAGAGTCTGACATAGTAACCAAAATCAAGAGCTTCAATAACTCAGGAAGTAGGATAAAAAATTAGATTCCTCTAACTGGTACATGAGAATCAGAGTAACCCCCTTACCCCAAAGCCTACTTACCTATTCTTCAAGCCTGTGTGTCAGTGACCTTTAGTTAGTCCAAGCTTTGATTACACAATGTATGAAAGAGAAAAAATGACACCAGTGTCCTAATTTCTAAAATAATCATCCTTGAGGTTACATTTACTCTGCCCAAAGGGAAGTTGTTATTCAATGTCTGGAGCCATGGCCAAGGCCAAATTGACAACATGCTTTAAACTCTCAGGAACAAATCCTTCAAAGTCTACTAACCAGTTCGACACTATCTGGCATTGGCATCAAAATGCTTGTTCTTTCATGTCATTGCCAGAAAATGAAAATGATGACTACTGCTTGCAGCAAAAGATCACTATCAAATGTTGTATGAAATGAACTTGCAAGCAAGATACTTTACATGCTAAGAAATGCTTACTAGGGGATGAACACTATGGAGAACAAGAAAAGAGACTGCTCCAAAAGATGTAGTGACAGTGTCCATGCTAATGTGTCAGCTGGCCATCTAGCACTCCACAATAATGATGAGAATATTGAATACATAAGATATTTGCTTCACTGATAATCTTTATGGCTTGCAACTGGAAAAAGGATGGCAGATGAACCAAGTTTTGTTTTAGAAGCTGACTTCTCTTTGGAAGAAATCCAAAATACAAGTGAACTTTTGGTAAAGATGTCAATGCAATTTGAGTGATGAATGAAAACATGGAAGATGTGACATTTCTTTTGAATTTTCAGGGGGAGCTCATCAAAACAAGGTGTTTTGAAACAGAATTGTAACCAGGGTGACAAATGGCTTATCTAGCATGATCAAGGTGTATACAGACTAGACACTTAAGAGATAAATGGCGGCACGCTGGAGACCTCAAAACAGGTACAGAATTCAAATACAGATGAAGACAATGGACTTGGGTTCTTTTACTACTATTATTAACTTGTTGATTTACTAATATTGTACCTTCAAAAACAAGAAGTCAAGCTAGTAAAACAGACATTCTGTGGCAGTGAAGGAATTGTGTGATTGAATTCTTCACTAAAAAGTTTGACATAACTTTTGATATTTTGGTTTTGACAGATGCCACCTAATAATCCTTAGGGTTTCAGATCTGTCCTCAGCTCTTGGGACAAATATAGCTCAGAAAATTAGAAATTCATGTTTACTGACTTTGTCATCCCATTACTTAATATCTTATGACTTTGATCTGGAACTACTTCTCTTACTTGGTCCTTCAATTGGTATTCCAGCGTCCCTAGAAGTAGTGTACTGAGTTATTCTTCTGTCAGTACATAAAATCTGGTGGTTGTGACGCACAATCCATCCTACTATTTAATAACACCATGAAACAAAGTTTATATAAGCCATGTTAAATCAAACCTTGAACAACAAAAAAAAATTTTAAGAAGTGATACTATATCCTTACATTCCATTTGTATGTTACACTGGCAGTGATTTTGGACTATAGATGAATATAGAACTGAGAAATGACCTTGAAAAGCCCGCAGAGCTTTAAAAGAAGAAAATGGGGAATACGTTATAATTTTCCAAATGGATAACGTACAGACATCTACTGTGTATGTGTTACCTGTATTCTTGTGTTTGTCTACAATTTACCTGTGTACTGCAATCCATTTGGTAGAGTGCATGATACCTACCTAACTCTTAGCATGTTTCTGTTCCTGAGAGGCCATATTACCTCTTGGCCATATCTTTGGAGTACTTTATCCATTTACACTGTTTGGAAACACAGTAACAGTCTTTTACTTGAATATGGTCACCACCACTCTCTTGAAAGCAATTCTGCTTCTGCCTGTCCTACGTAGACAGCTTTATACAGAGATGTGATAATGACCAAGGTTGTAGCATAAACATATAGGTATTATTGGCACTTTTCCACTAGATCAGTCCTGAAGTCCATTTTACCTCTTCTTATTACAGGTTTGTTCATTCTAGATCTCCTCTCTCTCTCTTGCCTGAGCAGATGCTGAAGTACCAACAAACCGTCTGGCCCAAACAGTGAAGGTTACGGTACAAATTGGAGATGTAGCTCTTCTAATCTAGTATGACAGTTTGTACTGATCAGGTTAATGGGGGATAATTTCTCATTGGCTTGTACAGAGACATGAAAATTTAATCTGATTTTCTATTAATTACTCTGTCCAATCATTAACATAATGTTTCACTAAATAGAGAAAAAAAAACTGTTCACATTGTGTAGGCAAGTGCATCAACCAGAGGTCAGTAATAGAAAAGAGTTGCCTTTTGGGTATAGCAGAGGAGCTGTACTGCCACTGGGAGCAGGACACACACTTTGATATGCTTGTTAGTATTATGGATAGGCTATCATGAACCATATGCTGTCTTCCAGTTCTGGACAGAATTGCACACATTTGTAAAGTGATTGGCATTGGATCCTAGAGTACATTGTGGTGTGGGAAACAGAGTGGACTGAATTGACCCACAAGGAGATTAAATAATCATGTCTTTAGTGAGAGTAGCATAATGCTTTATCAAACAAATGAAAGGACTTTAGATGGCTTTTTTGTTCCTTAGTTAACAAATATTTATTGAACCAATTGTTCCTTGTTAAGCACTGTGCTTGATGACGGAGTTGTAGAAGTCAAATAGAACTGACATGAATCAAGCCTTGGGAAATGTATAATGCAGGTAGAAGATATGCATATATGTGCATATGTGATTATATACACACATACTATATTCATACAGTTATTTAATTGTAGTTGTGAAAAATCTGTAGTGAAAAATCAGAGTGCTTAAAAGCATATATACTAAGACTGGGTGGCACGCAATTGATTGTCCAAATTAAAAGAGTTGGACTCAGTAGCACATATTTACAATCCTAGCACTTTGGAGATAGAGGAATGAGCATTGCTATGAGTTTTAGAGCAATGTGAACTAAAAGACACCATATCTCATTTTTAAAAGGAAAGCAAGAATGAAAAATAAAGAAAAGCAAAGGACAAGAAAGAAGACAAAAAATATAATGTGTGAAAGTTCCAAGCAGGCAAATGGGTTTGAGGATCATCACACCAGGGAGACAGGAGTTTGAAGAGCAAGAAAGAGGAAAAATCTGAGATTTTGGCTAGAATTATAAATTCTTTGGCCTGGAGTAGGAGGACGGTAGGCTACCTGTTTGGGAATCTTGTTACAGGTGTCTGCTGTCCACTTCCATGGAACTTTTAGGCTTTATCCTAAGGGCAAAGTGAAGATGCTGAAGATTTCTAGGTTTAGTTGATGTGGGGGCAGTAGATATTTTTAATCTTTCCTAATGTCCAGCACACTACACAAATTCTTCAACTGTATTCACAAACACTTGTGTGTGGCTGGAGCAGATGAGGCATTTCCACTGTGCCTCTGAGCAGAAGGCAGAACCCCTGAGAGGCTGAACAGTAATTACACTTCTACTCTAGATCCAGGTTTTAACCACAAGAAGTGTGTTCTGCAGGCTCTATTTCATAATTGAGGGTAATTACAAGAAGTTAAAACTAGATTAGAGACAATTAGGCCCTATACAACAGGGAGCTCTGTGGGTGGTCGGGAGGGAGTAGGAAGAACCAGCTGGGAAAGTGTTTCCCAAACTGCTTGGCATTCTTGGACACATTTTGTAAGTGGAAGTTTGGGGATAGCTATCTGTGCTTCTGGTGTTCCTATCGGTAGCACCAGAAATTAGATTTAAATCACACGTACACACATATCACTGATAGCCCATCAACATTACCTTGTCCTCAAGCCAGAGGGTTTCATGGGCCAGATACCAAAATCGGAAACAAGTCTGAAAGATAGGTAGGTGATAAAATATATTGCTCTACAACTGAAGAGGCCCTATTGGAACAACTACATTTTTTTCTCTCTCTGGTTTTAGATACTGTAGAGGAGATGTGGCAAGCATGGATACTTCTTGCCTTTGAGTCTATTTTGGAAGTTTGGTATGGCTGTATCGAAAAATGGGGGAAAGAATTATTGCGGGAACTTGAGAGTTGGCCGTTGGCACAGCTAAAAGCTTTGTTCCCATCCCTGGGACACCGAGGGACCATGGAGGTAAAAAGCAAAGAAAGAACAGGTTTAGATTTGAACTCTAAAATGATCTATCAATATACTATGTGAAGGGTTCATAAGGTGACAGCAAGGGACAAGGTTGAGATTATTCAGTTGGAGGTGCCTGTGGGAAGACACCATTCCATGGCCAAGACACCATGGAATGGAGTGGAGAGAAAAGAGAGAAAAATTGTAGTCAGTTTATACAGGGGAAAAAGGCAACTTATTTCACTTTAGCTACCATACATGTGTTGTTCTGACTAGTCATTGGTTGACATAATCAACAAGTGATTGTAACTATTCTGTGTGGAATGCCATGCTAGGAGGAATTCAGGGGAATAAGGATTTATCCCTCAGCCGTAGATGCAGTAACTTTGGTTGTTCAATGAACACAGTGTGGTTAGCCTTTAAACAATATATACATCACCAAGAATGGACTTTGCATGATGTTTTTATATGTATTTGTACATATACATACAACCATATACACACATATGCATTCGTGTATATAACAAAATAATCAAAGAAAAACAAGATATCTACTTGAGAATGGGGGTGGGATATGGCTGGAGTTCAAAGGAAGGTATTAGGAGGGTAGATTGAAAGGAGGAAAGGGAAGGGAAACATGATGTAATTCTATTTCAATTAAAACATACTCTTAAAATTCATTTATTATTATTTTTTGAGACAGGGTTTCTCTGTAGCTATGGAGGCTGTGCTGGAACTCGCTCTATAGACCAATCTGGCTTCCAACTCACAGAGATCCGCCTGCCTCTGCCTCCTGATTGCTGGGATTGAAGGCGGGTTGGACCACTGCCTGGTCATTTTATTTATTTTAAAAACATAAGGACAATGGTGTTCCAGTCTTTGGGGGGATTTGATTAACTATCCAAATAAGCGAACTAGTCAATAATTGCTCTAGCTTTTTAGAGATGGTTTTCATCAGTAGAAAGGCAGATAATCTAAAGAAAGAAGACAAAGTGAGCTACAACAGGTAGAATATGAATACAATTCAAGGTGAGATACGGTGAATGGCCTTGCTAGGCAGAAGCTAAGGGAAGATAATAGGAAGTCCTGAAGGATGAAGAACAATGGATATGACTGTGTATATATGTGAACTGGGAAGATTCTTGGAGGCATTTGCGTGTGGATACATACAGACATGGGTAGGTAATGTAACGGAGAAAACTTAATACTGACAGATAATTCTACCAACTTCTCTCAAATACAGAAAAAGAAAGGAAATAAGAAGTTTTTATGGAATGAAGCTTTTGTTGCAATCTGGGTCTTTTTAATGGTTGACATATATAAATTGTCCACAACAATAGATTTCATTGTGACAACTACATCTATATATGTATGTATATATAATGCAATTTGATCATCTTTATCCCTTAATCTTTCACCCTGTTCCCTTTGAGCCCTGCTTTCTCCCTAGTACTCTCTTCTATTTTTATGTCATTTTAAAAACTAGATTCCATATTGAGAAAAATATGTTATCTTTCTGTGTCTTGTTTATTTTACATACATGATGATCTCCAGCTAACTCCTTCCATTTTCTTGTGAATAAGATAAGTTCAGCTTTCTTAAGGCTAAAAGTTAGTGTGTGTGTGTGTGTGTGTGTGTGTGTGTGTGTGTGTGTGTGTGTGTGTGTGTGTGTGTGCATGTGTTATACTTGTATATGTGTATACATATGTGTATGAGTAAATATTATATTTTCTTTACTTATCAGTTGATAGGCACTTAGGTTATTTTGTATCTTAGTTGTTATGAATGACCAAGTCTGGTGTTTCTAATTTTCTCTTAAAAGAAACCAATGGGTGGTTCCATAGCCTGGTGGAGTTACATCTGCCTTTAAATTTACTCTTTCTCTCTTTAGGCATTCACCTGAAACATTAGACTGTAGAAACTGGAGAGAGAGTCCCTCCCCTGGTAGTGATTTCCTGGAAGAAGGAAACAGCAGTTGCTTGAAATGCTAAGTTGTCAATCAAGTATTTGACCCCCTTTAGAGAAGTGTAAGCTGCTGGGGAAAAGACTCTGGAGATGGAGAAAGCCATTAAGTCTTCATGGCATGCTTCCACTCACTCAGGAGTCTCTGCACTGCCCTTTTAACATCCTTGTTTCTTAGGCTGTACACAATGGGGTTGACCATGGGGGTTACTACAGTGTAGAGTAGTGAGAAGACTTTGTTTAGGGCAGTGGCCTCAGTAGCCGTGGGGATAGCATACACTGTTCCCAGAGTTCCATAGTACAAAGTGACCACGATGAGGTGGGAGGAGCATGTGGAAAAGGCTCTTTGTTTTCCTGCAGCTGATGGTATCCTGAGGACAGCAACCACAATGTTTATATAGGAGGCGACAGTAAGCAAGAAGGGCACCATGGTGACAAAGGAGGCCATGAGGAAAGTAGCTTTTTCTACGTTCTCGGGATCAGAACAAGCTAGATTCAGCACGGGGGCAAGGTCACAGAAGAAATGATCAATCTCATTGGATGCACAGAACTGCAGCTGGAAAGTCATAGTGACAGTGACAACAGGAGTTAAAAAACCACCCAGCCAAGATCCGCCTGCAAGCAAGATACATGTGTGGAGGTTCATGAGAGATGGGTACCGAAGTGGGCTGCAAATAGCAAGATATCGGTCATAAGACATAGCTGCCAAGAGAAAGCACTCAACTACTGCCATGGAGCCAAAAAAATAAAACTGAGCCACACATCCTGCAAAAGAAATTGCCTCTGGACCAGAGAGAAGGGTCTTCAGCATTTTAGGAGAGATGGAGGTGGTATACCAGATTTCAAGGAAGGAGAAATTTGACAGAAAGAAGTACATGGGAGTTTGGAGGCTGCGGTCACTGGAAATTACTATAAGAATGAGAATATTCCCCAGTAAGGTCATTATATAGATTCCAAGAAATGTTCCAAAAAGGAAAAACTGTGATCCATGGAGGCTTCCAAATCCCAGAAGTAGAAACTCTTTGATCATAGTCAGATTACCCATGTCTATGAGATTCAGGCTCAAGATCTGAGGAGAAGTATATGCAACTGGTAAAAGATCAAACACTACTGGAAGGGAGCAAGAGCACCAGAAATACTGCCCAGCACATGTACTAAAGTGCTATCTCTTCTCCCCTAGAAGATACTTTGTACATCTTCTACTAGGCATACTTACCTACTAGCTGCTTTCTTCCTCCATTTTCTCCTTGCTTTGATGAAATTATTTTGGCTCACAGCTTGAAGGATGCAGTCATTTGTGATGGAGAAAGCATAGCAGCAGGCTACTCTATGGTGGCAGGAGCATATGGCTGGGGTACCTCTCCTCACATTTCAGTGGACTAAGAAGCAGAAATGCAACAGGAACCTAGGGCTACACCATAAAATAGAAGGTCTGCTTAAATTGCCCACTTTCTCCCATGGGACTCCACTTCCTAAAGGTTCTAAAACCTCCCCACACAGTGCCATGAGCTAGGAACTCAGTGCTGAAACACTCAAGTTTATGGGGGCCATTTCTCACTCAAACCATAATGGTTTGAAGGGGATCCCAAATTAAGGATTCCTTAAGAAAGAGTAATCCAATGTTTTTCCCACTTTTTCTTTGACGTAACTGATGATGAATCTTCCTTTGAGAGTCTCACGATAGGAAGCAAACAATATATAATGGTGGCAGTGACCAGAAGCTTCTCTTTTGTCCCCTACCTCATTTACTACATCTTATGTTATGATAATATAAGCAATTTCAACATTAATGATTGACTTTAAAAATAAAGCACATATTGATATGTATCACGAAAGAACACAGGAAAGAATTTCAAGCATCTGAAATCCATGTGTTTTTTTCCTTTCGTGTTGATTTTTCTATTGGTATGTAGTTTTTTTTTTTTACCAGATACAATATGTATCTTAAAACACTTTATTATTTTTATTTCTCTCATATATTACAGCCTGACTGTAGTTTTCCATCCCTTCCCTCCCCCAGTCTCCTCTCCTCTGCTCTCCCTGAGATCCACCCCCTGCCTCCTCTTAGAAAAGAGCAGGCCTCCCAGGGACATCCACCAGACATGGCTCAGCAAGCTACAATAACATTTTCTTATGTGTTAAGGAAAAAAATACTTTTCTAATGTGATTTGGATAATGCTGTACTGTAAACTATGTTACTTTTGTAATGATATTAATCAAATGTCAATATAAACTCAAGTATGCTGGAGGAAAAAAAGAATGCACTCATGTCACTTGCAGAAAAAAATGGGTTGAGATTTGCAGGTCAAGCAAAATAAATCAGACTTAGGAAGGCAAAAAGAAAGACCAGGTATGTACTGACAAATCAAGGCTGGACAGGAAAACCCAGTAGGAGGAAAAGAGCCCCATAAGAGGAGGCAAAAGAGTCAGAGACAACCTCTTCTCCTGCTTTTAGGAATCCCACAAGAACACCAAGCTACTTGGCCATAACATATGCAGCTTCCCTTAAGTTGGTATTACCTGAATTTTTTAAACAGTACGTAAGACTCAATAGCAATGAGAGTCCCAATTCTTAAAATAACAGTAAGGCAGACAACTCTTTCCTATTGAACTCCCGCACCGGCAAATCAGGGTAGATTTCACTAGCATCACTGGATGGAGGAGGGGAATTCAGACTTATTGATCTTAAATTACCAATAAGAAAAATAAAGAGTTTCTGCCAGGCTCTGTGGCTGTGTAGCTGGTTCCTTCCATGGCATCAAATTCCTATGGAAATTGGGGAAAATGTATGTAAAGTTATTCACTTGAAATGTTAGAGAGAAATAATGTTCCATCCTTCATAAATGAAAATGACATTCATGACTCACAAGCAGTAGGATGTGCATTTAAGAGGTTTCTTCCCCCACCCCCCAGGGGCAGGGATGGGTTAGCAGTGAGTCATGGATACAGCTTCCCTTCCCAACTTGCCCTGCTGTGATGCTCAGAGGCTCACATTTGGGAAGTGGCTGTCTGATCTTAGTCGGGGTCTCTGATAGGATTAGAAATTAGTCTGTGTGGTGGCACAAATGAGAAGGTATGAGAGGAGAGGTAGGGGCCTGGTTCCATAGGTGTTCAAAGTTGAAGGCTCACTCGGTGGCTGGGAAATAGGGAACAGCCATCTTTTGTGCTTTGTTTTGGGTAATGATGATTTTTCCTGAGAAGGTTACAGATAAATCAGCTTTTGTATGTGAAATCTGTGTTTAACTGCTCTCAACAAGCTGATTATTTCAAAAGAATCTTATTTAGGATGCTTCTGAAATAGGAAGGAATTTTTCATAATTTACCCTTTGCACCAATCTAGATGTTAGTGTATTAGGGTTGTGTTAAGGAAGATCCACCTATACTAGAGGAATATAGGACACTGGAACTGCTTGAGGTAGCATTGAAAGTGATTACAGTGTATAAAGAAAATCAATCAGCAGCTAAGGTTATCCCTGGAGGTGACAGCTGCTTCCTAATTGGGGAATTAAACTGCAGTGTCCTCTTACCGTTTTACTTTGTCTTCAGAGACTGCCAGCCTGCATTCAGAATCAACATTAACATCATTAGATTTTTATCATTCCATCCCAAGTCTCATTAATTAGTAATGGAATAAACTTGATTTTTCCCTCTTTGGCTTACAAACGTTTTCTTTGGTGTGTCCAAATTCAAAAGGGCTCATAGCCTCCTTAAATCCACCTTTTTATTGCATTGAAGAGATATTAATATAGATGCCAAAGAGAAGCTCAGAAGTCTTCACTGTTTGATTCTGTCTCAACACATCTTAGGACACATGCTATGCATCATATTATTGAACTGGTAGCCACTAGGGATGAAACCATAAGCAAAGAGAACATGGCACCAGCTTTTATCATTCAATCCCAAGTCTCATTAATTAGTAATGGAATAAACTTGATTTTCCCCCTTTGGCTTACATTATAATTTAGTGAGAAAAGTAGGCATAAACTAAGTGATTCTCAACCTTCCTATTGCTGTGACACTTTAATATTTTTTTTTTGGTTTTTCGAGACAGGGTTCTCTGTGTAGCTTTGGAGCCTATCCTAGCACTCACTCTGGAGACCAGGCTGGCCTCGAACTCACAGAGATCCACCTGCCTCTGCCTCCTGAGTGCTGGGGTTAAAGGCATGCGCCACCAACGCCTGGCAGTTTCTCATATTTTTATTGGTACTTCCCAACTGTAATTTTGCTACTCTTATGAGTTGTAATGTAAATATTTTTGGAGACAGGGGTTTGCAGAAAGGATGGCGACCCATCAGTTAAGAACCACTGTGTTAACCAGATGAAGTTCTGACAATTAGCTGTAAAGCTGCTACTCTGATAAGTGTTTTGAGAGAGACATATCAGATCTTGACACAAAGCATAATGTGCAGGAAAAGGTGACATAGCTTTTGTGACACAATTAAAGAAGCTACAAGTGGGGTGGACGTTATGTTTCTATGCTAAGATCAGATGTGTAAGGAGTAGTCAGAAATGACAGAATGAGAATGGGAGTTGGGAAAAAGGAAAGAAAGCTGATGTGCTAGTCCAAGCAAGGAATGGTAGGTAAGCACAAACTGAACTGGGGTAAGATGAGTCAACTTTAGGGCTTTTATACAGTACCATCAAGATGTCCTTGCACTTCTTTATATGTACTTTAATAAAAGGTTAATTTTTAAGTAAAATGTACTTCAAATATATTAGGAGCAGGCATGAAGTACAAGAAGGAAATGAGGGTGCAACTCAAGACCTAGCTTCAGCAAACACATGAATAAGCATGTCTTTCCCAAGATAGGAAGAGCAGCTGTGTGAAAGAATCCCCCCAGTATCTCTTGTTCTCTCTCGATTGTTCCCTCTCTCTCTTTCCATCCCTCCCCTCTCTCTGTTTCCATCCCTCCCTCCCTCTCTTTCTCTCTCCTGCTCCATTTCTGAAACGACAGTTTCCACTATCACATAGGTCACTCACTTAGTGGTAGACAGAGCTCTAGCTCTGAGAGATAGGGCTCTTAGTGTGACTAAAACCAAGCTCTTAAGCAAATGCATCACAAATTATTGCCCTTGTTTCCAAAAACAACCAGGGAAGAGAATGAGTAGGTCAGTGTAACCTTTACTCACCCTGTGGAAATTGCTTAAAGCCCAGGGTTAGCAATTGAATATCAGGAGCAATCTTGCACATGATGTACAAGAGAGCTCAATTTGATGGGGATTGCAAAAAAAAAATACTTTGAATGTGAGCACCGACCCCCACCTGTCATTAAGGATGATCCAATTGCACAGAACTTCCAATTATCTGTTTTTTTTAAAAAGTTGTGTTTTGTTTCATTTTGCTCTTACATGATAGAAGCAGATGTCAATGGAATTGAGGTCAGTCAAGAAACCAATTCTCAGTGATAAGTTGGGGTCAGAATGCTTTCAGTCTTATTCTTTATCTTCTCTTCATGTTCATTTCCATTTATGAGCATTAAGAATGAATGAAAAAATGATGCTCAGAGGTTCTGGAAGATCTACAATTAGTAAGATGATTTAAGTGTATCATTAGCCCCAATTTACTAAGTAGGGACAGTAGGCTCAGCTTTATAGAACTGCTAAGTAAATGCAGTGGAAAATAGCTTTGTTCTTAGCTTCCACTTATGTAGAAAACCTAATTAATAATGTTTCATGGACCCCTTACCTTGGTATTTTCCTTAATCAGGATCCATCTCAGTATTAATATTCCTATACCATTATAATCATCAAAAGGTAAAGCTGTTTGGATGACAATATAAAACTCCCCAAATTCACATCTACCACCATGTACTAATGGTTGCAATAGTACAATCATAAAAACAAAGTGCAGAAACTTCAGTAAGGAATTAATGACTATGTGAAGCCCAAAGGCATTACATCTTGTAGGATCAATCCAGGAGACCCTTTTGGAAATGGAGGAGATGAGAAGAACAACGAAAGGTTGGCTAGTGGAAGGAACATGTATAGTTGCTTCTGTCTGTACCAATTAGGTACACTTTTCTTCCTTCCTCCAAAACCCACTTCTACATATTAAGACAGAATGTAGGCGTGAAGTTCTGGTAGATCTATATTCTACTCAAAGTGTCAATGGCTTGTATCAGGGCCAATTTGTTGATGCTAGAGATCAGGGTACCACTGACATTTAGAGAAGTTCACCTTTGCAGCTTAATCCTCACTATTTAGATCAGCTTTTGTTCCCAATATGTATTAAACTCTCCCCTAAAGGAACACCTGAGAGAGAGAGAGAGAGAGAGAGAGAGAGAGAGAGAGAGAGAGAGAGAGAGAGAGAGAGAGAGAGAGAGAGAGAGAGAAGAGCATGAGAGTCCGGTACAGACAGAACCTTTGCAAGCACAATGAAATGATATTTTAACTGGTAGTGCACTAGCTTCCCTATTACAGAGGGAAGTTGGTTACTTTGTTTAACTCTCAAAAACAAATGTTTTTCTGGAATAACTCAAGTTTGTACCACACAGCAGAACATTTTGTAGAGTCCTTTTTTTTCCTTTGAAAACAACTTATAAAATATTATAGACAGCTCAATTTTTAAAGGACTTACACATTAATGCTAGAAAATCCCTGGTGTCCACGGGAACAATTTTGTTATTTGTATTTTTGCACCTAGAGACATAGAGCCAGAGAATGCTAAGATGCTTTAGACTAACATTATTGAGACCCAGAAACGGACTGGGAGATCAGCATTATTGAGACCTGGTGACAGATATTTCTAACTCAACTGTATTCTTTGATGCCAAATATTTTTCCTGTTCTATTCCATTTGTCAACATGACAGACAATGAAACTGGCTAGGAAATGTCTTGGACCAAATGATATTTGATGTGTCATCGTGTGGCATATCTGTAGCCTAAATGTGAAAATGGCAAAAATTATCTGGGTAAGTTTTGCAAAATACAGGATTAAGAAGAGAGGAACCTGCAGTCAAAATATAGTGTGAAAAAGATCTATTTTCAATAAAAAGAAAAAAATATTGTAAAAACATGCTTTTATTTTGGTTGCAACTATCGAGATATTACATGTAAAATGTAGGGAGTCTACATGATTTCATAAAATCTGAAATAAATGCATGTATCTAAATTACCTAAATGATATCAAATATTTATTTGAATCATGTCTATGAGTTGTAGCAAAAGTTCTGAAACCAATAAAATTCAGAAAACATTCAGTAGTAATCTTAAGGAAAAAAGTGTCATCATGAAGTTTTAATGAGTTTGCTTTTTAACCAGCAACATTTTTTTTAATTGGTTTCTTTCGTTTTTCTTGCCCTGCATTTGATACACTTCCTGTACTTATTCTAGTGACTTATAAGGCAGGGAACTGAAATATCCCAACCCATCACACCAATGCTTATCTGAGCATATACTGGTTATTTTAGATATCTGAGTAATAGGGCTATTTTTCTTGCATCTTTTAGATTTCATTCTGATATTTGACTTGGGTGACAGAGAAAAACTCAGTTTTTTTCTCATGCTTCTTCTACTCTGTAACATTTGAGTGTTGTAGCCATTGCTACTCAAAGCTTTTTATGTGAATCTTCCTGGTCCTAGATTTCTATCCCTCTGTAAGAAATGTTAAGAGGGTGCCACACTCACTTAGGTGTTGTGGAAGTAGCTCCCAACTCTCCTAAAACTATGACCTTTTAATACAGTTACTCATGTTGTGGTGACCTCCAACAATAAAATGATTTCGTTGCTACTTCATGACTGTAATTTTGTTACTGTTATGAATCATAATGTAAATATCTATGTTTTGCAATGATCTCAGGCAATGCCCATGAAAGGGCCATTTGACCTCCAAAGGGGTCACAACCCACATATTGAGAACCATTGTGCTAGAGGATTTGTTTTGCCACAGGGAAGCAGTAGCTAAGTGCATAAGTTTTCATGTCAGGCAGACCTGAGTCTGAGTTCTGGCTCCATTGCATGCTATCTGTGTGATGTGGAGCAAGTAACTGAATATCTTCCTGTGTCAATTTTTAATGTATAAAATAAAGGATAGGAATATTAAAACAAGGACCTCACAGACATACATGCATTTTCTATAAATTATTGAAATTAGTGAAAGTAAGGAGCTACACTTTGACAAATGTGTACCTGCATGTAGGTGATTACTCCAAAGCTGTTTTGTGTGTCTTCTCACTTTGTTTTCTCCCGATTTCCTTCATGTCACTAGTGAAAGAACTGAATGAATGTCCTTTGCATCTTCAGTAACTGCTGAGGGGACTCTTATACATCGCTGTTGTCAGAAACCTAGGTCTATGTTTCTTACCTTTCACTGTCTTCTTTTCCTCCACTCCAAAAGACTGGTCACCATGACCTCCTCATGCAGATGATTCATTCTGACATAGAACCAGGCTCCACCAAGGGCACTCTGAGTCTAGCTGCTGCTCCAATGGCTCAAATTAATATCCTGCTGAAATGTCCTCCCATTAGGGATTCAGGTCCTGACTGTTCGCCTAATATGTTGTACTCATGAAAATCAATTTCCCTTAAGCCTCGTTCCCAGGGGTAATATTTCCCCACTTAACTGGGAAAGTTAAACAAAATGGTAGATCATCTTGCACTACCAAATGCTTCACAAAACTTTCAATACTAAACTTGGTGACTTCGGAGGAGCCAACTGTAAGCAACATTTTAAGGGTCATTCTTAACATCTTCAAGAGAACTGAGCATGCAGCATATAAATCAATATTGATGATTTTTAAATGACTTGTGGCTATTCATTAAAATTACCTCTTTGACAGCCTTTTCAAAGCTGTTAATTCAAGCTATCGAATACACTCAAGAGGAATATAACTGCATTATTCGGACAGAAATATTTACGGAATACTTGCTATATTACAACATCTTACCATAGGCACAGTTTAAATTATGTGTTGAATATTTCACTAAAAAATTGTTTTATGCTTTAGTAAAACTATCCCAATGTCAAATGCATTCAGAAAGATTTTATTTATTTATTTATTTATTTATTTATTTATTTATTATAATACATCCTAGCCACAGTTTCCCCTCCTTCCATTGCTCCCAGTCCCCCCCCCACCTCTCCTCTTCCCAAGATCCACTCTTCCTACATTTACCTTTCTTCTCTAAAAAAGTCTTGTAAGAAATTTTGGAGAAATAAGAAATATTTTGTATGATTACCACTACTCTGGTTCTAAGTCTGTCTCATAAGTTTAAATACTTAAAATTTTCATAGAGTGAGTCACCTCTGTCATTTAAATTGACCATTATTCACCATCATCAGAGTCTGTCAATGTAGGAATATGATTTCTCTGTGTTATCAGCGATGCTATTGTGTCCTTAATGTTGAGACACCTTCAAAGAGAATACTTCTTCCCCCCCCCTCAATACAGTTATCTTTCTTCAAGGAAGGCACTAGGATCCAAGATGTTTTCATTCTTCCTAGAATATTCCCTGGGACAGCAACAGGTACATTTTAGGACTTTCCCTGTATCTTTATTTTTTAGGATAAAAATAAATAAATCTGGAGGTGGATACATGGTAGGAAATGTAGACAACAAATTTAAGTTCTCAAAAGTGCTGTCTGTATATAAGTCTTGAATCAGGGGAGACTGGACAGTTGGACAGAGTGCTCTGAAATCTGTTGAGTCTATTAGGAAGGCCTCATGCCTATCATTTAAGTGTCAAGAGAGGATTTTTCTGGAAAACAGAGATTGATTTGCACAGTCATGGTAGAGGAGTGGAGAGGGCACATACTGTAACATCAAAAAGAACCCATCAAATTCCAGCCTGTCCTCTTAATAGATGGATGGCCTTTTACAAATTTCTTAAGTTCAATGGATAGCATGTTTTCATGCTCAACATTCAGACAATATATGGTATTATTAGGTTACTATGCAGTAACCTAATAATACCATATACACAAAGTCCATATTAAATAGATATTCAATAAAAATTAATTATTCCCTCCATGTCTTATGTTTCTTTGATGAAATCTTGGGGAAAAGATCATCAGCTTCATTCACTACAAAGAAAGGTACATGGAATGTTAGAATGATACAGAAATTAGGAGCTTGAGAGAAGCACAATTTTGTGTCAAGTGGCATGTAATACTAAAAATTTCATAGAAGACTCATTTACTAGGCAGTGCATTTCCTTGGGGCAAAGAGTTGACCATAACTCACAAGATTTACTGAACAATGGAAAATTCAGAGGACACCAATCAAGCTTAGTGATGATCTTACTTGGACATAGCTTTGTCCTTCACAGGACTTAAGAGCTGCCATGGAAAGACATTTTGAAAATTGGATGATTGGCTCTCAAAGTTTGCTGGTAGACTAAAAGCAAAGTTTGGACTAGGCAATCTTTGCTGAAGAATGTTATTGATATAGAGTGAAGCTGGGACCTGGGCAGGCTACTAAGTGCCGTTACATAAAGGAGTATAATTTCCTGCTCTGTATTTTTATCACAGATTCTAGATGGTGAATTGGATCATAAGTTTAATGAACCCCTCTTGTAAGAATTTGTAGTAGGTAGGAGGGTGGTTTTCATCAAAGCATAAGTGGAAAGGACAAAGGAACAAGATCTGAGGTTGTCATAGGAACCTCTTTCCTCTCAAGGGCCATCAGCAGGATTAAATAATAGCCATGGTGTGCACTAGCAAAACTAAGGATCATGGAGTAGGGTAAAGCACATGCTGGAAAAGAAGATGTGTGGGAGTATGAGGCAAGAGAAGAAAGAGAAAAGAGGAGAGTGTTAGTGCCACCACTAGCAAGTTTAATTTCTCCACAGTTGGGGTTTGCAAAACTCCGAGCCCCCTCCATTTGTTCCACTTGAGCATGTAGTCTCCAGCTACTCAGATGACTGACATTTGCCAAGTACCTGTTTTGTACCATGGAAGGCACTGTGGGCAACACAGGCAATATTAGAATCCAGGTGAGTACAAAGGAACATTGAGTGTGTCATACAAGAAAGTGGATTTTATATAAAGCTGAGATGACCAATGCAAAGTACTAGAACTACAGGCAAGAGAGAAAGTTTTCTAGAGTAGAATTCTGGGTGTGAAAGACTCCAGTATGTATGATGGAAGAGGGCATTCAAAACAAGTATAATGGATTGATCAGAGAGACAGAAAGACACTCTACTCTGTTTTATATGTACTAGATACTACATTAAGCAGTCCAGAAAAACATTGCCCTACTACAGATCACAAAGACCAGATTCTATTACCTTGCGTTTATAAATGAAGAATCTGAGGCCAGAGAGGCTAGGTAATGTCCAATGTTACACAGCTAGGAAATATCGGAGACTGGTTTCTATTCTGAGCCTTTGTTTGTCAAGAGATCATGCATACAGTTAACCACTATACTACTTTTAAGTCAGCTCATGATGTGTGTGAAAGCTCAGTATGTCTGGAGTACAGGACATATGAACAGGGTGAATGAGAAGTAATGGGAAAGGCAACTGCAGCCATACCATAGAGCATCTTTCCCATGAGCTAGAGAGTGAAGGCTGCATCTAATAAGCAAGAAGAAACCATATGAAGTCTTAAGGCAGTGAACTGACAGTCAAAGAAGTGCTTAGGAAGATTTATCTGTCAGCAGTGCAGAGTATGGATGGGAGAAGGACTGGGTAGCAACAATTAAAAGGCTATTGCAGTGCCCTAGTCTGGATGTAGGATACTGTATAACGCATGCAAATTAAGAAAAGCAAGGAAGAAAATAGACAGTGATACAATGTGAGTGAAAAGAAAACTTGACTAACTCAATGTGAGGATGGAGAAAAC
The DNA here is from genome assembly GCF_003668045.3 of Cricetulus griseus. Taxonomy (NCBI): domain Eukaryota; kingdom Metazoa; phylum Chordata; class Mammalia; order Rodentia; family Cricetidae; genus Cricetulus; species Cricetulus griseus. Next base: position 19,951,572 of record NC_048604.1, on the reverse strand, counting down.
AATCATTTCAGTGAGGTAGGAACTAAATAATGACCACTAAGCGCAGTACCTTTGTCACTAGAAGAATGGTGATGACAGTTCTGGTATTTGGGGTCTGCTAACCTGTAGAGAAATTTGGACTTAAGATGACAAAAACTAGAATAATTCTCTAGAGTTATCCTTACATCTATGGGGGGCATGAGATCAACCTGGGCAAAGAAAAGAATCTAGAGCATAAGCTTGAGAGAGTCTGTGTTGAGTTCCTGTGGCAAATGGTCACAGTAAAGAGACAGGTGAAAGAGATAATGGAGGGAGGACAGAAGTAGAAAATTATGCAAAAAGGACTTGTATAAAGGTGACTAATGTACATTATAAACATAACTTAAAGGTCAGAAAGAAAAGACAATGTGAAAATAATCTGAATTTTGGTGATGAGAAGATTTATAATGATTAATGGGGATTAGTTCCAAGATAGAGCCAATTGTAAGGGTGTAAAGACGAGAATAAGTCTGACATACTGAAAAAAGTGAGCATAGAACGTGCTTAGAAGAATTTTTCTGATGAATTTCAAGGACCAAATAGATATGCAAATGATGCTTCTGGGACTGTGAGAGGTCTCCTTGAAATAAGGATTAACTTTGTAAATTTATGAACTGAAAACAAATATTCTCAGCCTAACATTTATTGGTGCTGATGTAAATATTCAAGACATGGGTATGGGGTCTGAATCCTAGTTGTTGGAACAAAGTCTTGATGAGGCTAGGGTCAAGGATTAGGTGGAATGTCTTCTTCAGCAAATACAGTGGCATTATCTTCTTTAGAAAGTGAAAAGAGAGAAGAGATGTCAACTGATAATGCAGAAACACTTGTGGAAAACTATGGGGGCTTTAAACTGGAAACTTTCTGAGTTTTTAAGGAAGTCTGTGTATCTTGTGCAGGCTGATCTTTGCTAAAGAACAAAAGGCAACTAAGGGTAGGGCTGATAATGTCAAGAATATATGTTGCTAGAAAAAGCAGAGCATGTGGAGTACAGGTAGTGCTAACTCTAATTCAGCAATACAGATCGGGAACTATTCCCATCCACTGAGTACCTGTGGTATTTCACTTTTTAAATTTATTTTATTGTTGAGGTTATAGTATAGTTACAACACTTCTCTTTTCCATTTTCTTCCTCCAAAACCTTCCATATACCACTTTCTGCTCTCCTTAAGGATCTTTGTTTCTTTAACTGTAATTGCATGTGAATATTTATATACACGTATGTTCTTAAAAATAATCTGTTTATTTTTATGTGTGTATGTGCTTGCATGAATTTATATACACCATGTTTGTGCAGAACCTGGAATTAAGAGGTAGTTGTGTGCTGTCTGATATGGGCATGGAAAATTGAACTTGGGTCATTTGGAAGAGCAATAAATGCTCTTAAGTGCTGAGTCATCTCACCAGCTCCTATATCTATTTTCTTATAGGAGATATTCAAAGATTTGTAGCAACTGTCACAGATTGTAGTTTTTCTTCATGCAAGAATATCATAGCGACCCTAAATCCCAGGTACTAGTATTTTCTCCCCAAAGAACCTCTATCATGACTTTTAATTATTAGTCTTTAATAAAAGCAATTCCGGGAAGAAAAAGCCTAACCAGGATAGATCCCTAGAAGATAAGAAAAGCTTGGTGAATATCAAGCTTCGTGTAGACTTTTGACTGTTATTACTTCAATGCAAAAGTAAAATATTGTAGTACAAACCGTATAATACTCTGCTCCTTACTTTGTTCTTCCCCAAAATGTAGTATTTTAGGATAAGAGATGAGAATTAGTTGCCACGGCAACCTATTGCTGTACTTGATAGTTTTTTCTCATAGTCAGTTCTAGATTATGTACCTCTGTTCTCAGTTCGCTGTTTTAAAGTTCCCCAAAGTAGGCCCAGGACCATATGCCAAATTGTACAGTGTCTACTATAGTAAGGGATGAGAGAACTCTTACCTGCATCTAAGAAAAATGAAACAAGAAAGAGAAACTAAACTGGAGGAAACAGTGAATAAGAGAAGCTCTCTGGGGATAAGGAGACCAGTGCTACTAACTAAAATATCTGCCAGCCACAACATCACCACATTTCAAAATGATTTAATTCTCTCAAACAACCTCATTAAATGGCTCATAATTCCCACTATACTGGTGGAGTGAAATAGACACCCAGAGAGGCAATGGGACTAGCCTGACATTGCACAGCTGTGGTTTTAATTTAGTCTTTAAGTTGCCAAAAGTATCCACTTGAATTTTGTTGGTTTATGGGATTAGTTGGTTTGTTTGAGGTTTGATTTTTTTAAGTTATTAAGAGCTATAGAAAAGTATTTCCTCAGTTCATATGCTGGTCAGTGCTTCAAACTTTTCCTTATGACTAAGCCAACTTCTTCAATTGAGGTTCTCTTCAGATGTCTTCTCTCTTGTAGACACATCTTCCTTCCCCATTCAACAAGCTCTTTTTATCCTCCCACAGCACCAACGGTGTCCCTCTGCCCCAGGACTTGCTTACACCATCTCTCATATCTCAGGCAATCCCCTATCTCATCACTGTTTAGGGGAATTTTTAGTCCTGGAACAGAGTATGATGGGTTAATTCCCTGGCAGAAGCAGAATGGAGTTTCTGGTTTTTTTGAACTGTTGATGCAATAACAAGTTGCCATCACATTTGTGGTTCAGAGCAATTACAACTTCTTTTTCTTCTAGTTCTAGAGACCAAAGTCTAAAAGCACTTCTGTAGATTTATGTGCAAGTGTCAACAGGACCATCCTCTCTACAAGGGCCACAGCTGCCTGATGAGGCTTATAGGGCTTTATTCCTACATATTACTTTATTCAAGACAACTTCTTGGATTTTCAAGGAAAGTAACTTCAAGTTCCTTCTTGTTTCTGCCATATTGTCTTCTCTGTATCTACATCTTCCTCTGCTCCCCTCTTAGAAGACCCTTGTGATTATGTTTAAGTACCACTCAAATAACAAAAAGTAAACTCCCCCTCAGTCATTACCATAATCTCATCTAAAAGGTCTCTTTTGTCATATAAGGTAACATCTAGAAACTTGGACATTCATCACAGCATCCAAGAATATAATTATACACATAAAATTGTAACTCCATCCTTTGCTTCTGGAGTAGATAAATTATAACCTTAGGAGAAAGAGAATGAGGACATTTTATAAACATGGATTGCCGTCAGAAGAGTTCTATAAGCTTGAATATTATGGAAATGAAGACAAGCATGGGTTAAATCTCTTTATTCAAATGCAAAGAGAGGTGAAAAATAGAACTTGGAACAAAAAAACATGCTTTCAATATGTTTACCTTCTTTGTTTTTTTCTCTTAATTAGAAGTTTTTGTTTTTGTTTTTTCCCTCTGGCAGAGGGAAGTTGAGTGTAACACAGTGGCTTTAGAGACAAAGGAAGGTGGCTAGAACTCTACTCTTCTTCTCTATCTCATATCCAATATTCCTCACCACCATCCTTGCTGCCAGACAGGCTGTTCTTGCTGCTTGGGAAGTGTGATACTCATGGTAATGGACAGAGAATGGAAAAAAGCAGAAGGGTTCTCTTGGAGAAGCCCACACATTACCCCGGGCCAGGTCAGAGGAAACCTTCCCCAATGGAAGAGTCTTAGGGATATGTGGCATTTAGGATAGGTGTTAAACAGAATAACTGTGAATTACAGGACCATCCCTTGGTTACTACCCTTTTGTTCATTGGCCCTTAATATTGCTGTGTAATATAAGGAGATCCTCAAAAGGATTTGCACACTTACATAGTGATGTTTACCTTGTGGTACAGCTTTAATTGCCTTTGGGAGAATTGGGCTAAAGACCTGCTGAGGTGAGTATAGAATGGGAATTTGGGGGCCTATGGTTTTGAAAATTATAGAAGGACCCGTTTGAATGTGAGTTTAGGGTATGTGCCTTAGACAAAATTCCCATGTTCTTGGAATATCAGCAGCAGCAGCATAAGCTCAGTGAAGATTTGATTTATGAGCACCAGATGCAGAATTGTGAACTGACATTCTTTGTAGAGTTAGCAGCTGGCTCTCCATATTTTGTTCCTGTTCCAGGACATCATCTATTCTATTGCTCATAATCCTCCTTATAGAAAACTCATGACAAATTCTTCTTCTTGATTGACACCAAGAAAAAGTTGATTTGTCTTCATGAATGTGTTTCCGTCTTCTGCCAGTCAGTGAGAGCAATGAAAAATGCCCCCTTGTCTATCCAAGCCAGAGGTTGACATAAGCCTCCAGATGCAGGAGTTTCAATTTACTAGAGGAGAGTGTAGGATAATGGAATGCTAGGGAAACTAAGGTAACTTCCAGATTACTCCAAACTGGGAGAGCAGAGTAAGCTATACTTCCATAAGTAAGGGCTATTGATCCACATACCAAGACCCGAACAGAAATCTGGGAAATCCCTTTGCAATGATGATGGCACTGAAAAGCTACAAGATGAATTGATCTGACGTGTTTTCTAGCAGAACTGTTGGAGCTAAGCCAGGCTATGAGGGATACAAAAAAACAGGAACATGTAGGAAACAAATCTCAGCAAGGTTACTGATTTGGAAGATTAAGAAACTTTCAGACCTGGAGGTAGTCAGGCAGAAAGTACAGATGTAATTATGCATGGGCTCTCTATAAAGACTACTGATTTGATGGTTTCACAGAAGTACACTAAGCCTTCAGTTACAGGGTCCAGGAAATATTTGACTTTATAAATTCTTTTAATTCTCTAGAGCAGTTCAATTTTGCCTTCCTGTAGCCATTTTTAATTGATTATGAGGTGAATGGGTCACACCTCTCAGAAATCAGTATGAAGACCTGAATAAATGGTATTATAACAAGATAAGTGTAAACATCATCTCTGGATTTTCACCTTGGTTGCTAGGAAACTCCACTCAAAACTGTAGGCTTAATTGTTTTAACATCATAGAAGAATGATGGGGCAAGGGAGGGGTCAGCATATTTGATTTGTTGTCATCTTCCTTTTGCACTGCTTTTATTCTTTGGCAACAGATTTCAGTCAGATTGTACCAAGGATTAGCCCTTTGTAAAGCCCCTCAATTCTTTTAAAAAATTAGGAAATAACTTAGCATTTTGATGCATGGATAGTTTCTTTGTAGGCTTATCACATTACTCAAATGTCCTTTCTTAAATTTAATAGGGTGGAGCAATTGACCTTATCTCAAGATGTACTCATCTTTTTCTCTCACACCCGTATCAATTGGCCAGTATATGTGCTACTGAAAGTCAATGGAATCTTTGCTGCAAAGGAAAGAAAATACCACATTTTGTTAGATGCTTTTATTACACATGGCATCACAGTAATGCTTTCTTCAGGTTTCTTGCCTTGGGAACATCTAATGGCAAGATGCTTTTGATACTTCAGTAACTAAAGCTCCTTTAATGGAGTCCGTGATGGACCTGCCTTGTTTTGTTCTATAGTGAAAAATGTTATAAGAAAGCTGCAGTATATATTTTGTTGGTAACGATGCCTTAAGCTATTAAGGCCATTTGTTATTTTCTGAAAGCAAGAGAGATAATGCTCACTAATAAAATTCACTGCACTGCAGTAGCTCTAAGTTTCTTTACTACAAACTTCTCTGTAGTTCTCATGGGTCTGTCTTTCTCTTCATCTTTCTTATGTCCTTATGAGATGACACCCCTGGGGGTTAGGGTGTCACTGTTGTTTCCATGCTGAGAAATAGAATTCTGAATCATAAACACATCACAAATTAGAGCTAAGGTAATACAATCCCCCTCTACAATCCTCTCTTATGACCCTCTTGTATATTTGGTGTTCCCTGTACCCTGAGTCCAAACTCCTCCAGCCACTGATTCGGGCAGCACTCTGAAAACCTTGTCCTTAACTCTGTTCCTATTCTTTGTCCATGATTCAGGCATTGAAGTTCCCTTAACCCAATTTCTCTCTGAATTGAAAATGCAAATGTGCTGCTTTATTGTCTGTATTAAGTGTTTACAAGAGGTTTTGTGCCAGGGCACAATGCTCTGTATGGAGAAGCACAGGCAAGTGGGGGTGGGGGAGCATAATGGTCTTTGAATTAATCATCTGCAGTCAGCAGTAAGAGTGCTTTGCACTACGCAGGCATGTGTTTGGCATGAGAAAAACTAAAGGAGTGGGTAGGGACAAGCAATGAGAAGTACTGTGTGTATTCATTCCATCATGGGGCCCATGCAAGGTGGACTGGAGAGCTGGAATACCTCACGGAAGATGGAAGTGTGATTTGTAACTTAGCCCACCTCTCTGGATACAACAACTCTACTGTCATAGTGGCCCCAGCTCTCAGTAATGGATGAAAAGTGCAAAAGAAAAACTGGATTTCCCATCTTCTTTTCATATCAAGTCCAGGACATCAAGAAAAGGCATGTTTCTTGTATCTAATATCCTATGATGTGATCCAAAGGGGCCCTAGCCTATTTCTACTCTACATGGCTAGAACTTCATCATTTTTTGTGCTAATAGTTAACCTATCCTATTAATTGAGCATATTTGATATTCTAATTTGTTTTTTTAAAAAAAAACTACTGTTTGTTTGACAATAGCACAGAAGCTTCAACTTTTACATCTAGTGGATTAAATCTGCTTGAGAGTGCTAAAATTTTATAACTACCAACTGATTGGCCTTAAGTGTACGAGAGCAGATTTCATAGATGCAGTCAGCACTCTGTGGATCAACTGCTGACTTCTTTTGACCAAACACTGAAGCTATTTCTATCTGAATTCTCAGAAACACTATAGGAAATTAGTGTAACTGATTGATGTGATCTCATCTAATAGAAATGGGAGTTGAAGCTTTATCCTTCTAGAACAGGTGATTAGAGGCAAATGAGGGGCAGGTTTCCGTGGCAACCATGCGGCTATCAAAGACCCAACGGAGACTTCTGAAAGGGAAGCTTTGATAAAGAATATGAACTCCCAAAGGGAAGATATCATATTAGGTCTTTGCAGTCTAACAACACGATGGAGTGTGAAACAAATGTAAGCTAGGCAGGTATACAACTAGAGTTGTTCTGTGATCTGAGATTTTAAAGGTCATTTCTTCATTAAATTAGTCCTTTCTCCCTCCAACTTTCTTTAAAGGAATATTGGCACTGAAAGGCAGTAGGAGATTCTTTGGAAACTCTTGCAATCATGCTTAGCTGGGTATGGATGATGATGAATACAGTATGCTTGATATACCTTTCTTTCTCCTCATCAAAATGTCTTATCTTCTTACGATTCTTGAAACCAATCATGGTAGCCCACCATAGTCCTGAGAGAAGCAGTGAGAGGCAGGGCTTTTGCTGAAAGAGATGAAGCAAGATATAAACTTCATTTTGTGAGAACACTATGGGTAAAAACTTTGTTTTCTCTCTCTTAGGTGTATATAGTCCTGTTTCATGACAGCCCTCAGGAAATAAGAGTGCAATTTAACACCAATTGGCACTGTTCTTCTTACTTTGAGGGCTTTCTGACTTCCTTTGGCCAGTTGCCTAGCTCGCTTTCTTTCCTCCCCTTTCTCTCCATTCATGAATACTATGAAGACTTTTTTTTTTTTTTTTTACTTTCTCCAGATATTTTCTCATTTTCATGGGTCCTGTCTCCTTAATTCTTCCTCCAACACATCCTCCCAAAGATTTTGCTGACATCTGGCATGTCACAGTTGACGAAATGTCTGTCTATCCCTGGATTCGCAGAGGCCTGAAGTGGTTTCTTATTTGGGTCAACCATACCAACTAAGGCCAAGAATGGAGGAAAATTGTAGCATTCCCTAAATCTCTATTATCTGCTCTTCTTCAACACTGATGCACTGATTCTGTAAACTAGCCCGGTAGAGTTTTAACCATTTCATTC